>NC_140951.1:38057097-38657097 GCF_014529385.1 Adiantum capillus-veneris | reverse complement strand
AAAGCAAACATCCTATGGTAAAGACGATGGTCAGTACCAAGTGAATAGGTGCATCAAACAGGGTTTACCTTCCCTTATTCGCCTGGTACTGAATACACAAAATACAAGTGCACAGAAGGGTAGTAAGTAGCATACCTCTTCACTGTGTGTAGAGTTCTGTGTCACTAAAGCACTGCAGAACAGGAGTAAGAGAAGGATGCGCGAGAGTAAGAGGTGATGGAGTTGGGATAGTTTGCTTACCGCGTAGCGTCGATGGGGGTAGAGTTAATTAGAATGATGCACAGTAGAGGACGCAAAAAGAGGCAGAATAGTTGAGATTTTTGGCGGGGGTACTGCCTCTAAACTTAGAATGCTTACCTCAGGGAGGGTGACAACTTCACTTATGCGCGAGATTGTGGTTGGTAAATCGTACTGCATGGGAATTTGAGACCATTTATTACTAGTTGTCCTTGTGAGCGCAGCCCACGTGCCTTTTTGAGTGACCGTTTAGGGTCAGATACACGCCAATTGCCCTTGCAGTCGCCATCTCCATCTCCAAGTGGAACAAACAGATCGCCGCTGCCTGTGCCTTTTCTGCGCTCTTCCCCTTGGCCAGCTCTCGTGATCCTGCGTTTAGAGTCAGACGCCGATCTCCCTTGCAGTCGCCATCTCCATCTCCAAGTAGAATAAACAGATCGCCATTGCCTTTGCATTTTCTGCGCTCTTTCCCTTGGCCACCTCTCATGATCGTGTGTTGAGAGTCAGACGCCGATCGCCCTTGTAGTCGCCATCTCCATGTCCAAGTAGAACAAACAGATCGCCGTTGCCTTTGCATTTTCTACGCTCTTCCCCTTGGCCACCTCTCGTGATCCTGCGTTGAGCGACCTCCAGTTGGTCGAGTCCTTTGCTGCCGCCTCGCCATCGCCATCGCCATTGCCACCTTCTGGTTCTTGCTGTCGGCGGCCTGCGACATCACCATCCAACTCGGTGCCATTGGATATTTCAGAGACAGGTTCTTTCTCCCTACCTCTCTGCCCTTCCCATGTGCACACCGAAGCCACTGCGTTAGGGTAAAATTAAAAGTCTTAAACCGCATGGTTGGAATAATTACTCCTTATGTGACCGTGCCTGAGTTTGGGCATAGCAAGTGAGTAGGACTATAAATCTATCACTGATAACATTAAATGCTCTGTTCTTATCCATCTGTTCCGAATACTTGGGTCACAAGACAGAACCAAGCGAATAGGGCCCTTCGGAGATTCTTGGGCCCCTATTCACTTGGTTTTGACTCAAGTGACATCACCTTTTATGACATTAGCGCACATGACAGAACCAAGCGAATAGGGGCCTTCGGATATTCTTGGCCCCTATTCGCTTGGTTCTGAGCCGTCACCTTTTATGACATTAGCGAACGGGACAGAACCAAGCGATAGGGGCCTTCGGAGATTCTTGGGGCCCTATTCGCTTGGTTCTGACTCAAGTGACGTAACCTTTTTTGACATTAGCACACGGGATAGAACCAAGCGAATAGGGCCCTTGGGAGATTCTTGGGTCCCCTACTCGCTTGGTTCTGACTCAATTGACGTCACCTTTTATGACATTAGCGCACGGGATAGAACTAAGCGAAAAGAGACCTTGAGGGGTACTCGAGGCTCAATGTTCACTTGGTTATGACACCAAATAGTTTTGGCTTGCTTTTTCTTTCAGTCGTGTGGATCATAGTCCTGGAGACAGGCTTGAGCGAGGATACATGTGAAGAAAAACTATTCACGTTCGTATACAACACCCGTGCTCATCACCGTGCACCAGAACTATCAGGAATGTTTAATGCAGATTTTTCTATACAGAGGATTATAGATTTCTCATTTGAGTACCTACAAACTCATTTGCAATAGTATGAGGTAGTCACTTGTGAAAATTCCATGACAGTTGATGGCATGAGATATGTGCACCCATTCGACCTTGACCCTGACAAGAGTGCTTCAAGGAGACTGAATCGCTGTCTAGAAAAGTGTCCCTCCAATGCACTGCTTGTATAAGACAGGTGTATGAAGCACTTCAAAAAGTGTCGCTTAGTGGAATTCTACCATGGGTTTGTCTGTTACTTATACTTGCAGACGGATGGTGAGTCAGAGACTTCCCAGTCAACAAATTTCGGTAGTTGTCCATTGGCGCCGGAGGAAGAGGTAGAGGATGTGGAGGTGCAGTTCGACCCAGAAGAGGAGCGGGTAGAGGTACTAAAGGAAACATTTGATGCGGGCTTAACTCTTGTTTCAGCAATAGGGTGCAAGCAAGAAAGTCCAAGTAAGGAAGTGACTTTGCCTCTGAATTGTGCTCCCAGCTTTGCTATGGCGGGTGACACCCACTATGTTCTGCTCACAGATAGCATGTACGAGCTCAATATACGGGAGGACTACTGCCTAGCTGCAATTGCGAATTTTTGTGAGGCAGACATGGGGTTTGTGGATGATGATGGAGTGGACCAACATCTTATTGCTGACACAACTGTCTGCGACTCACAGTTCACTTCAGGGTGGCAACTGATCAAAGATACATTCAATGAAGCGAAGTCCGGAGAGGCCAATTTGCCAACGGATGAGCAGTTTGAATCGATAAAAAAACAACTCAGCTTGGAAAACATGGGTAGGCCCGTGGCACCCAGAGATCAAGTAATGAATAGTCAGTCTATTCACTTGTGGGGGAGGTCGATGCTGGAAATGGATGAGAATCAGATGGTAACTTTTGTCGTGCATTCAGATGGTATTGGAGATGGCCCAGTGATAAAATATCATGATCATTTTTTTTGTTGACAGGTGCTAGTGTATGACGATAGTTTCCTTAGAAGAGCGGGAGGCTCACGGCAAGGGCTTGTCACTGGAGTTCAAGGCAAGGATGCGGCATTGTCTCACTACATCCGGCGTTTCAACCACAAAAAGGTTTGTAGAAACAATTCAAGTACTTGGAAATTGTACTCATCTCACTTACGGCCCATAAATTCATTACAATTTTTATGTAGATCATAATATACCACAAAGAATACTCCGATGACAATGCAAAGTTCCCACTATTTGCAATGAAAGTTATTACAAGATTGTGTGGTGGGCACCCCCTCCCACTAAACGCAAAAAGACTAATTCTGATTTGGCATTGGGTATGGGTGCCAAGTGTCCTACACAGCTCAGGCTCTGGATGTAGGGGTTGAAGACCCGGAAAGCTTAGATCCATACAACAAGCGGTTGTTTCTGAGGGAAAGAAGACGCTTGATGCCCGTGGGGATGCTGCCATCAATAGAGGAACGAGCTCGTCTACAGAGCTTGCACATCGAAGAGGTACAAAGTGAGGAAGAAGGAGGTGCATCAAAGAGGGTAAAAACGACGGGCTCAGGTCCATCTTCTCCCGCTCCTGACTCGTGACCGTCGCCACCTTGCATGGTGCTCCGCCGCATTTGAAGCTCCCTAAGCCATCCGTTTCTTCTCTTTGCAGATGTGTTGTAAAGACCGTGTAATTTTTAAACTCTTAAGAAGTTCCTTCTGCCTTGCTCTATGGATTAGTCGTCTATAAGTCAATTGGTGTAACTCTAATAGGCTATTGGCCTTTTCTTTTCCTCCCCCATGTCTAGTGTGCTTAAAATAACCTGTTCTTGCCATGTAGTGGGTTTTTTCCATGCCTTGTGTGGACCATATTGATAGTGAGCCATATGTCTTGGCAAAATATGGACCATGGTTGAACAGTATGTGCTGTATTGAAATAAAACAAAATGGTCAGTAGAGTACAATTTAAAATTTTGTTTTGTATACGTAGAATGCCAACCCACCATGTAATGTGTGATATGTTGCCCACCCCACCCTGTAAGGTAAGCCTTTTTCCAATCCAGCAAGGCTGCTTGAAATGATGTGAGCTTACTTTGGTTCCAAGAATGCTGCTCAACGTAATGGAAAATTTTATCTAGTGATTTCCACACGTTCGCCTTGTGATTCTCGATTGCCCCACCACCAGCATTGTCTTTAACCACTTTATGTAACTCTTTACATTTGTTGAACAGGTTTCTCCTTTCTTCTCTATCTGAATCTTTGAGGCTAAACCCAAGAAACCTTCTTGCCTTCACTCCGCCTATCAATGCTTTCCTCAGTACCTTGTACCGCTTTTGAGACATCTTAGGGTCCTCTTTGATTTTGACATTGCCTCCATGCAAACCAATGTCTGAGAGCACTCCCTCTAATGCTTTGATCACTCTTTTCGACTCACTCTCTGGCTTTAATGTCCATGCAAAACATATGTACAAATGAACCACCTTTTCAATTATTCAATAGAGTGCATGAAGTGTACATACGTGAACTCTACTCAGAGGAATATCAAGCACTGGTTTAAAAGTCTTATCTTGAAGATGTTTGTTGGAAGCTCTATTCCATTGCACACTCTCAAGAGATTGTGCATCAACCATGCAATATAAGCATGGATTTGCCACAACTGCTCCGTGTGTTATGTTGTACATACACTTAAGAATCTTTAAGTCACCTGCCATGTGCCATTCCACTGTGTAGTCACCAAATCCTTCCACTGAAAGAATGGCTCCGTTTCTTTGTTCATTGATGATAGAAGAAATTTGGGTTTGACTAAAAACCCAATCGAGGATTTCAAAATTTTCCTTATCAACCTGCAGTGAAAAACAAAAACACAAAATCAACAACCAAATAATCAATATTTTTGTTATCATAGAGTGAATGAAGTATACCTAAAATGATCCTAGAGTTAAAATATTGTTTTTGGATTGCACATTGAAGTATCGTGGATCCTCTTTCGTTATTGATGGATCCATAGCTCTGTTCATGAGGGTAATGGTGACTCTCTCCAGCTTCTTGTTCTTCAGGACCTCGCACTCGTCGAGCTTCAAAACAAACTTGAAAACCCCACCGCACTCCTCTCGACTGATGTCAAAGAAGTGAACTACATACTTTGCAATGCTTCAAGATCAACGAAGAGGTTGTTGTGCTTGTTAAACTATACCTCTCTGCCGCCCTTGCCTAAGAACGTTGCTTCAATATGAAATGGTGACCCAAGTTTCTCAAACACCTCATCGTTTACGTGCCGGCGAGCAGCCTTTACATGTGATGGCTTTGGTAGCAATGATCCTCTTTGTAGTTTATTTTGAGACTTTTTAGATAATGCTTTGAAGAGTGCCCTGTATCCCATCTGCGAGATGCCACTCTCATCAAGTATTGCTTGCACTTCCATTGGTTCCAGCTGATTCTCGTTCATGAAGGAGGTAAGTAGCCTCCCTTTCAACTTACAAAATTTTTTCTGAGTTATCATCTCTTCAACTACTTATTTTGGAAGTAGACGGCTGTAATGCACTCCGGCATTGAAGCCTGCACCGTTTGAGTTTGGATGTAGTAAAAACCTGCCAAAAAAGCACCATGCGTTATGATCATGTATAGGAAAGTGTATCCATTTCTTAATGAAGCACATTGAAGAAACAAACTTTGAGTTACCTTAAAGCTCGTATTCGTTTTTTCAGGCCACCACTACCAACCTTCATGTTCTCAATGTTGCACAGATCTCGTTTTCTTTTCCAACTACCAAGCACGGTGTCTTTCTCTCGCAAACTTGTGATCTTCTTCTCAAGGCCTGGGATTGTCTCTCTGTTTGATGAAATCTTTTGAGAGCATGCTTCATTAAGTTTCTTCAGCTACACGTTCTCCATCACCAGGAAGTTCTTTGCCTTTCCACATTCAATCCTCTCATTTCCAAATGTTCGGTGTATCCCAATAGCCCATCCTTGCCATCGCCTGTGAAATGTAAGAGGTTAGTGATATTAGCAAAGGGAGGTGGCGCATTTGTCGTAGGATCCTTTGGATAAATAGACCCATCGGTCCACAAATCCAAATGATGTTCTTTGTTTGTCCTTCTAAGTTCTTTCTCCCGTTGAGATAAGAAAGACTCCCTCCTACGTTTCTGCAATGGTGTGTACTCTTGCAATACATCAACATGAAGATGATGTGTGTTCTTTCTTTGGGTAAGTGTTAAAGATGAAGGGGCTGAGGATTGCAAGTTCAAATTAGTGTTTTCATCAAGAAAAGAAGCGTTCTCCATTCCTAGAGTTGATAGAGAAGAAGACGTAGACTTGAAACTCATGAAATATCTCAGGTTTTGGGAGGGAAGGCCATATTCTCAAGTTTAGAGTTGATAGAGTTCGTGTGGCTTATGTTTCTGGAGGGAACACTTGTAAGTTGGCATTTCAAATCATTAGTCATACGGTTACTTGGATTCTTGACAAAAGAACGAAGGATAAGAATGATAAAGACGGCGGCTACCTACCAAAGAATGTCATTTTGGCTTTTTGTTGCGCAGCAAAGTATCAATGCACAATTTAACATTTTGATTTTCTCTCTCTAAGTTGACGTTTCACTTCTTACAAGGCCCAAAGTGAGTCCAACTTTCTCCTAATGGATCATTTAATATGGGAGAATAAACGGGAACAAGAGTTAGAATATAGACATGTGCTTTTAGATTTATCAGCACGGGACCAAAGGCAATGGGTCCAAATGGAAGATGGTCTAGCAAAGAGCAATGCCAGCTAATGGAGCTTAAAAACCCTTAGGGTTAGCTTCATTAAAGACCTCCAAAGGCTAGTGTTAGAAGTCCTTAGACCTAAGATCTTAATCAAGCAGGGGTTGACCTTGAGGTGGGAACCTTGCCCAAACTTGAGGTGCTTGTCGTGCTTGATGACTAAGGTGCTTGAGGTGCTTGATGACTAAGGTGCTTTATGACTAAGGTGCTTGAGGGGCTTAAGGTGTTCCAAAAAGTCAATCATATCCCTACACAAGGGGGCCTAGCCCTACAAGTAGAGGCATGAGAGAGAACTCTCTCTCTCTCTCTCTCTCTCTCTCTCTCTCTCTCTCTCAAGGCAAGCCAAGTCTAAAGAGGGGACAAGGACACATGTCAAGTTCCTCCCCATGTTGCCCTCATAAGGTGACTAAAGCCTATTGGTTGACGTCTAAAGTGGTCCAATGAGAATTTCGCTTATTTAATTGATTGTTTAAAGCATTTTTAAAGCCCTCTCTCTCAAAGGGGAAAGGAGGAAACTTGTCCAAATGCTACCATGGATGCTTGATATGCACTATGCATGTGATTGGCTAGGCTTACAGGGGTCCAATTAAATTCAAGGATGAGCTACAAGGAGGGGTCTACCAAAGCAAGCTGGGGGTGTGCTTGGGGGGGTATACTCTCTCTCACACACACACTCACATGCTCTCATTCTCACTTTCTGAAAGTGCAAGAACTCCATCTCCTTCTCCAAGCTTGAGAAGTTGAGAGCCTACACCAACACTCTTGTCTATGGAATGCAAATCCAACCAAGAGCCATGCTTCAATGCTATACTAGCCATCTTCTTCATCTCCATTACCATGCTACTATGCTATGCTAAGATCTATGAGTAATGGTATGAGAGGACACTATTTCTTTCTCGTAAGAATACTTTTTCTTCCTCTTTTCTACCCTCATTCCCTGTTAGCTCTCTCCACCTTTGAAGGTGTTTGAGGTCTTGGGACTGAGGCTGGGGACAAGTTAATGCTTTCATTTAGCTAATTTACGGGCATAATTGTGGTCCATGAAGATCTCTATATTCATCGCACCATCAAGGTCTCAAGGAACACAAAGATTGTATTGTACCAAGTCTCTCTTTATGGAGAAATTATAATACAAAATCCTTTTGGAGGGGGGACCGGCTCCACATAAATCCGGTCCTCAACTATTCTCGAGTTCTCTAATTCTCTCTCTTGCAAAGTATTATTCATGCTAAGTTAATTAAGTATAATGGTTATGTTCCTACCTCTAATCAAGTTCACCCTCTATTTTCTTAAATTATTCTCACAAACATGCTGACTACACTTTTCTTAATTCCACTATTCTCAATGTTTATAGTCCATTTCCATTACACTTTTTGGGAGTCTCTAAAAGTGCATAGTCAAATGTGAACTTCTTCTAGTTTTTCCAACTCCATGTCGTGGACTCTCTTCCCCATGTGTAGCTTCCATTTCCCTCAACCCCAATTTCTAGTGCATGGAAGAAAATTAATTAAACTAATTTTGTATTCTTCAACTTTAAGCCTTGTCTTTTCTCTCCAATTTTAAACCTTTGACAAGAAGATTTGGCTTGCAGCGACTCAGCTATGGGTTCCTAAGGTGAGCGTGGGTTTGTCTGTTGAAGGTGAGCGTAGGTTCTGAGCTATAAATTCCTAAGGTGAGCGCGGGTTTGTCTTGAGGAGATTAGCAAGGAAGGGCGTGGCCACCTTCGTGAGCTGCTGTACGAGACTTGCAAGCCCAGTGTGTGGGAGGCTTGCATCGGGAGTTGGAGGCTTCCTCGCCTGGGTCTGAGACCTAGCTTGGAACCCTTTTGCTCGCTCTGTCTGAGGTTTGTGCAAGGCCTGCGTCCCATCTTAGGCGCATTGAATCCTATTGTTTTTTGTGTGAAGCTCCAATGTCATCTAAAGTGCGATTATTGTCTAAGGAGGAATGGTGATTATTGTCTAATCTTAAGCCCGATTATTGTCTAAGGAGACTTGCTATTATTGTCTAAGAAGGAAAAGCCTATACTTGCTTGAGGGAGCGATTATTTTCTCTTTAAAGCCTTTTTGCCTTTCATTAGCTATGGTGATTATTATCCGAGTGATTATTATCTTTGGTGATTATTATCCGAGTGAATATTATCTTTGCTGATTATTATCCGAGTTTATCATCTTTTTGTAACCCTTTGTGTAACTTGGTGTCGGTGAGGCTTGTCACCGCGCCATGGCGAGCTCCTCTAAGCCGTCCTATGCCAAAGCAATGTCAGGCAAAGAACAACCCGACACTCTCAAGGCTATCGAGCCGACCGGCGACCTTGTGAAACTGGGCGCCGAAGATAGCGGTCAAAGCTCCCTTACTAATCTGAGTAAGGAGGAACTGAAGCAAAGAAACGCGCAGGTGGAAAAAGACCTAGCGGCAATCCTAGGTGCGCTGTCATTGCACAAAAGGTCGCGCGAGAATTCGGCGTTGCTGGAGGATGCTGTTGAAGTGGCCAAAGGGGATAGAGTTTTGCAAGCACTTAAGAAGGCGCTCTAGTAGCGTGTCGAGGTGGAAGATGCCGTTACAGTATTTGTTCCCCCTACCATAGTGAAAAAACAACTTGCGGAGGTTGCAAATTCCACTCTGGTCTTCGGGTTTATGGGGAGAGTTCCCAATAGAATTGAGCTCTGTAATTGGCTTTGCAGTCCACTGGTGTTGAATCAACACGGCTGAGTGATATTCACCCAGTATATAGCAAAAGGATTTGTGTCAGTTCAGTTCAATGATAGTGCAATGGTTGAGAAGGTTTTGGCGAAAAGCCCACTGCGCTTCAATCGTGTGCCGGTGTGCGTGCTCCCTTGGGACCCTCTGTTTGAATCTAACGAGGCATTCAAGGATCTCTACCCAGTATGGGTGGAGCTTGGCAACCTCCTAGTACGGCTTACGAAGAACTTGAAGGACCTCGCAGCTTCGCTGGGTGATCCATTGTTTATCCCACCTTCCAGAGCCTCGAGGGTAGCAGCAAACAAGGTCTGTATCTGGTGGGATCTGAGGAAGCCACAACCAAAGAACTTGGTGGTGAATGTTGGGGCAGGGCTAAAGATCATTCCTCTTAACTTTAACACCTTCTTCGGGGCATGCTTCAAATGAAACAAAATTCGGGCATTATGCGAGGGCGTGTCCTACTGAGGTGCTAAAGCCTATACAGAAGGGAAGCAAATCACAGGTTACCCCACAGGGTGGCACGAATGCAGTAGATCCAACAAAGAAGCCTACTGAAGATCTTGGCAAGGCAGAGGGTGGGTAAAATAAAATCAACTTGAATAAAGATGTGAAGAAACAAGATCATGGAAACCAGGGTAAGGGCAAGACCACCCAAAGCTACCGCTTTTCATCCACCGCTCAACAAAGAATGGCCACCCCAGTAATGCAGAAGATCGTGATGTCTCCAACTATTAGGTCAAAAGATGAGGGCTGGCAACAAGTATCTCATATTTCATGTAAACGGTTCAAAGCAAAGGCTAGAACCTTGGGACAAATCATAGGTCTCCCACCGGATTCCCCAAAGCCTCATGTCCTGTATGACAATATATTCGAAGTTTTGGGGAAGACGAATCAAGAGGACCTTTTCACTTCCAAGCTGGATACCATGCAGGTTCCAATAGAAAAGGAGCCAATGGAAGAGGACAACGTGAATGGGAACTCTAGTGAAGAGTTCCTGGAGGTAGAAGAATTTGTCCCCCTTTCTCAATGATGGATACTCTCTCCATTCAATCTTGGAATGTGAAGGGACTAAAAACCCGGAAGAAGGGCACTCTCTTCTGGGAGGAAGTGAAGAAAGAAAGGCAGTCAATTATTGGGCCATCCAAGAACACCATTCGGATGCCCGGTGCAAGAGAAAACAGACTGTAGGAAAAAAACTTATCTTTTATGGGGAAGGAAGTGATGGTTTCAGTGGTGTCTTGTTCATTACTGACAGAGATTTGGAGCCAAAGGTGGTTCTTAACCACCCCTCCGGAAGAGTCCTTGGTGTTAGAATCAGATGGGACAATCAATCTATCACCATAGTAAATGTTTACGGTCCCTGCAACGCAAAGGATAGAGCTAAACTGTGGATGCAGCTCAGGGATACTCCGATGGAAGGGGAGTGGCTGATGGCTGGAGATTTCAATATGGTCTAGAAAAGCAAGGATAGAACAGGCGCCGTTAGTCTACTAGCTGGCTCAGAAAAGTCTAAATGGCTGAGCTTATGTGAGAAGTGGGCTATGATTGACTTGTAGTGGGCCCATGGAACAGCATGCCTGGATTCACCTACACAAGCCTTTAGTATGCCCGCACTGCCTCCCAGTTGGATAGATGCTACTGCTCTCATCAAGCTGATTGGATCTCATTGACTTAGAGATGAAGGTAATCTCAACAAAAAGCCTCTCCGATCACATGCCAGTACACTTACAACTCAAGAAAGAAAAAAGGGGGGGGGGGGGGCAATCCCCGAGAGGGGAGAAAAAGCTTCTTGTTTTACAGGGACACACCTGTTCAAAGACCCTCTCTTCAGAAGCATCACCAAGAAAGCGTTGGAAAAGCTCAAGAAAGATGTGGGGATGAATAAACCTAGTGCTTAAAATGTATTTGTTCGGAGTGTGCAAAAAGCTATCAAAACTTCGGGTCCTCGGGTAAAAAAATCCAATGAGGCACATATCAAACATCTCACAGAGGAGGTAGCGCAATTAGCCTCTAGGAAGGCTGCCAAACTGGCACCGAAGATGAGCACAAGCGATGGCTTGAAGCTAAATCTCACCTGGCCCAGGAACAGCTAGAGGAAATCAAGAAGGCGAGGTTTCTATTTAGGGAAAATTTCCTGCAACCAGAGCCTTCTAACCAAGCACATTTTTTTAGGCCTCTGAAAGTGAGGGAAAGTCGAGGCCATGTGCAAGTGCTCGATAATGAGAAAGGGAGTACAATTCAAAACCAAGATGGGATGGCTGCACTTATGCTCAAGTATCTCAGCCAAATTAGTGGCCAACTAGAGACCCAATCTCAGGAAGTGGAAGAAGCCCGGGCATCTTTACTTGGAAGTGTTGAAAAGAAGGTTCCCCAGGAGGAAGCCAACCACATGGAAAAGGCCTTCTCTGAGGAGGAATGATCAGCAGCACTTAAAGCTCTTGGCATTTAAAAGTCCCCCGGCTGGGATGGACTGACGGTTGAATTCTTCAAGGAATTTTGGGACGATCTCAAGGGTCCAATCACACGGATGGCCAATCTAGCTGTTTCCGAAGAGTCGTTGGATGCAAGTGTTAAGAGAGGGCTTATCAAGCCCTGCCCCAAACAGATTTGCTGCTCTCAACTTAAACATTGGCGTCCCATTACGATGATGTCAGTAGCATACAAAATTATTGCCAAGGCGATAGCTCTCAGACTTGCCCCCCTCTTGAGTTGAATCATCTCTCCCCATGAACACGGGTTCATTAAAAGGAGATCTATATATGACAATATCTTGGCAGCAATGGTAGGAATAGAGTATGCATCCTTCTCCAAGCAAGAGTGCATCTTGCTGCAGCTGGACCTCGACAAAGCCTATGATAGGATAGAATGGTCCTATATAGAAGAAGTCATGGGAACTCTGGGCTTTGGGCCTCGCCTTTGTTGCCTAATACGCACACTAGGCGGTGGCAGCCAATCAGAGCTTCTATTTAATGACAGAATTGTGGCATCTTTTAAGGTTAAAAGGTCTATTAAGCAAGGATGTCCCCTTGCCCCCTTGTTGCTCACCATCGGGTCGCATCCTCTCATTACAATGCTCGAAGCCAGTGCAGCGCGGGGAGAGATTCAAGGTCTGGCATTGCCGTACAACGACCAGCTACTGGCCAAAATGTTCGCAGATGATTCGCTCCTATTCTTGAAGGCGTGCCCTCAAGTTTTCAGGAGAGCTATGGAGATTGTGCAAACATTTGCCGTGGCCTCAGGATCCAAGTGCAATATAGAGAAGTCAAGAATAATCTCCCTATCGGAGAACGACTCTTTTGACCCTGCAGTCTGGACATGAGAGATTATCTCAAAAGGGTGTATATTTAGACACCTGGGAGCCCCCGTAGGGGTGGACGTAACCCACAGTCAAATATTTCAATGGGTCATTGGAAAATAAGCGCCAAAATGAGAAGGTGGGAGTTTGTTCTCCTACTCTTCCAAAGCCGGATTAGAGTGATCAATGCTTTTATGATCCCGAATATTGCTTTCCTCACTCAGGTGCTCAAGATGGCTAAGTGTAACTGGAAAGGATTCTTAAAACCAGTGAAAAGGTTTCTTTGGAAGAACAACACGCAAACCTCCCGACCATGGCAGTGGGCTAGATGGGAGATAGTTGCTCGCTCGACAGACCAAGGAGGGCTCGGCATTCTTAACCCTGTAACTCAGCCGAGGCCCTTTGTGCCAAATTTATGGTCTCATTGGCTAAACAAGACCAAGCTTGGGCTATCATGACCAAGGAAATGCTTGATGCAACAAAACTGGGATTGAAAGGGGGAAAGTGGAAGGGGGTTGTGATGCATGACAAACTTCTCGCTCCGAAGTGGTCTTATTTAGATCTGGTGGACTCTCAGGGGAGCTGATGAGGAAGTGCAAAAGTGCTGCTAAGGTTTTGGAATGGGGGAAGTAACCAGATACTCTAAGAACTTCATATTGCAATGGTCCCCTTAGCTCTCTAAAATATTGGGGCCGCCGCAAAGCCCTTACTGGATAAAATGGCCAAGAAGGTGAATAATAAGGGGCTCGTTTGACTAGAGCAATTCTGGGATGGCAACAGGAAGTGCTAAAAACTGCTGACTCTTTAGACATCCAATTTCAATTGAATGGCTTTGAGATCTTACTAGTCTATAGGGTGATTAAAGAGCTTGATAAGGTGGTGATGCCAATTTGTGAATGCAACTTTGAATGGGACGCTTGGAGATGGCCCGGGAGTAGCCTCTTTTGGAAACCACACTGTAAAGGCATTTACCATGCATTAATGCATGAGGCTAATTGGTGTAGCCCCCTCAACAAATTATGGAAGAGGCATTGGACAGAAAAACGGTGGGAGGGAGTCATGGAGAACATCTGGAAGCCAAAATTTCCTCAGTATATGAAGATATTTCTGTGGAAAGTGATGTGGGGTGCTCTGCCCCGACGGGCGTAAAGATACAAGAAAGGGGCATTGGGTCCGATCGTTGCTCGGGGTGCAGAATAGCAAGTAAAGACCTAGCCCACCTTTTCATGGGATGCCAGGCAATCAGGGGCATGGTTGGGAAAATATGCAAGTGGATTCAAAGGACATGGCAAATTAAGTTCTTCAAGAATGATCTATTCTTTGGTAGTAACATGATGGGAAGTCCTGCTCTTCTCGTCTGCACTCAAATAATCAGGTACTACTTCTTGCACCATATTTGGCAAGCAAGGAACCTCCGCGTGTTTGAGGGGGATCTAGCTGTGGCAAGCTTTTGTGAAATCATGCAAGAGAGCAGAGTGATGATCCACTTGATCGGAGGAAAACAAGCCTCAGAGGACTGGTCTAGAACAATACATAACATCTTGTAATAAGTAAAGCCGAGGAGTAAGAGTGGTTTCTTTGCCAAGCAGATAACTTGTAATCCTTTGACCCTCAAGGCTCGGTGTGAGCTCGAGGGTTGGTGTATATTTCTATTCTTAATACTATCCACTCATAGTTGTGAGTTTTGCAAAGTTTTTTTTTTTTTTGGCTTGCAGCTTACTGAGCGTCATCGTCTTTCCTTCTTTTTGTTTGAGTGGAAAACTCTACACACACATACACTTTCTCCCCCTCAAAAATTTTTATTGTCAAAAAATCATGGGTGGGGTTTGTCCACTTTTCAGAGGGAAGGGGTAAGTCAAGTACCTTGCTGACTCTAGGGGTAATTGAGGTTTTCTCTATTATAGCTGACCCCCTCGCGTGTGGGGCCCCTCTATGTTTGTAATATGCATGCAGTTTTCATTCACTTGTGAATCTAAGATTTGGTCCACAACACACACACACACATTGGCACAACTCACTATCCTCTCTCTCTCTCTCTCTCTCTCTCTCTAAAAGAGATATTTGTACATACACACCCTTTGCATTTTTCAAACATACTCTTTGAGCCTCTGTATCCCCTTTGCTCAATCAGGTTTTGCTTGTATATTCTTTCTACAAGATGCACTATAGCCGCTGCTCCGTAGCCACTAGTATCTCTCTCTCCTAAGAGGAATAATTGTGTAAGGTGTGTGAAATTTTAAGTATAATGATGGGGAGCTTATGACCCCTTCCTTCGTGCAACACAACTAGCTTAATATTGCTCCCGTGTGCTGTGTGTAGAGAGAGAGAGAGAGAGAGAGAGAGAGAGAGAGAGAGAGAGAGAGAGAGAGAGAGAGAGAGAGGGGGGGGGGGGGGGGGGGGGGGGGGGGGGGGGGGGGAGGGCGTGCCACAACCCCAATCATCATGTAATGGCTTGTAAGAGAGAGATTGCAGGTGCAAAGCGAAGAGGGAGGGATATAGAAGAGATCAATGTGTGCTCATGGAAGAGAGCCTACAACGAACAAGCGGTGTGCTCCATGGTCCTTTGCAAGGTAAAGCATGGCATCATGCAAGCAATGCCTGCACAACTCCTTGCAGCCAAGAGGACAAACACCCTATGTTGCGGGTCATGCTACCTTTGTATTGGGCTCAACCCTTCTTTGGTCCTTATTACCACAAATTCCAGGTGATGCAATATTGTAGTGTCAGTAGATTTAGGGTGGCAGCCAATATGGTTGAGAGCTTCACCATCTCCAAATGAGCGCCAAGGGTCTTCTATCATTGCTGCCTGCACCCGAAGTGGTTGCACCGCTCACAATTTCTCTACACCAATTACTAGCATGGCAATGCCAATGACCTTGCTACCTTTGCTAGGAAGCATACTACTCCAATCCATATGCTTTCAAAGAGAATGCTGCATATAAATGCACCATCCTATTGGCCCTGACTAGTTCGTCATCAGTGAGACATAGATTTATACATTTGTGGCTAGGTAGGCCTCGTTAATGCCTGCATGATCAGAACCCATGTTATTCATTAGGGCTGTACATACTTAGGTTGAAGACAGATTTCACACCTTCAAAAAGTTGCAGCTTGGAGCCAAGAAAAATGAGAACCATGGTTGGCCCCTTTGCCATAGGTCCACATCATTGTGGTTGTCTGCAAGCATATTAATGTAGTGACTCAAGCCAATATTGATCGCCTCAATAATTGGTAGCTTATGGAATCTAGCCGATAGCTACTGCCCAAGCTACTTGCCCCAACTTGTGATTCTTGTCTTTTGTGGAAGATTGTGCAAGGGCTTGTGCTCTAAGGAGAAAGTTCCCTGCAAGGAAAAGCTTGCAAGAGTTGTGAAGCCCAATAAGAGGGATTTGGTTGCTCTAATGAGCACAATAAGGTGTCTTCCGTGTTGTCACTACAACACCCATTATGGCTTGTGAGAAGTTCTTGCTGTTCAAAAAAAGGTTTTTGTTTGGTGAGGCAGCATCCCCTTGGTTTGGAAGTTTCAATGGTCTTGTGTGCCTTTGTTCATTGGGCAATGCTTATAGAGAGCAGGAGATTGCTGCTTGAAGACTTGCTAGTTAGCTTTGCAATGGGATATGCATACCGAGAGTAATAATCTGGTTTCTGATGCAAACTCTTTGGTCTTATAGTTGAACGAAGAAAGGAGTGGAATGCGATACATTTGTTGTGCTAATGACTTGCAAAGACTTTACTATTTCTAATGATGTTTAGTGGCGGGTTATACATGTAACTTCAGCTACGAATTTTTCTTCATAATTTGAAGATAATAATTTCAAGGCTTTTAATGTTTTTGAGATTTAGAAGATGCATTTCATAGGATGTTAATTGTCAACTTTTTTGCTTCGAGGAGTTTGGATCTGGCCTTTAAACATTGTTTTGAAATTTGAAGTGATTAATTTAATGAAGGTATTACTAATTTTTTTTATTTTGGGAAGTTGAGGCTTATGCCAATCATCATGGGCAGGCCTTGTGATTTTATCACTTGGTTTTTGGCTTTTTAAAAGAAGCCTTAGAGAAGTGCTAGGTTAGGCATACTTTCAATGTTTTCAGTGATGATTGAGACTTACCTTAAATGTTATTTTGGTTTTGAAGTATTTATTTTCATTTCACTTCCTCACATGGCTTGACTTCTCTTGGATTCTATTTTTTAGAATGATAAAGTGAAGCTTCACCTTTCATAATTATACTAAGTTCTACATACACACACACACACAATATATATATATAAATAAGTAAATATAAAATATATGTTGATGAGTTCTTTTTATTATATATGTAAATTTATTTATCTATTTATACACACACACACACACACACACATATATATGAACTAACCATGGTAGAGAGAAAAAAAAACTTGTGCAACGATGTCAAAACTTAGTTCAAATATCCTACAAATTTCAAAAAATTTCCTAGTATTTTTGGTTTGCTTCTTTGCGAGGAGGACACTCAATCGCTCAATAAAAAAGACAGTTTCGAACACTGCTTCAATTTATATAATTCTAGTTAAACTCGACCTAAATTCTAATGATTTTATCACTTTCACTTGTTTTTTAAAGTTCACCTAGGCTAAGGCCTTTTGATTGCATTTTAAGTAGGTAGTGCAAAGCAAGTTGATACAAAAAAAATAAGGAAAATTTACTCTCACAACTGGGGGAATTTTGGAAAATTTGAAGGGCATTTTGGGAATTTATGACAAATTATGGGGGTACTTTTGGAATTTTTGAAATTTGAGGGGTATTTTGGGAATTTCCACAAATTAGAGGGGTATTTTGGTAATTTTGGTAATCATGTTTCTGTGTATGGGGAAATCTTCAAGACCTGCTCCCCGTTACGGCGATGAGAGCCCTCTTTCCCAGTACATTGACAATACTTGGAGGCCAAGCAACATGGCACAGCTTGTTTTTATTAGTGAATATCATCTTGTTACCTGCAGGATTTGAGAAAAGAACAGTGGGAACGCCAAAGAGATGAGGCCAAGTCCCTTCGGAAAGCTCTGATGACATTCTTGTGACCGGAAGCTCTTCAGGCTTATACTGGCAGGGTCGACAAGAGTGCTCCAAGCTTTCGGGAGGAGAATTGGCATGGGAGGTCGGAGGTGAACGCGTTCCCTCTTCTGAAGCGATTTACTTTCGCATTGTTTTGAAACATAGTATCAAATTACAGGAGTGTTAGCTGCATCAATCTGTTTTGTTGTCCCATAGCAAACTAAAACCAGGGTTCTGGGTCCAAAATTTGAATTTTGCTTTGTTTCACTGGGCACTGTTAGAGGGAAAAAGCAAACTGGAGATTTCTTATTTCTTGCGAAAGTCGGATGCCACAATAGTGATTTACCGATTGTGTCATGACGATGGCCTCCCAAGGATCCTGTTTTTTTTATAAATCTGTGCAAATTAATGGGGTAGACTTGCTTCGTGAATGAATAATTCGTCAAAGGTTAATTGGCAATAACCCTAGGTTCTTATCTGTGTGCGCGCGCGCACGCTAGTCCCCGTGGCGAAGCACAGCAGCGTGAGATGGTGGGTTCAAGCACTGCTTGGTCATCTGCTGATTCGTAATAATGGTGATTAATCAGGATGAACAGTTACGGGATGTGCGCTATGTGCCAATGTAGGCACCTCGGTGATCATCCAGACATATCTGCTTTAATTACACGTTTATGGTTGCATTGTTAATTGGTGGAACCAAACAGAGGGGGAGTCATGGTGCTTAGTTTTGTGTGTTTTGTGCTTGCATTGTTGTGGGTCATTCCATTTGAGGTCTACATAACAAAGTGATACTACTGTAGGTACAAAAGGGAGGAGCAAGAAATGCTTGAGGAACCCTTCAATACAATGGTACATGGCCTATTGCAGTTACCCATTAGGTTGCGTGGGACTCGCTATAGTAGAGCCATAACCGCTGCAAACTTGCTACGCTCCCAATTTCAAGTATGGATTGAAGAGAGAAGGCAAGATCTTACTTTAGGCAAGGGCTCCCCCGCCGAGAATGACATGCTTTCCTGCTTATTGACCTTTGTTCACGAAAACGGTAAACCTTTATCCAATGAGGACATCAAGGACAACATTCTTCTCATGCTCTTTGCTGGTCATGACAC
This sequence comes from Adiantum capillus-veneris, assembly GCF_014529385.1. NCBI lineage: Eukaryota > Viridiplantae > Streptophyta > Polypodiopsida > Polypodiales > Pteridaceae > Adiantum > Adiantum capillus-veneris. Next base: position 38,638,417 of record NC_140951.1, on the reverse strand, counting down.
AAACACTTGACGACTGCCTTGGTATTCAGATATCTGGCACTAAATCCGGACATTTTTTATGCTGTGTACAGAGGTGATACATTGAATGGCTTTTTTCTGAAGTCTTTGCTCAAGACTATTCAATGGTAATTTTGTCACTCGCCATGTGTGGGCCGTGAAGGGCATGTGCGCATAGTTGCACCCTACAACTACAGTGCTCGAAATAAACATTTTCCAAAAAAACTGGGAAAACCTACACAAAACTAATTATTTGTTAATTTTGTAGGTTTTCTCAAGTTAAAATTTAAAGGTGGATTTCAAAATTTGTAGGTGGGTCTACATTAAACCTAGGTTTTTTTTAAAGCACTGCTAGGTTGAAGCGTTTTTGTATGTGTCATTGCAGAGCATGTGGTTAACTTCTCTAAACAATCACAAGTAGGTAATCTAACTTTGATTCAACTTCTGATATTCTTTTTTTAAATAAATGCTTAGAAAACAAAGAGATTCTAGAAGCCTGATGCTCCACTAAGCTGGGCCGATACTCAAAAGATGAAGCTATTTTGGAGAGTGGTTCAAGAGACGTTGAGGTTGCATCCCCCGGCGCAAGGTTCGTTCAGAAAAGTCATTCAAACCTTTGAGTATAACGGGTTCAGGATTCCAAAAGCTTGGAAGGTAATGAAGATAACTCTTTCATTTCTTGTGAAGGTTCCATTTCTTGATCTGATAACTCTGCCTTATAAATGGAATCTTGTGCCACATCACAGTTTTAGTATCACATGCTTGGCATGCCAACCGTCCATAACTAAGTTTGCATGTGTAAAGTTTCCTAATTTGCATGTCTTGTGCAAATGCATGGCTCATCAATTGTCGATGTCGATGTTGATACTTGTGTAGTTGCATTGGTCTGTCAACTCAACCCGTTGCAATGCCAAGTATTTCAAGGAGCCAGACAAATTCGATCCATCACGTTTTGAGGGAGAAGGGCCAGCCCCTTACACTTTTATCCCTTTTGGAGGGGGCTCTAGAATGTGCCCAGGTATTGTATGTGTGTGTGTGTGTGTGTGTATGAGAGAGAGAGAGAGAGAGGTGTCTGGGCTTAACTTTATTAGATAGTTAGAAATTCTAAAATGAGATGTGAGGAAAATTTGTTAAATATGTAAAATATGAGGTCTATTTTTCAAAGGTTTCCCACTTGCCCCATGATATGCACTATGCATGTGATTGGCTAGGCTTACAAGGGTCCAATCAAATTCAAGGATGAGCTACAAGGAGGGGTAGACCAAAGCAAGTTGGGGGGGTATACTCTCTCTCTCACACACTCACATGCTCTCATTCTCACATGCTTGGGGGAGATGTGAGGAAATTTTGTGTAAATGTGTAAAATATGCGGTCTTTTTTTCAAAGGTTTCTATTGAGAATTTCCTTGAAGGGGTTTGTGTATGTCCCGGTGTATGTCTAGGAAAAAGGTTATTCCCGAACATTAGTAAAATCCATTTCAACTCAGAACATATATATGCGTGTGTGTGTGTGTGTGTGCGCGCGCGCGCACACGTGTGCACACAAAGATGTATTAATATATGTGCGTGCACGTGTGCGTGTCTATTGCGCTTTAGAGCTGTAAAAGCTACGATCACAATGTGCTACAAAGGACTAAAATTAAAAGAAAGAACGGTGCTTGGGCCTCTTTGGGAAGGGCAGAGGTGAGCTCTATTAGAGGGGAGAGAGAGGAAGCCCTCAAAACGTAAGGACCTAGACTCAGAAAGAGAACATCGTTTAAAATGTCAAACTATCTATAGTGTACTCTCCAAATGGCAGTTTTTGAAATTTATCCATACAATGTTAAGGCTATCTAAAGTTATATGTGGTAAGAGGGGGAGTGTCAAAATTCATTTCCATGCCTACACCATTATACTTAATAATATTACAATTTCTCAGGAAATGAATTTGCTCGCATGGTGATCATGGTTGTGCTTCACCACGCTGTCATACGCTTCTCATGGACTCTTGTGGATCCCCATGAGGTTATTATTGTGGATCTCATGCCTTTTCCCAGGAAAGGCCTTTCCATCAACCTTGTTCCTCGCTATGTATAACGCAAGAATCATGTTGTGAAGCACACTTCTGAAGAATTTTCTCATCTGTAGCTAGTAACATTGTTTTAGCATGATTTGCACAGCTCTATATATATATATATATATATATATATATATATATATATATGAAGGAGTAGGGAATGGTCGTGCAGTGACCATTCCCTGAAATCGTGCAGCGACCATTCTCTGAAATAACGGGCGACCACATGGCGACCGGGAGCCATGGTGGGAGCACGTTTTTCAGGGAATGGTCATTGTATGACCATTCCCGGCCGTCACAAGTCGGGGGGAGGGGGCCAGCTACGCGGTTCCAGCTGCTGAGGTGGCAAGATTGTAGAGCAACTGACAGTGCAGACAGCAGCAGATATTTCGTGCAGACATGCAGATAGTTTTACAGGTGACGTCTTTACAGCAGATACTCCAGATGCTGACGTGTTTACAGCTTGTTGCATTACGTATGCTGACCTGGAGTGGCACGATTGGCTTGCACTGTACTGGTTCCGGGAGCTGACGTGGTGGCCATCCGTCGACTGCTTGCTGGGATTCCTGCTCAGAATCGACAGTAGATGGAGGGCTCAGATCCGTCGATTGCTTGCTGGGATTCCTGCTCAGAATCGACAGTAGATGGAGGGCTCAGATCTGCTGCCCCCCAACCCCCGACTGTGACGGATATCCAATCAACCCTAGGTCGCACGTTTGTCTCTTGCACACTTCCGGGTTCTATCTGTTCCTTTGATTTGATGGGCTTGAAAATTGTAAATCTAGTTGTAAATCATGTAAATCTATAGCTTGAAGAATGTATTGCCATCGTTATTGAGACCAATGTTGGACATTCTTAGAAATTGCAATCTTAGACGTACTAGCTCTATTTTAAAATGAAATTGATGAAGGGTTCTCCATTCACTCGCATCTTTAGACATCACAAGTCGCTATCTTTATTTTCAAGGTTTCAGTTTTTGTTCACTGTTTTTTTTTTTTACATGTTGAATTCTAGAGCATTTTCTTGTAGTTTTTGAAGCATTTTTACTAAAAGGTTGAACATGTAATTCAATTATTTATCACATTTTCTTCCCTAATCCTACATTGGTATCTATATTCTTCATTGTGCATGCCCACTATCAAGACATATCACATGCATTCCATGGATGATTTTGGAACTTCTTCCCACTTAATTATGGATTAAATGGACCTTTTTTTTCTTAAAATTTAAACTTCTCTAAAGTCAAGTGTAAAATACTTGTTAGTCTAATAAGTTTTGCATCCTTTCAAGACTATGTTTTCATCATTAAGTGTGTTTATGATTGGGGTTTTGTCCAAAACATTCATTTTTGAAATTAGGCATGATATGTAAGAGTTATGTATATGTATATTTTATGTTTTTGATCTTAGGGAAAAAGGAAAGTTTTTCGAAGCCCCTAATTTTAGGAAAAAAGATGTAGAATAAGAGTTATGTATATTTTATGTTTTTTGTCTTGGGGAAAAAGGGAAGTTTTTCGAAACCCCTAATTTTACGCTTGTATGCAATTGTAGCTAAAAGCAGAGGATGACTAAAGTTGACTGTGTGAAAAGTGGAGATGCAGGGGACGTGCGGCCGAAATTAGCGATGCATGAAGTAAGCATGCGCCAAAAATAACGCATAGAGCAAATAATCTCAAGAAGAGAATTTCTTTGCACAAGAAAGAGCACTCCTTGTGTAGAGAGCTACCATCTTTGAGAAAAGTGTAGTCATCTCTCAATTTAAACAAGAGGACCAAGCATTCTTAGAGGTTTACTAAGCTACAATTATCATTAATTTTAAAATCCCAAACATCATCTCCTTACATGGAAACATGAATGCTCAGATGCTTTGCATTAACCATGTAATGGAATGCAAAGACTCCCACTTGCCCCATGAATTTCTAGTATCTATAGGGAAAGATAATAAAGATCTCGTGCTTGACTAATTGCTAGCAGACCATGACTTTCTTGACCAAAGCAAGAGACTTTGGCGTGGCTACATAGGTGTTGGGTGTTGGCCAATGGGCAAAGTGAGCAAGCAATGCATACTTCATGAATACGTGGCAACTATTGGGAAAAACAAGGTGCATTTGAAGAGAAGAGTGTGCAAGGCATGTAGTGCGTACACACACACACACACACACACACACACAACATGAGGGATGCATCGAGCCATCAATCGGTGAGGTCGGGGCTAGTAGCCTACCAATCAAAGCTCTTAAGTGTTGAGTACATGCAAGAGATTGTTGGAGTAGCAATGCATGAGATTGAGCCAATCGAAACGAGGGGTGATGGAAGTAGTGTGGGTTGAAGCAAGATCACATTGCTTGCCTTCTCTTGCATTCTATTCTTTTATTCTGCTCAAGAATAGCTTCACCTTGCATAATTTTGATATACATATATACATATACATGTGTGTGTGTGTGTGTGTGTGTGTGTGTGTGTGTGTGTGAAATTTTGATATACATATACATATATACATATATATGTGTGTGTGTGTGTGTGTGTGTGTGTGTGTGTGTGTGTGTGTGTGTGTGTGTGTAATTAGTTAAAAAATGCCGCAAATTACAAAAATTTGTCAAATGTACAACAATTGGTTTCGTTAAGCTTTGAAGCGACTTTTTTTCATGCATCTTTTCCAATATCTCTTTCGAACATCCCATTTTGAACAAACCAAAAATAAATTTCATTTACATGCCATGTGTATTAAATTTTGAAAAATTCCAGCATCATTTAGTGCATAATCAAGTATAGTAATTTTTTTTAATGTGTTGCCAGGTTTCCTAAAGGTTAGCTAGCCTAGTTTTGGATTCGCTTATGCGTCCCTAGGTTCCGTAAAGGTTACCTAGCCCAATATGAGCTACTCACGAATGGTGGAATGTCCAAAAAACTCTTTCTGTGGCACCTAATGCCCACGGGATAAAAAATGACCCAAAAATATCACTAGTGTGTGTGCACGCGCGTGCGTGCGCGTGTACGCTTTCGATTCAGGTACTTATGCTTGTAATTAACCACAAGAAGCAACCAATTGTGAGTCCATTAGTATGCAATAGCAAACACGCAAGGTCAGTTAAAGGACCTAAGTACGCAAATAAAACATTCAAATTATGAAAAAAATTAGTACAATTATTGAGATGTCAATCTAGGTATAGAACTATATACAAAAAAATAGTTTGAAATTAGTGTGCAATTAGCATGTGTATATGTGTGTGTGTCCCAGGCAATCACTTTCCAAAACGTGTATCACCTCAGTGAATTAACTAGAGAGGATGATTAATATTCCAAAATGTATACTTTTATGTATGTATCACTGCACATAACCCAAAGTTATCGACGCCCGTACCTTTCTACGCGAATATCGATGTTCTTACACTCCGTCGATATGCGCGTCGATAAATGCGTCGATATGGGCGTGGAAATACGCATGGAAAGGTAAAATTTTCCACGCGTATATCGATGCACTTATCAATGCCCATATCGACTCGCATATCGACGCTAAAAAATTGGGGAAAAAAAGGGGAACCCGCGCGCAGGGGCCATTTTCGCCCTCAATGCGCGCGCTCAGATCTTGGCCGAAACCTGCGGAGCAGGTATTATGGCATTCTTCCCTCCCCCCCCTCCCCCCCCCCCCCAAAACCCCTCTCTCTCTCTCTCTCTCTCTCTCTCTCTCTCTCTCTCCACATCGTGTGTGTGTGTGTGTGTGTAGAAAAGAGATAGAGAGAGAGAGCGGTGTGTGTGTGTGTAGGAGAGAGAGAGAGAGAGAGAGAGAGAGAATTATGGTTTGCGTAAAAAATTAAAATTAAAGAAAGAAATGAAATGAAATGTTATATTAACTCTTCAAAAGGCCAAAGTGACCTATGAGACCAGAAAGTTCCAATGTGGTGGATCTGATACAAAGTCAGAATAACAAGATGACAAAATGACAAAATAAAATATTATGGAATCCTAAACTGCTAGGTGTGGACTAAGCAGCTAAAACAGCTAGCTGGGATAGGTAGATCATAGAAGATCCAGCATTTGTCGCGGACCTCATCAATCTTCTCCATGGTCAGTAGTCTGACTGGGCGTTGTGCATGTAGAGCCAAAATGACCTGGATCGTCTAATGTAGTCTCTGTCGATGTTGTGTAGTCTGGTCTCCGCAGTCGTGGGCGTCTGGATCTCCCTAGCTCAGTCGCTCGTTCGATCAGTACGTAGAGAGATAGGGAAGTAGAGAGAGAGAGAGAGAGAGAGAGAGAGAGAGAGAGAGAGAGAGAGAGAGGAAAGTAGAGAGCGAGCGAGAGAGAGAGAGATAGAGAGAGAGAGAGAGAGAGAGAGAGAGAGAGAGAGAGAAAGAGAGTGATATATATATATCACTCTCTTTCTCTCTCTCTCTCTCTCTCTCTCTCTCTCTCTATATATATATATATATATATATATATATAGAGAGAGAGAGAGAGAGAGAGAGAGAGAGAGAGGAAAGTAGAGAGCGAGCGAGAGAGAGAGATATCTATATATATATATATAGAGAGAGAGAGAGAGTGATATCTATATATATATATATATATATATATATATATATATATATATATATATATATATATATATATAGATATCACTCTCTCTCTCTCTCTCTCTCTCTATCTATATAGATCTCTCTCTCTCTCTCCTCATATATATATATATATATATATATATAGAGGAGAGAGAGAGAGAGAGAGAGATCTCTCTCTCTCTCCTCATATACATATACATATATATACATAGAGAGAGAGAGATAGATAGTAGATAGAGAGAGAGAAAGAGGAGAGAGAGAGAGAGAGAGAGAGAGAGAGAGAGAGTGAGTGAGTGATATCTATATATAGATATCACTCTCTCTCTCTCTCTCTCTCCTCTCTCTCTCTCTCTCTCTCTCTCTCTCTCTCTCTCTGGAGATAGAGAGAGAGAGAGATAGATAGTAGATAGAGAAAGAGAGAGAGAAAGAGTTAGGTTGGATGACCAATTGCATGTGTGAAAAGGACAGAAACTCTCTCTATGTCTCTCTCTCTCCCTCTAGAAGAAACTATGGAACTAAAAGAGGCAAAGGGGTTTTGCCCGCTACATGCATTGCCATGTACACCTGGGAGTGCACGTATGACACCCATATAGGATTTGACCAATAAAGACGATATTTTGACTCGGTGGTCCTGATCTCCGTACACCTCTGGACCAAGGTGTACGGAGATTGGGCAAGACTAGAGAATGCGAGGTAGTTTACATTGTGAGGAGTATATATATTAAAACAACATTCATAATCATTGTAGATGGCAACGTCATCAACTAACATGGAGGAAAAGATTGCATGCTCGTGCACGCTCTGCAAGTATCAAATCCTGCGCAAGCATAGGATATGTAATGAGCATGTGCACAAGTACGGAGAGTTTGCTAAAGAAACCGTACAGAATCTACAATACGACTCCTACAGAACGGGCATTGATTTTCGCGACATAGCACCTACATTTGAGAGAGAGAGAAAAAGGATTATGCGTGAAGGTCCGACCAATATAGAGCCAAGGATGGAAGTAGAAAAGGACTTACAGACAGAAGACGAAGGCATGGAGGAGATGCTGGATGCCTTCTTCCAGACAAGCGAGGAGAACGCTAACAAAGCAGCACCAGACCGTGCGCCTATCTCCTGAAGACATGTTGAGGAAGTTGGCACGTCAACCAATCTATGAAGGCGCCAAAATATCGACCCTTCGTACTTGTCTGGCGTTTTTGAATCTTCAGTCAGTGTACGGGTGGTCAGATGCAAGCGTCACTGCTTTGTTTAGGTACGTAATTTACAAAAGAGATTTTCTGATTGCAACGGTGACGTGCTTGGAGAGATTTTTAATTTAATGTGGCTTAAACAGGTTGTTGTGGGAGCAACTTCTCCCGGCTAGCAATGAAATGTCCCCCTCCAGGCCAGACGTAAAGCAACTATTGACCTCAGTTGGCTTGGACTACAACAAGATTCATGCATGTCCAAATGATTGCATTCTTTTTCACAATGAATTCACAGATTGTCTCTCGTGTCCTAAGTGTGGAGCAATGCGCTACAAACAAGATGCAGTTGGCGAGACAGTGCCAGCTAAAGTGTTGCGGCATTTCTCTATTATTCCTAGGATAAAAAGCATGTTTCGTTGTGGTTCCATTGCAAAGTTGATGCGGTGGCATTCTACGAATAGATCCACTGACGCAACATTTAGGGTGCCCGCTGATTCAAAGGCCTGGAGGCACATTGAAGATACCTGGCCACATTTTAAGAGTGAACCACGCAATTTGCGTTTGGGCATGGCAATGGATGGATGGAGTCAATCCATTTGGCTTGAGAAGCTCGTCATGGAGCACTTGGCCTGTGTGCCTTATCAATTACAACCTCCCGCCGTGGCTTGCCATCAAGAAGGGTCATTTGATATTAAGCTTGATTGTACCTGGTAAGTTCAAGGCAAAAAACATGGATGTTTATCTAGCTCCACTAGTTGACGAGCTCCAGGAGTTATGGCATGGGATTGACATATCAGATGCGGTTGAACCAGTAGGAGAACAACATGCAAGGATCCATGGATTTCTTTTGTGGACTATGCATGATTGGCCAGGATACGGAGAAGCTTCTGGTAATGGTTCTTGATTTACAAAATTCTCGCTATTCGCAAGCACTTTGCCTTGGCCTAATTCATGCTTTAGTATATGCAGGGCTAACAACTTCGGGATACAATGCATGTCCAATTTGCGGGCAGTCTTTGGATGTGCGTTTTTTTGCCTCTCTTCGAAAGACAATTTATCAAGGCCACCACCGTTATCTTCCAGATGGCCATCACTTGCGCGAAGGTCAGCTTGGTTGTGTCGAATGTCGTCCTATGCATGTACAAGAGTGGCGTCGCCGATGGGAGCAACATGAGGGGCAACCTGTTCTAGGAATGAAATGTTTGTCCATTCTCCATACGTTGTTGTACTGGGGTGATCTACTAATTAACCATTTGTTGGATCCAATGCATATATTCAAGAATGTGGGAGAGCTCCTTTGGAAGACAATCATGGGAATGAAAGACAATCGAGCTTCACGAGATGATTTGCAGTCAGTTGGAAAGATGCCAGAGCTGTGGCCTTTCACCAATGCAGCTGGCCAAATAAAACTTCCAAGAGCGCCATGGGTATTGCTAAAAAACGAAGAGCAACAAGTTAACAGGGTGATTTCAGAGTTTGGGACGCCAACAGGATATATGCGATGTCTCAAGACAGCATTCACCCATGACGATCAACTGTCAGAACTGAAATCGCACGACTGGCATAAGTTCTTGCAATTCATTCTTTCAATTGCGATCAAGGGGTGTTTAACGGAGGAAGTGCGGACCTGCATATACAAGATTTCAGAGCTAGTGCGGTGGATCTCTTTCAAGGAGATACGGGAGGAATCTATTGCAGTCGCAAGGGCTAACTCCATTGAGGCAGTTTGCATGATTGAGAAGTATCTACCCACGAGCTGTCTAACTATCCAAATGCACTTGCTCGTCCATGTAGTAGATGAGGTTGCAGTGGCAGGTACAGTCCACATCCGTTGGATGTTCTTTCTAGAGCGGTTCATGAAAACACTTAAGGGTTTTGTTCGCCAAAAAGCGCGTTCAGAGGGGAGCATGGCAGCAGGATGGCTGGTGCAAGAGTCTCTTGTATTGAGGATCGAATTTCTATCCGTTTCTGACCCAGAAATGCCTCGATTGTGGAGCGATGAGGAGGATGCAAGACTGGTGGGAGAGGAGCCGCAAGGGCAAGGGGTGCCGAAGAAAATGAACGACGCCATGCGAGAAAATATCATGAAGTTCTGTATACTAAATTCAGTGCCGATGCAAAAATGTCTTGAAAGGTACGAGGAAGAGAAAGAGAGACACAATAGGGAGCGACAGGATTTCAGGTGAAGCCGAACGAGTAGAGGCTTACCCTTGCCAGACTATCTCACTCCTCTACCTAAATTCCCTACAATGGCATGGTTGGACAAGACAGTGAGAGCAGCTCGACAGATCGAAGAACCTATACCTCTAGAAGAGGAAGATCTGGCTATTGGATGTGGCTGGAAGTATCATACATACATGGCACTGTGGTCGCATGAAAAGCATTTCAGAACATAACAAATTGATAGCAGAAGAAACACGTTTAATAGTGGGGTAATGGTTAGTTTCATGCAAAAGAGCAGGGCTAGTGCTAGAGACACGAATGAGAGCACTAGCAACCTGGATTACTGTGGTTTGGTGTCAGATATCCTGAAAGTTAGTTTCAGGCGGTTTGAGATGTTTTTGTTGGATGTGAAGTGGTTCAAGGTGATTACTTCTGGTCGCAATGCAACGGTACGCAGAGATGGACACAAACTTGTGCAAATAGATTCTACAAAGGTTTGGACAGATGCGAGCGACACATTTTCTCTCCCCGAACATTGCGAGCAAGCGGTCTTTGTACCGGACCCTCGAGAGCGACAATGGTGTTTTGTGGTTCAGGTTGCTCCAAGAAATAAACAAGTATTTGAAGGGCAAGAGCTCCTGGAGGAAAGTCAGTCAGACGATGTCCATACTACTGTGACATTAGATGAGATGGACGAAGGTATGGCATAGGAAGCTGAAAGATATACGAGGGATGATGCAGACGAGGCAGAATTGACACTTGTATATGAAGATGCAATGGATGAAGACAATCTGTCAGAATGAGTTGGGGCAGAGTTATGTTTGCAATTAGAGATAGATGATGATACGGTGCAAGATCTTATCGATGATTCCTCACTCGTCGAGGCCTAGGCCTGTAAGTGTTTGTGTGAAGACGTTGATTTAAAATTAAGCTTAAAGTTAATTTAAACAACTGTGTTCTGACGCTTTATTTTATTTTCTTTGTGCAGGAATTTAGTATGGCAGACCAGTTTCCAGATCCCGCTTCTATGAGTGCAGATGCATTCATGGGCTTCGTCACACAGATGACGCCTGATCGGATGGCAGAGGCTTCTCAGTACTGGGTAGCCAGAGGCACGGGTACTACGCCTCCGGGCTTCACACCCGAGGGTCCGACGCCTAGGGGTGGGACACCTATGGGGGGGACGCCTATGGGAGGGAGGGGGGGATGCCTACGGGTACGACGCTTGCTTCTCCCATCACGGCCGCTTCGACACCTAGGGGTGGGGCAGAGGCAGGTACGTCCTCATCTCCGTAGCACAGGTGGAGGTGGTGGTTGCTGTGGAGGAGGGTCCACAGATGCTTCAACCCCTTCTCGTTCACGACCCGGTCCTACCCAGGCACACCTCTTGGCACACGTCGGACACCTTGGGGGGCACACGATCCTAGTGCCTCCAAGCTCTATACTGTACGGGCAGATGGTTTTGTTGACATGGATAGAGTCGGAATTGAGATGAGACAACGGATTCGCCAGCTCGCGGAGCTGCAGTTTTCGACCAGCATTCTGATGCCTTGGCTTGAGCAGGATGAGGACAAAGTCAGTTACATAGTGGAGACCAACCTGAGAGAGTACCAGCCTACTCCGAGTTCAAAGGCTGTTCCGAGGAAGTGGATCAAGGGTGTTGCACGGGACACCGTGAAACATCGACGAGATACAGCTCGGAAGGCTTTCAGGATCGGCTTGTCGAAGCCTTCGGGAATCCCACACGAGACGTGGCTGCAGATCAGGGAGGATGAGCGGACATCGGACACGTGGTTCAGACAGCAGCGTCAGGCTGCGCAAATACGACAGATGACCAGGGGGACATCTCATCTTGGCAGCGGAGGCTTTGGTGTTTTTTAAAACTCGATGAATCATGTATTCTTATTACTTTGATTTTTGTATAAACGCAGAATCTTGCGATGCATCGAGCCCCGACACGCCAGGAGGAGTCAGATGGATATCGCAGAAGTATCTATGAAGTATTGAATGATCTCGGTGCTTCAGGAGAGCCTGTAGACTGGGAGGCCTTAGAGTCTCGCTGATCGCTTGAGGTGAGACGTTAATATGTGTGAGTTGATTTAATTAAGTATATGTGAAGTAATATCAATACTAATTTTGTGAGTTGTCCTATGTGCAGGTTGTGACGCCTAGTCATCAGTGGACCGGATTTCATATATATGCTTTGTGAGACACAGACATGCTTCCATGTCTCTTTTTTGTATAGACATATATGGTTATGGTTATTGTTCAGACAATTATTGTTTTCCTTATGGTTATGGTTATTGTCATTGTCATTGTATACACATGGTTATATTTCTCCTATTCTTGTATAGACATGGTTATGGTTCAGGTTTTGTTTATGGTTATGTTCAACTTTCTGGTTATGCTTATGGTTATTGTTAATTTTGTTTATGGTTATGGTTATCTACATTATGGTTTTGATCAAAGTGGTTATGGCCGGTTTTGCACAAATTAAGTTCGTTATGGTTATGCTTTTAAGTTGGCACGGTTATGGTTTTGCACAAAGTTCATTTCATTTCTTTCATTGTCCTTAAATCTCATGTGAGATCCTACATGGATAGCATGTAGGAGGCGTATACATGATATGGTTTTTTTTGAAAAGTTTATGTAAAAACGAAGGGAACTCTGCCGAAATTTCTGCAGGAGCACGGTTGATTTTGGTGCTGCTCGCTTTCTTGGGCAGAGGACAGGCAGTCTGGCTGTGGCTGTGTCCATCTTTTCATTGGGCACAGGCCAAGCTGTCTGTCCTCTGCCCAAGAATTTTTTTTTCTGTTATGGTCGTCGTTATGCGCGTCGCTAAAGTCATCGCTAAGCTCGTTGATTAAATTACCTTTCGACGCGCATAGGATGCATATAGTGACGATTTCGTAGAGACGTGTATATCGAGACGGGCATAGCGACGGAATGTGTCGAAACCTGCGTCGAAGGTCCCCTTTTTTGTTGTAGTGTATTAAACGGGGTGGGTTTTTTTAAATAAGCACTCAATTTTAATATAACATGTATACAAAATTATTATTAATAATCTCTTGAATGCATGTGATATACAGAGATTTTGATGAGTGACCGCCGCACGGGGCAAATTTATTGTAAATTACTCTTAGTTTGTGGAAATTGTGATCCATGCCCAATTTCCCAAATCGAGCAAAAAATCAATGAAACTCTCATCCAATTAATGCCACCTATACTCTACCCCATTCTCATAAACTAAAAACTTAAAAGATTTACAGTTAGTCCTTCCCAAATCCAACCTTCACTTCCTCTAGTTTTAGGTGATTACTCCCGAAAAATGGTGCCAAAAATGTTTGTGCAATCGATATATATAGTGCATAATGCATCCTTTGAATTGGAGCATGCAACCTAGCTAGGACATGGAAACATTTCACAAACGTGCAAGAGATTCCTGATTGGAATAAGAAGATAATCTATTGGAGAGGCAAAGCTGTGGGGGAGGTGCTATCCTACTTCATCTCAGCTTCTCTCACACACAATCTACTTGCTCAAACTTGCTATCTATCTCTACACACACACACACACACACACACACACACACATTTACATATATATTGCAATGCACAGCCAAGGTAATCAAGCACACAACACGCATGCATGGAGATGAGTAACCTTGCATGCATAGACAAGTTGCAAGCATGATCAACACACCAAGCATTGAAGCACAACAAGAATGCTCAAAGACAAGAATGCAAGCAATCAATAGCATGCTTAATCATACTAAGAATACGAGAAAGAACTTTATGGAGAAGGAGAGTGAGAGAAGATGCTGGAGTTTTCGTAGCCAAGCTCTCAAGCTCCTTAAAGTTCTTCTCCCCCTTACAAAAGGTGACTTCACATTCTACATTTGTCTTTTATACCTCGGGTTACAATATGAATTGTTTGGGCCTTTTGTGAGTTCACATTCTACAATTTGTCTTTTATTTTATACTTAGGGTTACAATATGAATTGTTTGGGCACTTGAATCTAGAGAGCACCTTAATTAACTAGCTAATTATCTAGGATTTTCTAATTGCATTGCTCTTACAACTTGGTATCCTTTAACAGGCCAATTTACAATAGTATGACATTTCTTAGTCGTGGAAATTACATGGGAAGCATTCTTACAATGGGATTCTGTAGAATGTTTCCATACTTATAACTCAAGCTCTTTCTTCTCTCAAATGCTTGTCGCAAGCGCACACATGTAGTTTACCAAAATTAACACATAGGAAGTGGGAGCTAAGTCAAATTGTTTCCATGGTGTAGGATTGCTAAAAAAGGGACAGGCTCAAGCATGTGTGGGTGTGTACAATATCTTGTTGTCTCATAGAACACAATGCTTTGTTGAGATATCAAGCTCAAAACATGGTATTCTTGGATGACTACTCACCTATATTTATCATTGGCATAAGGTAGTGGACACGAGGATCATCACTAGTGGTACTATAATTGGACTTCACTGACATGGACTATGTGCTGAAAGTGATGGCTACTTATCTTGTTAGCTTTCACATTGACTGTTGCACATATTCCTTATTATGTTGTATTTCCTAGTTTTGTTTTATGGACCTTATCATCATTTTGAGGAGTGAAGAAAAAGAATCAGATTTGTGCCTCCATCTACATTGTGTGCTCCCTTGGTTGTGTGCATGTGTGCTTACAAGAGCTCAAGTTGTCTCCTTCTCTATCTCTTTACATGGTATCAAGGCCTGGTTGTGGCAGCTAAGGATCTATGAGCAGCAAGCAGGAGTGATGGAAGAAGCAGTTGAGGGTAAGGGTTTCTCTCTCCCCCCCCCCCCCGTGTTGGTACAATATTGGGATTTTGGGAAGGCATCATCAATGATCCTCCGATTTCAATAATTTTTGTGGGAGATCGTAATCAATGTATGTTTGAAATCAAATGCAAAATATAGATTGTAGAGAAAAGTTTCAAGGCAAGGGGCAAAGAAGTCAATTTCCATAGAAACAATGAGCAAAATAATTCTAGGGGATGTTGGATATGTGGTAATTGAGACCACTTTGTGTGTGACTAGCCACACAAAGTGGCTAGCCACAAAGAAGGTAGCAAAACAATTGTGTAGGTACTAGTAGAGGTATGGATGAGCCAAAGAGAATTTGTTTTTGGTAGCACATGGTGAACACTATGTAAATGTATCAAAGTGTGGTGATAGTGTATGGTAGGTGGATTCAAGTGCATTGGATCACATGACCAATCATACTGAATTGTTTGGAAGCATGCAAACCTTGGACAATTGTGCTTAATTAGAAACTGGTAATGATACAACGGATCCTATTATGCATACAGGAAATGTGCCATTTTCATTGTTGATAGATGGAAAAGTGAAGTATTTATCTGATGTAATGCATGTGCCAAAAGTTTACAAAGAACTTGGTGTCTGTTGGGAAAATGGTTAAGAAGGGTTTGTAGGTAAAGCTCAATTTTGATGGCCTCTATGTAGAGGAATACAAGAAGCATGGAAGGAAAAATGTTTACTCTTGCACTAGGTAGACATGTTTACACAAGGGCTAGGAGTTGTAGATATTGACATGTATTAGACATGCAAATATCCAAAGGCTGAAGACTATGTAGAGTTAAGAGCTTTTGACCAATTGCCAGTCTTTAGGATGGTTGAGATGCATAAGCCTTGTGAGGTTTGCCAGTTTGGAAAGTAGAAAAAAGTGTAACTTCCTCATTACAAGCATGTAAGAAAAATGTGATTGAGATAGTGCAAAATAATGTAAGTTTTATGTTATCATCATTGACTTCCATACAAGGAAGGTATGAGTGTATTTCATGAGGAGAAGAGAGGTATTTACTCACTTTTAGAATTTCAAAGTTATGCCTAAAAGACAAACAAGAAACATGTACAATGCTGGAGGTTAATTGGAGAGGGAGAGTGTTACCATATACATGTGGTAGTGATGTGTGTGAACACCCTTAGGATCGTCGAGGCATTTTTTTCCCTTGTACATTGTATATACACCCATTACTCTAGGGCTAACTTATCGTGTCATTCCACACTAAGTAATACACTCTTTGTTGTGTGCCTTGAGCTTCTTTCATCTTCTCCAAGTTGTGTGCATTTCCCTGCAACCCTATTTTCAACAATTGGTATCAGAGTACGTTGCGTCCTCTCGGGCTTAGTCACTAGCATCGCCAGCACACGCTTGCTCACTTTCTCAAACTTATGTGAGGTTTCGTGAGCTTTGGTGAGCGTTAGGATATCTGCTCTGAATTTCAATTTAGGCTCATTTTAGCCTCCGTTTTCACTACTATAGGCAGTGCTACGCTGGCTTGTCATTGCCTTTTTGCATAACAGGTACCTTATAGTCTTATTCGTGCTATATAGAACGCGTTAGTCTCGCATTGTTTCTCCTCTTTTTGGGAAGTTTCCACATCAGGTATGCAGACATTTGCCATGGCTGACAACAACACAGATGTGTTCAAGATGTTTGCTGTTGAGGATAGATTGGATGGGGACAGTTACCCAATGTGGGATTACATGGTGCAACATGTTCTTGTGTCAAAGGGTGTTTAGAATCTTGTGCAGGGAATTGATGTACGTTCTGGTTTTCTAGATACAGGTGATGTAGAGAATGTTGCAGGTTTTGGTGGTAGGATAACTGCTGCTAGAGCCGTTTTGCCAGGAATTATGAAAAGGTTGTAAGATATGGCCTGCATTATCTATAAGTGCACTACTACTCCTCACATTCATTTAGCTAAATGTGTAAAACAGACTTCGGGTATTCTAGTTGCGGTCTTTATGCGTGATAATGAGGCTAAAATTGCATTGTTGTGTAAAGAGCTGGAGTCAAAGATTATGTATGAGGAAGATGAAATGGACACTTTCCTTGTTGTATCAAGGATATTAACGAGAAAATTATTTCTGTAGGTGAAATCATTCCTTACAGTTTCTTCATGTAGACTGTTCTTGATCCTTTGCCATTATGCACATTGCTATTGCAATGTTCATAATGAGGCTAAAATTGCATTGTTGTGTAAAGAGCTGGAGTCAAAGATTATGTATGAGGAAGATGAAATGGACACTTTCCTTGTTGGTATCAAAAATATTAATGAGAAACTTATTTCGGCAGGTGAAATTATTCCTTAAAGTTTCCTCATGTAGACTGTTCTTGATGCTTTGCCATTATGCACATTGCTATTGCAAGAGTCACTTTCAAGAAAAAATAGGGCTAAATAGCGTGCATTTGAACATGCTTTTATTGCTTCTCAAAGGAAAAGTGGTAATAGAAATGTAGCCACTTCTCATGGTTCTCGTGCGAGTGGTAAATTACCTGTTTCCAATGCTGCTGCTGGAAACACCTCGTATAGGAATTTCGATGAAAAGGGAAAAAAGAAGATGCATTGCCATTATTGGAAAGCTAATCATCACTTGAGAAAGAAGTGTTCAAAATTGAAGGAAAAAGAGGCTGGTTCCATCCCAAGTGCAGCAATTGTAGAGTCTTCTATAAAAGGAGATTGTGATGCTGATGTAGATGCAGAATGGGATTTTAATGCAAAGTGTACTTATGATCCTTCTGTCCATGATATATGTATGTCAGTTTCTTAGATGTTCATGTGTAGTACTTTGACTGTGGTGCTACAAAGCACATTACCTCTCATCGTGACTTGTTTTCCTCTCTAAAGGATGTCATGTTAGGAAATAATACATAGCTAAGTAAATAATTGAGTAGTTTACTTAACGGAGAGAGATAATGTTCACACATGAGAGATTAGAGAGAGAGAGAGAGAGAGAGAGAGAGAGAGAATGATTGTTAACAGTAAGCTAACTTGGATAACATTTTTTGGAGCTTTCATTGTAAAAACACTTATTATTTTGATGATTTGGAAATATTGTAACTCCTACTTTTAAGATAAACAGTGTAATTGATGAGCCGAGGCTACAAGCTTCTAGATTGTATCAACCTGTCTTTAGTTAGAGCTCCCAGATTATTAGTTTTGACCATAAAAACCTTGGCTAAGGTATAAAAGCCGATTTTTGTAAGTATTTTATAAGTTTTGGATAATAGAAACACAGTGTGAGCTAACGGCGCTCACTTTTCTCCTTCTCGCGCTTCCTACTCCCTTTCCGGTTGTCACATTGCAGTGTCGTCTGTTGCGTTGCAACTGCAGGTAAGAGCTCTACGCATTGACATAAGAATTCCATGTGGTAATCCGTAGCTTTTGGCGTTGACCCACAGCCTAATTTCATCATAAGTAGGAATTGAAGCTTCAAAATCATAAACTAAGTATGGACGGAGTATTGGGGCATTATTGCTAAGCATTTAGATGCATTCTAAATCGAAACGACTAGGTCAAAAACTCACTCTGCTGTTAATAATCGTGATTTTTGTACTTGACCTAAAGTGAGATTTGAGACCACAAGCATGTGTGCTTAGGTCTTATAAACATGTCCTAGAAGTTTTGTAATGTTTGGATATTGTTTAATGCTGTAATGCTTGTGATTTGTTTGCTGATGAGCAACTAGCTTTTGGTAATTTCTGTCATTTGAGTGTAGCGTGAGTTAGATGCAAGTTATTTGTCGTTTTCCAAGAGATTGACAACCTCTTGTAGCCTTTATGCACTAGTCGAGTCAGCTTCGTCCCATGGATTGATAATTATATTCGTGGTTCTCGCTATGTCTGCAATAAGATAGGAGTGAGGTTAGACACCCGTCCCACATTTGGCGCTGCTGCCGGGGATCGAAGAGACCTAAACTTGGGAAAAACATGAGGGTCATGTGAATTTATCCTTTAACTTCCTCTAGGATCACCTAGAGTCAAAAATTTCTTTTTAAAATCTCATAGCTTAAGATTGTCGTCTTTTGCTTGTGTAGAGGTAGCTTGGAAGTAGGTTGTACTTGCTAAGTACCTTTTAGGATTGTAGAACTGTAGAATTAAATTATAATTTTGAGAATGATTGATGGACGAAACAAGTCTTAAGATCAAGGCTCAGAAAACCATAAAAAACAAGAAAACGAGTGTTTGTGGACACTTTCCACAACCCCATTGCAGTAGAACCTAGGAGTAGGGTAAGTAGAATCCGAGGTGGGATCTCAGAACATTGCTCTATCCAAAAGAATCAACAGTGAGTTATTTATGTGAAGTTGCAAAATTTCAGGTCTACAGCTAGAAATAGCACAAGAAGACTGTCCACCATTGAATCCGACCGGAGATTATGCTTTAAAAGTTTTATGAACTAGTGGGTAAGCTTAAGGACGCATATAAGGTAAAATTTCAAGAGTTTGCAAAAACTCAAATTATTTACTTTTTCTTGACATTTTAGGCCAAATTAAGTTTTGACTTGACTGAAAGGCTTAAAATAGTTCATAAAAAGACTGTCCACTGAAAAAGTTGAAAAAGGTGCTCATTTTAAGCCAAAAGTAAATAATCGTGATTATTTACTTTCACCTCAAAAGTGACCAAGGTTGATACCAGAGACTCTATGCATGTGTACAAACAGCTTTTGTAAAGGCCCATAGAATTTGGATCACCAAACTGACCAAAAACTGAAATCTGTACTGATTGTCAAGAACTTGAGTGTAAATTGGAAAAATCTTGCTCAAACTCAGTGAAACTTGACTCATAGGCTTATATTGATGTGTTAAACAAGTGTACATGCTCAGTTGACCAAAAATATGAAAAAATTTATCAGAAGTAAATAATCGTGATTATTTACTTTTGTCCCATTTTTTTTAAATTTTTTGACCAACCTAGCATACCACTAGTTTTAGCATGATATATTAAGCCCACAAATCAAATTTGGTAAGAATTGGATCATTGGAGTGAAAATTGTGGCCAAATTTGTAAACTCAGTCTACAAACACAAAACTGTTGACCATTTGAACAAGGATTATCCAAACTTGATGAAACTTGGCTAGGGAGCTTAAGTTGAGCTGTTAAACCAATCTGTGTCAAGATTGTGGCAAAAAATTGCATAAAAATAGCAGGAGTAAATAATCGCGATTATTTACATATGCTACTAAACTAGATATTTTTGCACATTTGAGTATACCACAAGGTCAAGCATATCAGGTAGACCACACAAATCAAATTTGGTGATATTTGGATAAAAAAAGTGAGACTTAAGCTAGATTCTTGAAAACTGAGTCTGCGGACATGAAACAGTTGATAACTTCAACAAATTTTGTTCAAAATCAGTGAAACTTGTCTAGAGACCTTAACAAGAGTACTTGGCAAAACAAGCCAAAAAGCGTAAACATTTGATAAAAGTAAATAATTGTGATTATTTACTTCTGATACACAGAGTCAGCATTTTGGACTTTTGAGCTTGTACGGTGTTAGACCAACATAATACAAGGACACCGGGCATTTTTGGGTTCAATCGGATCCAAATTAGAACATGTTCACTCAGTTTCCATGTTGCAAATTAGTCCTTTGGATTTTTGCAAAAGTAGAATCGAAATGTCTCAAGTACTGACTCACTTAGCTCAAATTGAAGAGATACACATAGACCAGTCACAATAGTTAGCAAAAATTGTACAGTCTTTGTGAAAGAATAGCTAACTTGATTGAAACTAATACAGGAATCAGGTTGTAGACAAGGAATTGAAAGCTTGACAGAAGTTTCAATCAAGTCAAGTGAAAGAAGTTGATAACAAGTCAATCCGATGGTAAGTAGTCTATCCTGGGCTTCACAAGTCTATATGAACCTTAGATCTGGCCGTATAATAGCAAATCAAGGCATACTCGGAGAGACCGCTAGTAGAGTATCCACCAAAGAGAGTATGAATCAAGGCGATCAATTGGACACTATCTTTGAAGAAGTCTCAGACATTTTTTCAGAATCAACATCTAAAATGTATTCCTATTCAACTCATTGAGAAATCGGAATGACAATACGATATAAGCACATACTCACCTTTTACAAGACTAATCGCCATGGAGCTCAGGTTTACCTGGATCCTAATGAAGAGTATGCTATTCACATTCATGACCATGGCATAGAGTTCAAAGAGGAAATCAGGGTGAACAAACAAGAAAAAATGTATATGTAAAAACTCAATATTTACAAGTTGAAAACCCTGACATGATAGACAAATGGGAGTTAGAAGTAAATACCGTAATTCTAGATATGACAGCAAAAGAAGGACCACCGACTTTAGAATTTGAGAAATACGATCAACTTGAACTGAAGCCCTTGAAACGGCTTAGCACAGATAATCCTAGGATCCGAGTCTATTATTGGGAGGATAGAAATGTCAAAGATCTTCTATGGACTTCTCATGCCAAATCAGGACAGTTAACACCCCATGAAGATCATCTATATCTTCAAAATCGAAGACGAGGGTTCAACAGATCTACCAACCTACCTATTTAGGGATTGTTATAATAATAAATTTGTTACGATGAGTCTTGAGGATGTTAAAAAACCAAAAACTACCTCCTCTCACGAAGAAAACCAGGTGACACTAAATCCAATCCAAGGCTACATGAGTCACTATTTCCAACAGACTGGTTTGAAGAACTCGGAACAGGACCAACTGCCAAGACACCGGGAGTTGAACCAAATAGACATGTCAGACCAGCTGATTTTCAAAAATGGGTCAGAAAATACAGTGGATCTACGATACCTTGATGGTCGAAAAATATGGTATCATTGATGACCATAGCTCAAGCGGATTTGCAAATACCACTTCCTATTACAATCGGATTAATTGAGCAATCGGCTCTGTATCAATTACTAGGCTGGAAGGCTATACAAAAGAAATCAAGATGGAATATTCTTTTGTGCATTAATCTTGAGGAGAAAACCCAATAGCTAAGTCAAGCACATATTACCATAGTGGGACTTCACTTTGCAGAAGACCAAACTATGTGACGGATCTTGTGACTTGGAGTATTTTGGCCAACTACGAGATGTGACGTTCACTAATTTGTAAAAAAATGTCCTCAGTGCCAGAAACAAGCACCCATACCTCATGTGATTGTTCCAAATATCACTTGTTCCTAAGTGGAGTAACTATTACTTACTTATTAAACCGAACATTTCCTGAGGATATGATAAACACCGCCAAAGAACAATTGAAACTGAAGCAAGATACTATGCTCTTATTGAAAACCAATTATATTGAAGAGGAAAATAGGGTATAGGCTTTGTTGGGCCAATACAACCACGTGCTTATAGAACCCAAGCTCAATATATCATTGTAGCTATGGACTATTTGATCAAGTGGGTAGAGGCTAAAGCAACCCAAAAGAATGATGCCAGAACCACAACCGCATTCTTGCATGTGAATGTGTTCGTAAGATATGGACTGCCAATAGAAATTGTCAGTGATAGGGGAACGCATTTTCTCAATGAGATAATTGAGTATCTGCTTAATGAATTTATGCTCATCCATAACAAATCCGCTTCCTAGCACCCATAAGCAAATGGACAAGCTAAGCATAGGAATAAAATTCTTAGCTCGGTATTGACTAAAGCGGTTAGTTCAAGACGGATTGATCGGAAAATGAATCTCCATGCCACTCTATGGGCTTATAGAGTTTCGTTCAAGACAGCTTTAAATGCTACACCCTTTAATCTTGTTTATGGAGTTGATGCCATACTGCCAATAGAATTTCTATTGCCGACACTAAGGGTAGCTAAGGATCTTGAGTGGATTGGACATGAACTGTCAGAGAGGCTTGAAGATCTAGAAAATCTTGATGAGCAAAAGCTAACTACTGTAGCTCACATCTATGCACAAAAGCGGAAACAAAAATAGTTTTTTGATTCCCATTTAGTTTCAAAAATCTTCAAAAGGGAACTTAGTTCTAGTCTATTCCCTTAAGCAACACATCCCCAAGTTTAAGAAAAAGGAAAACAGACCGTTTATCATTGAAGACATATCTTCAAGTGGAGCAGTTAAGTTGTCCACCCTAGATGGTGAACCAATGGCGTGGATGCCGTTTAAAGAAGTACAATTTGCCACTAACCAATGATTTGCTAGAAAATATGCACGCAACAAATCAAAGAAAGATAAAACGACAGCAGGTCCTTGAGGAAGCCCAAGAGGAAGCTCGCCTTAGAGTGCTCAAAAGGAAAGCTACTCTCAAAAATCAACAAATACCTATTCCCTTCAACACTCTGGAACTAGATGACCGACTATGGGAATTATAGAAAGATGCAGTATCAATAGATGATGAATGGTTAGATGGAATGACCTTCGTATCAAAGTACAGTTGAACAAGCATAGCACAAATGCATTAGTTGATACAGGTGCTTGAGTAAATACAGTCAGTTATTCCATGTACAAGAAAGTAACGAATCAATGTTTGACTTCAGGAATATCGACTATTAAAGGATGCAACAAGAACCCAACACCGACATTGGGAGTAGTCAACTTAAATGTGATAGTACATGGATGTTCATGTCCTCATCAGTTTATATGCTTACCAGATGAACACATGAATGAAACAATGATTCTTGGAATCTCATGGATGCGAACGTACAAGGCAGTACCAGATTGGGATACCAATCATCTCAAGCTATCACCTAAAGGCAGACAGCTCATTGCTCCACTTGCACCAAGCAAAGAGGAATGGAAAGGAGGTTACCAGAAGTACAACCACAAATCAATCAATCTTTTTCATCCTATCGACAAGAAAATGCTACAAGTAGCATGCAAGGATTCACGCAAATTTGGGTACCAAAAGCACAACTTAAGGACAAGTCGATTCAAATCTGGGTGCCCAAAACATCATCTACCGTACCAAAGACGGTTCCAAGGTTCAAAACACAAAGAAGAGAATCTTCGAGTAAGGAACACAAAACACAATGGATTTGGAGGAAAAAGGAGGACTTATCTTCTCCACAAATTGTAAAACAGATGAAGCAATGGAGGGTTAAGCCTCAAAACACTCGACCACAACATTTCATTGGAGAAAAACCAAGATACCAATGGTGAGTTAAAGCTCAACAGTTATCATAATTGATACTCACAGCTTAAGAAATCAGCGTGTCAAATCATCCTGATGGTACAATAAAGCAAAGAGCACACAAGCTACAAGATTTACTCTTTGGGAGACAGCAAACAAAAACCTCGATGTCAGAAACGCTTGAGTTAATTACTCGAGACTCAACTCTTGAACAACATGATGGTTTGAATTGCATTGATCTTCAAAATCATGGTAGAGCCAACCAAGGCTATGCATAAACACGATTGTTCAACCCATGCACACAGTCGTCCCGGAGTACGCCATCTAGGAGGGGTGGAAGGGAACTAAGTAATTAAGGGCAATGTTTGAAGAGGGAGGAAAAAGTTTAATGTTAACGTGTGATTTTTTGTAAAATTACTTAATAATGCCCTTACAAATCATCAACAAGGAAATTTTAACTGATAACATCTCCCCGATGAGTGTAAATAGTGTATATACTATCAAAAAATCATCAAAAAATGATCCTTTTTTATTATTTTCATCATTTTTTCTTGATACTGGGACTTAAAAAAGGAAAATCCACCAAAAAAACAATGAAGCAGTGTTTCTCAATGGATTTTCTTAATTATTGAATTTTTACTTTGCTTTTTTAGCGCATTTTATAATTTTCTTTGATTTTTTCAATAAACAGGTCAAACATTAATAATAAATAGCAAATGAGCTTAGATGGAGAAACTGAAGATACACTGATAATTAGAACGATAAGGTGGACAGGCACAAAAAATTGCAATCGAATCGACAGATGGAAGCGGGAAGCCTAAATTAGGTTGCCAAGGCCTACTTTCACAAATTCTTGCAGAATGAGCTACCGGAATCCGATTGAAGAAACTTTTGAGTCTAACATAGATTTCACGACTTAGTAGGACTAACAGGGGAATTTGGGGAAAAATAGTTTGGAAAGTCTGAGTATAAATATCCAAGGTAGTCCAAAATCACCTCATTTCCACTAGTCACTCTTGGAGGAGAGAGCTCTCGACCTTCTTCGCGCACGATTTCCGGAGTCCACAGTCGTCCTTTTACAGTGCCGTTTCAAACGAGACATGAGGGGTAATTTCTAAGCTTATCAATGAACAATTCTAGCAAATCTAGGATCATGAAAAAACCCTAGAAACCCAGCAGTGCATGAAGTCCTACGACCCAAAATTGACCATAGTGGCATGTCAACTAAACCAAATTCAACGAGACTTGAACTATAGCATGCCCCTTTATAATAGAGCACTTCTATATCACTAGATTACCATTTGGCAGGGGTAGAAGGGGGTCCCAAGTAGAAAATCTAGGTTTTTGCGAGATGCCAAAATTGGATTCTGACTCCATAGAGAGCTTATAGACTAGGTCTATACACAATGTACATGGATGGTTTCATGAAAACAGTCAAGGCAAGCTCTCAAAAAGCAAAAAATAGCTCGAAGGCTACTAAGCGTCAAATTTGACATATGAAGTCAAATAGACTCCAAATGGGCCAAAATTGGATGGGTAGCATCAGGACTATGTAGCGGACAAGCCCATAGCTGCAAAAGTGACTAACCAACTCCACAGGCCATCTAGTCACAAAAATTGGTGATTTCAAAGTCGACAGAAGCACGAAGTGATGCCGACAGGACAAAATTTTACCAAATTCAATTTAGGACTTGTTTTAGATGTATTGAGTATGTGTAGGTCATCAAATTATCAAGTCTTGCAAAAAAATTGACTGCTCTAAATAATCGCAATTATTTACTTTTGTGCTTGTTTGGCTTGAAAATGATCTCTTCACCTCACCTATCACGTGTACACATCTATTACATGACACATTTGAAGTAAGAGCCTTAATGACCAAGAAAAACTTGAGAATTGTCAAAAAACGCACCAAAGTCTTTTCAATCCAGTTTTTGAGTTATCTGTTACATTTTTTAATCCAAATCACCCCATATCTCATACACAGAGTCTACATCATGCCTAGAACCAAGTTGCAACAAAAAAATGTACATTTTCATGAAAAGGTTAATAATCGCAATTATTTACTTTCTTGTCAAAATGGATGAAATCTGCAACTTTGACCTTATGGGACCAAAGAACATAATGTCCCAAGTCCACTCACCAAGTTTGAACAAGTTTGGATCTCAAAAACTCAAAATCTCATTATATCTACTATTTTAGAGATTAAAAGCCTAAATCTGACACCATTTCCACCTGGTGCACTCAAATGAGCCCACACTTCACTCAGAGCACCTAAATGTTATATGTTTCAAGCCTATGATGTCAAAAATGCAAAAAATTGGGAAAAATCCCCAGCTGTAAATAATCACGATTATTTACTTTTGTTGTAATTTTTTCCTGAACTGCATAATTTTGATCTCTACACTAAAAGGCACGAAGAAAGAAGTTAAGATCACATATTTGGGCACCCCTGAAGTACTGACTAGAATAGCATATCGTGCTATTGGAATGGCCGATAATTTGCCGCTAGCCCCAGATCAGAACACCTAGATTGTATCCGTGCAACCTTCTCCAAGAACCACACGCTCATCAAAGAGAGTATATAAGTCAGACGAAGAATCTACAGAAAGCTCCCACGAAGCTCATAGCAGTGAGAGCTCGGACAACGAAGAAATACGCGCAAGAATTGAAGAGATGAAAAAGAAACCAGTAGCCGCACACCAAGAAGTACCTCAGCAAAAGAAGGCGATGTTTGAAAGAGAAAAGCAGACTTATGAAAGAAGCCGTCAAGCTGCAAGTGAGGACCCTGAAAGATGGGTTCCAAGAGATATAAGGGGACCCAGAACCAAGAACCCTGCAAGGAAAGGAGCAGAGGATCCCACGATTTTTCTTGAACGCATGTATGCAGAGGTAGAAGCCTTAAAGTTGAAAGAAGCTCAAGAAGCTGAAAAGAAAGGAAAGGAGGAAGCAGCCGAACAACAAAGACAAGCAGAGGCTGCCGAACAAGGTGAGTCACATCACGACTAGGGGAATGTGTCTTTAAAACCCACTTCACCCACTATGGAGCAAGCAGACCATCCCATGCCAAGCCCAAACCCTTCACCAATAGCTAAACCCAATGAGGGTGGGGAAGCCAAGGAAAAAGAGCCTGAGCAACAGGCAGCAACAAGTTTTGAGCAGCCAAAAGAAACAGAACAAATTGAGGTAGAATCTTCTACGACCACACAACCAGAAACAGCTTAGGCATCTACTAAGCCTCAAGAAGAAGAAGCAGTTGAGGCAACCGCAACACCTCAAGGAGAAGTAGAACCCCTGCTGCAACCACAAGCAACCACCACAGCACCACCCAAGGATCCACAACCTGAAATGGCCAAAAAATCTAGACAACCTCAGGTAGAGCCTAAAGATTGGAAAACAAACAACGAATTCATTGTGCAAGTCAATGAATATGTCAAGTAGATGCAGCTGATGACAGAAAAAATGTGAACCTCAACACTTAGCCGTAGTGCTAAGGCTAAGGAACTTGAACTATTCATCGATGCTCTACAAGGAGAGCTAGATGACATGATGAACATAATTTTAGATCTACAAAGACAGATCAAAGAGCTGAAAGATGAAGTAGAACAACACCAAGTTGCGAAATAAAAAAGAAATGGAATAGCTGGGAGATCTTCTAACCAAGTTATCCGATGTCTGCAAGCGCAAAGATTACCAACTGACAGAAGTAACCAATGAACTTCTAACCACTACTCTATCAGTCCAAAAGATCCAAGTGCAGCTCGATGTAGCAACTGCTTCTCTGTAGTACTCAGAGAAAAGGATCAATGATCAAGTAGCCATTTTGAGACAAATAAGTAAGAACCCTGCTGTCACTTCGATCAAAGGAACAGATGCAATCTATAAGACTTTCGAAAAGAGAAACAAGGATCTCGAGCTAGAGCTAAAGCTAGAACAATCACAAAGAAGAGACCTTGCACTGATGCGGGTCCAAAGAGAAGAGCAACTGCTCAAAGAGATAGCCGAATTAAAAAGAGTTAAACAACTGCTGAGAGAGGGACAACCAGAGACTCAAGATGAAGCAGGACCCTTTGAGCAACCAACTATTGAATACCCTTAGTCTCATTTGCTGAGATAGAAACACAGTCGTCAGAAGTACTGGCAGGAGATCAGACTTTCAAGTACCACTCATTGAAGTTGAGCAAGTGCCCATGGTTCAGCTTTCTAAAGCTGAGGAAGATGCACTAAAGGAGCAGATTGCCCAAGAAGCAAATGTTGAATGGAAAGCAACAATGGATTAGGAGTTGAGAGTTCTCCACTCGGTAAATGTAACTGAACTCACTCCCAACCAAATCAATGCTCAGTGGCATCAACAATCACTGCCATACCCCTTGATCAAAGTGGAGCTAATACAAGTAAAGGAAAGACTATACACAAATATGCAGGTAGAAGGCTCAGAGAATATCCACCCCAAGTGGAGAGAGAGTTGGTTGAACAAGAATTTGAGATATTTAATTTTGTTCACAAGAGCACCTGCAGCACTACATAAAGACCCAACCTTTTGTCCTGTACCAAAGGTAAGGAGCCGACATGCATATGAAGCACTGAAAAAGAAAAGGCCGACATGGTTGAACTATCCACGACTACCAGCTCTAGAGCAGGGACCTATAATAGAGGAATACATGGTGAAAACCCTAACGAGCGCCATGACTTTCTTCAAGAGCCTTCCTAACCTCTCATATACCATGTTGTACAAGATTTGCAAAATGCTGCTCACCTGCATTCAAGTTTTTCATGAGCCAGAGCAAGCCGGAGCAGCATGGATATATTTTCTTGAAGGCAATAAGGGTCTTTGTTATGACTTAAGTGGCCAGCCTTCAAAGGAAGTCCTTTACGGCTTCTACGCCCAATGCATGTTTTTGCCCTCTAGCAATATGTTGGCGTTTGAGGAAGCATTCTATACAGGTTTCTTCACTTGACGAACGAAGATATTTGGGCCAGTGAGAAGAAATCTTACATCCAGATTTGTTGGCTATTCATCCATTGAGCTTAAAAATAGAGTCACCACGGAGTTCTTGTAGGTTCTTGGCAAAGAGAGAAGAATCATATATGAGAAAGCACTACATGCACTTAAAGACCGCCTCGCCAGCCGTCAACCCAAAGACTACTTCAATCCATGAAGCTATGTCAAGGGACGACACAGTCGAGGCGGGGGGATTGTTAACAGCAAGCTAACTCGGATAACATTTTTGGAGATTTCATTGTAAAGACACTTATTATTTTCATAAATCGAGAATGTTGTAACTCCTACTTTCGAGATAAACAGTATAATTGATGAGCCGGGGCTACAAGCTTCAAGATTGTATCAACTTGTCTTTAGTTAGAGCTCCCTAATTATTAGTTTTGACCATAAAGGCATTGGCTAAGGTATAAAAGCCAATTTTTGTAAGTATTTTATAAGTTTTGGATAATAGAAACACAGTGTCACTAACGACGCTCACTTCTCTCGTTCTCGCGCTTACTACTCCCTCCACGGGGTTGTCACATTGCAGTGCCGTCATTGCAACCGCAGGTAAGAGCTCTATGCATTGACGTAAGCATTTCATGGTAGTCCGTAGATTTTGGCATCACCAATCCGCGGCCTAATTTCATCATAAGTAGGAATTTAAGCTTCAAAATCATAAAATAAGTATAGGCAGGGTATTGGGGCATCATTGCTAAGCATTTAGATGCATTCTGGATCGAAAAAGACTAGGTCAAAAACTCACTCTACTGTTAATAATCACGATATTTGCACTTGACCTAAGGTGAGATTTGAGACCATAAGCATGTGTACTTAGGTCTTATAAACATTTCCTAGAAATTTTGTAACATTTGGATGTTGTTTGATGATGTAACAGTTGTGACTTGTTTGCCGATGAGCGATTAGATTTTGGTGATTTCTGTCATTTGTGTGTATCTTGAGTTAGATGCGAGTTTTTTGTTGTTTTCTAAGAGATTGACAACCTCTTGTATCCTCTATGCACTAATTGAGTTAGCTTTGTCTACTCTCCACTTTTTCCCTCCATAGTCAGCCTTCCCTGCTTGCAGTATTCACCATTACACATTCTCTCTCTAATTTGCTTGATTAGCTAAAAAACATTCCATTCGATCGCCCTCCATTGCAAGACATTACTAATAGACCTTAAAGTTTACAGTCAATAGTTTTACAGCACAAATGGGGGATGCTTGGGGGGATACACACATAACACATTGCAGTGTGTGTTGAACATTTGATTTTTGCAATCGAAATACATCTGTATGCAAAACTAAAGTTTGTTTTCTTTTCAGCACATTCTTTTTGAACATAGTGCATTTTTTCTTGACACTTATGGTTCATTAGGCATCTAGAGCAGCCAAGAAATGGAGCGCTCACACTATCAAGCAAAAGCAGTGTATTTTAAAAATACACGACATGGAGGTGGAAGAAAAAATAGCAATGCCCTTCAGGAAATGTTCAATTGGTTCTACAGAGTTTTAGCAGGGGGAGAGAGAAATAAGACTAGAGAATAAAGAAGTTTGAAATGTCGAATAGGAAAAGTAGCTAGCTTGAGGCGATCACAATCATATCATGCTTTGAGTGCAAAAGATTGATTCTAGCGCTGGTTGGAGACAAGGCGGTGATGGCAGACATTGGGTGGAAAAAACATCTGACACTAACTATTTCTATTGTTAACATGCATTGTCATGCAAAGTGATTTGTTAAAGCCACAATTATTAGTCCCATGGGTCAAGCTTGGTTTATTTTGGAGTCTTTTTTAATTTTGAGTAATTTTATTGAGTTTTTCATTTTTTATAAAAAGTTTTAAAATTTAAAAAAAAAACTTTAAGTACTATATAAGTCAAAACTCACAACTTAAAGTTCATTTCTTGTTTGCACATTTTAGAAGATCCTCTCGAGCCCAAACGTACATGCACTCATATCTTGCAGACATGGACGATACACAAGAGCACACCACTATGCACAACAATGACACCACCGCCACTGACAACATGGACGATACACAAGAGCACACCACTATGCACAACAATGACACCACCTCCATTGATAACACAAACAATTTTCAACCAGCACCTCATACAGAATCCACCACTTCAAATCCACATCCTCAACCACAATGGATAAACCAACACATCAACCAGCTCTAAACACGGATCAGAACACCATATGACAGAATTTTGGTGATCTCCAACCACTATATTATGCAAATCGTACACCTCTGCTGGATCTGGGACCAATCGCAACTCTAAATAGACCCACATAAGAAACAAGACCTGGAGCTCAAGCAATGGTAGCACCTGGAGCTAGCGGCTGCACCTGAAGCTCAAGAAACCACGACTATGCCGCAAAAATCCCCCCCGCGAGTCAAAAAAAGGGTGATCAAAGTAATAACAGGTGATCATGTTTCAGTAGCATGAGATGCTAAGAGGAGGAAGAGAATGAGAGAGATAAAAAAGAAAGAGGCAGCTGATAGAGAAGCACAGAGATTGCATGAAGAACAAAGAAGGCAAAGAGAGCAAGAAGAATGGCAGAGAGCCGAGGCTGAGAGAGCTCACTTGGCTAATTTACAAGCACGAGTAGAGGCAAAGAGGAGAGCGAAAGAGAATAGAGCTCAAGCCGTCCATTAAGCAAAGGTTGGGAGCTCTAGACCTTCAAAAATTTCTCAGAGAGCCAAACAATGTGTGAAAAAGAGAAAGTACAAGCTCACACCCAAAGAGAAACAAGCACAAGAGGAGAGGAGGAAAAGGTATAAAAACGACCCTCCTCAATGGGGCAGACAAGCGGCTCCTCCACCACTATGAACAACACATAAGAAACGATGATGGAATCCAGGCACGGCTGCTTTACGTGAGATCCAAAAATATCAGAAGAGCACCAAGCCACTATACTGAAAGCAACTTTCTCTTGGGTGGTGAGAGAAATAATGGATGGATATTCAGATTCTATTACATGTATCCAGCTTGTAGCTCTATTGGCCTTACAAGATGCCACCGAGGACATTTTGGTGCACTTATTCCAATATGGCGTTTCTTGTATGGTGCATGCTAAGCGAGTTACACTAAAAAATACAGATCTAGCTCTAACAACCAACCTGAGGAATGAAGGGTGCCTCCACAAGAATTAGTTTCCACATGTAACCTGCTACAAACGAGAGCGGGGAAAGCCCTGCAAAATACTCAAAATAGCACATAGCAAGCCATAAATCAACAAAACTGTATACGTGGCACATCCACGAAATCATAATCAAAGCTATACACGAACAGCGAGAGACGTAGAGCGGAAGAGAGGGAAAGAGCACGCGCAGATGCACCTCCTAGAGTGGAGTGCTATGCCCAACACGGCAAGAGAGAAGAGAGGAGAGGAGAGAAAAATAGACACGAGCACTGGGTGCAATCTCTCCCCATGCAAGAGTGACCGTTTCCCTCTTGCATGTATTTGTTATATAGATTTCTTGAATGGTCAAATTGGTTACAAACTGGCTGGCCGGTCATAAATGGCCAAAGCTCATAAAAGAGCACTTGAATAATAAAATGTACAATGTATATATTTTCATTCGCATAGGCCTAGCTCGGTCCAGTCTTTTCCACCTGTCAGCTGCAATAAGTAATAAAATATCAATTCAATAACATACCTCTCCGTTGGAAAGCAACTGTCCGCAGTTGCGAAGATAAAAATCTGCAAGCAATACTTGTCAAAAACAATGATTAGAACTGTGTATCAAATAGTAAAAGAAAAATCCATAAAATTAGACAACATTGCTTATGCTTGCCGTCATCCACATACTACTGATTCTAGTGTCCCATACCACTAGAATAAGCACTATATGTCATACCGTGATGAATCAGCATATCATTGGTCACACTCATCATAATCAATTTGCATCAATCTCAATCCAATTCCATAAATACTGTCGCGACAACCCACAAAAATTCAAGTTAAAATATCTACCAACATATATCCGTTTCAAATCCAAAATCCAAATATTTGAATCCAAAAGCACTTTCATTATGTACCCGAGTAACAAAATCATACCAGTTACAGTGGTGGCCAATCACTGCAGCATGATTTTGTGATCGGTGTTGCCTCATCCAGTGAGTCTACACCAATAAAATGTGATGCCTAAATCAACGAATCTGCAATAATGCTGCCTAAATCAACGAATCTGCATTTGATATTATTTAAAATCATAAATTTGTAATGTTCAATGTGCTGCCTAAATCGGCGGATCTGCACCAAGATGAGTATCTACACACTGCCTAAATCGGCGAATCTATGTGTTGGTGACCAATGGACTAGGCTAGACATAAAAAATGTACTACCTACGTGACACCACATTGAAGTAAGGTTGAGTAACAAAGTAATGACAAATTGTTATGCATTAGCAGAAGCACCTCGGCTCATGTGAGTAGCTACATAGGTCAATGTGAAATGATCGCAGTAGAAATTTCATTTAATACAAGTATTGGCACAATGCTAGAGAATGCAGATAAGTTAAAAGAAAAAACCATACCATCTGTCAAAAAATAGATGATAATTGAGTTGATAAGTAAGCCATGTGCGTTGAATTTATGTAACTGTGTTTTTCTCTGTGGAATGGTATATGTGGAGGATTGTGTGCTTTTTGTAAATCATTAGACTCTGGATGATGTACTGCATCTGAAAATATGTATCAATTTGTGCGTGGGGAGAGAGGTACAAGTAGGAGACAACTGTAACTAGCAAACTGACACCAAAGTATACTTAGCAAATGCAAAATGTGTTAATTTGGTGTTAATAATTGACCATAAAATAAAAGCATATTTCACCTTATTAGTTTAGTTTGGATAGGGAGAGGATGACAACTGAGTAGGAAGAGAAAACTCTACAGTTTTAATTTTAATAGCTTAGATCCACTAGAGCCACAAACAGACATAAAATATAAGAACCAAATCCGATTTGATTGTATAATGCAATTTAAGAGACAAATTTACACCGATTACTTACAATCATTTATTATGATTCGCCTTGGATCGATTAAAAAGTGAGGGAGAATTATAAACAACACAAAATTAATACAGTCGTAGCTGCTCCGTCCTAGAAGCCTTCATTTACGATATGCATTTCTAGTTAGACATAAAATGATGTAAGAGAATGGAGGTTTCTTGTGCATTAAAAAAATGCCTCGCAAAACCACATAATTAAACTTGTCGATTAAACTTGCAGTGGGTATGATGGGAGTCTACATCTTGTACAAATTACTTAAAGCAGGCTAATTATGTCTTGATAGTTAGATAACGCGGACGACACGAGGTATACCCTTGTCATTCAAAATTGGCAAAGTAAAGGTCTACTTAGCTTGAATAGAAGGATAAAGATGCATCAAGCAAGGAATGTCAGTTTGCGTATTATTGAAACATTCAAACAACATGTGTGTGTGTGTGCGCGCGCACGTATATCATAGGAACTGACGAGTGTGTGTAGAAATCCACAAAAATAAAATATTAAAAAAAAATTAAAAAATCTGAGAAGCATTCTTAGTTAGAGTGTTCTCATTGCCAATATATATAACTGAATTTTAGAACAATTGCATTAAGACTCTAAGCTAATCACAAGAGATGTCGCCCTAGTAGTAACCTATTGCGTGTAACATTTAATGGCCTAAAAACTTGTGTGTAGTAGAAATTAGCATGAACATAGTGGGAATTTCATTAGAATAGATTCCTAATGAGAATTACAAGAGTGCTTGGGTGGAGAGAGCAACAAAAAGAATAACACCTAGTTAGATAGCATCAACAATAATTTCAAAAGAGAGAGAAATTAAGCTATTGACAATAGTTGAGGACCGGATTTGCATGGAGCCGATCCCCCCTCCAAAAGGCTTTGTATTATGGTTTCTCCCATCAAGAGAGACATTGTACAATACAATTCTTTGTGTTCCTTCAAGACTAGATAGTGCAATGAAGATGAAAGCTTCATGCACTAAGCAAAACACTTAGCAAACACAACATCAATTATCCCCGGTCTCAGACCCAAGACCTCACACACCTTCGAAGATGGTGAGAGCTAGCAGGGTATGAGAGTAGATTGAGAGGAAGAAGGAGTACCTTACGAGAAAGATGTACATCTCCTCACATAATCACTCATATTAGCATAGCTTAGCTTAGTAATTAGCATGGTAGAGGAGATGAGAATGCATTGAAGCTTGGCTCTTGGTTGGATTTGCATCCACATGCCAAGAGTGTGTCGATGTAGGCTTCTATCTCACAAGCTTGGAGTAGGTGATGAGCTCTCCATTAAATCTTGGGAAGAGATATTCTTCTCTTTCTTTACACATGACATTGTGTGAGTGTGTGTGTGATAATCCTTGCAAAAATCAGCCCCCTCTCTCTCTTGGGCGAGCCCTCTTGCTATTTGCTCTTACAGGCTCCCCATTGGACAGTGCCAAGCTTAGCCAATAGGAAAATAGGGGTAAATTGAAGAGCCTTCTGACATGTGTCCCTCTTTCCCTTTTTGAGAGAGCTTTATCAATTAAACTTAATTGATTTAAATGAATTAAATCCCCATTGGACCTTTCCCCATTCTGGCCAATAGGAATTAAGTAGCCCATTGGGCTGCTCAATTCCTATTGGACCCCTTCACGGGCTGTCCAATAATCATCCAGGAGACTTAATTTTCATTGGTTCTTTTTATTAAGTGTTTTAAAATTAATTAGACTAAATTTACTCTAGCTTAATTCTCATTGGTCCACTTCAAGGGTCATCCAATAGGAATTCAGCACACTTTGGGAGCAACTAGCTTAGGCATCTGACATGTGTCCTTTATGCCCTTTGTGTTAAAATGGGAGCTTGTATGTGTGTGTAAGTTTTTTAGTCTTTCTCTCTCATCCCCCTACCTTTAGGGCTCGCCCCCTCATGTGTAGGGATGTGTGTTGACTTTGGAGAGTACACAAACCACCCAATTTATCCTAAGCTTTAACCCTTTGGACACAACCTTTGAATTTTGGAACCTTAGCATTTTGGTGGGCTAGTAGGCTTTTGGAACCAATTCTTAAAGGTTCAAGGATCCGATAGTCATACCTAGACTTGCCTTGGGGTGGTAGCCTTGTGTTGTGATTTACTTTTTCAATGAATGACAAAAACAAACTTTCATGAGTTTCAAAAAGCTTTGACAATGTACTAATAGATTAGGAGCTTTTTTATAGCCCGTAGATATGATAGACTTGAATGATTTATTAACATTGGTCACATAGTTTTTAGGCTAGTAGGTTTATGAACTTGCATTAGCCTAGGGTCATAATTGATTGCTTGTGTTTCATGCATAAAACTAAAATTTCAAGTGGTTTAATCTTCATGATAGCTAGGTTTTTTTTGCTTTATGTTGTCTAGCTTTTGACTATGATTTACCCATCTTTTAGAAGCCAAAAATTCACTTTATTGTTCATTGTGCTTCATGTTTTATTCATTCTTGGTGGACTTTGATGCTTATTACTTATTCTTATGTTTTGCAGCTCAACATTTCTTCCATGGACTTGCTTTCTACCATGTCACTATGTCTTGCTTCACTGGCACACGAGGACGTGTGCCGAATTAGGAAGGGGAGAATGTTAGCAATAGCTAACACAGGCTACACCGGTCATCAAGCGGGAGATATGCTATGGATATCACAATATTTTCCACTCCCTTTGTATAAGTCTTGGCCTCATTTGGAGTTCCAAAGTCGTATATGCTAGCTAGAGGCTCAAGCTTAAACCCATAGTAGAAGGGATTGTGGTGAAAGCCTTTAAAAGGAAGCCTTTATGCAAGGAGGCTTCATTCTTGAGGATCCACTTTTCAGAGCTCCCTCTCTCTTGAGTGTTCACTCTATGGCTTAACCTTGAGCTTAATGCCTATGCTTAAGAGGCTAGTGCTAATCCATTTGTAATTAGAGTAAGCTCTTCTTAACTAATGTAATTCCTATTTTCTCATTAGTCTACTTCTTCTCTACAGTTCATTATGTCATGAAGTAGTATTACACTCTCATTATTCTAGATTTGAAAGAGGTATGTACTTCTTGATATTAACCACTCCTATTCTTCTATAAGAATTACATTTGTGATATTTAGCATCACTAATGAGGTTGATTAAGTTGGATCTTAATTTTGTAATGAGTGTGTGTGCCCTATTGTTTGCTTGTGTCTAGATAGGTTTTATGGAACTCTAGCACCATTCACCTCGTGTGTGTAGCTATTGTTGAAGTGTCGTGATTGACATGTGGTGATTGGAGAGGCCAACACCAATGTAATTAGTGCGTGCTTATCATTAGTGTGCTTGGGGTTTCTAGTCTATGGTAAGTCAGACTTCAGTGAACTTGATGTGTGTAGGAGTTGATTGATTAGTGATTTGTTTAGAGTTAGTCTTCCTAGGGCTAATCTCTACTTGCATTGGAGAGGTGATCTCTTGAATCCTCTATTTCTATTCATCTGATGCTTGTGCTTCCATCCCCTTTTCCGGGTTTTCGATCCACGGATTTGATAATTTTGTGTGGGTTGCGATTAGGTTATGCTACAACGTCTCCCAACATCGACCAAGGTAGCTCTAGGAGGCTCATTTTGTGTACTCTTGTGGGGATAAGCACGATAGGCATGCCCTTGCTCCCCACACTTGAAACACCGGTTATCTTTATGATAACGCTCAAGCTCTTTAGGAGAGAGTTTATTTTTTCCTTTATAAACTCCCTTCTCCTTAGCTTTATTGTTGTTGGTGTTGCCTTTAGGAGACCATTGGAAATTGTCCTTCCCCTTGTGCTCGTTATTATGGTCCTTGTTCTCCGTGGGCTTAATATTTCTCTTAACCCCTTGTTGGAAATTGATTTGTGAATCCACCATGCCAATGGTGTATGACCTCAGATATGGTACGTGGCCTTTGGGGGTTGACATACTCCGCCATATATTTAGTTAAAACCGCACAAAATTGTTCTTTTTGCTCTCCAAATCCATCTTTTTGAAGACAGTGGCTTTGAGATGTAAGTTCCAAAACATGTCTACATATTTATGAATAGATTCGTAGGAAGAGAGCTTCAAGCGTCACCATTCGGTGTGAGTACTTTGTCTTTGGCATCGGTAGCCAAAAATTGCTTCATGAGATGAAAACTCTTAAAGCTTTCCATGTTTGTGGAAATTCACTGTTCGCCCATAGGCTAGACCACCATTTCCTGGCAGACTTTTCACTACAACAAAATAAGGTGTCATCGACGTAGATATCGATGCGGAGCGTCGCTATACGCGTCGCTGTGAAACCAATCGCTATTTGCGACGCAGGTATAGACGCGTATAGAGACGCAGATTGCCACGCATATAGCAACGCAGATTGCCACACACATAGCGACGACCATAACAGAAAAAAAATTTCTTGGGTAGAGGGCAGGTAGCCTGGCCTGTGCCCAGTTAAAAGATGGACACAGCCACAGCCAGACTTCCCGCCCTCTGCCCAAGAAAGAGAGCAGCACCAAAATATCAACCATGCTCCCGCGCACAAAAATTTCGACAGAGTTCCCTTTGTTTTTACATAAACTTTTCAAAAAAAACCATATCATGTATACGCCTCCTACATGCTATCCATGTAGAATCTCACATGAGATTTAAGGCCAATGAAAGACAACCGTACCAACTGAAAAGCATAACCATAACTTAAAAGCATAACCATAACGAACCATAACCATAACTTAAAAGCATAACCATAACTTAAAACCATAACCGGCTATAACCACTTTGATCAAAACCATAATGCAGATAACCATAACCATAAAAAAAATTAACAATAACCATAAGCATAACCAGAAAGAGAAACAATAACTGTCTATACAATGACAATGACAATAATCATAACCATAAGGGAAACAATAACTGTCTGAACATAACTGTTTGTACAAAAAAGAGACACAGAAGCGTGTCTGTGTCTCACAAAGCATATATATGAAATATGGTCCACTAATGACTAGGTGTCGCAACTTGCACATAAGACAACTCACAAAATTAGTATTGATACTATTTCACATATACTGACTTAATTAAATCAACTTACACATATTAATGTCTCACCTCAAGCGATCAGCGAGACTGTAAGACCTCCTAGTCTACAGGCTCTCCTGAAGCTTCAAGATCATTCAATACTTCATAGATACCTCTGTGATATCCATCTGACTCCTCCTCGCGTGTCGGAGCTTGATGCATCGCAAGATTCTGTGTTTATACAAAAATCAAAGTAATAAGAATACATGATTCATCGTGTTTTAAAAAACGCCATAGTTAAGATTGGATTAGAAACTCACAAACTCATAGCGATAGGTGCCGAAGCCTCCGCTGCCAAGATGAGATGTCCCCCTAGTCATCTGTCGTACCTGCACGGCCTCACGCTGCTGTTTGAACCGCGTGGCCGCTGTTCGCTCATCCTCCCTGATCTGCAGCCACGTCTCGTGTGGGATGCCCAAAAGCTTTGGCGAGCTGGTCCTGAAAGCCTTCCGAGCTGCATCTCATCGATGTTTCAAGGTGTCCCGTGCAACACCCTTGATCCACCGCACCGGAACAACAGAAGAACCCGGAGCAGGCTGGTACTCTCATAGGATGGTCTCCACTATGTAAGTGACTTTTTCCTTTTCTTGCTGATCCCAAGACATCAGAATGCTGGTCGAAAACTGCAGCTCCACGAGCTGGCGAATCCGCTGTCGCATCTCAGTCCCGACTCTATCCATGTCAATAGAACCATCTCCCCGTACAGTATAGAGCTTGGAGGCACTAGGATCGTGTGCCCCCCAAGGTGTCCGAGGTGTGCCAAGAGGTGTTTCGAGAGGTGTGCCTGGGTAGGATGGGGGTCGTGAGCGAGGACGGGTCGAAGCATCTGTGGACCCTCCTCCACAGCAACCACCACCTCCACCTGACGATCGTCGAGATCGGCGAGTGCGCCTGTGATGCGGAGATGAGGACGTACCCGCCTCTGCCCCACCCCTAGGTGTCGAAGCGGCCGTGATGGGAGAAGAAGGCGTCGTACCCATAGGCGTCCTGAACCCCGTAGGTGTCCCCCTCCTAGGCGTCGGACCCTCGGGTGTGAAGCCCGGAGGCGTAGTACCCGTGCCTCTGGCTACCCAGTATTGAGAAGCCTCTGCCATCTGAGCAGGCGTGTTCCGTGTAACGAAGCCAAGGCAAAGAGCTTGCAAATAGCATGAATCAGGCCAAGGCAAAGAGCTTGCGAATAGCGAGAATTTTGTAAATCAATAACCATTACCAGAAGCTTCTCCGTATCCTGGCCAATCATGCATAGTCCACATAAGAAGTCCATGGATCCTTGCATGTTGTTGTTCTACTGGTTCAACCGCATCTGCTATGTCGATCCCATGCCATAACTCCTAGAGCTCCTGAACTAGTGGAGCTAGATAAACATCCATGTTTTTTGCCTTGAACTTACCAGGTACAATCAAGCTTAAAATCAAATGACCCTTCTTGATAGCAAGCCACGGCGGGAGGTTGTAATTGATAAGGCACACAGGCCAAGTGCTCCATGATGAGCTTCTCAAGCCAAATGGATTGACTCCATCCATTGCCATGCCCAAACGCAAATTGCATAGTTCACTCTTAAAATGTGGCAAGGTATCTTCAATGTGCCTCCAAGCCTTCGAATCAGCGGGCACCCTAAATGTTGCATCAGTGGATCTATTCGTAGAATGCCACCGCATCAACTTTGCAATGGAACCACAACGAAACATGTTTTTTATCCTAGGAATAATAGGGAAATGTCGCAACACTTTAGCTGGCACTGTCTCGCCAACTGCATCTTGTTTGTAGCGCATTGCTCCGCACTTAGGACACGACAGACAATCTACGAATTCATTGCGAGAAAGAATGCAATCATTTGGACATGCATGAATCTTGTTGTAGTCCAAGCCAACTGAGGTCAGAAGTTGCTTTGCGTCTGTCCTGGAGGGGGGCATTTCATTGCCAGCTGGGAGAAGTTGCTCCCGCAATAACCTGTTTAAGCCACATTAAATTAAAAATCTCTCCAAGCACATCACCGTTGCAATCAGAAAATCTCTTTTGTAAATTACGTATCTAAACAAAGCAGTGACGCTTGCATCTGACCACCCGTACACTGACTGAAGATTCAAAAACGCCAGACAAGTACGAAGCACAAATATTTTGGCGCCTTCATAGATTGGTTGACGTGCCAACTTCCTCAACATGTCTTCAGGAGATAGGCGCACTGCTTCTGGTGCTGCTTCGTTCGCGTTCTCCTCGCTTGTCTGGAAGAAGGCATCCAGCATCTCCTCCATGCCATCATCTTCTGTCTGTAAGCCCTTTTTTGCTTCCATCCGTGGCTCTATATTGGTCGGACCTTCACGCATAATCTTTTTTCTCTCTCTCTCAGATGTAGGTGCTATGTCACGGAAATCAATGCCCGTTCCGTAGGAGTCGTATCGCAGATTCTGTACGGTTTCTCTAGCAAACTCTCCGTACTTGTGCACATGCTCATTACATATCCTACGCTTGCGCAGGATTTGATACTTGCAGAGCGTGCACGAGCATGCAATCTTTTCCTCCATGTTAGTTGATGACGTTGCCATCTACAATGATTATGAATGTTGTTTTAATATATATATATACATATATGTATACTCCTCACAATGTAAACTACCTCGCATTCTCTAGTCTTGCCCAATCTCCGTACACCTCGGTCCAGAGGTGTACGGAGATCAGGACCACCGAGTCAAAATCTCGTCTTTATTGGTCAAATCCTATATGGGTAGACACATACGTGCACTCCCAGGTGTACATGGCAATGCATGTAGCAGGCAAAACCCCTTTGCCTTTTGTAGTTCCATAGTTTCTTCTCTATCTACGTACCCTATCTCTTGTTCTTTCTCTCTCGATCTCGCTCTCGCTATCTCTCTTTCTCTCTCTCTCTCGATCTCGCTCTTGCTATCTATCGTTCTCTCTCTATTTCCCTATTTTCCTATCTCTCTCTATTTCTCTATTTTCCTATTTCTCTGCCATAACTCCTGGAGCTCCACTTCCCTATCTCTCTCTCTTTCTCTCTATCTCTCTCTCTCTCTCTTTCTCTCTCTCTCTCTCTCTCTCTCTCTCTATATATATATATATATAACTCTCTTTCTCTATCTCTCTATTTTCTATCTCTCTCTCTCTCTCTCTCTCTACTTACCTCTCTCGCTCTCTACTTCCCTATCTCTCTAATGATCGAACGAGCGACTGATCTAGGGAGATCTAGACGCCCACGACTGCGGAGGACTACACAACATCGACAGAGGCTGCATCAGAGGATCTAACTAGGTCACTTTGGCTCGACATGCACAACGCCAGAGTACTGACCATGGAGGAGATCTACCTATCCCAACTAGCTCGTTTAGGCGTTTAGTCCACACCCAGCAGTTTAGGATGTCATAATATTTTATTTTGTCATCTTCTTACTCTGACTTTGTATCAGATCCATCACATTGTAACTTTCTTGTCTCATGTCTCATAGGTCACTTTGGCCTTTCGAAGACGTTAATATAACATTTCATTTCATTTCTCTCTTTAATTTTTTTTCTTTAATTTTAATTTCCTAAGCATACATTAATTCTCTCTCTCTCTCTCTCTCTCTCTCTCTCTCTCTCTCTCTCTCTCTCTCTCTCTCTCTCTCTCTCTCCTCTCTCTCTCTCTATCTATTTCCTACACACACACATGCACACACCTCTCTCTCTCTCTCTCTCTCTCTCTCTCTCTCTCTCTCTCTCTCTCTCTCTCTCTCTCTCTCTCTCTCCTACACACACACACACACACACCGTTCTCTCTCTCTCTCTCTCTCTCTCTCTCTCTCTCTCTCTCTCTCTCTCTCTCTCTCTCTCTCTCTCTTTCCTACACACACACACACGATGTAGAGAGAGAGAGAGAGAGAGAGGGGTTGGGGAGGGTGGAGATGGACATAATACCTGCGCAGCAGGTTTCGGCCAAGACCCGAGCAGGCGAAAATGGCCCCTGCGCACGGGTTTCGCTTTTTTCCCCCAAATTTTTTTGCGTCGCTATACGCGTCGATATATGTGTCGCTATACGCGTGGCAAATAAAAGCCTTTCCACGCGTATATCGACGCACACTGCGACGTGTATAGCGACGCCCGCTAATGTCGTCGATATACGTGTGGAAAAGCATGGCTATCGATATATACGCGTCGATATCTTCATTTAGTGTTGTAGTGTTTGAAAATGCATAGCTACATGGCATATCTTAGAGGACTCCATGAAGCCCTCATCTCCAAATGCCACATCAAGTTGTTGGATGAAGGCCAAGACTTTGTCTGTAGCACCAAAGGTGCCATCGTAGGTAAGGAAACAGATGTTCTTTCCTCCCTCTTTGAACTTTTTAAGCTTCAACAACTTCTTCCATGCGGCATAGGATTTCCTATGGCGTCTTCTTTTTGGTGGTTCGAAAGCTGCACCATCACTTTGTTCAGAAGAGGAAGAATTTGAGGAGGATCGAGAAGAGGGTGACCTTTTTCTTCCCTTGTTCCTCCTTGTCTACACCATCACTTTCTTCATAAGAGGAAGAGGATGAAGAAGATGGAGACGAGGGTGACCTCTTTTTCACCTTTTTCTTCTTTTGTTTTTTGTTGTCTCTCTTTGAATAATGGTGTAGAGAAGTGTGCCATGGTCTTCTCTGTTTAGGGGGTGTTGGAGAGCATTTTGCCCTCCGTCTTCGTGGAGCCATCTCCGGTGAGGTGGCAAGAGACTCACTTCTTTCTCGTTCTTTTGATGGGGGCTCTACCATTGAAACTTGAGTTCTCCTTTGGGAAGGAGATGTGTCGCCAAGTAATTGAACCCTTCGTATGGATCCTCTTCTTCTTCCCTTATTGGAGAGAGGCCTCTTTTGGAAGTCTCACAAGGAGGCTTCCTAGGTACTCTGTCTTCTTGATGGGGAGTTTGGAGAATCCCATGAGCACGTAGCTGTCATTGCACTTCACTTTGGAGGGACGGATTGTCCGTGGCTTATTGAAGCCTAGTAACAAGGTAATTGACAAGCATAGGGGCATCATTAGTAGCCTGTTCATTAGCAAAATCAAAGCTATCAACATTAATTTCACTCTCTTTACTATTGTCAGCCGTTCTAACAATTTTTAGGTGTAAAATTTTTAGGTGTACTTTGGCACTTTTAAGCCCTAGTTGCTACTCCTCTTAACCCCTTTAGAAAAGCACTCAAGCTCCTGTACTCGTGGCTCGAATGTCATTAAATGCAAGGAATAGAAGAGAGGGTCTTTCACCACCAAAACAGTACCGGCTCATGTCAAGCTTCTAATAGCTCAATAGTGGTTAAGATGTAGGCAAGCCCCGTAGGACTGATCCACTATTAAGACCATAGCTCTCGACAATAATGCCCTGTTATCTCCACACAAAGCAGGTGCACCAGAAGGCCGAAAAATCCCTATTCTACTTACTCAATTGCAATTAATAATACCAACCATTTATAGCTATCTTGAGGACCTCTCTTCTTGAGCAAGAAAAGAGAAACCTTGTGCTCTGATACCAATGTAACATTTAATGGTCCAGTAACTTGTGTGTAGCGGAAAATAACATAGACATAGTGAGCATTTCATTAAGAATAGGTTCCTAATGAGCATAGCAAGAGTGCTTGGATTG
Organism: Adiantum capillus-veneris; assembly: GCF_014529385.1. Lineage (NCBI taxonomy): Eukaryota > Viridiplantae > Streptophyta > Polypodiopsida > Polypodiales > Pteridaceae > Adiantum > Adiantum capillus-veneris. The sequence continues at coordinate 38,593,894 of NC_140951.1, read as the reverse complement.
GAGAGCAACAAAAGCATAACATCTAGTTAGATAGGCATGAACAATACTTCAAAAAGAGAGAGAAATTAAGCTATTGACAACAATTGAGGACTGGATTTACACGGAGCCAGTCCCCCCTCCAAAAGGCTTTGTATTATAGGTTTCCCCATCAAGGGAGACATTTTACAATACAATACTTTGTGTTCCTTCAATTACTTGCTGGTGCAATGAAGATGGAAGCTTCAAGAACCAAGCTTACAGTTGAAAACACAACATCAATTCCCTCATGCTCTCAGACCCAAGACCTCACACACCTTTGAAGATGGTGAAAGCTAGTGGGGCATGAGAGTAGATCGAGAGGAAGAATGTGTATTCTTATGAGAAAGAAGTATGTCTCCTCACATAATCACTCTTAATAGCTTAGAATAGCTTAGTAATTAGCATGGTAGAGGAGATGAGCATGCATTGGATCTTGGCTCTTGGTTGGATTTGCATCACAAAGCCAAAAGTTGTTGGTGTAGGCCTCCCTTCTCACAAGGTTGGAGTAGATGATGAGCTTTCCATTAAAGCTTGAGAAGGAGATAGTCTTCTTTACTTCACACATGAGATTGTGTGAGTGTGTGTGTGTTATTGCCTTGCAAAAATCAGCCCCTTCTCTCTCTTGGTCGACCCCTCTTGCTATTTGCTCATGCTGACATCCTATTGGCCCATGCAAAGCTTAACCAATGACAATTAAGAAGCATAAGTGATAGCCTTGTGACATGCGTCCCCCTTTCCTGTTTTGTGAGAGATTTAGGTATGTAAATAATGCAATTAAACTCTCATTGGACTTCTTAGTCTTCTGGCCAATAGGAATCAGGCAAGCCATTGGATGTTGAATGCTCATTGGACCCCTTGGGAGACTATCCAATAGTCTTCTAGAGAGCTTAATTTCTATTGGTTCTTTTATCAAGTGTTCTTAAATGAATGAAACTAAATTTACTCTAGCCTAATTCTCATTGGTCCACCTCTATGGACATCCAATAGGATTTGAATACACCTTGGGGACAACTAGGCTAGGAAGCTGACATGTGTCCACTATGCCCTTTGTGTAAAGGGAGCTTGGAAGAATGTGTGTGTGTTTCTCTCTCATCCCCTACTAATATGTCTCTCCCCCTCCTAGATAGGGATTGGGAAGACTTTTGAGTCTTCCCACAAGCATTCAATATTGCCCTAAGGCTTGACCATTGAGTATTTGATTTAATTTTGGAACCTTAGCATTTTGGAAGTCTTAATGGGTTGAACCTTAGGGTCTTTGAAGCCCATTGTTGCACATTGCTCTTTTGCAGATGCCCCTTCCTTTGGATAGCTCTTTTTCCTCCTTTGGTTCCGTACTGTGATCGATCTGCCAGCCTAACCAATATTCTAGCTTTTTCTCCCCTGGTACTTTCCCATATTAAATGATCAGTTTAACATGAGAAAATCATTTAGGAGAATTAGATATTAGTTATTATGACAAGAAACCTTCATTACAAAATTTTAAATTTAAAAAATATTTGAGCCCAACTAAAATATTCAAATGTTTAGTTATCATCACTTTAAACTCCATGACTACAAAGGACTTTTTTCTTAGATGTATCTTTACTTACACTCATAAATACTGCTATATTTATGCTTTATAGATAGGTCATTTTATTGTTTTATTAGGTGGGTCATTTAAACTGATGGTATCTACAAATAGGCTGACACTTTATGTTTCAAAGATTGCATCATTATGTTCTTTGACATGTGTTGCTGCCTGTTTAATATCCCTATTGCTTCTAGTTTTGTGATGTGTAAAGCTACTGAAGCTTGATCTTTTGGTTAGATTTCTAAACTAGCAAACACAAATTTCCAATCGCTTACTTGTGCTGATGAGAAATTTTAAATGGATTCGGGGATAAATTGCTTTAGTTTTGTCAAGTCCTATCAATTAGAGTTTATATATTCTTAAGCCTGTAGGCTACCTTGGACATTTATTACGCATGGTGGTAGTGCTCCCAATCTTGATTATGGTATTAAAAAACTTGTTGTGTTGCTATTTTAGGTAGTCTATGCCGCTTTTCTAGAAATTTGACCTTAATATTAAAGAGCTACAAAGAGAATACAAAATGTAGCAGAAGACTTAAATGTCCACTTCTTGTGGATATGACTACACTTTTATGAGGAACATTCATATAGAGTAGCATATGCTTTGCCATATTAGGATCAAAGTTTGTGATATAAGGGGGGCAACATAGAAGGATGGATCTAGGGAGGAGGAAAGCAAAGAAGAGGGAGACACAAACTTGCCATATGTGCCTAGATGGGGGGATTATGGAGTGCTCAAGCTTGAGAGAAGTATTCATCATCGAAGCGTTCAATGGGTAGGCACATGGTAGGCAAGGTGAAACATATTCCTTTTGAGGCACTTATGATGCTACACCCTCGGATGAGGTAGGAGAAGAGAAGACTTTAGTAGACATAGTGACACCCACTGCATTTGGCTGCCACCTATTTCTACTAAGGTCACAACACCATCTTGTTATTTGCAATAGGATGGCTCAGAGGACCAACTTAGAAGAAGCATTAATTCCTACCATCAGTTTTGGTTTCTTCTTTTTTTTCTTGGGGGGGGGGGGGGGGGGGGGGGGGGGAGGGAGGACAACGCAATGGACTACATCTTATGTCAGGTAGCTTGTAAAGGCATATATGGTGCCACCCCCAATGGTGGTAGAGTCCAATTGGACACCAAGCCAAGCCTAATGTATTTGGGGTTCAGGAGTGAAGGCACTAAGGGTCCGAGTGTCCAAGTGCAATCAGGCTAGTTGTAATTTTATTCTCAGAAAATGGCCATTTGTTAGGCCCCCTTGACAAAAAGCCATCCTGCATGAGAAAAGTCACTCGTCTCAAAAAACCAAAAATTTAGGCCCATCATTGGAATATTATGACCGGATGCCGGTCTAAAAGTGATTGAAAAATAGTCAGTTGGTAGCCGGTTGGCTGATGGCCAGAAGTCTATGGTTGGTGTCTGAATTTAATGGTTGGTGGTCGAGTTTTAGGAGGACTTCTCTAACTAAGGACAGCCATTCATGGGTGCATGGGGGAGTTCCACTTGAACTTCTCTACAGAAACGCAGCTACACATGGCCGTCTCTCATGAGAGAGGGTAGCCCGTTTTGGCCTATAAAAGGAGGCCTCTTCTACACATAGTATTGTGGATTGGTGGTGGTAGAGTGTGCGTGAGGTGGTGAGGAGAGTGAAGCAAGTTGGGAGTTCCATTAAGGGTTGCTAATCCCTTCATAATCTACTTCTACTTCAAAGACTTGCAAATCCATTGAGTGGATTCTTTCCCGTGGATGTAGCCCACACTTGTGTGAACCACATATATTGTGATCTCTCTCTCTCTCTCTCTCTCTCTCTCTCTCTCTCTCTCTCTCTCTCTCTCTCTCTCTCTCTCTCTCTCTCTCTCTCTCGCAAATCCATTGAGTGGATTTTTTCCAGTGGATGTAGCCCACACTTGTGTGAACCACATATATTGTGATCTCTCTCTCTCTCTCTCTCTCTCTCTCTCTCTCTCTCTCTCTCTCTCTCTCTCTCTCTCTCTCTCTCTCTCTTTCTCGTGTGTGAATTATGTCTCCATTACGTGACCACTTTATTCTCTATTCATCTAAGGCCTTAGTTTCTAACAATTGGTATTAGAGCAGGATTTACTAAGAGCTAAAATATCAATTGTTAGTTTCTAACAATTGGTATTAAAGCATGATTTACTAAGAGCTAAAATATCCAAAGTAAAGGATTCCTTGAATTGAGTGGGAGTGATGGAAGAGGAAGATAAGCTCAAGATCAAGAAGTTTAACGGTAAATACTACCAACACTGGAAGATGCAAACCAAAGACTATCTCTACTAAAAGGATCTCTATTTTTCACTAAGCGATTTTGCAAAGAAGCCAATAACAATGGTAGATAAAACTTGCAACCTCCTTGATTGAAAGGCATTGAGAAAAATCCGAATCTACTTGGCATCAATGGTGGCTTTCAATGTTTCAAAAATGAAGACCATGAAGGACTTGATGAAGCTGCTTGAAAGGCATTGAGAACAATCCGGCTTTGCTTGGCATCAATGGTGGGTTTCAATGATTCAAAAAGAAAGACCACGAAGGATTTGATGAAGTCGCTTGCCGTCCTCTATGAGAAACCATCGGCATCAAATAAGGTATTTCTCATGAAGCGATTGCTCAATCTAAAAATGGCAGAGAGCGGTTCAGTTGTAGAACACCTAAATGACTTCAACACCAACATAAGTCAACTTTGATTGGTGAAGTTCAACTTCGACGATGAAGTGCGATCTCTCCTCATACTACCATCTTTGCGTGCGAGATAGTTGGGATATCCTTGTAATGGTTGTAAGTAGCTCAACCTCTGGTTCAAATGCTCTCAAGTTTGATGATGTTGAGGGTGTTGTTTTAAGCGAGTAAATGCAAAGAAGAATCACAGATGAATCATCAAGTGCTATACTCATAGTGGAAATGAGAGAAAGACCAAAGGAGAGGTTCAAGAATCAAAGGGGTCATGATTGCTCAAGGCGGAGTAAGTCATGCACAAAGTCAATACTTGAGTGCTAGAATTGCGGCAAGAAGAAAGATTTGTTGTTCCAAGAAGAAGAATGAGTTAAAGTCTCAAGACAACAACCAACATTGGAGGCCAATGTGGCAGGTAAAATGGAGCAAAAATCTTTAATACTTTCATTTTACAATGTGTCCAATTCTTGGATAGTAGAATTTGGGGAAATGAGAGAAAGACCAAAGGAGAGGTTCAAGAATCAAAGGGGTCATGATTGCTCAAGGCGGAGTAAGTCATGCACAAAGTCAATACTTGAGTGCTAGAATTGCGGCAAGAAGGAAGATTTGATGTTCCAAGAAGAAGAAGGAGTTAAAGTCTCAAGACAACAACCAACATTGGAGGCCAATGTGGCAGGTAAAATGGAGCAAAAATCTTTAATACTTTCATTTTACAATGTGTCCAATTCTTGGATAGTAGAATTTGGGGCTTCATTCCATGCGACACCCCACAAAGAGTATTTCAAACCTTACACTAAAGGTAATTTTGGGTATGTATACTTGAAAGATGATGAAGCTTGTGCAATTGTTGGCAGAAGTATAGTTTTTGTCAAAACTACAAATGGAAATGAATGGAAGCTTAAAGATGTTAGACATGTTCTCTCTCTTCGCAAAAACTTGATCTCTACATGTCAATTGGATGATGAAGGCCCGATGAAGGTCACAATATTACATTAAAAACAAACGTTGAAAAATCTCAAAAGGATCTTTGGTGGTTACAAAAGGAGAAAAGGTGGGTACACTCTACTTGTGTATGGTCAACGTGAAAAGACTGCGTCTAGGATGGATGTCATTGTGGAGTTTCCATGGCTATCTTGAGATCGTGCAAAGAAGGTGTGTGAGAGAGAGAGAGAGAGAGAGAGAGAGAGAGAGAGAGAGAGAGAGAGAGAGAGAGAGAGAGAGAGAGAGAGAGAGAGAGAGAGAGAGAGAGAGATAAAGAGAAGAACAACACCAAAGAAAAAATAATACGCTATTCTACATTACTGTTTCTTTTTTTGAATGTTCTTACATATATAGGAAATCGTAGACACCATGCAAAACTCCACATACGGGGTGGATTACACTCAGTGTATTTGCATGTCATAGGAGTGTGTTCCCATGGGTACCAGCAAGCTTAGGGCTTGGAAACCCAACAATCCCCCCCACAAGTCCGAACTAGACTAACCACTCTTATGACACTTCGAGTTTTGGTGTACTCGTCAAATGTGAGTTTTAGGTTCTCTCACAAGCAAGCATTTTGGTACACCCATAACCTAGTGCTATGACAATGAAACACCCCTTAAACATATAAGGTGTAGGTCAAAATAGCTACCATCAAATGGAGTTTTTGGTTTACTTCCAAACCTTGGGTTGATGTTTACCCAATTTAACCTCATGAGAAGTGGTTTACAAGTGAGCTGAGAACTGAACAAATTTTGGAAGGTCTTATCACTTATATGTGGTAGTGTCTATACCATGTACAATTTTGAAACGGCAATAACTGACAAGTGATAAGCTAAAATAAAGTTTTGACAAAAAAATATATGGTTGTGTTGACAATAGACATAACCATAACAACTCTATGACATTAAACAAGGAAAAACAATCTGGAACTTTGCATATGTTGAGGAACCGACTTTTTGAAACAAATATTCTCTGTACTTGTGGTTGTTTATATGTTTGAGCGTGTTGTAAATCTTCCTTGGAATTTTGAACATGTCTATGCATTGCCTCTATTGCAATCGTGAGCCGTAACCTTGAATATCTATGCCTAGTACCTTGTTGTTGACAACACCAGCAAGGCTTGCCAAAGGCATCACCCTTCATAAATGGGGTTTTTTGGAAAAAACTCTCAGTAACTGCTTGCAAAATCACCAAAACCACCACCATGCATTTGAGATGCGCTCACCACCATTTGATACAACAGCTTCTAGAAGGCAAAAACTACCTCTAGCACGATTGGTGGACGTATGAAGCTTCCAGAAGCAGTAACCTGTGAGTTACTGCAGTTTAACAGACAGGGAACAGTCAGTCGGACACCAGTCTAGCAGTCTACAAATAAGACCCGTTACTCATTTTTTAGGACTTTTGACTCCCTAGAATCCTTAGACGCCTAGATTTTGAGCTACTTGTACTCTTTGTATCACTTTGTAATCATTTGTTGTGCTCTCTCTTTTTGTAATTCCAAAGCCTACTACTGGCATATTGGAGACTTACTAGTTGTAATTTGATATTCTAAATACAATTCTAGTTCTAGTCTCAATTATAGTATCTTGTGTTTCGAGTTCCAGTGTTTTGTCTTTCCAGTTCCAGTATTCTGAAGTCTTCGTCTAAAGCACTATCTACATCTGACATCTTTAGTTCTAAGTACCAACCTGGAATAGCTGTCTGAACACATCCAACTCATTCCATTTTGGCAATCATACTGGGACGAGCTAAGCTGCTCTAGGACAAGCGAACTATCTCCCAACTGGTATTAGAGCTGTTGTATGTTCACAATACTACCTAGATCAAGCACAAGAGGTCGACGACCAACAACTCATTTTATGGAAAATGAAGAGAGGGTTAGTCGATTTCCATAGGAGACTAAGGTAGGCCCTAAAACCGATCCACACCCTGGGAATGAAATTGAGGTTTCTCCAGGAGGGGGTATTGCTGATGAAATTCACAGCATTCAAATCATTCTAGGCGGTAGAGGGCTAAAAGGATTGAAAGAAGGAATAGGACTCATGGATCTCAAAGTCAAAAGAAAACCGATGAAAGTGACAGAAGTCAAAAAACTCATCGCTCATCAAACAAGGAAATCAAGAAGACAATCACAAAGACAGAGACAAAAATAGAGAATTGTGAGGCTGGCACCAATCACTATGGCAAGAAGAAGCCACATAACACAAAGCTAATACACAAGACCAGAGTCACTAAAACCAAGGAACATTCTACTGATTAAAAAATATATTTTCCAATATTCAAAGGAGGAAAAAAGGATGATCCTGATGTACACATACAAGCATTTGAGCAGTATGTTGAGCTGAAGGATATTGATGAAGATGAATTGGGAAAGTATTTTCCTCAAACACTGAAGGACGTAGCTAGGAAATGGTACTACCATTACCCAGCCTGCCGACTAAGATCATATCACAAGCTCATTAAATCCTCTAAATTGGAGTATTTATACAATGGGGGGATGAAGATATTCTCTGTGATCTTGACAAGATCAAGCAAGGCAAGTTGTTGGTCTGAAGTTATGTGGAGAAAATTAAAGAATTTACCAGAAAACTGCAAGAACCTCCCTCAGAGAAAAAAAGAATGAGAGCTTGGTTCCTAAATGGCTTCAAGAGTAAGAAGTTTAGAGACCAAGAGATACCGTCACCAACAAAGAAATTCAATGATCTAGTAAGAAGAGCACTGAAATTAGAAAAGCAGGCGAAGAAGGAGAAGGGCCACAAGAGAAGACAATCCAGTAACAATGAATATTCTATTAAAGAGAGTTTGAGATCCAGTTCTAGTTCTAATTCTTCTGAAAGTGAGCCAGATGACAAAGGTAAAGCAAAGAAAGGGTATCGAACCAGAAATATCTAAGAAAATTGTTGAGATAGACAAGACGAGACCATATGTGCAGAAAGCAAAAATATGGTGTTCCAAAAGTCGATCAAAGAACCACATGTCAAATGAGTGTTCCCAATGTATATATTGCAATTCCAATGTACATATTGCAAGGCCTTTGGTCATGTCTAGAACAATTGTGGGATTAGGATCCACATTCTGAAAAGGGAGAAGACCCATCAATTGTGGGATTAGGATCCACATTCTGAAAAGGGAGAAGACCCATCAATTATCACACTTACCAATCCAGAAGCACCCAAGGCTAATGGAGCCAGTGGGTCTAGGGAAAATGAAGCCACTACATGCACTAGACCAGGCAGGGGATGCTGCTAGAATGGAGCCGGGAGAGGGAGAGGTAGAGGAGACGTCTCCAAGAGGAACATGAACTGCAATAGATCTGGCAAGTATGGCCACTTTGCAGCTCAGTGTCTAGAAATGCCAAAACCAGAGGTAGCTGAACATAAACCACTAGAGCCAGTACCAGTAAGAGTGGTTACCAAAAGCAAGGGAGTAGTGATTGAAGAGATCCCCTACTAAATAAGACAATCAAATTGCTGATGCCAAAAAGTGGGAACAATAGAGGAGGTCTGGAAGGCTAAGGGTAAAGAGAAGATTGTAGATGAATGGTAAGAACAGAGGGAGATTGCAACCAAAATAACTAAAACCTTGTCAAGAAAGCTGCCAGAATGACCTAAAAGTTTAGAAGCTTAGACCATTTACAAGATACCACCCCAATCTTTAGAACCAAGATCGGAGAAGGTAGTAGACAGGCTTGATGAGTCTATGATTGCTGCACTACAAAGCCTGGTAGAAGAAACAAGGCAAGTTAGAGAAGACTTGGATGAGGTTGGAAACATTGGCCTAGGAAAGAATCAAGTGGATTCATGACGGAGCCATCCAACAACTACATGCAACAAAATGGAACTGTGAATATTCTCATAAGAAGAAGTCTTCTGGTTCAGACAACGGAAGCTTGGAAAATGAGCAAGATGAAATATATGTCAAGGTTTGTGAATGAATTCAGAAATTGACAGTGGAATTAGACGACATTCGACACACATTGCCTGAGGAGGCCAAATTGATCAAACAAAAGAGAAAAGTTGAAGCAGAGGCAAGAACGATGGATTTGGCAGCCATCAAAGATGATGAAGTTTCAGTAATCCAGATAGACTATAAGCTCAAAAAACAATGGGGACCATTATTTGGTGTCATTCAGGATGGAGGAACAGGGGTGAACATTCTAGGAGAGCATCTTTGACAAAAGCTAGGAATATAGAGATGAAGCTAGCTCCATTCAAAATAAGGATGGTAGATCTTAGAGAAGTGCAAGCCACTGGTCTTATGAAAAACATGCAGATAAGGGTGGGAAAGGTAAAGTTCAAAACTAGCCTTTTGGTGTTGGATGTTCAAGGAGCTTATGGTATATTGCTAGAAAGACCATGGCTCAAAACTGTTGGAGCTATCCATGACTATATAAACCAAACATTAACTATTCATAGCTCTAGTAGAAGAATTCAGATAAAGACAGACAACACCAAGACATGGAGGAAGGCATCGAGACCAGAAGAGCAGTGTAAGAAGTACGATATGAAGAAGATTGAGAGGATGCTAGCCTCCATGAATATTCATGGCTCTAGTAGAAGAATTCAGATAAAGACAGACAACACCAAGACATGGAGGAAAGCATCGAGACAAAAAGAGCAGTGTAAGAAGTACGATATGAAGAAGATTGAGAGGATGCTAGCCTCCATGAATATTTTTTCCCTCACAAAAATTGATCTCACTGTAGTTCTGATGGGGACAAGGAACATGCAGAACGTCATAATTAGCAATATCCAAAACAATTTACTGAGTTGAACATTGGGAAGAGATCAGTTTAGATTGACGGTTGAGAACCAGATCATTCTACACCAGAAAATCTTAACTTCATACTAGAACCCATTCCAGTGAATGATTCTTATGAGGTTCAAAATGATATACTAGAAGTCATTCATCCATTCAATGACTATGTTGTTTGGTATTAGGACAAACAAGGAAGCAGAGTCATTGGCTAATTTGGGAATCACCAATGTGTTAAATTTTTGGCCATATGGACAAATATCAAGCTATTTACTAAGGCCAACTACTTCCACAAGGTAGTACTTGAAAAGCTCTTTTGAGCCATGCTCTCAGAACTTTGGCTAAGATTTTTCCATGTGGTCAAATCTTCATCTCATTTTAAAAGTGAGAGTTGGGAAATTCCCAATTCACTAATATGGTATTGGTGGGCCTAGTTGATTGCTTCCAAATGATCAATAATTAGAACAATGGAATCTCGGCTCAGAGGAGAATCCCAGAATGATAAAAATTCAACAAACATCTGAAGCTAGAGATCAAGGAAAAATCCAAGGTACTATTCCACAAATACAAAGACGTATTCACCTGGGAACGTGCGAATCTGAAGGAAGTATATTTATTGTCTTTTCCACTAAAGAAATGCACATACTGTTTTTGGAAATGGTCTTCAAGAGGTGCAGAGAGAAGAAGATGTGTTTAAATCCATTCAAGTCTGTTTTTATGGTCTGGAAAGGTCAGCTACTGGGACATATTGTTTCAAGAAATGACATTGAGATGGATGAAGATAAGATTAAGAGTATTCAATAGGCCAGGGCACCAACCATGGTTTCAAAATTGAGTTCATTCTTGGGGTACATTAATTCCAATTCAGCCATTGTGAGTTTTTATGAAATTGGGACTTGACTTCATGGGACCATTCAAGAAGGGGACTCCCAGAAAGAACAAGTACATTATTATGGCTACGTGCTATGTCAGCAAATGGGTAGAGGCTAAAGCACTTCCAGATAACACTGCTAGGTCTACTGCTTCATTTATCTATGAGAATATCATGTGTAGATATGAATATCCTATTGAAATAGTGTCAGACCAGGGCACCATTTCATTAATGATTCGATGGAAATTCTCATGGAGATGTTTTCAATCAAACATAAGAAGTCAACACCATATTACCCCAGATGTAATGGCCAAATTGAAAGCAATAATAAAACCATCAAAACCATCCTTACAAAGATTGTTTGGAAGGAACCACACTAGTGGGATGCTAGACTTTAGACAACACTATGGGCCTACCGAACTGCTTACAAAATCACTACGAAAATGACTCCATTTAAACTGGTTTATGGAACAGAAGTAGTAGTGCCCATGGAAGTTGTAATTCCAAGTTTACGAATGGCAGTTGAGTATGGTATGGATTTAAAAAACAAACCTAAAGCAATGATTGGATGATCTACTACAGCTGGATGAGATACAAAAGAGGGCTATGTTGGAAGAAAAAATGGTGCAATAGAGAAGGAAGAATTGGCATGACAGTAGAATTAAGGTCAGAGAGTTCTAGAGGGGTGACTTAGTTTTGAACTACCATTCCAAACTAGGACCAAAGAAACAGAATATGAAAATAGCGTGGGTGGTGCCCTATGAGGTTGATTGGGTATTCTCAAATGGAACAGTGAGACTGAAAGATTTGTCAAGTCTACTATAGCCTAAAGTATACAATGGGGCCAAGATTAAGCTATATTATTTCAAAATAGAAGGGGTTCCAGTTGAACCAGGGCCAGAGCCCAAACCAGAAGGGGAACTACTAGACTTGTTCTATGTCAGTTCAGTTATGCAACCAATAGATGAGTTAGCACCAGTACCAATTTTGGCCTTACAACTAGACTCAACACTAGTACCATTGCAAATTTCAGTCATCCAGTTAGAGACATCTAAACCATTCATAGCACATGCCAGTCCCAAGTGGAAAATAAACCAAATCCCGAAACAAATCTCTCCCCATTAATCATTAATCGGACAAGGAAATGCATGTTTGACAAGTCACAAGTAGAGCGTGAAGATCAAGGATGGGCAGCTACTAGTGGAGCATTCATGGCAAGGATACATATAACTATGCAAAAAGTTCACCCATCTATAGTTTACTTGCAACCACTAGTGCAACTTGCCTCTCAACTTGCAAAGAACGCTTCAAGCCCAACAGTCTGGGAATCGTCATTGAAAATTTTGGTATATACCAAAATTCAAGAAAGAAGAGGAGGAACGTAGAAGGTGGGAGCTACCTCTAGCAAGATTGGCAGACGTATGAAGCTTCCAGAAGCAATAACCTGCAAGTTACTGCAGTAATTGACATGGTACAGTCCACTAGACACCAGTCTAGTGGCCTATAAATAGGACCCGTTACTGATTTTGTAGGACTTTGGACTCCCTAGAATCATTAGACGCCTAGATTATGAGCTACTTGTACACTTTGTATCACTTTGTAATCATTTGTTGCACTCTCTCTTTCTGTAATTCAAAAGCCTACTATGGCATACTGGAGACTTACCAGTTGTAATCTGATATTTTGAATACAATTCATGTTCCAGTTTCAATTACAATATCTTGTGTTTCCAGTTCCAGTGTTCTATCTTTTCACTTCCAGTTTTCCGAAGTCTTTGTCTGAAGTGCTATCTAAGTCTGACATCTTTAGTTCTAAGTACCAACTTGGAATATCTATTTGAACACATCCAGCTCATTCCGCTGCTTGTAGTAGGAATTTTGGTATGCGCACCAATTGTTCACCCACTAACTCTACAAACAGCAGCATTTCAATATGTCCCATCTGTAGTAGGCACTTTGAGAGGTTGTCCCCAAACTCCATGCACATTGTCAAGAGCCTTGCACTCATAGGTTGTAGCATTTTAAAAATCTTGTTGAATACCTATAGATAGCGTTTTAGAAAGCAACACATTTTTTGCTATAAAGATTTGCTACATCATTTCAAAAATATTTACAACAATGCCTAGAAAAAGCTTGGTGGTGTTGTGGCTATCTGCCCACAGGCGACAACGGTTTGAGATGCACCATCTAGGTCTTGTGGATACGTATCAAATGTTGCAAACCCTTCTCTATTGCACCCACCTAGACGACGTTAGATGTTGTCATAGCACTGCTTGGGAGTTTTTCCACATCGTTTTGAGGTAGCGTTGTGGAACACATGGAGCAAAAATTTACATGCATGGCTCTTCCCCTGCACCTAGAACCTGTTGGGGTATAGGGGCCTGTGCCTTGCCCGGCTGCCTAGAGCCTGGGTGCCCACTGACTTGTATACCTTATACATAGCATAAGTGTATAGGGGGCTCCTCACTGATTGAGTCTCCCCACCCATATCTGTGTGTCGTCTGCTCTTATCCTTCCTCTCCTCTCCTGCACAGTTCCTTCAATTGGTATCAGAGCCAAGTTCAGTGCGTTTTTGCGTAATCACACGCGCGCACTTTTCAGGAAGATTCTAGATCCGGAGCTTGGAAATTCACACTTGGCGTTCCGGGAGCATTTGCGTCAGGTGACCCGAGTAGGTGACTTGAGGTTTTACCCCCCTTTTGAAGCTGTTTATGCCCTCAGAATCTCGTTCTGAGCACTACATCAGAAGATAGGTTTCAGCCGCAAAGAAACCCGTCTTGTGTAGAGCAAGCAGGAGGTGGATTGGTTTGATTTGCTCGATTGTGAGCATTTGCAGGTGTTACAAGATCGGGTTTGACTTCCAGGTACAGGTTGAGTCTAGTACTCCCACAAGTGTTGCCAGTTGCAGTTGAGTGGTTCTTCTGCAGTGTTGTGGCTTGCATACATGGTCTTTGAGTGGGTAATGCTCTATGTATGCTTATGTGGTGAGTAGTAGATCTTGTGAGCAAGTGCAGAGGTTGGTTTTGGATGATATGTATGGTCACCTGTGGTACTCTTTGTGAGCATTTGTTGTACACAGGTTTGCAGAGCTTATGCATGTATGTTGAGTGTAGTTTGATGCGCATTGATTGCTCATTGTATTGAGCTTGCAGGACAACGGTTATTTTGTATTGATAGCCATTGTGCATCGAAACTCTGGAGAAATTTTCCCAGGAGTTTTATGCGCATAAGTTGATGTGATCCAGGTTGTGATTGCGATTACACTCAGTGATTACGTGCGGTGTTCTCTGCAGGTGGGAGCTTAGTGCATGTATGCATCGATACTACACAATGTGGGCTTGGTGATTAGCTCACGGTTTGACAGGTGTATAGTTATCTTGGCACATTCACAAGAGTGAATATTGTGATGTATGCTTGTGTGGCTACGAGCTAGGTAGCCGGATTTGAGCACTAATGGCTTGAGGTTTTTCAACAGGTTTTAGCTACAGGTTTACAAGTTTACAGGCAGGTTTGAGGGCTTATGTGGGCGCTGAATTTTCAGCCATTGTTTCCTCTTTGCAGGTGTCCATGTATGGCTCAGTTGTAGGCTGATCTGGGACACGTTTGTGACTTGTTTATGTAGTTGTTTAAGAGCTGAATTTTGGGGCTGATTTGCAGCCATATTTTACAGCCATACAGGAGCTTGGTTTACTCTACAGGAGCCTCGTACACTTGGCATTTGGGATTTGCATCATTGCCATTTGTGGAGCACAGTGTGGTTACACTACTGCGAGAGATTTCGGATGAGCATTGTAGGTGCTGGTGAGCTATTTTTTTGAGAGCATTTTCTCGTTGCAGGTTGCTTCTTTTGGATTAGTTGAGTGCATTTCATTGCTACCGTACCTAGAGTAGAGTTACAGCTCTTGGTTATTTTTGACATTCACTTATAGTAGTCAATATGTGTGAGACTTTCGAGTCTCGGACAATGACTCATGAGAGACGGTGTTCTCGTTCATGTCAACACTTGAGATGTTGGCATTGTGGTCACACAGGGCACATTAGACGGTGATGCTTTCATCATATGAGACAGCACAAGAGACAGGCTAGTCTCAAGGATGCAGTAGATGCTATAAGCTCTGTTGACTTGACAGTTGCAGGATCAGATACACTGTCTGAGTACCCTAGTGATAGTGAGGTCACATTTGCTTCCTATATTACTCCTGATTTTTTGACGTCTGAGGATAGTGCACTTCTTTTGCAGTGGGTACTAGACAGGGACGCTACTTTTCATGTCACTCCGTATCGTGACTGGTTTAGTAGCTATTCTAGCAGAGTGCATGGTAGTGTGCGATTGGCAGATGGGTCACTGCATGAGATTGCTAGTTCAAGAGATGTGAGACTTTCATTACCGAGCGGTGCATCGTACGTGCTTAGAGATGTGCGCCATGTGCCAGATTTGACGATGAGTTTGATCTCCGTTGGTCAGCTCAGGGATAGTGGATGTCGCGTATCGCTGCTTAAGTGATCTTTTGCGTTGCATTTGGGTTCGCTAGTGATTGCGAGAGGTGCTAGAGTTGGCACATGGTACCCATTGCACGTAGTACTGGTGCGAGATGGTCGAGTCTCAATCTTGTTATAGCCATGCAGAGAGCGAGAGACCCGAACAGTCTCTTTTGCTCATGGGTTGCAGGGTGCTTTGCATGGAGTAGAGAGTAGTGAGCTTGTTGTGCACACAGCTGGGGCACGACTTGAGCAGTCACACAGAGAGGTGACAGAGTCAGACATGCATGCTTTGCTAGTGACTGAGCAAAGCAGAGAGTCAGTTGTGCGAGATACTTCTATACAGGATAGACAGGTAGAGCGGTCTTGCTCTAGTGAGTCACGACAGGAGGACGTTGTGCAAGAGTCTATGCATAAGGAGTTAGAGCATGAGAGCTATAGTGAGTCACAGCAGATTGAGTGGTCATGTTTGCAGTGGATGATTGCAGAGGAGGCTGAGACGTCAGCGATTATGCAATCATTCCTTTCTATGCTCGACAGTGAGCATGGGGATATAGTTGTGCAGGATATGTCTTCCAGCAGACACCTAGAGTAGCTGGTTTGCTCTGAGGTTGCACAACAGGTTGATGCGTCTTTTGCGGATAGTCAGGAGATGAATGTGGCTGACACGCCTTTTTAGTCAGAGATGCCTATTGCCAGGCATATATATGTTGATGCATGTTCCGTAGAGCTAGCAGGGCCCGCTAGCATTGCATTGGCATTCGGTGGTCTCATGTAGGAGATGATGATCTTGAGACCGGATATCGTAGCTGCAGTGGGAGCATTTGCTGTTGGGGTTGTCAGTTGTTTGTTGACTGATGATGGCATAGTGCACGAGAGAGATATGCAGGTATTGCGTACATACTTGCAATACGTGTACGGTACATCTGGTGGTGTATGGACTTACACGGGAGCAGGAGAGCCGGATGCACACAATCACAACCAGCCAGTGGGCATCAGTTGAGAGCGATTTTCTCTCGCCTTTTGTAGTCTTTAGACTAGGTTTCCTTGCTTAAAGGCACAGTCACCTTTAAGTGGGAGGTTGTTGGGGTATAGGCGCCTGTGCCTTGCCCGACCGCCCAGAGTCTGGACGCTCACTCACTTGTATACCTTATACATAGCATAAGTGTATAGGGGGCTTCTCACTGATTGAGCCTCCCCACCCATATCTATGTGTCGTGTGCTCTTCTCCTTCCTCTTCTCTCCTGCACAGTTCCTTCAGAACCACCTCAAAGTCCATGACATTTTGAGATGCTCTTCTAGCCTCTAATACCACTTGAAAGGACTGTGTCTAGGGTGGATGCCATCAAGGAGCTGCCATGGCTGTCTTGAGAGCGTGCAGAGAAGGTGAACGAGAGAGAGAGAGAGAGAGAGAGAGCGAGAGAGACACCAAAGAAAAAATAACACCTATTCTATATTATTCTTTTTGTCCTTACATATATAGAAAATTGTAGCCACCATGCAAAAGTCCACATAAGGAGTGGCTTACACGAAGTGTATCCACATGTCTTAGGGAGTGTTCCCACGAGTACCAACAAGCTTAGGGCTTGGAAACCCAACACAGTGCACAATCTTCAAACTATTCGACATCTATAAAAGTTGACGGTGCAGTATGGCACTATCATCTTGGGAATATGACTGTCAAAGAAATACAAATCTTTCAATCAAAGAAGCTTCTACCCCGTTTGAAAGACGTGAACTTGGGAGTTTTGTGAGAATTGTTTTTATGCTAAACAAAAGAGGGTGAAAATTTTAAAAATAGGGAATGAAAAAAAAAAACCAAAAAGCTTGAATTAGTTCATTCTAATGTATGGGTTCTTGTCTTTTGGTGGCTCATTGTACTATGTAACATTCATAGATGATGCAACTAGAAAAGAGTGGATTTATGCAACGATGTGTTTTTCATATTTCAAAGGTGGAAAGCCTTTGTGAAAACTGAAGCAGGTACTAAGTTAAATGCCTCAGATCCGAAAATGGAGGTGAGTATTGAAGCCAAGATTTTGAAATATTTTGTGCTAGCAATAGCATTCGAGGGCAAAGGACAACCCCAAGGACACATCAACAAAATGGAATTTTGAGAAGGATGAGCAGGACAATCATGGAGTGAGCACAAAGCATGCGGCTACATATAGGCTTGTTTCTCAAGCTTTGAACAAAAGCAGTAAGTACATCTGTGTACTTGATAAACCAGTCCCCCTCAATGGCACTGGATGGAGGAAATCTAGAAGAGGCATGGATAGGTAAATCCGTGAATTATGTATTTCTCTAAGTTTTTCAATGTGAGACTTTTATTTACATAAATAGATTTCTAAGGTCAAAGCTAGATGCAAAGTCCAAGAAGTGTTTTTTCATTGGCTATGGAGAAGGGGACTTTAAATATCGCCTATGGGATTTTGAAGATGGTAAAATATTTAGGAGTAGGGATGTAATTTTAACGAACAAAATATATACAAAAACTACTTGGATATAAAACAAACAAAAAGTATAGATGATGAGGAAATGGAGATTGAGGACAATGAAGGCTCAAGAAGTGCAAGTGGTAAAAACTTGAAACATCACCACCGAAAACCTCAACCTATGCCTCAAAGATTTACTAGAGTAAGCAAACTTTCCTTCAAGGATATCTTGGTCTCAGATTCTGGAGAGCCAAAGTCATACGAAGAAGCCATGCAAAGAAGAATGGACGAAGAGCATACAAGCAAATATGGACTCATTGTATCAAAACCAAACATGGAAGCTGGTTGATTTTCCTAAAGGTAAGAGAACACTACAAACCAAGAGGGTGTACAAGCTAAAGAAAGAAGAAGGCGGGAAGAATAGGTACAAGTACAGGCTTGTGGTAAAACTTCAATGAAATATTTTTATGTGTTGTAAACATGAATTCCATTAGGCTTGTTTTAAGCCTTGTGGTTTCTTATGACTTAAATCTTGAACAAATGGATTTAAACACGACATTTCCTCATAGAGACTTGGAAGAGAAGATTTGCATGCTTCAACCAAAGGGATGTGAAGAAAAGGGTAAGGAAAAAATAGTATGTAGGTTTTAAAAAATCTTGTATGGTCTAAATCAAGCATCAAGAGAGTGGTACATGAAGTTCAACCGATGGATGTTCGATTATGGTTCAAAAGATGCAACTCAAATCATTGTGTATACACGAAGGATTGGGGAGATGGAAAACTTATTATCCTAATTTTGTATGTTGAGGAAATGGTGATTGCAAGTGCTGACATGTAGGATATTAGAGATCTAAAAGAGGAGTTCTCTAAATCATTTTTAATAAAATATTTAGATACTACAAAGTGGATACTTGTTATGAAGATACCAAGGGACATAATGAAGAAGACAGTAAAGCTATCTCAAGAGGACTATATCAAGAAGGTACTAGAAACATTTGCAATGCAAAATGTAAAATCGATATTGTATGCCATGGTCTGGACAAGGCTAGATATTGCACATGCAATGAGAATTGTGAGTGGGTTCATGGATAATCCAGGTAAAGAGCACTGGCAAGGTGTGAAGTGGATACTTAGGTATCCAAAGGGGATAACCACAAATGCTTTTTGTTTTGAAGGCACTAACATTTTCTTGCAAGAGTATGCTGATGTAGATATGGTACGTGACAAAGATACTCATGAGCACTAATGGATATGTTTTCACTATTGGAGGCACAAAATGCGTTGGGCTTCAAAGTTGCAGAAAGTGGTCTCACTTTTACTACGGAAGTTAAATATGTAGCTCTTATGGAGGCTAGCAAAGAGATTTTGTGGCTTCAAAAATTCTTCAAGAAGGTTGGATACAAGCAAGACAATTGTGTCTTGTAGAGTGACAATCAAAGTTCCCGTCATTTTGCAAGGAATTCAACCCTTCACTCAAGGACGAAGCATATAGAGGTGAGATATCACTTCATACGTACTCTTTTGGAAAAGGGATATCTAAAGCTTGAAAAGGTGTACACGTGCGAATTTTGCAGACAATCAAAGCACCCTTCATTTTGCAAAGAATTCAACCTTTCACGAAGCATATAGAGGTGTAATATCACTTAAGTGAGAACCATGTGGACATATTAACAAAGGTGGTTAACAAGGACAAGTTGAGATTTTGCTCATCTTCGATTGGTATCCAAGGATAAGAAGCCAAGATGGAAAGCAGTGATGACAGGTTTGGAGTGGAGATCAGTCTCCAAGTAGGAGATTGTTATAAATAGAGCGTGACTCGTTCCTTGTAGTTTTTATTCTAAAAAAATGCACATTTGTAAGGCTTTGTTATGAGGAGAAGCATCGTTCATGAGAAAAACCACTCGTCAAAAAACAAAAAATTCACTCCTGGTTAAGGGCTTTGCTTGAGATCAGGTTCGTCGGACTATTCCTTTTTGTTGGAATATAATAGCCGAACGACGTCAAAAAGTGACAAAAAACGATCGGTTGGTGGTAGTCTCTCGCCAGTGGCTGAATTCAATGGCTAGTGACCAGCGTTCAAAAAATAGGTGGTCGAGTTTCAAGCGGACTCGTCTACCTAAGGACGGCCACACATGGGGAAGTGGTAGTCTCTCGCCAGTGGCTGAATTCAATGGTTAGTGACCAGCGTTCAAAAAATAGGTGGTCGAGTTTCAAGCGGACTCGTCTACCTAAGGACGGCCACACATGGGGAAGTTCTACTTGAACTTATCTACACAGGGGCGGATACACACAGCCATCTCTCATGAGAGAGGGTAGTCCATTTTGGCCTATAAAACAAGGCATCTTCTAATACAAAATGTATTCTAGATTAGTGGTGGTAGTGTGTGTGAGGTGGTGAAGGACACTGAATCAAGACAGGAGTTCCATTAAGGGTAGCTAATCCTTTTTGTAAACTACTTCTAGTTTGAAGTAGCTCAGACTTGGATGAACCACGTTTCTCTCTCTCTCTCTCTCTCTCTCTCTCTCTCTCTCTCTCTCTCTCTTGTGTGAGTTATCTCTATTCATTAAGTAAACCACTCTAAGCTCTATTTAGGTATACCTTAATTCCTAGCACTATTGTGTGAATTATCTCTCTTCATTAAGTAAACCACTAAGCTCTATTTAGCTATACCTTAATTCCTAGCACTAGTGTGAGTAGGTGGACCACCAGTGTAAAGCCAATCATTGAGGTGTTATCCTCGTAATATGCATATCATATGGGGTTTTATAGAGCACTCTCTACCCCTCTCCACCTAGTAATTTCCCTTTTCCTTGTGGCTATGGTGCAAACCAAGGCAGATGTTACAAAGGTGTAATAGTAGAATCAAAGCTTTGAATGGTTTGTTGACTCTATTACTCTTGTAGTAGGTGCAAGTTTCAAGGACATGTCTTCATTACTTACGTTCAAAGGTTTTTTATTTCTTCATGATGTAGGCAACTGTATATTTTCTACGTCACATCATGAGGCACCTTTGCTTTAGCTACATAGCATACAACATGGTTAAGAGAAAATGAAGCTATTGAAGGGCATCCCAAAATCTTCGCAGGGATAAAGACAATATAAAACACGTATATGTGCACCCCACGTACATATTGTACATTATTGAAGTCGAGCATTACAAAATTTACCATAGACCTTTGAGGTCTACCACCTCATCATCCAAAAGTCCCTCACAATGTCTTTGTGCACTAGCAAGAGATTGGGTTATCATTTTTTTGCGAGTGTATGCTAACACAAGTATAGTTAAGAGGGCACATACATATCCTATGAACTTCTTATTTTCAATAGTGGCCCATTCCAACCATAACGAGCCACAAAGATGGCTTGGGTGACTGAAGTGGTCATGCCAAGAATCTAAATCAAGCATAACTCTTGTATATGACAACAAAATTGCATGAAATTTATGTCAAGAAAACTTTCAAAGTCATCTTTGAGCTTTAAAGGAAAAGTATAAGAAGCTCACTTTTCTTTAAAAAATGAATTGTGGGTAAAACTACAATTTAGTTTATAGCCTAGATTTACCTAACACTAAATGTCATGGATCTTTAAAGTAGGCATCAAAGAAGCTTGATAGCTCTCAACCTGTTAAAAAACTATTCGATCTACTGTTCAAAAATGTTATTAAATACTTTTGCATATTGACAAATTAATGCTTGGATGTAGCCATGGATAGACACCTTAAACCCTTGACTTGTTATCTTATCAACTCATACAACATGTTCTGCATATTTACCTAAGGATTCTTTGTCTAGAGATCTTCAGAGGACTCACATTCAAAATTTCAACTAAAAAAATTTAATAATAATCTTCTTAAAATCACAAGTATCTTTTTTCTAAAAGAGGACTAGTGTGAAATCACTTCTATAGGCACATAATACAATGCTATATTTACATGATACCATATTGGTGTATGATAAATTGAAAAGGCTTTTTACAATTCAAGTTTTGAATGGGAAGATATTTATATTTATATAAGAATAGTTCTGTAAAGTTAATGGAAGTTTAAGCGGTGCCAAAAGAAAGACATGCATTCCAACAACAAGAAAGGCACCTACATTTTATGCAATTCCACAATTGTGCACTCATTCAGTTTAGAAACAACTTGCATACTAGTAAAACCAGCAAGTCTAGAAAGCTCAAACAGCTCATCTTTAGTGCGCTCTCGGCCACCTTGATTGTAAGCCAACATGAGGATGTCTAGGTGGTAACCGAGACGGGCTCTTGCCCCTGTCTCCACTGAAGTTGGTAGTAGGGCATCGATCACTATCACTTTACCACCTTTATCTGGAAGAGCCTCATAACAATTCTTCAATATCTTTAGACAATGCTCGTCACTCCAATCATGCAGTATCCACTGCCCTTGCAAAGACACAAACAAAAATAAAAAACAAAACAAATGAGTGAAATTTTAATATTTTTCGTGACAAGGAGCACAATCGTTGAATCTACAAAAGTTTGGTTCCAAATGTTTAATGATGGCGGTGGTGCTTGAAGAAGCTTTCATTAATAAACAATCAAAACAGAAGCAAAAAAACCGTATAAATGTTTTGCTGTATTGAAGTGTCAATAGACTCTCAGTAATGGAAAATTGACAAGTAAAATTAAAATACATTGATCATGTGGTTTGATTATAAACGAGATTAGGTTATGTGCAATGGAAAATAATTTGCATGTCAGTGGCATATATCTTAAGAAAACCTTATGTAAGGGAATATGCAGCTTGAATTAAAGCACATTGGCTTTAATTTGCAACAGACAGAATGTCATAAAGAACATGAGAAAGAAAAGAAAGGCAGCCTTGAGGTTTACCTTCATAAAGATAGCATCACCCTTGGGGATACTCACAAACATATCTCCTTCCACATTCTCCACACCTATGTTACAAAAGCATCAAGATAATTTCGTTAAAGAAGATAACCCTAGCGCTGAGGGAGAGAGAGAGAGAGAGACACACACACCTGCATACACAGGTGCTGCAGCAATCACATGCGGTTGGTCGAAATTGATGCCTTTTACGTTAGGGTGCTTAGAGACAATCAATCTCAAGCACGTTCCGAATCCCCCGCCTACATCGACTAGCGTGGAGACATCGTCCAAGCCAGAGTAGCTGTCGAGGAGCATTTTGATGAGAAGCTGAGTATGGCCGGCCATGGCGGAGTTGAAGAGTTTGTCAAGCCGGACATCATCCTGACCATAAGTGAAAGCATCTTTTCCATGAGCTCTAGTGAAAGGCTCGATGCCATCAAGGACGGCTTCGTCAAGGTAATGCCAAGTCTCCATGAAAACTTTGTCTTGGTTCATGAGCATCATGGGGGCAAGAGAGGCACCATCTTCATTTTTGACAAAGAATTTGCTTACATCATTGAGGGCATATGTTGGCACCGGTTGGGTGCTGTGAGATGGTTGGAGGGAGGAGGAGGAGAGGACGCCATGGCAAGCAAGGACACGGAGGATGCGGTCAAGACAGGCAGAGGCCCGGGGCCTCGAGGAAGGGAAAATGTGGAGGTGGGCGATGATTTGGGCGGCGGAGAGGTGAGTGTGGGGGGGTGCTTGTTTACTGAGGATGTCCATGACGTTGAGGTTGATCGCAGCTTTGAGAGCCATGGGCAGGCAGCACAAGGTGCCCAATTCTATTACCCGCAGCCATGCAGGGTCTTCCACTCCCGGAAGCTGTCCTTCGTTTTCAGCAAGCTCGCCCATTTTGTTCGGCGGGGGGGGGGTCTAGGCTTCCTGCGTCTGTATATAAAAGACGCGAGAGAGCGAGAGAGAACCTGGGTTTTAACGTCGATGCCAAGGCTCAAAGATAGAAAGAGAGAGACTTTACCAAATGATATGAAGTGCGCTGTCGTGAGTGGAAGGCACGATAGTGGGGGTGGGGGTGGTTAGGACTCCGGAGTGGTTAAGCCTCACCCTAAGGCTGGTGCCTCTCTATTCTGCGTTCACAAGTTACAACATGTAATAGGTTTGCCAAAATTTGGAGCTATTTGTTTGAGGAGAATCTCCTAGAGATGCTCTTTTAACGAGGAAAGGATAAGAAGAATAGCCACGTCGCATGAGGCAGCCCGAACAATGGCATGTATAGATGGTTGTCGCGAGGATGAAGAAGCTCAGTTGGCATGTAAGGAGGCCCCGACGAGCTCTGCCAGGAGGCACTTTGATGACGGAGGGGACTTAGTTGGCAAGGAATGCGGGACACCTAGCATGCAAACAGACAGAGGCACAAAAGTAAGCATTTTTTTAATATCGTAAGGGGAAAAAGAAAGGCAACATGAGCAATAGAGTCGAATGGTTTACGTTGAATGTACCTTCCTTGGTCACAAGGGTGATGAGTTTGAAGGGGAGGATCGTTGGAGAAGATTCCATCTAATATTAGAGAGTGGATGCGGTTGCACTTGATGCAAGTCGTACACATAGTGGAACAAAAGAGAGAGATTGGACAAAGTGCAACCTTTTTATGGGACTTCAGGCTCTTCAGTTGGAGGATGCTCGGCAATGTTCGGGAAAAATCATTTTTCCAAACATACAAAATTCCTTTCCTTGAATTTGCCAAGAGGAAATTTTAGAAAATTAGGTTGTTTTTCGGATTTTTGCCCTATTTTTCTCTCTATTGGGGCAGAATATCTCCTTTTCCCCTCGCCCTCAATCGGCATTTTTGAAATTGAAAACGGCACGATATTAAGTTGAGACACATTTTTCTCGAACACTGATGCTTGGACATTAGAAAGTTGGAACATCCAATAATGGGACAATACACAATCTTTGCTCGAGGTTGATCCCTACGGACAAAATATGCAAGTGGTCTTCTTTCGTGTGACACTATGTTTGCAAGATGAAGCAAATAAATTTATTTGAATAGGACACTTTGATGTCCACTCGCATCTAACAGCATTTAGCTTTGGACATTGGAACCTCGTTGTGGAGTTTAGACAAAGATATTTAACAAATGAGTCTAAGGCATCGTTAATGTGTCTTTTGGGAAGTTGTTTTGGAATGTTGTGGGGATTTGAGCTTGAAAGATTGTATGTTCACATGAAAGTTGCGTTTTTTGGTTTGTTAAAAAGTTCTTTTGGGGGTTTTTCTCCTTTCCTTGTGTCACATTGGCAGGGTTCCGGAAAAGATAGGTTCGCTTTATCCAAAGCTTTCTCAAAATAAAAAATTGGGTAGTCTCAATTTTAGGCAAGAAGCTTCTCAAGCTGGTTCAAATTATAAAATTTTTTAGTTATAAGATAAGATTTTTAGTGTGATTATCCTCTCAACTTGTGTGTGTGTGTGTGTGTGAGAGAGAGAGAGAGAGTGAGTGAGGGAGAGGGAAGAAAAAGAAGTTAAAAAAGAGTTTCTAGCATCATAGGAACATAACGCAAAAATCTATTTGACGATTGAGAGAAATAGAGAGAGAGAGAGAGAGAGAGAGAGAGAGAGAGAGGTGTATCTTGCAATTGTTATGGTTGTATTATCGATACTAGTTGGTAGGCATCGCTTCCAATGGTGACACCTTTGTGTGTGTGCGCGCACGTGTATGTGTGTGTGTGTGTGTGCATGTGCGTATGTGTTGCACGTGTGTATGTGCGCACACACATGATATGTCATCGAATTACGCAATGTGTTCGTCAAATGCACGAGAAGCCATCAGGTGGCCAAGGAGGATCCCATTCTCCTTTATATATAGTATAGATAGTGTAGATGTCTTTGTATATTTTTTTAGGGTTTCCCCATATTTCTTTTACATGGGGGTAATGTAAAGGATATAAACCCCACTTTTTTGCAAATGAAAAAGAGAAAATAATCCCAAGTGACCGTGTCCCTTCTATTCTCTTTATAATGCAGCTTAGAAATTTCAAGGCCAAAGAAGCCCTCCAGGTGTGAGGTCTTGAACTAAACCACTACGCTATTCGCTTATGCTTAAGGGAACCCCTAAGGGCAGCATAGGCGAATAGCGTAGTGGTTAAGCTTCAACTTTATATCCTCTACGTGCTGAGGTCAAATCCTAGCTAAGATTGGTTTTAAATTGTGAGTTGAATGGAGATGCTAATTGGAGATGCTAAAGCATCTTAGGAGATTCTATGTAATGGAAACTGAAAGTGGAGCCATGTGACACTAGCAAAATTTTATCGGTTTACTTCAAGGAAAACTTGGAATCTAGCTAGGTTCTTGCAATTTTAGCCTCTTAAAAATGCACTTAATCCAAGTTTGTATCAAACACCGATCTCAAATAGTCTCAAAATGGAAGGATACGTGTGTTTGTGTGTGTGTGTGTGTGTGTGTGTGTGTGTGTGTGTGTGCATGAGAGAGAGAGAGAGAGAGAGAGAGAGGGGGGGAAGGGGCTCAAAGAGAGTTCCATAAATTTTTTTCTAATTGAAATAATCTTAAAGTAAATAAGGGACACACTAAAACTTTTTCTGTTTTTAACTCAAAATTTGAAGAATTGATGGTATTTATACTATAACTTGCAAAATTTTACTGGTTTTCTTCAAAGTAAGCTTGGAATATATCTAGGATTTTATCATAAGGATCAAGTTCTTCCTGTGTTCCAAAAATTCTTAGCACTCATTGAGAATCAGTCTGGCAAGAAACTCAAGAGGTTGCGACTGACAATGTGGAGAGTATGTCCCCAAGGATTTTGACAAAAAGGGGAATTAAAAGGCAGTTTACTACACCATACACACCAGCTCAAAATGGAGTTGCTGAGTGCATGAATCGTACGATTCAGGAAAGAGTCACAGCCATGCTTTCTAGAGAAAATCTCACACAAGGCTTTTGGGCAGAAGTCGTCTAAATCATTCGCCTAGTACACCATTGAATTATGAGATTCCAGAAGAGTTATGGTCTAAACGTAAAGCCCCACTATGACCATCTATGTGTTTTTGGTTGTGAAGCTTATGCTCACGGCCTAAACAACTTCGACAGAAGTTAGAGCCAAAATCACACAAACGTATTTTCATTGGATATGGTGTAGATGGAGAGATGGGATATCATCTCTGGCACCCGGAATCTCGTCGAGTCATCTGTAGTTTAGATGTGATCTTCAATGAGTCAAAGATGCATAAACAACCTATCAAGGAAATAGACATTCGGAGAGTCACTTTTGAGGATGTTGCCTCAGAGACAGTTAAATCAACTCAACGGGCTAGTGATGTACCTTCCACTAGCAATGCTCCAGAGGGAGCGGATAGCAATGGTCAAGGAGTGAGACGGTCTACTAGAGTCTCTCGTCCACCTGTGCGTTTCGAGCCAGGTCTTGATTACACCGTGCTGACCGATTGCTGTAAGCCAAGCTGCTACCAAGAAGCCTTCTGGCTCCTACATGTGGGTCAACAATCAAAATCCTTTGCAATATCACCTTGGTGTTGTCCGTTAGTGTTTTGGATGTGCCGTTGCGCACATCGTGTCTATGTGTGCCATGATGAATCATGACTCTAGTCGCGGTCTCATCGGATGGCATGACATAGTACACTACACAATCACATGTTGCAATACAGAAAGCAATTGCCTTACAAAAGTGGCATGTAAGGCTCTTATCTCCAATCTTACAATATTATCCGAGTGCAGTTGCCTTTTGTATGTACCCGTTGAAATGACTTGTATTGGGAATATGATAATTAATCAAGCGGACACATTGTTCATTCATGCACTTGAGAGATCCTATGCAATGACTAAGACGCACTACACTTGGAAAAACTATATTGGACGTTTGTGGCTTCGACCACAGATGAGGATCATACTTATGCTCCATTGCATCCATATGGTGCAACTTTCCCATGGTAGGTGGAAATTCTAAAACAAGATCACCATTGTAAGACCTTGTAATCTCTGTAACTTGTTCCACTTGTTGTATTTGCATTAAAATCTTTATCAATGTGCCTGTAGGAGTTTTTGTCTTGTACTCCTTTTGAAGATATTTGAGAGCAAAACTTGAGGCAGGGTGCATAGATCTATTAACTCCTTTTGAGCGAATTGCACCTGTGACGGAGTATCCACAATGGGAATGGGAGTCGTGCTAGGTGAACCTGCATATTGTGTTTGATGGGATACGTTGACTTTGTATTTACGTGAAAGCTGTTCATCCAGTACATAGATGAATTCACCCAAATTGTTGAGCGTCCTTTCAAGAGGCAAATTCATTTCAATATCACCAACTTTGATGACTGCATCTAAAGTTGTAAATTGCATTGGAGAAATTAACTCTAAAATAAATGATTCAGATATTATAAATTTACCATTGTAAAAAGGATAAGAAAGCACTTTACCCAGGAAAAATAAAGAGCAAGCCATAATAATAAGCTAAACAAATAATTAAGCACAAGATCACATTATATAAACTAAAAAATTGTTTATACACTCGCGTCTAATAATATAGCCGTTATAAAATTAAATTTAATAATATTTTAGTACTTTAATAAATTTATGTAAAAAATATACAAAATATTTAATTTAAAAAATATTTATGAGTGACTGTGTGAGCACGTGAATATTAGTTTAGTGCAATGGATAAAAGAAAAAATTTCGTCCGAATAATTTCGCCAAGCAGGGTGGGAGGGGGGATGTGTGTGGGTGGGCTACCAGGGAACGGGGGCGTGCAGTTGACAGTACACCCCGTCCCCCCCCCATGCGGGTGGCGAGGAAAGGGGGGGGGATGTTGTCGGAATGTGTGCGGTCTAGCTGGGAAGGTGCAGAACCTCTGGCTGTGAGAGTTCGTGATGAGAGTCACAAACACTTTAAGATAAAACGTTTATGGAAAATCACCAACTCTCTTTCTAAAGATGACTGGAAATCTAAGAGCGTTTGTGAAAGAACCGTCACAAACCCTCTTCCCTATTGTGCTTGGAGTCTGCTTGTTTTCGTGTCGAGATTATGATGAGAGGATCACCAAATCACATTCAATTTCACTTTAGAAGACCATTTAAAAACACTAAAGTTTCAGCCATGAAACCTCAATGCTCACATAAGCACAAAGCTCAATCAAAACCCAAACCTCTTTCATGGTATCATGTAGCCTCGCCCCCAATTACATAGTCGTAACATCAAACAGTTGAAAGGAATACTCGAGCTTCCACCTTCATGGTGACCATTCACTGAATTTTCAGAGATTTAAGAGCTTCTAAAGTGAAGTCCACACACCATTTTGATAAGGGTAAACCCTAATTCACTCCCTCACTAGCTCAGATACAAGATTACAAAGAGGCGGGACTACCCTACACATAGATTGAGCAACCATGGAGGCAATTACACAGTAGAGAAAAATTGTTGGTTTTTTCTGTAAAAAGCAGACCTCTCTCTCTTACCACGGCATTCTTAGCTGATGTGTCACTTTTTAGGCCATTTTTCCACTTTGGACCAAAACTAGGCCATTTTCAGCTCATTTTTGACCCAAAAATGTCATTTTTAATGCGAAAAATCCCAAACGGAGTTTAAAAAATCCCTAAATTTGTGGGATCACTCACATAAGAATAAAAAGCATAGATAAGAATCATTTTTCATCAATATACCGTTTTGGGTGACTTTCCATGCAATTCTGCAACGGCACCTGTTAGCTGCTATTTTTAGCAGTTTTTGTCCGCATCATTCTTTATAGATGAGATGAGTGTGCCACAATGAAACACTTGGAATATGTACATTTCCAAACCAAATTTAGCAATCTTATCAAGTGGGAAAGCATGCAAAGGTGCCACATCCAAGGCCACGACTCCGCGGATAGGTATGTACATGATAGCAACCACGGTAGCCGCTTCAACATATACAACAATATGTACATGATTGCTTTTCTTTCCATGCATCGAGAAGTTTGAAAAGTGAGGTGAATGTTTTTACTTCACACTATGTATGTGCCACGGCTCGACATTCACCCCCTCTAAACCTGCACATCCTCCAGTATGTGCCAACTTGATTACTTCTTTGTTTGCATACACCTTGATTGTAAACATCCAATTAGAGACACAATAAGCACATAGTTCCCACCTGGATCATCAGGGAAGCATACAATCTTTCTGTTATAAGAGCACAAACATATGATAATTAATGCATTCCCTAGATTGATAGGCATAAAGTTAGAGGGACATACATCAAGAACATCAAAGCATTTCCCTTTATCAAAGGGCATATAAGTACACCAACAAAGACCATAAGCATCATAATGTCCTCCTGGGTCATATGGTAACATAAGAAAGTCCACATATGCTACATACCATTAATTTCTAGTGAATTTGCATCACCTCCTCTAGTATCCAAAATTTCAGCATGCATCCCTGAATCATCAAGCTCCATATTATCCATTACCTCATTTGGTGCCTCATAAGCTACATGTATAATTTTTGTTAGAGGCATGAAATCTTGTAAAACCTCATCCAAGAATATCACAAGATATACCTCATGCTCATCTCCTTCTTTTTGTAGGACACCTACCTCATCGTAATTTTGAAAACTCCTATCATAAGGAGCTTGAAATTCCTCCAAAGCATCATCCAAAAGAGCCATAAGCTCCATGTCCTCATGTTCATGTTGTCCCAATTCATGACATGATTGATATCTTTTAGAACCCTTGTTGTATGCGGCATGGAAACCATCCAAAGATTCATCCAAAAGATACATAAGATCCTCTTCAATGGGACCCTCTTGAGAGCATATCCCATGCTGCAGTGGATCCTCATCACATGTGGTATGCATATAGGCCATATTTCCTTCACACTTTCTCTCTGCCATCAAACCCTCTTTCAAGTAACTTTGTACTTCAATCTCACAGAAATTAGCATGCTTCACAAAGATAGAAGTCAATTCTTTTTCGATTTCATCATCATAACCCTTCCACTCATTGGTGGAAGAGGGTGGTTTTACATCAACTTGCACCCCCTCCAAACAAGAGCCTACGACTTTGAAATACATCTCATCCACCAATCCACAAGCATATGTATCACATTGAAGAGCATTGGCATCACAAAAAGTATTATCTTCATTTGAAGATAAATGTGAATCTATTTGAAGCATGAACCGACTTCCAGATCACAATACTCTATGTCATCCTGGGTCATATCATTTTGCATATTTACATGTCCTTGGCTAAATCCATGCTCTACCACATGATTTACAACATCTTTATCATACTTTTCTTCACAACATGACAATTTTTGCATAACCAATTCACCAAAAACATTGTAAGCATCACAAAAAGGAATCCCTTCAAGTGAATCCCCAATAGAAATTGAGCTCATATAAGC
This sequence comes from Adiantum capillus-veneris, assembly GCF_014529385.1. Lineage (NCBI taxonomy): Eukaryota > Viridiplantae > Streptophyta > Polypodiopsida > Polypodiales > Pteridaceae > Adiantum > Adiantum capillus-veneris. The sequence continues at coordinate 38,562,849 of NC_140951.1, read as the reverse complement.
ATCTTTTGCAGATTGAGTGCCATCCATAGTATCTTCGACCATAGATCTATGTGCAACTCCATAGCATTACACAAGGAAGCACAATTCTCATGCGCCAAAACTGAAACACCAAGTTTTGCATAAATAGCTTTGACTACATCCTCATCTTTTGCATGTAACAATGTTTTGTCCTGTTGAAGGCATTCATCTATTATAGATTCCAGCTTTTTATGTCTTTTGTTGCGATCAATTGTATAGCATGGTACTTGTATCAATTTGTTACTTTCAACATCCTGCAAAACATCTACTTTTGTAGAAGCAATGCACTCCATTTCCCATTCCATAAAGCCCAAGGTTTCTTGTGTAAAAGCATTTGAAAAATCATCCCAGTTGTCTCCACATTACTTTTCAATCTCCTTTACTTGCTGATAGAAATTTGACTGTTGAAAGGACATAATCATCAATCTTTCAGGAATCCCTTGAACCTTCTTCTCCATTGCATAGCACTCAAGAAAGCCTCTTGGGTCATAACCCTCAAAGACATTACATTTCTGATACACTGCACTCAATGCAATCCCCACTACTTCTTCCATCTGCATCACTTTGGTAAGCTGAATTTTGTTTCACTCTATAATTGATATCCTTGCTAGAATCACATAATGTAAATCCAACTTTATATCATCACAAATCCTCACCCCAGCTGCTTCGCTTCGGGTTCACCATAAATGTCGGAATGTGTGCGGTCTAGCTGGGAAGGTGCAGAACCTCTGGCTGTGAGAGTTTGTGATGAGAGTCACAAACACTTTAAGATAAAGCGTTTATGGAAAATCACCAACTCTCTTTCTAAAAATGATTGGAAATCTAAGAGCGTTTGTGACAGAACGGTCACAAACCCTCTTTCCTATTGTGCTTCGAGTCCGCTTGTTTTCGTAGTCGAGATTATGATGAGAGGATCACCAAATCACATTCAATTTCACTTTAGAAGACCATTTAAAAACACTAAAGTTTCAGCCATGAAACCTCAATGCTCACATAAGCACAAATCTCAATCAAAACCCAAACCTCTTTCATGGTATCATTTAGCCTCGCCCCGAATTACATAGTTGTAACATCAAACAATTGAAAGGAATACTCGAGCTTCCACCTTCATGGTGACCATTTGCTGAATTTTCAGAGATTTAAGAGCTTCTAAAGTGAATCCCACACACCATTTTGATAAGGGTAAACCCTAATTCACTCCCTCACTAGCTCAGATACAAGATTACAAAGAGGCGGGACTACCCTACACATAGATTGAGCAACCATGGAGACAATTACACAGTAGAGCAAAATTGCTGGTTTTTCTGTAAAAAGCAGCCGTCTCTCTCTTACCCACAACATTCTCAGCTGATGTGTCAATTTTTAGGCCATTTTTCCACTTTGGACCAAAACTAGGCCATTTTCAGTTCATTTTTAATCCAAAAAATGCCATTTTTTATGCGAAAAATCCCAAACGGCGATAAAAAAAAATCCCTAAATTTGTGGGATCACTCACATAAGCATAAAAAGCATAGATAAGAATCATTTTTCATCAATATACCATTTTGGGTGAGTTTCCATGCAATTCTGCAACGGCACCTATTAGCTGCTATTTTTAGTAGTTTTCGTTCGCATCATTCTTTATAGGCGAGATGAGTGTGCCACAATGAAACACTTGGAATATGTACATTGACAAACCAAATTAGCAATCTTATCAAGTGGGAAAGCATGCAAAGGCGCCACATCCAAGGCCACGACTCCGCGGATAGGTATGTACATGATAGTGATTACGGTAGCCGCTTCAACATATACCACAATATGTACATGATTGCTTTTCTTTCCATGCATCGAGAAGTTTGAAAAGTGAGGTGAATTGTTTTTACTTCACACTATGTATGTGCCACGGCACAACTGGGGGCTACCGGGGGTGGGGGCGTGTGTGCGGGCGCTACCGGGGGCGAGAGCCTGTGTGCGGGGCCAGGTAGGGGGGGGGGGGGGGCTGTAAGGGGGGAAGGGGTTCTGTGTCTACGGGCAGCCATGTGTCCCTGGACAGCGCGTTGGCCATGGGCTGCCACAAGCCCCCACGTGGAGGTGTGTATCCGTCCCTTGCCAACACATGGCCAGCGGCAGTCCACACACACATACGCACGCCAATGTGTGTGTGTGTGAACACGCACGATAATCCACGTGGCCTGCGTGCTATCTACGTGGCAGTCCGCTTGGCCACGTGGCATGCCACATGTACCGTCGGCGGTTGACGACGGTACACGTGGCAAATCCACGTGGCCACGAGGCGGCCTACGTAGTCCGCTCCGTGGTTACGTGGACTGCCGCGTGTGTGTGTACACACACACATGTGTTGGCGTGCACGCGTGTGTATGCATGTTGTGTGTGGCACACACACACACACACACACACACACACACACACAAGCACGCACACGCACACAGACGCACGTGCAGACACACACACACACATACGCATGCATGCACACACACACACATACCCTCACCCACCTCTCTCTCACACACACATTTCAATTAAATTAAGTTAAAAAATAATTTTAATTTATAAATTTTAAAAGCTTTATAAACAGCATTGACAAACTCTTTTCATTTCTCTATCTTTCCTCATCTCTACTTTCTTGTATTACACACGGAAGATTTCTCCATCAAGTTCTCTTTTGCTCACTTTTCTTTTTCAAACTCTTAGCTATAATTTCTCATAAGCCATACTTATATCTATTTTTTTTAATTCTTTAGCCCAAGTATGAGAACAAGAAATCAATCCAAAAATAATGGTGCCGTGGATGAGGTTTATGTTACTACGTCGCAAGAAGTCCCTCCGCGATGCACTCAAGAGACCGAACAATCTTAAGCCTTGAGTTTTCTAGATTGGATTATGTCCATCGTAACCATTGTGGATGGAACAACACAATCAAGTGGAGGATTGAGTCATCGTGTGGAAATTGCTACCACAACTGAAGATGTAAGAGATGAAGCATTTGGAAATGTGGTCGATAAGCACATTTCTTTGGGCTAGGTGGATTCTCATAGAGCTCCATACAATGGCAAACTTCCACGCTTGCCTCTATGTCAAATTCTTTCAAACCCCGCCATCCGCACGCATGATGACCATGTGGTGGATTTGCAACTCTCCATTGCAAACAAAAGCTACCAACCAACCATGGCAAGATTTATTATTAGTGAACAGATTCCTGGGGAGGATCATAAGCAATTTTCTCGTCGTGGTCACACTTCGAGAGATCTTGCAATGTCATATGATTTGGATGAGGAGCTTCGTCAAATCTCCGAGCTTAGTCACATGGTCGAGAGGTAGTTTGTGGTTTGGGATGGTAATCACAGATTGGAGGCATGGATGTGGTGGATGAACGAGAACGACATCCCAATTGAGAAGGCACCAAAGGTGGAGTGCATTCTTGTTGATTTTCAACCCCATGAGACAACGAAGTTTCTATTGGTTTTGGGAATGATCAATAGGTAGGTCCAGCTGTTTTTTTGCGAATGTAAATGCATCTTATTTTTTTGACAATGTAAATTACAATCGAGTGTTAAACAGGGCTACAAGGGTTTCAGTGCCTCACACAACTGCTCATAATATATTCATGATGAGAAAGCTAGGGTTGGCGGACCCTACTTCACTTTTGCAAAAATTTCCGGAAAGAGCGCGTCTAGTAGCAGAAAGGGCTTTGAATTTTAGGTGTCCAAACAAATCAAAGTGGTTGAAATTGCCAATGGCTGTCCTTGCACAACTCATTTGGAAGGTAGGCTTGAAGCCAATGCTAAATGAGAATATGTTTTGATTGCGAAATCTTATTATGTGTATTTTGATTGTGTCCTTGGAAAATGATAGGAAGAGTTCGATGCTATGTATAGTAGTAAAACGGAAGGGATGCCATCAAAAGGGAGTTTTGACTATGAGTTGGCACCTGACGCATACGAGGAAAGCATCAATCTAGAGCTATCTCAAACAGAGCAATATTTCACACGCAAAGGGCTCGATATAGCAACCATTGCAAATCCAGAGAATGGAAACATTTTTTTCCAAAAATGTATATCATTTACACGTTGGGCCAAGAAGACCACCAAAATGACACCCTCGAGAGTGGCAGAGGTTGCGCGTGCACGCATTAGCCTGAAAGAGTAAGTAAATGTCATTTAAATAATTCGATATCTTTCTCTTTTGATTATGTAGCAATGAAAAATAAGTCTCGCTTTTCCTTTGCTAGGAAGTGCCACTTGATTGATTTGCTCCAAGGTGGTGATGCATCCTTGAAGGAGAATGGCATAGGGTTGACGGAGAAGTCTTGGATCCAGTGGCTTCAATATCACGTGTATTGGTGCCAATTGGAAAGGTTAGATTTAGTGATTATGTGCACAAGCTAGATATTTGTTGATATTCTAAATTGTGACCTATTATTTGCTGCAGGAGAGTGCAGCAAATAATAGAGACCTATTATTTGCTGCAGGAGAGTGCTTGAGATGGCCAAGAAAATGGAGGGCGAGAATCATCATGTTGCTATCCAACACGAGAAGGCTGAAGAGAGGCATGGTTTCACACTTGCCCACACATTACTGACATATAGACAGAAGCACTTTGACAAAGCCTTCAAGAAGTGGAGTGCACGGATCAAGTCCACACAAGATTCCAAAAGAGCAATCCCACTTTGCTTGTACTGCATGACGCTTGTTGTACAGGTTTGATATCTTTAATTGACAAATTAAGAATGTAGTAGGATACGCTAATCTTGTTCTCGGTGGCTCAAAACAGTGTGGTATGTCTTGTAGATGGTGGAGAGATGCTCTTGTCTTCCCCATTCCCGAGCACCCCAGTGATGCATGGTGCATGTCGGAGAGAGAGGAGATGGGCCTATATCCTAACACGTGGATAGACGAGTTGTGGCCAAAGGGAGCATGGCTCAAGTGTCCTTGGTGGCTGGACTACCCGGACAAGGAGTACCCACCCGAAGAGGAAGCGCTATACATAGATATCATACTATATAGTTTTTACCTTTGCCATGCAACAATACAACATGGGCTCAATAACTGTTCTTTTTTAATTAATAGCAGAGCATACTGCCTCACGGAAGAAATTCGTTGTGATAGAGGATGCTCTATCTCCAAACACAACAAAGAAACCGGACAAAAAGAAACGGGCCTCAAAGAAAGACCCGCAAGCACCATTGGCTGACCGGCAACGTGGGAAGAGAAAGAAGAGAGTTGTTGCTTCCAGTGATAGTGAGAGCGAGCATGTGGTTGAGGAGTATTCTGTAGAAGTTAGTGATAGTGATCATAGCCTTGGTGCTATGAACCACAGTGTACCGACACTTTCCTTCACTCCAAGACCAGTAGGGGGCATCTAGGAGTCCCCTCCATGTTCACCATCACATGGAAGGGCTGCAGAGGACCTATCAGATATGGCCAAAGTGGTGGGAGAAAACCCTCCAGGTACATGAAAATGGTTAATGTTGTGTTGTTCTCTTTAGCATTGCTTTGAAGATATATTTGATCTTATGTTGCTACATAAAAATATGCATGTAGAGCCACGCCACCTTGCAGTGCATGCTAGTTTCAAGTGCTTGGCAAAGTTATTCCAGACGTGCTGTGCAATAGCAGGTAAGCCATGCTAATTTACATTCAAAGTTATGTCCACAATTTTAGTGCTAACAAAGATTGCATGCAGTTCTATGCAGTCACTACGTAGATTCTTGGGCTCTCTAGTAGGAACAGGGCAGATAAACCCAAGCTTGAGATTAGGTGGCGTACATTTGATGTACATGGCCTTTCCCTTACACACTAGGCCACATGCAGCTAGCACGAGTGGGGTTCCTTTATGGAACCAATGGGATAGTGAGCTTGTGGATGCTGCATTCCTTCTGGCAACCGAGCTTCTTTTGGTTGATGGCATGGTTGTGGTGACATGTCGTGCATAACATCTGTCCATTGTCACTTTGAAGGTAGAGGGAGCTCATTTCTAGTTGTTGAGGATATTGTACATATATACGGCTGCCGAAGTCTAGTTGCACGACTATTAGGGACTATGTATGTTATTTTTTGTTTTGATATTGAATAGTAACTTCGATGTTTTCATTTCAAAATATCAACGTTTTACTGTTATTCATAGGTTGGTACTTTGTTGGTGGTCATTTTTTCACCCCCTAGAACCGGTGGGTGTCAGCTTCCGAGGTATGATCGAGTGGATGGAGAGATTGCAGCAAATGTACATGGCTTCTTTGCAGATGATGACATGTTGTGGGAGAAGCTACCAGGTACAGATTCCACATAGTAGACGCTTGATTGTATGGGCAGGCCTTATCGTAGAAGTGTTGAGAGGAGTTCAGCGTTTGCCAGGTGCTAGAAACTTTTTGGAAGTTTTTCTTCATGTTCCTATAAAATTATAGGTATAACAAATCTAAAGATTTCTGTTTTTTTGTAGATGGCTACTAGGTACCTTCACAAACATGGGAGATGCTGTGTTGGATAGTTTTGCAGGAGTGGGGACATTGGCAGCACAATGTTTACTACTACGCAGGCAGTGCATCAGTTGTGAGAAGGATTGGTCAGTTTTCAGTGCTTGTCTAGAGCCATCTCAGTGCCTACCTTCCGATTTAGGCTCGACATTGATGTTTCATAGGAGTGACAGAGCTCAGGTAATTGAGCATACAAAGCAGGTGACAGAGTAGCTTCATCCGCTAGAGCCACCTTTCGCGACACCACTCAACAGTCAGGGCGGGGCAGTAGCAGCTCCGTATACTACTTTCACGGCCCCAATTTTGGCATGGCGTGCAACTAGACCATCTCCCAGTTCATTCATTGCCTCCACATCTGAGGCCCCGCCTGGAGTTGATCCATTGCCTCTTTCACTACCTACAACTCCCCCCACATATAGTTTGTACCCTCTGCCATTTGGAGGAGTTCCCCCACCATTTGGTGCACTACCCCTATTGGCACGACCTTTGTTTCCTCCCATAGCATATGGCCCCCCACTTCATCCACCTCACCCATGATGTATCCCCCCCCCCCCCCCCCCCCCCATATGTATTTACTTTTAATGCAATGGAACACATAGATTTGGGGTTTGCTATATGAAATAGACCATAATTGTGTGTAAGGAACTTCTGTTTGTCTTATCAATAGTGTATTGAATGCATCCATGGTGGTTTTTGTTTGAATATAAGTTGGCCGTGAATCGAAAATCAAATTTTAGTTGGAGAGAGAGAGAGAGAGAGAGAGAGAGAGAGAGAGAGAGACAGAGAGAGAGAGAGAGGGGTAGATTATCCCTTCTTTTGGGAATCCGCTTGCCCGATTCTTAGAAAGCGCTTATCAAAAATTACTCGCCCAAAAATTATGCCCGATGTCCTATACTAGTGTACTGGGCATATAAAGATCCTTGAAGTCTTGCATTTTTCACCATCATCGATTTGAGTTCATATACACTGTCACTCCACAATAAAAGAGTTATAATCCTTAATTGGGTGACAATAGCTTTTATATATTGAATTGGTTGCATAAGGGGGCTACAATACTTCACTGGGTACAAGTAGTCATCAATTGTGTGATTATATTGAAGATTTATTTGCGTTAGTTCATGCATTGGTTTATAGAGAGAGTGTATTATGTATTATGATAGATTATTAGTGCATGAAATAACCAATCATATATTTTATTGCTTTCGTTTGTTTTTTGCAAACAACTTACATCGTTCAGTGTAGAAGTTGATTATTCTTTAAAGCATTTGAAATTAGATATGTTTTATTGTTTGCAAATCAAAGTGGACATATAAATAATCATCATAATAATAATTGCATTGAGAAATTCATAGCATTGCTGTAGTTATTATGCCGTGCATAGAGTGTATTGCAATGTGTATGTTTGCTCACAACATAGGTGATCGATATGTGGATTGACTAACGTGCATTGAAAATCATATATTGTGCAGTTTTGGTTACTTTCATGGTGAATGGTTTTTTAATATATATTGAAAATAAGAAAAATGTTTTAAAAACTGAACATCTGGTTCTTTTGTCTTCAGTTTTAATTTAAAAGCAATGGAGCAAAATGCGGGCACAAGTGGTATGAAGAAGCCAAAGAATAAAAAAACTCATAGCAAAGAGAGGGATTATGCTCACAATGTATGCGGCCGTGGCAATGTAAACTCTGTCTCACAACAAAATCAGGTAGTGCACCACGTATTAGGGACCATTTTCTGGGTAGCATTAAAAAGAGTTGTAAGAAATGTGAACATCCTCAAGCACCTGCAATTGCAAAGCGTTTGAGAGAAGAGCTCGCCAAAAAGGGTGCAAGAGACAACAGATATATAGCTTTGTGGATGCAAGTCAAAGAGTTGTAGAGCCAAATATTAACTCCGCTGATCCTGTGGTTACACCAACTAACCTTGGAGAACAGCCTGCACAGGGGGAGGAAATTTCAAGGAGCGTTTCTTTTAAGCATCACAATGAAGGTGGAATTGGTCAAATGCATAAAAAATCACTATATCAAAGCTTTCGAGTGTAGTCTCTAGAAGAAGCACAAACTATACTCGCCAAAGAAATATTCTTCACTGGAAGTGCTTTGGTCATGATAGACAGTAATCATAGGAAGGCTTCTTGGAAGAAAATCGATGAGTTTGGCCCAGGATTTTCAGCTCCTTCTTATCACATGATACAAAATTCTTTCTTGGACAAATGTTACATCGAAGTCAAAGAGCATGTTGGCAAAATAATACTTGGGAATATTTTGCTTTTAGGATGCACAATTGTGAGTGATGGCTGATCAAATGTTCAAAGAAGACCGATGATCAATGTAATGCTGGTTTGTCCAAGGGGAGAAACGTTTAAGGCGATTGATAGTTCAAGTGCAATTAAAAGTGGCAAATATATTTCTAAGGTTTCAATTAATGTAATTAAAGAAATTGGTGTTGAACATGTCGTTCAAGTAGTATGGACAATGCAAAGAATTGTAAAAGCACCAGTAAATTATAAACAATAGCTTTCCACACATTTTTGCCAATAATTGTAATACGCACAGCTTAAACTTGGTGCTGAAGTATTAGTACACTAGCGAAGAAACCACATGGTTCGCCAAAATAATTGACATAGCGCGTCAGGTTGTGAAATTTATCTTGAAATGACAAAGAGTGCTTGATTTGTATAGAATGCGCATGTCAGTGATGTTGAAACTTCCTGCTGAAACTCGGTTTTGCACGCAGTTTTATATATTGGAATTACTTCTCCACACTAAGTACGCTGTGATTGACAGATTCAATTGCATCGCCTTTGATGAATGGCAGCTTGAACAGAAAGAAAAAGTGAAAGATAAAATTACATGTCTACATGGCGACGTAAACAAGGTTGCTTGGTGGAGGAGTGTAATGGATGCATACCATGTATTGATGCCCGTTATGTTCGCAATTCGCAACCTTGATCAAAGGGCACTAAATTTTGGCAAAGTGTGGATGACATGGTGGTCAGTCCAAGAGAGTAGAGAAGGAGTAGCGACTACCATTCTCTGGTAAACAACGAAGAATTTTGGCCAAGTATTTTCATGCAAGGTGGAAGAGCACTCATAGTCCACTCCATAGTGTTGCTTACATGCTCGATCCGGAGTATTGGAATTTAGATCTGATGTCCAATCAAAGGTGGTCATCGATTTTTATCACATGGTCAACACCTTCTACTCCAACGTTTAGGACCAAATTGATTGCGTCAAAGCAATGAGTGCATTTCAATTAAAGAAGGTCCTTTTGAAAATGATTTTGTACAGGTAATGGCAAAAGAGCAACTTGCATGGAAGTGGTGGATGATGAATGGTGGAGAGCATTACTCGACCTTACGTCCTCTTGCAATGAAAATACTGGCACAATGTGCAGCAAACTCAAGTTCAGAGAGAAACTGGAGTATGTAAAAGTATGTTCATAGCACTATTTGCAATAGACTATTAGGAGAAAGAGCAGAAAAGTTAGTGTATATGTTTTGCAACAAAAAGATATTAAATCACATCGAAAGTGCTGGCTACGAGGAGGAAATGCCAACCTGGTTGTATGCTTGTCAAAACGAAGAGGAAGAAGAGTTCAATGTTAGTGTATCTCAATGCTCTATAGACGAAATAGAAGAGAATCTGATAATAGATGTGGAGGTTGAATTACAAGGAGATCCACACCAGATAACAACTTCACAGATTAAATATAGCTTGAGAGTAGAATGAAGATCGTGTCAAAAACCATTGTAAAAGACCGCATATTCAATGTGTTTTGATCATATACGATGCTTCATATTCGCGATTATACATAGTTTGTTGATCTCCATTGTGTTTCTCTAAAGCCGTATCTTGGTCACCAAATAGATTTCTAATTGTGCTAGGGGTATCTTGGTGGGGTTGCTTGAATTTATACTCATTTGCCATGCCAAACATAATATATATTCCTTGTGGAATATCTTGTGAATAGATTGCACATCGGCTACCATTTTGCATTAAACAAATAAGATAGACGAAGTGATAATAATGACCACATGTCAATGTATAATATCCACTCCATCCATGAAATTTTGTAGGAAACTGGACATTGGGAAGATGAGGATGCATCTGAAGTAGACGAGGGGACCAAATTTGGATGCAGGACCAGGTGGCTGATGTGTGTCCCTTGTACATGCGGAGGATTCACTCGCTGTGTCAGATTTTGAACATTTTGGCTTAAGCGGTGAATGCTTTTATCCATTTGGACGTGTGAGGGTTGGGGTGTTTGGGTGGCTATAGAAAGCCGTGTTATTTCTGCATCTTTCTCTACCAGCTATGTCGTGTAAATATCCTTCTCTCTCTTTAACTGTAGGTCGGCACCTTCCACTATCAATGCCATCTCATCTCAGGTGAAAGTGACACAACTCTCCCTGATATCATGAGTGGCAATAGTTGTCTCCTTTGACAAAAAGTCTACTGGTTGCTATTGCACAAAGTGAACATATAACATTTTTACAAAATATAACGCACAATCTGCATTGGACAGTGGATGGCCATAAACTTCCAGGTAGATCTTTTCAGTGTTTTGTTTGATCTCATTGTGGAGGCACTTTGATACCTTCCACCCTTCCTTTCTTTATCTCTGCGTCCTCACATGGCCATATTGTTTTGATCATGTCCTTGGTCACTTATTTATTTATCTCTTTCCATTGCACGTGGTTTGGATTTGCCCATTTTGAGAGTCATCGAGCAGTGCACGTCGCTTGTTGTGCCGACATATCGTGTTCTAGAGACTTCATGCGCTGAAATGCATTAACAACTGCTTGTTGTTGATCATCATGCACTGATTGGGTGCCGGAAACTTCTTCTTCATCGGCCATTTTCTCTTGGAGCTGCAATGGACAAATAGACGAATATTCAATATCATTGGCAAATATATATTCTCACGATTCAACAATCTCACAGATGCACAAGGTAGCAACTTATCGTCCACTACATAAGACGTCATAGCCAACTAAATCAAACCACAACTGATGCGACTAAACAAAATCACAATTGTCAGGCCTAATTGAACCAGAAGACAAATTTAAAATACCTCGTATAACACGACAAATTTGAAATGACTAAAGATAATTGACTTAAGTAGGTGAACCACTTCCAAACCAGATAATACACTTCAATAAAAATAGAATACCCTCAACAAGATAGATGTATATCATAAAAATGTTTAGATTGGATAAAAAGATGGTGCAAGTTCAACAAGCGATCGTTGGACAGAATTAGGGTCTGTCTTTAAATGTTCTTTGAAAAATATCAAAATGTCAGATGCATTTTTTCTTTGTTCCCACTCTTTTAACATCATCCAACAATCTACTTTAATCTGAATGGCCCTCATAACAACTTGATCGGTGTGGTTAAAAACTTCTTCTGGAAAATAAACTTTTCTGGCCGCACTCCAAAAATCTAGCAGCATGTCAAATAGATAATCCAATGCATAAACGTCCCTTGATTTTGTGCACGCATCTGTGCACCATGGATCATATAGTTTTGGAGCAATCAATGGTTGCTTAGACATCTTTGCATCCCCTGCTCTCTGTGCCTCCAAAATTGCAGAGTCTGACTGTGCGCTTGGATGCTGAAAATTAATTAATGCACGCTTAGCTGGCGTTTTGAGCATCATTCCCCAATCAATGATGCCAACATTGGGTTTATTTGTGCGAGTAAAGTCCAATATTATATTGAACGAGTGTAGGTCACTGTGTATTATCCCGATTGAGTGGACAGCCACAACGCCATCGATTAAGGCCTGACAAATGGCTGGCATCCACTCGATCACTACTTTGATCCACGATGTGTCTATCTCTTGTACATACATATTTGCTACAGGCAATGATCTCCAGCCGTGTTGTAGCCTGTGTATGTGGCGTCTGAACAATCCATGGGCGAATGGTAAGCGGTACATCATGTCCCACACGGTACCCCCATTGTAGTACGAGAATATTGTGATCCAAGGAGCTTTGGTAATAAAGCCAATGCACCTTACAATGGAGGGGTGAAGCGTTTGCATTCCTTGCTCTGTCTGAAAGCTATCAAATTTCACCTCACTCCTTCCCTTGTAGCATTTTCCCACATATGTAATGTGGTCTGGAAAGAAAGAGATGCTTTGATGGTGTACAATGTGCACACACCAAAGGAGCCTGATCCAACCCTCGTACCTTCTACCAAGGCCTCGTGAGGGATGCCGACAAGATGAGCGCACTTGGCATTCAAAGCCATGCACATGATTATGCCGGTGCCGCTGGCATCTGATCGACCTCCCAAAGCTGCTTGCACATCTTAAGCCATCTTCAATCTCTTGGGTAAGGCTGCTTGGTCTTGCGCTTTCACACACTTCATCTTTACCTTCTGTTCCTTCCACAATTTATCCCAGAGCTTTAATTTTGATATGTTGTAGGCAGGAGGGATATCTTCCTTTAAGTCTTTGCAACGTACTCTCATATTGCCCAACACTGTCCTAACCTTGTGATGGGGGTCAAATTCTTGAATCCCTATTGGAATCAGCAACTCGTATTGGCCTTCACCTTGCAGCCTGCGCTCTGTGTTCTCCCATATAGCTCTAGTGAGGTATTTGATGAAGACGTCGCTTTCACTAATCTGCTGTATGCGACCATCTGCACATGATGATATTGATAAAATACATTCTTTTTGAATGGCACGCATAATACTTTTCTTTTGATTTGGTATCATTTTAGCACTGGACAATAAAAAACAACATATCAAATACAAATTCGTGGTTGTACACTGCACTAACACTCTTACACTATTTCAAGCAAACCCTCAACCATGACTTGAAGACTTTAAGAAATGTGCATGGAAATATTGATAAACATTGAAACCACTCTTCACTTTAAACTGCAATCTGTTAGACACGTAAAATGAAAAGCAAACAAGTGGTTTACAAGAACTTCATCCAGATCAAACAATACATGTTAACAATCTGGAACATTTCAGTATATAGTGAATTTTTAACTTATATTTTTCAATGTGCGCTCACACTAGTTCAAACAAAGCATACACCGACTTAAAGACTTCAAAAAATTATGCAAGATTATATTTATTCAGATTGATAATCATTTTGACTTTAAATGGTATGTTTGCTCGTGTGAAATACAAGAAATATGTCATTCCTAAAAATTGTCCAGATCTAATAGAACATGTTAAAAATCTAAAATAATTCAAGACTCTTGGAAGATATATGCATCGTGATGTATATATTGTCAATTTTATTTTAGCTCATTTAAAACATTGGAAGTATATAAATCGGGCTAGGAAATTGTAGAGAATGTCTTGCTCTTTAAAAAGATAGAAATAAATATTTAACATGCAAATTGTGTTCTCACACTTTTTTACATAGAATTTATGTAAATGTAGCATTTAAAATAGCGATAATGATTGATGCTCTTTACAAAGATACAAAAGAATATTTAACATGCAAATTGTGTGCAATTTTTTTTACAGAGAATTTATGTAAATGTAGCATTTAAAATAGCGATGATGCTTGAGGTCCTTTAAAAAGATAAAAATGAATAGTTAACATGTTACCATATACATGTGGTAGTGATCATGTGTGTGAACACACTAGGACCCCCAGGGCATTTTTTCCCTCTTTAGGAGGTTTTTTCCCCCGAGCATTGTATATACGCCCATCACTCTAGGGCTATCTATCTTTCCATTGCACACTAAGTAATACACTCTCTATTGTGTGCCTTGAGCTTCCTTCGTCTTCTCCAAGCTGTGTGCATTTCTCTGCAACCCTAATTCCAACAATTGGTATCAGAGCAGGTTGCGTCCTACCGGGCTTAGTGGCCAGCTGCTCCAGTACACGCCTACTCACTTTCTCTGATTTCAGTGAGCTTTGGCGAGCGTTCGCAGTCGACAAATACTTTGGGAGGACTCGTAGAGCTTGGTCTGCTCAGATTTTCGATTTGGCTCATTTCGACCTCCGTTTCCACTACAGGCAGTACTGCACGGGCTATTTCGTCATTTTGTGTAGAATTTTTGTCAGTGCCATTTTCTACATAACAGGTGCCTTACAGTCTTTTACGGTTTGTGCTATATAGCACGTGTTGTTCCCGCTCTGTTTCTCCTATTTTCGGGCAATTTTCACATCAGGTGCAGCATTTACCATGGCTGACAACAACAACACAGATGTGTTCAAGATGTTTGCTGCTGAGGACAGGTTGGATGGGGACAATTACCCTATGTGGGCTTATATGATGCAACATGTTCTTGTGTCAAAGGGCGTCTGGAACATTGTGCAGGGCATTGATGTACGTCCTGGTTCTGAGGATGTTGCAGGTCCTGCTGCAAGGATTTCTGCTGTTAGAGTTGTTTTGCCTACGGCCGAACAATCTCGTTGGGATGTAAAGGATGCACAGGCTCATGCATTGATTGCGTTGTCTATGAAGCGCACCATTGTTCCTCACATCCGTTCAGCGAAATCTGCAAAACAGGCTTGGGATGTTCTAGCTGGTCTTTATGCAAGTCGCAATGAGGCTAAAATTGCTTGCTGCGTATAGAGCTGAAATCGAAGATTATGCATGAGGAAGATGATATGGACACTTTCCTTGCTAGTGTCAAGGATATCAATGAGCTGGTCTTTATGCAAGTCGCAATGCGATGTAAAGGATGCACAGGCTCATGCATTGATTGCGTTGTCTGTGAAGCGCACCATTGTTCCTCACTCCGTTCAGCGAAATCTGCAAAACAAGCTTGGGATATTCTAGTTGGTCTTTATGCAAGTCGCAATGAGGCTAAAATTTCTTTGCTGCGTAAAGAGCTGGAGTCGAAGATTATGCATGAGGAAGATGATATGGACACTTTCCTTGCTAGTGTCAAGGATATCAATGAGCAGCTTATTTCTGCAGGTGAAGTCATTTCAGACAGTTCCCTTGTGCAAACTGTTCTTGATGCCTTACCAGATTCCTACCAGACTTTTGCTAGTACTTGGAGACTTATGACCCAAGGAAATCCTGAAGTTGTCAAGTTTGATGCATTATGCACATTGCTGTTGCAAGAGTCACTTTCTAGAAAAAACAGGACTAGGCAGTGTGCAGTTGAACATGCTTTTATTGCTTCTCAAAGAAAGGGTGGTAACAGTAATTCAACCACTTCTTATGGTTCTGCTGCGAGTGGAAAAAATTCTGTTCCTAATGCTTCTACTGGCAGCACTTTGTCTAGCAATTCTGGTGATAAGGGCAAAAAGAAGATGCGTTGCCATTATTGTAAATCTAATGATCACTTGATCAAGCAATGTCCTAAGTTGAAGGCCAAAGAGGCTAAGAAGAAAGAGGGTGGTTCCACTGCAAATGCTGGTTCCACTACAAATGCAGCCATTGTTGAGTCTTCTGTGCAAGGAGACTGTAATGCTGATGTTGATGCAGAATGGGCTTTTAGTGCAGAGTGCACTTACAATCCTGCTGTCCATGATGCATGCTTGTCATTTGCTGCAGATTCACATGTGTGGTATTTTGACAGTGGTGCTACAAAGAACATTACCTCACATCGTGAATTGTTTACCTCTCTCAAGTTTGTCCCTCATGGGAATTCAGTCACTTGTGCCAACAATGCCTCTTATCCAGTTTAGGGAGTTGGAAAGATTGTGCTTACTGCTGCTAATGGCAGTTCTTTCACACTTGTTGATGCACTTTATGTACCTGGGATCAATAAGAATCTCTTGTCTGTATCCGCACTTGGTAGACTTGGACTTGTAGTCAAATTTGTGGATGACAGATGTACAATTCATGATCTCAGTTTTGGTGATGAAATTGTTGCATCTGGCCTTTTGTGCCATGGGCTCTATAAGCTCACTTTGTATGACAAGTGTGGAATTTTTTTTGCAAATGCTCTTACAGATTCAAGGGCTATTTCAGATGCAAAACTTTGGCATGCACATTTTGGTCATCTGAATTTTGCCAGTTTGCTGCGTTTGCAAAAATCTGATATGGTTGCTTCTTTGCCACCTCTTGAAGCACCTGTCAAACATGTTTGTGAAGGCTGTATTTTGGGTAAGATGCAACATTCTAAGTTTCCAAAGGATGGTTCAGTTTGGGCCACATGCAGGTTGTAGCTTGTGCATAGTGACGTTTGTGGGCCCATGCAAACTCCGTCCTTGGTCAATTACCATGCAAACTCCGTCCTTGGGCAATTACCTGTATGGGTTGAAGGAATCTCCTCGTGCTTGGTATGAGAAAGCTGACACTCATTTGGTCAAACAAGGCTTTCGTAACAATCCAACAGAAAGCACATTGGTGAGGGTGATGTACTTCTCATTGTGGTTCTTTATGTCGATGATTTGCTTATCACTGGACCAAATGAGAGACATATTGCTGAATTTAAGGCTGATTTGAATGCTACTTTCGAGATGAAAGATTTGGGGTTGTTGCATCATTACTTGGGTAAGCAGTGTGATGGTGGTATTGCCTTGTGTCAGAAAAGTTACATAGAGACATTGCTATGTAAGTTTGGACTTGAGGATTGCAAACCTATTGCCACTCCCATGGAAACAAGTTTGAAGTTGAGTCTACACGATGCTGGTGATTCTGTTGATGTCACTCTTTACCAAACTACTGTTGGCTGCCTCATTTATGTATGCAACACGGGGCCGGATATTCAGTTTGCAATCTCACACGTCAGCAGATTTATGCATAGCCCAGGGTCTAAGCATTGGCAGGCTGTCAAGAGGATTTTCCACTACCTTAGTGGCACTTTACACCTTGGCTTGTTTTATCCCAAGGGGGGATCATTGCCGCCAGAGTTCCATGCTTTTTTGGACTCAGATTAGGCTGGTTGTTTTGACACACGAGTGTCCACAAGTGGTTTTTGTTTCATGCTTGGCAGTTCATGTATATCATGGTTGAGCAAGAAGAAACCTACTGTGGCCACCTCGAGTTGTGAGGCTGAGTACAGGGCAGTCTTCACAACTACGGTTGAGTGTGTATGGCTCAGACGCCTTATGGCTGATTTGGGTGTTGGACAGGACACTGCCAACACTATCTACAGTGGCAGTCATAGCACATTGGCAGTTGCGAGGAACCTAGTTTTTCTTGCTCGCACAAAGCACATTGAGGTGCATTACCATTATGTCAGGGAGAGGCTCTCACCAGGAGAGATCAGCTTGGCTTATGTGCCAACACAGGACAACCTTGCAGATCTTTTCACAAAGGCATTGTCTCATGAGAAGCTTGAAGCTTTCCGCAAAGCTTTGGGCTTACTCCCCTTTGTGGACTGATCATGTCCTCAGGGAATGGCACTTCCCTTTACTCATGTGCCAGCTCTCGTTCACCGCATCACTCCAGGGGGGATTTGTTACCATATACATGTGGTAGTGATGTGTGTGAACACACTAGGACCGCTGGGGCATTTTTCCCCTCTTTAGGAGGTTTTTTCCCCCGAGCATTGTATATACACCCATCACTCTAGGGCTATCTATCTTTCCATTGCACACTAAGTAATACACTCTCTATTGTGTGCCTTGAGCTTCCTTCGTCTTCTCCAAGCTGTGTGCATTTCTCTGCAACCCTAATTCCAACATAACATGCAAATTGTGTGCAAGTACTTTTTTGCATATAATTTATGTAAATGTAGCATTTAAAATAGCAATGATTGATGAATAAAGCATTCTTTTGAATATGTTTAGCTAGTATATAATTTCATAAGAACACTTAAAAACAACAAAATGAAACAATTCAAACATTTGTATATGAAATACTCTTCACAGTCGTGTTACCGACCAAGTATTTCATATACTTAAAAAAATTAAATGTACATGCACATACAAACTATATGACGTTCGTACGGCCGGGTTAACAACTTGAATGCCACATTTATGCAAAACCAAATGCTTCCAACAAACAACACCCAATTAGCCACGTTATCGACCGAGTGCCGTCCAAATCTAAGGAGAAATAATGGCTTGCATATGAGCATCATATAGCCACGTTACCGATCGCCGACGCCCATATTTTTTTGGGAAAGGGAAAGGAAAGTTGAATTACCATAAGGATACTAGATTCGCCGCGTTACCGACGTAGTACCCAGACAGTAATCCAATGCTTACCACAAGGACACCATCTTCCTCGCGTCATCGAGGCGATGTCCCTGTGGTAATAAGCACTGTTCCGTAGAACAGCTTACGCACACACTCCCATTGTGTGGTAAGGTACCTTATGACTGTCATGCAATACGACAAAAGGCATGCTACTACACAACACATACACACACACAACACATACCCGGGTTGTGTGGTCAGGTACTCCTCTACTGCCGTGCACTTGGATGTAGAGCACGCTCCCACATGACCCCCTCTCTCCCTCTCTCCTCTCTCCTCTCGATGTACCTGCAAAGGTGGTCCTCTCTCTCTCTCTCTCTCTCTCTCTCTCTCTCTCTCTCTCTCTCTCTCTCTCTCTCAGAAGATGACTCTAAGAACAACGCCCAACGGGTGATTGTTCTTCGTTATGGGTTCCCCATAGCCGAGCCTTAGCCCTTGCACTACTCTCCCTGTAGATCTCCTCCTAATAAAAACGTCGCGATATCCTTGCGATCGTATATGTCGTCTAGTGCATCCCCAAATTGGTTAAATGGGATCGGTTCTATCCCATTCGCATCTACATAGAGGATATAATCCTCGTAGAGAGACCCGGAGATTGGCACCTTCTTTGCTACTAGTTCCCCGAGTAATACCTCACTTTTTTTGTTACCCACTCTATCAGCCCTGAGCAGTCCGCCCGCCTACAACGGCTAACTCGTTAAGGGCTTCTACACTCTAACCTATCCGAGTCTTGTCGAGCGGCATTCCCAAGGCCCAGGTAACTAGCCCGCTGGCACCCCCCTTGAGAATTTCAATAAGAAAGGGATTGTGACGTGTCACCGTTCTGGGTGTCTGTATAAAGAGGAAGCGTCTCCTCCCCGCGCTAGATCGGTCCACGTCGGGCCACCTTCAATTGGTCGTAAATAAAGAGTGGGCGTCGGGCTTAACCGACATAGCAGGCCTTCCTTTAGCCTCTAATGTTACCCTCTTGTTGGAGAGCAACCTTTTTAATATACTGTGGCCGCATTACTCGGTTGTCGAGTAACATCTGGTAATAGCAGCAAGTTCTTTCCTTCTACAAGTGTCAGCTCAAATCAATTGGCTATCCTTCTCACGTCCAGGCTCTTTCACCTTTCCCCTAGGATGTACTCTAAGAGCTTCGTTAGGGTCGACTTCCCCGTGGTCCCGAGCCCCCACAAAAAGAGACTAAACTGCTCCCGAGTATCTAATGTAAAGAATAGCCTCAGGAAGGCTCTCAGCAAGTTTAGCTTTAGGACGTCTCCATCCATCAGGGTAAGGAGGAACCCTTTCTGAATAGGGGTCATTGGTGTACACATATCCATCTCAATACGTGCATAGCTTGTGCAGACCCACAAGGGGCTGGGCGGGTGTAATAATGGCCCTCACTCGTGGGGGATGAGGACTCCATTGAGAAAGGGGAGCCCCACATCAACTGTCTTGGACCGCTTAAGGAGCCGGCGCAGGCGCTCCTCTACTGATTTAAGAAGATGTTGGAAGCTCATTCTCTTCCTTTGGGGTCGTGCGAACAGGGCCCCCATCCCCTCCTCCTCTATCTTATTGAGCATCTCGTAAACCCATCCGAGCGGGCTATTCCACCTTTGATTCTTATACTCATACCACTATTCGTCTGGAAGCAGGTAGGCCCAGGTATCGTCAAACCAATCGACCAGTAACGCCCCTATGTGGGCATCCAGCTCGAGGTCCAATTGGGCGGCCCAATGAGGGCCCTATATATATAATTTTGCGGCCCCACTGGGATTTTCAGTTTCCTCAAAGGGCTCGTAGGGAAAACTGAAAAGCTCGACGGGCCCACAGGGAAAAATTAAAACCCCGGCGGGATTTTAGTGGGTTCCAGGTCACCCTAAATTGGATTCTTTGTGATCATGTTAAGTGTAATCATTCTAATGTGTCAATAAGACCTTGTGATCACAAAAAATTGTGGTAATTACGTAAATATTAAATCCCTGCCGGCCACTGTGGGTGCCCATGTGTGAATGTAACGAATTAATATAAAAGGTCCATTTTGACCTAAAATCCTCATTCTTTGAGGTGCATGCTAAGAAGTTCTCTTGCTCTACCTGCTCGATCTTTGATCTCTGGGAGGTCCTCCATTATTGGTTCTTTTTGTGGCTCTCCTTTGTAAGGCTTGAGTAGGCTCACATGGTTAGCATTGTGAATGAGCCAATGGTTGGGCAACTTTAACTAATAAGCCATCTTATTGATTGGCTTAAGAATTTTAAAAGAAAGGACCATAATATCTTTTTGCTAGTTTAGCATAATACTCTTGGTGGCTCGTAGGATTCTTGCGTGTAGTATGCCTTAGATGAGCCTTGAGAAACTTTAGCAAGACCCAATCATTTTTCTTAAAGGCTAAGGCTCTTCTGTGCTTATTAGCAGCAGCCCTTTTTGCCTTGTTGTGAAATGGATACAACCTTTTTAATCTTTCAAAAAGATTCTTGTAAGTATCGGCTATATTCATGAGCATCGAAGATCTTCCCATATACTTTAAGTAGTCAGGGACTTTTGGATCTTCCTTTTTTAACCTCGAAAGGTGATTTCCCCATAGAAGTATGTACAATGTCATTGTACGCATATTCTATAAAAGATAGGCATTGCTCTAATTGAGAACATTGATCTACTTCCATGACATAGGCTTTTAGTAGATTCAAAAATCGTTAGATTAGTTATTTCACTATGGTCATCCGTTTGTGGATGACAAGCGTAAGAGAAATTTCTTCTACTTCCTAGATTCTCAAAGAGACCCTTCTAGAAATTACTGGCCATTCTAGGATCTTTGTCCGACACTATGGATGTTGGAAAGCCATGATAATTGAAAATTTGAGATCTAAAGAGGGTTTCCATTTGATGTGCCTTAATAGTCTTTTTGATGGGCATAGAGTGTGTTTTCTTGCTAAGCATGTCGATTGAAACAATCCAAGTTGCTTCCCTCGATCAAATTTTAATTTTTGGTATACCACGCATTTCGAAACATACTCTTGTATATTTACTTTTCATGGTAGACCAACATAAATATATTTCTACTCCTCGAAGGGTAGATCATGAAATCCTTCTTTGCCCCGCATAATGAGAAACATGGGATTCGTACTTGACTTTTTTATTATATGGGTGAGTAACACATATCCTATTACCGTTAAGAAGATAACCATCCTCCAAGGTGAATGGTTTCTTTTTTTTCCTTCCCTAATACAAAGACTATAATTACCTACTTAAAGTCTTGGTCAGTAGCATACTCACCTATCATAAAAGCTAGATAATTGTGAGTTGCTATAGACACCACATTTACCCTTGCCCGTTGTGAAAGTGCATCGACCACTTGATTGTGCTTGCCAGCAATGTGAGCAACATGAAATTTACATTGTGAAAAAAAATTTGCCCACCTCATTTGTTTGTCGGAGAGCTTGGTTTGCATCATGAATTTCTTGAGGCTTTGTGATCCATTCATAGGATGAATGGAGCCCCCAAGAGATAGTTCTTCCATGTGCCTAGGGCATGTAGAACAGCTAAAAGCTCTTTTTCGTATATGTCTAAGACCCGTTCATCGGCACTGAGCCTTAAGCTCTCATATGCTATGGTATGCCCTTCTTGAAGCAAAACTACTCCAAGGCAATCACCACAAGCATCACATTGGACCTCAAATGGCTTTTGAGAGATACGGAAGCATAAGGACTGGTTGGGAGGTAAGCTTCTCTTTGAGCTTGTCAAAAGAATTTTGTTATGCAGTCCATGAGTACTTGACGTTCTTCCTTGTTAAGTCATGCAATGGTCTTGCTATTTGAGAGAATTTTCCTATGAAGCATCTATAGTATGCACACATACCAATAAAGCTTCTTACCTCATGTAGATTGCTTGGATTAGGCCATGCTTTTATTACCTCCAACTTTGATGGATTCATACATATACCATCTTGAGAGATAATGTGACCTAAATATTGAATCTCTTGTAGGAAAAATTCACTTTTCTTTTGATTAATCAAAAGCTTATTCTCTCTCGCAACTTGAAAGATTACCTGAAGGTGTCACTTGTACTCCTCAAGAGAATTTGAGTGGCCTGAAGATTTTTTTCAATTGTGAGTTTGAATGCGACTGGAGCATTTGCCATGCCAAAACTTGCAACTTATCAAATAGAACTTCTATGCGTGGCACGAAAATATTTTTTTTAAAAAATAGTGATTCTATTTAGTGCTTTGAAGGTATGCATTGTATATAACATGATGCACAAGCGTGTGCTGAGAATTTCTTGGTTTGGCCTCTATATAATAGTTTAGACATTATACGCGTATAAAGTCTCCTGATGCACAACAACTAGAAATTCCATAGGCAGGTGCTGTATGGCTTGTGTAAAGTGTCCATGATCTCTGATATGAATTTGAACTTGTGAATTGTGTTAAAAGGATTCAAAAGATGTCAACACACATGATTTCGCTCTTTTGAGTGAATGAAGGTCAAAACACCTCCATTTGTGATTGATGTGTGTTAGGGGGCTCATGATGATGTGTTCAAAGAGCTAGAGGCTTCAAAACCATGATAGCCTGCCATGTCAAGACTGGTAGACATTATGTGTGTATAATATCTCTTTGAGGATTCTTGGCCCAGACTTGTTGCATATATAGTCCATGATGTTTATAAGGCTTTGATAGGTGCACACATGAAATTGGATAAGTGGTCTTTAGCTCAAGGCCATAAAATCAGGTTATGACACTTTGTGTTTTGAAAATGAGGTGAGTAGTGACCAATACATTCCCAATTTTGTCCAAATTTGGTGTAGAGGCTTGTGTGATGTGCTTTACAAGTTTGGATGATCAAAATGTTGGCAACACTCCTCTATGGTAGAATTAGACTTTATACGCGTATGATATCTATTTTCACAAAATGCATTTTTGAGCATAGTCAATGCTATGTACAAAATTTCACATGATTTGGAGCCATTTTGATAAGTCTAAAGCCAAATTTTGAAATTAGGATGATACTTTGCATTCTTTTGGTTCTTGGGTACCTTCAATGGCTCCAAATCTAATGAAATTTTATGTGCTCCATTTGGATGGTATGCAGAATGGTTTGGTGAAGTGATGTGACTGTTTCTTGTGCCAAATCTATCAGTGAGACATCATATGTGTATGATGTATTTAGTGATAAAAACTGGTTTTGATGCCTTGAGGTGTTTTGTGATTGTGCCTTAAGCCCTGCTAGCTAATTTTCACTTTAAAAAGTCAGTTGTTCAATTTTGAAACTCCCTGCTTACAATTTCAGTCTCCGAAAGAGACTTCTTCATTGTGGCCGTGTTTTTGCAAAGATTCTTCGAGAACTTTAATTCCCCTGCATGTGGATGCTACTGGGCACCCCCCTGTGGCCATGATAAATCCTTTGAACTCACAAATGCCCCTTTTGGAGATTTGTCGCTCAAATAGCATCTTTTGCTGAGGAGACTGTTGATGACAAATTTTCTTGAAGTTTGGCCTTACATGTTGGTTGTTGATGATATGTCGATGACGCCTGTGAAGTTTGGTTGCAAACGGACACCTAGCTCAACCGTGAGGCCCAAATGATGCTTTGTGGTCCCGAAGCCTTGCCCAATGTTTTGGCCCACTTTTTGATGATCGAGTCGGACAGAGGCTCACTTGGCTTATAGACATGCTTGAGACGTATCTTCTCATGAAGTTTCGCGTTGTTTCGGTGATTCTTTCTCGACCAGTTTCTGTCGTGTCCGAAGAGGTTAGGGTTTTTCCGGTTGACCTAAACCCACATTGGAGGTCATAGTGGTGTTCTTTTAGGTTAGGATCAACCCCCCATCAAGCCTTATAGCAACCAATTGGGTGGTTGATGCGTTACGGGCCCTTTTCAATTGCTTTCCTGCGAAGCCACATTGTCGTTTTTCAAAGTTTTTCACAACAAAGCGAGTGTAGAACAAGAAAAGCTCATGGTTACGAGTCTACCTCTCATATCTGGCGCTAATCAGTGTGTCGTGTGCATCATACGGAGTCGCAGAAGATCCGATTGCTCTAGGTCTCTTAAGCTCTCTCTCACTTGTGAATAGTGAAAATGAGCTAATAAGTGGGCCCAAGAAAACTTACATCGGGGTTCCTAGACCACTTTTTACCAAATTTGACATGTGCTCCTAGCTTGTTGTGAAATGTACTTTAGGCTCAAAAATTTCTTCATTTGGACTCCGATTGCTCTGTTTTCTAAAGGTTTGTCATTTAAACAAAAAATCGACCAATTTGGCTTTCCGTAACTTTTCACATATTTGCACCCCGTCTTCACCATAAGCTCTCAATCACTTATTGATCACCGTAAATTTTTCTTTTGTCCCCATGTTGTCATTTCACCTGATTTTTCTATTTTTCTTTGTTTTTGACTCAAAAATAATAAAAAATAAAGGAAAATATCTAACTTGACCCGGAAATCATCAAAAATTAAGTAATAGCACAACAAACCACTATATACATCTATCCGCAGTATTTTTGGCAGGATTGCTCCGTTTTCTCACTTTTTTTTGCATGAAAACTACGATTTTTAGATATATACACACAACTAGAGGCTCATTTTGGTGTTTGTCCTCTGTCATCTGTTATTACACAATATTTAAGGGCATATCTACTTGGGTTTACAAAAATACTCGCAATCAAATGCAAAAATCCATAAAATCAAAGAAAACAATGTCCTTTTTTATACTTGTATTGTGTCGGTTCCTCCCCCCTTCCTAGTCAAAGTCCTCCTGGACGATAGTGTTGCGTCCTCGGGAAGTGCTATGTATGAGACTTAAAAAATTGCTAATGTTGGCCATGTAATGTGGCCCTATATGCATACTCAAGCAGTGCATGGAAAAATTAATGCTATGCAAGAGGAAGGTATAAGCCTAATGCTTATTGGCAATCAATGTTGAAGCTTTGTACGGAAGTATGCTCCTAGGCAAGTCGTTTAAACACTAAGCTCTCCATTATTCTTGCTCTTTCTTTGATGATCAATAGAGTTTGTGAAGCCAGGCTGCTGAATGTTTTTGTATCTATTATTGTTCTTTGCTTAGGTTTCCAAACCTTAACTTTGGGTATGAGCCGATTTAAACTTGCCATTTGTTGTTTGTACAAATTGTGTACTGGCAGTTCTTGAGGTTGTTGCTTTTGAATCCAGATTTTGGTATGGTGGCTTTGAGCTTTGAGTAGCTTCGTTGGTACCCATATCTATTTTTGGCAAGAGTTTGGTTCTGGCTTCCTATTTGTATGAATGTCGTTGGAGAGTTAACTACAATTTCGGGTTGCTCCTCCTTGGTCACTTAATCCTTCCTGACCCAAATTTGTTCGATAGCTTTGTTGTACAGACCATGTTGTTTTTG
This sequence comes from Adiantum capillus-veneris, assembly GCF_014529385.1. Taxonomy (NCBI): domain Eukaryota; kingdom Viridiplantae; phylum Streptophyta; class Polypodiopsida; order Polypodiales; family Pteridaceae; genus Adiantum; species Adiantum capillus-veneris. Next base: position 38,536,923 of record NC_140951.1, on the reverse strand, counting down.
TTGGGGTGCGCTTTGGTGACTTCTTTTCTTTGGATTATGATATATCGTGCTTCCGTTGTGGACTAGAGTCTTCTCCTTATGGACTTGCTCTTCCCTCCTTGAATTGTTCTTTGGAATGCATTGTGGGAGAAGGGGTGCTTGTAAGGGCTGCTTTCCTTTGTCCTCCGATTGCAGTACTGATTGTTTGTTTGCCGCTCTTGTAGCGAAAGGAACTTGCTGTTTTTCCAAATTAGATTATATACCATTAGGGAAAAAATGGACTCTCCTTGGGCCTTTTTGATTAGTGAAGGCTTAAGGGAGAACTAATGAGAAGGCTCTTGGGATATCACCTAGAGGGGGAGGAATGGTAGGGGTGCAGCCTAATTGTCTCCCTCTTCAATGCTTGGTTCTTAGAGAGAGGTGGGAGGTAGGCTGGGGGGGGTAAATAGGAGGAGAGAGGTGTCATAAAAGAGGGAGGGACACCCCAAAAAAAAAAAACGCGCATGATTAAAAACCCTTAAAATTGAATTTTTTAAAAAAGTTCCAAAGTTGACCCATTTGCCTCCAAAACTGCCCCAAAACATAAACTAACTTTAAAAAGTCAATTTTCTCCCCCCAAATCCACTTTTCTCTCTCTCTCTCACTACTTTTCTCTCCCACACTCTCCCTCTTCTCTCTCCTCCCATTCTCTCTCTACAGTCAAGGCAGCCATAGCCAAAATCTTTCCACCACTCTCTTCCTCTCTCTCCATAGCTCCCCCTTCTCTCACACCTCCATCAACCCTCTACAATCCCACACTCCATAGCCCACAACTCCACTATCCTCTCTACCTCTCACTCCTCCCCTCTTTCTCTATCTCCACTGTCAAAGCCACCATAGCCACCATAGGCAACTCACCTCACCCTCCCCGCAGCTCCTCATTCTCTCTCCACAGTACCCAAATCTTTCAAATCCCTTCCTAAGCCCAACTTCTCAAGCATGTCCACGCATAGACGGCCCAAACCAGAGATAGAGGAGATTGTGTTGCACAACACAAAAGATTCTGAGGGGGTATGGATCCCATAAGTATTCAAGAAGGGTGCATGGGTCTACATGCAACCGTCACGTGCTAGACCTCATCGTGTACGGTGTCGAGGCGTATTGGAACGTCATTGGAAGGGCCGACTATTGGCATTCAAAGAAACCAAGTCCGGAATGGTGGCCATCGTGCAACACGTCTACAGTGCAGCTGAGATCCACCTCAAGAGAGCTTCAAGTCAATTTGCACCTCATTGTAAGTTTTCATGGTTTAGCTATCCCATGCATATGTCATGTTTACATTTATGCGATCATTATGTTTAACTAAGGGCATTTGTAAAGATGTTTTTCCATCCAGCTTAGTTGAGGAGCAGCAGCTTGAGTGCCTCTCAGGCACGTTCATGGTTGTGCATGCTCACATTGGGGAGCTTATGTTTCCTAATGTCTCATCGAAAAAACTTACCGAGCAGCGAATATTCATGTACTCCCACGAGTACGTGGTGCCGAAGTCAAGCCAAAGCTATGGTAGGTTAGAAGCCGTGGAGACACCCTCATTGCAGAGTGCAGAATGGCCAACTCCAAACCATTGGGCTTTGCTTTCTTTCAAGCGCAAGGTGCTGCAAGATTTCCAAGGGTCCCTAAAGTTCAGTAAGGCAACCAGATCGGTGGGTCTCAATTGGCATTGTCCCATTCATTTGTTTGTGCATGCATTCCGCTCTCTGCCGATTGTAGAAACACCAACAATGTTTGTTTGCAAAGAAGTTGACATAGCTGCAATGGACACCATTCTAGGTGTCAATTGGAGCTATGTTGACGGTTTGCATGGTGACCGTTATAAGTGCAATGTGTCCCCCACACAGCTTTGCCTTCGGTATTTGAAAGCAAGGTGCACCTTGTATGCACGGTTTAGCTACGAGAGGTGGATGCACAAACGTGGCAAATGGATACCCTTGCAGCTGACAGCCGAAGAGATTCAATCCTTTGAAATTCGTGTCCGCATGCCCAATAATGAGGTGGAGGTGGTTGCAGTGAATCTGCATTGGACTCTTGCCAATCTTCGGAAACACTTTGTCATAATGGGATTCGAGGATGTCTGCAATGCAAGTTTCAAACTGGAACAACACAAGGTCTGCTTTGTGCTTGCTTAGCTACCTTTTCTTATTTTTTGTGGGTATTTGTATTTTGATTGCCCATTTTTTGGTTGTATAGATTGGAAGGCGGATGGAGGCCACTATGCTTGTTTACAAAGATTGGGCTACAGACGAAATTATCTTGTCTTAGTGAATTGGCTTGTAACTTTAATCGTTTATATATTGGATATTTTATTAAAGATTTTGAAAAGTTTTAAGGTGTTGTACTTGATTTTGTACTTGAGTTTTAAGGGGGTGTAAATTTATTTTTTAAATGCATATTTTTTATTTTTTTCGAGATGGAATATGTCTATATAAGGGGGACCACCTCCTCATTTTACCATTTTCATCCTAGCATTGTAGAGAGACCTAGCATACCCAATCACGCAAAGAGAAGACATGGCTGCTACTAGTGCTTTAGGTGCATTCCTTACTGAGGTTGGGCATGCAAATCGCCCTGAGCTTCAAGCATTTTTCACAACCCAACCCGATTTGGAAACCACCTTGACCCTCCACTCTCAATCTCTTGAGCACATTACTTCATACATTTCCACGTGCATGGGGAGATTCATTGTTGAGTTACCAAACTGGCCAGGGCAATGGGTCCTGAAGGCCTTCTCCACCACATCTACCAAGGGGACAGGCCATTTCATCAGCGGCTTGCATGCTTTGCCACCATAGCACAACCCGTCGGACAATATGTGCGGCTTGAAGCTGATGATGTGCGAGCAATGCGTAAGGGAAGGATCGGAAACACTTTTTTCTCTATTCAGGCCATAATGATCTTTCTCCTTGCCCAGCAGGCCCTGACGTAGTGCTACCACACTTGCAGATCAGCGGGGTACTGGCTGATGTGAAGGACCCCAAGCCCGCGGCCATTGACTCATCTGCAGAGGAGAGGACGCTTGCCTTGACCTACCCTGTAGGGATTCAAGGCCTCTTGGAGGCCTCTCCATCTGTCGGTTCATCCTCCGGACCGCCAGAAGGAACCATCACTTGGGATGCCATCCTTGAGGTAGAGATTACCCGCTTCTTCTCCATTGTGGTGGGTGGGAAGGAGTTTGTGTTTATGCACGATCTGGAGAAATCCTTTGAGATTCGTATGGATGAGTGTTTTGCCATCCTCGATGCCCATGGCAAGTTTGAGGTTGATACCACCACCTCCCATGACGATGATCTCCTACTGCCCATGGGGAATACTTTGGCAGACACAGTGGCGATCGCACAAGCCGAGGTGGCAGTGGCCGAGCAGGCCAAGGTCTCTGAGGAGGAGTTTGTGGCCGTGCAAGCCATGTGTTTGGCTAAACGCGCAAGAGTGGATTCACCACCACCTGCTCCAACACCTGTTCTGGTTGATCCAAAGGGGAAGTCAAGTGTGGATCGTTACTTGCACCCGGATGCCGATGAGGAGGATCGTAGACAAGAGGTATAGATGCTCACTTACATTTGATTGTTACAAATGATTTTGTTAATGTTATATCATAATTCTATGCCATATCAAATAAAACCTATGTTTTGCAGGATGTTCTGAAGGTTGACGCCTGGGCGCAACGGTCAGGGGGAGGAGGACGCCGTTCGGACCTCAAGCGGCACTTGGTCACTACCTCGGCACACTTCCGACTAGTGTCGTGGTGTTTGTCCATGCCGACTACTCTCCCAATGGTCGCTACAACATTTTTTCTCTCCGTTCACTCTCCAAGGCGTTGTGTTTAACAACACTTGCCCAAACGGTCAATCTTGTAGTGCTTGTAAAGAAAGATTTTGCAATATCCACTTTCGGTGTTAACTTTCGCGAGCGCATTATTGCCCATGTTGGCATGAACCAAGCTGTAGGGGTTAATGCCACCCAAGAAATCACAACCACTTTAATTAACAGGGAGCCACCCCAAAAGGCCAAGTGCCAAAAAATTGTAATTCGAAAGATCCTAAAGCAAAAGCCGGATCATGTAAAGAATTGATTTCTTTAATGAAACTACTTTTTGGTGTCTACGACTCTCTTACTTGCAAGGTTTTGAATTTCTTATATGTTGGGCGTCCATTGTGTATGAGAAGCACCATGATTTCTGATATGACTACTAAAGGTTTTGGCAGGCATTAAAATTAACTAAAGGGTTAAGAAGCACCATGATTTCTGATATGACTACTAAAGGGTTTGGCAGGCATTAAAATTAATAAAATGCATACTTTGTTATATCTAGGCTTCCAAATTTATGGATGTGCCTACCAAAGGGCTTGGAAGTCCCTAAAATGGGCTTCCACAAGGGCGCGCATTGGTGCCTTCCATCAGCAAATGAAATGGGCAAATGCGCGCCCTTGTGGCAGATGATTTTGGACCCATATAGGAGCATACTCAGGAGAAAAACAGAGAGACAAGACATTAATACCCAGTTGCAAAACAGAAAGACAAGCATACCCAATTAACCTTAAGCCCATCTTGCCCCAGATACTTAAAGTTGTATTAACAAACCCCAAGAGAAAACTATGTGGCAATATCAAGCCCATTTTGGAGTCTAGGACTGACTTCACAGATGCAACAACCATCCTTCAAAATTTCTATGCTACATGGACTAAAGGGGGATGATTGCCAAAAGCATCTATGCTAATTGAAGCATTGAATCAAACAAAACATACTTATTGCTTGTGAAAATTATCTGGAAACCATTGGAAAGTGTTTGGAATGCACTAGAAAATGCTGCCACAAGGGCGCGCATTGTGTCCATCCATATGCCTCTGGAAGCCCCAAATGCGCGCCCTTGTGGCAGCCAGTTTGGGGGCATTCCAAGCCATTTTCAACACTTTGTAGATGCTTTTGCCATGCAATAGTGGGTCACATAGCATGGATGCATCAGGAAGTGCATGCCCCACTTAGCCAAGGTGCTAAACATAGGCAAGTTTTCACAATAACAAGCTAATGGCTACATACATACAATAGAAGGTAGACAAAACTTGGACCAGTGCTACATCGCATGGTACAGAATTAAAACAAGACAATGCGCAGTGGGGTATACAATAAAAGACGCTTATATTCAAATTCTTCCCAATACAATGCACAGAGTGGGGTATACAATCAAAAGACGCTTGTATTCAAATTCTTCCCAATCTTGGAAGTTCCGTAAATACAAAAAGGTTTGATGCCTAATTACAAGCTACTCCTCATGGCGCAAACGGCGAGAAAGCTGCATATCCTTGGGCATAATGGTTACACGCTTTGCATGGATGGCACATAGGTTAGAATCCTCGAATATGCTAGTTAAATATTGCTCTGCTGCCTCTTGGACTGCCTCTATGGCCACGGTGCCCATTCGAAACTGAGTGTTGTACAATTGCAAAACCTCCCTGCATAGCCTTGCAAAAGGGGCCCTCCGAATCAAGAGCTCGGTGCTCTTTTGATAGTGTCGAATCTCTGCAAAAGCACGGTTGCGCTTTTGTACCTTCTGAGGTCGACGTGGAGGTGCATTTTTGGCACGAGTTGGGGCAACTTGCTTCCTCTTCTTGTAGACAATGCTCTTCCTCTTTGTTTTTTGCACAGGCACTTCCAACACCTCATAATCTGATTCCACCCACTCTCCATCTGATTCGTTCTCTTCACTATTGAGCGAATGTGATGGTGTAGGTCCACTCCCTTTAGGAAGTGTCTTACCCCAAATAGACATGTGAGCCTGATAAGTTTGTATTTTGACGCCAACCCATGGGGCATCTTCATCCGTTTGCGTCTCTTCAGAGCCTTCTGACGGCTGCTTTTGGCTATTTGTTTCTTTGCCTTGGTCGCTCTCATCCTCCCTGTTGCCATCAAAATCGTTGGAGTCCGATGAATAGACAACAAGGCGATGCTTCCTTCTCTCTTTTGCTGTTGTAGAGGACCGGCCATGCTGATTTGAAGCTCCAGCTTCTTCTGTGTGGACTTCACCTTGAGCTTGTGAAGTTCCAGCTTCTGTTGCTGTACCTTTGAGTTTTTGGTCATCCGGCCCCACTAGATATGCAATCCTTGCCGTTTGTTTTGTTCTTGCCATGGTAGCACCTAAAAGGTAAAATGACAAAATGAGCGCCTTCAACCTTTAAATAGGTTTTTTTTTAGATTTGGGCCCTTGCACACTATGCGGCCAATTGAGTGAAACTCAAATAAACCAATTGAATTTAACAACTAAACCTGGATCATGCGGACGGCTGACGCAACGCCCAAACGCTGCCTTTTCGATACTTAGTTGCACGCGAAGCTTCATGGCCCAGGGACGCTCGCGAGCGTTTCCACTTCTCGAATGCTGCAGTACGGGAGGCGTTGCGTAACTGCTTTGCTAACATCGACTCTCTTGCTTTCTCAATAATGCGAGTTCTCCCAAAGGTGTGCCTAAAAAACCAATTAAACATCTCTTGGAGGTAGTTGGAGTGTGAACTACCACCACCATGCCGAGTATTCTTGAAGTACACTCCTTTTGCTCGATAGTGGGACTTCTCCATGCCTTGTGTACTCCATATATCAAGCGAACCATAGCGGTCCATGAAGTATGCACGATGCGCATAGAGAATGTGCTAAAACAACCAAAAGAAGATAAGCCAATAGAAAAGTTGCATTTTCAAACATTGCATATGTATTAAGTCCTTTAAAACAAACCATGTAGTGTGTAATCTTGCTTTCAGACCATCCGTCCTTAGCGGCCTTTGTGAATTCATAAAGCACCTTCTTGAACTCCTCTCGTTGCTCAACGATGGTGCTTGAAAGATTCATCAATTGCACAACCTTTTGAAAGGATGACCATACTAGCTTGCGTTGGTTAACAACCTCCACATTGGGATCTTTGTCCGTCGTGCATGAACACAAATCTTTCCACAACTCCCACCGCTTCTCACTTGCTAGATCGACACTTGCCTTGGATACCTACATTGGAGACTTTGAGATCTTCTTGAAAAATCGACGTGCCTTGGCTCCATTCATGGAAACCTTCTGTGCCACCTCATATGTCTTCTCCCTACAAGTCTCTGCTACAATGTTCACCCTTGATCGGTGACATCCAATCTCATTAAGGAGCATCTCCACTCCCTGCAAGGAGTCTTTTGATCGTTGAAGGGGCTTCATTGTGAAAGCATAATCAATGTGATGCTTTAGGATCCTATCAAATATTTGCATAAACGCATGCAATGTACAAAAGTGAACATTGTTGAGGGAGAAGGGAATTATGGGGTTCCACCCAAGATCTTTGCTATCCCTATTGGGCACCTATAGCATATCACATGAAAGAACCGAAGTTTTCCACTCCCTATTTATATGGTCATCATTATCTTCGTCCTGACCTTTCACTTGAGTTGCTCGACTTGTCTTGTGCCCTTTCACAAATGGACAGGGAAGTAAAGAATTTGCACCTTGTTTGCATCCAAGCATGCACTTTATGGTCTTTAGATCACCACCTAAATGCCATACAACATCAAACTCCCCACGTCCTGGAACCATGAGCTTCTCACCATTTATTTGAGCTTTAATGACCTCTGTGACCCATGGGATTCTACTGAAAATCCATGCAAGGACTTCATGTGTCTCTTTCGGAACTTCAATTGCACCAAGCCACCATATATCCTTCTCTGATTGCACACTAAAAGAGGGCTTTGTCGCTTCACTCGAACTGCAAGATTGCTTGGCATAAGCTAGGGTTTCATTCATAAACGTGATGCTCATTCTCTCCAACTTTCTCCCTTTAACAACTACACACTCATCCAACTTCAGTACGAACACAAGCTTGCCTTCAAGAACTGCCAACAATATAAAGCCTCAGAATGCATGTTATGATACATCATAGAGTGTGTAGGCAATCCTAAACTAACCTGCATCACTCAAATTGTAGAAAACAGCCATGTACTCCTGCAATCCTATCAAGTCCACAAAGATATTGTTGAATTTGGTGTAAACAAACCCTTCGGTCCGCAACACACTGTTAGAAACAGCACCTCTTCCCTTCCCGCGGCCCTTCCTTCCTTGTGATTTGCTACGGAGCGGCTGAAGAAGCATCTTTTTTTTAATATGTATATATGTTGGGGGTACTTTTAGGGGGGAATAGAGTTTTTGGCCTGCCCAAAGGGCAAAGGCTATAGAGATCACTTCTCTTTTTGCTGACTAAAATAGGAATAAAATTGAGTTGTATTTTCAAGTATTTTTTGATAGACTTAAAATGTTGATTGGTTGAAATAAGATAGTGGGCACTCATTAAAATGAAGAGTGTGTAAATCTAATGATGGACATGTCTTTAGTTTTGAAAAATGAAATGAAGCTCATATATCAAAGAAAAGATTTTGTGTTGCCCAATGCCTTAGAAAGCATGAAATGTTGAGAGCCTTATATGTTAAATGATAAAGCTTAGAGGCTCCACAAATCCCAAGAGTCACTTTTTCATTTTGAAATTTGAGAAGTTCTTTTATCCATCTTTTCATTTTGAGAATTTCATTCACTGTTGTTGAAACCCGAGGTAATAACTAAAGTTGTCATTTTTGTTGGTTAAAACTTTATGGAAGGAATTTATCCTTTAGAGCTTTAATCTTTAAAGTTTTTTTTTTGAGATTTTAAACATAATCCAATGAGGAACTAAATTTCTTTTTATTAGAAGGTAAAAATTTGAATTAAAGAAAGTGAAAATGTTACATGGATCCATAGGTAGGGGGAGGGTCACCCCGAAACGTTAGAATTTTATGACTAACTAACTTAGAACTTTAAAGCTTTTAAAGTAGGATTTACAACTTAGCGATCTACAACTTTAATTTGTAAAAGGCGCTCTAGAGCTTAAAAATGTAGAATTTTTAAAGTGGGGTGTAGAGCATAGGGATCTAAAGCTTAGGGTGTAGAGCTTAAGGGTGTTTTTTTAATTCAATTCACTATTCTTATGTTTTTTTTAAAGCTTAGAGATGTAGAGATTTTAAAGTGGGATCTAGCTTCATATCAAGGCCTAAAATTGAGGCTTTTTTTTTTGTCAAGGGTTAGGTAATAACTAAAGTTGTCATTTTTGTTCGTTAAAACTTTATGGAAGGAATTTATCCTTTAGAGCTTTAATCTTTAAAGATTTTTATTTTTTGAGATTTTAAATCTAATCCAATGAGGAACTAGAGTTTTTTTTTATTAGAAGGTAAAAATTTGAATTAAAGAAAGTGAAAATGTTACATGGATCCACAGGTAGGGGGAGGGTCACCCCGAGACGTTAGAGTTTTAGGGCTTACTAACTTAGAAATTTAAAGCTTTTAAAGTGGGATTTACAACTTAGGGATCTATAGTTTTAATTTGTAAAAGGCGCTCTAGAGCTTAAAAATGTAGAATTTTTAAAGTGGGGTGTAGAGCATAGGGATCTAAAGCTTAGGGTGTAGAGCTTAAGGGTGCTTTTTTAATTCAACTAGTACAACGTCGCCGCCTTCGGCGGCGGCTTTGCCTTTGGCAGTGCTATGCGGATTTTCTTACCTTAGACATGCCAACACTATCTATACTATCTGGAGAGACACCATTACTTAGTATCTACCGAGAAACGTCCAAACCTCCTTGGTCCTGCCCAAGCTGGACATAACTTGCCATTAGTGTATTCCAAGAGAGGACATCCTAGACATGAAGCACCTCAAGCGTCTTTTGTGCTTTATGAAGTGCACCACATTTGGTATACACGTTGATCAAGGCTTGCTATATGGATTAGGGCATACACACTTGCATGCGCCTCTATGGAGATTTAACAACACCACAATCGACTCAGCCAGTGTCGACAAACTCCATGTCATTAACACGACCTTGTCTGCCTAAGACAACAATAGCAGGGCACCTCAAAGAGAGAGAGAGAGAGAGAGAGAGAGAGAGAGAGAGAGATGGGGGGCGGGGGCTTCGAAAGCCCTCAACCATTGTAGATGGGGAGGTGAACAGAAGTGGGCCTTTTCTTGAATAGCAAGGCCTAAGAGGTTGTGAGAGGTAATTGAGAGCAATGTAGAGTGCACAATACACAAAGCCGCTGGGATAAAAAAAGACGGTGAACATCAAAAAAACACTGGAGGTTGCATTTGGCTACACATGGTCCTTTAACTCCTTTTGCGGTAGTGGCATCTCTCTCTCTCTCTCTCTCTCTCTCTCTCTCTCTCTCTCTCTCTCTCTCTCTCTCTCTCTCTCTCTCTCTCTCTCTCTCTCTCTCTCTCATACTCATACTCATTGTCTCGTCGAGCGACCAAAGGTCGGAGGTTTGGTATTCTTTCCTTATCCCTGCCTACATCGGGTGTGAAATCTCAATCCTTATTTTGAGCTTTGCGGTTCACCGCAATGCACTCTCTCTCTCTCCTGTCCTCCATGCTCCTACATGCAAATCCTCTTTCTCTCTACGTGGACACAAAGCCAATGATTTGACGCTCACACCAATGCTCTCTCTCTCTCTCTCTCTCTCTCTCTCTCTCTCTCTCTCTCTCTCTCTCTCTCTCTCTCTCTCTCTCTCTCTCTCTCTCTCGTACTCATTGTCTCGTCGAGGGTCGAAGGTTGGGTATTCTTTCCTTATCCTTGCCTACATCAGGTGTGAAATCTCAATCCTTATTTTGAGCTTTGGGGCTCACCGCAATGCTCTCTCTCTCTCTATTCATTGCAGAGTGCTCAAGACTCAAGACTATTCTAGCACGACATGGGAGACATCCAATATGACTATTCACGAAGGCGGACATTGACGATGCTCTTCAGTGATCGATGCAATACTTTCTCGGACAATGCCCGATGTCGAGCATCCTTGGACATTGATGTTGTTGATGATGATGATGATGATAATAATGACTTCAATTTTTTACTTTATTTCATTTTTATTTGTACCAGACATTGTATAAGATCTACCCAACAGAGAAGAGGCAAAGACAGAACTGCAAAATAGAAAGGTCTTTGAAATGTGTGTGGATAGACCCAACGATTGCAAACAAATGCCCATGCAAAGCCATTGTCTTCATCACAGCCTGTTGGGTTGAACAAATCAGGCGACCTCTCTCTCTCTCTCTCTCTCTCTCTCTCTCTCTCTCTCATCTGAACACTCCAATTCAACGACTCCTCCCCAAGGGAAAAGTATGGGTTTTATGGTCTACTTGCTAATTGGAACATGCAATCAGTACATGCAACTCAAGGATGTATAGCCTTGAGGGCGTGCTTGTCAGCAAGTAGTAGAGCGATATATGACTGCCTTAACACAAAGTTAGAGCGAGAGATGCAAAAAAGTGGGGCAAGACGTAACAGGTATACATGGAGTCCCTCTTGCATCATACTGCACTCCCTCTCTCCCTCTTTCTCTCTCTATCATCATACCTTACCAAATATGCAGGCCTAAGAAACCCTCAGGCTTGAAACCACTACAAAATGGGCTCGGCCTACCATATGGGCCTGGAAGAAATTCAAACTGTCGTTGAGGTAGGTCGCTGCCTATTCTAAACATGGAGCGATGAGAGTCTCAATTTTGGCCATCAAGTAGAGAGGAAGAGAGGAGAAAGGGGGGCTCCTGGCTCTCGAATTGCAGATAGACACCAACTACCCGGACTGGGAAGGGTGCCCCTTCTCTTGAGCTACGGCCAGCCACTTCCATCATGGCAATGCGCAGAAGCAGCCACGTGAAGCTCACTCTAGTGATCAATCACATGAAGCTCACTTTTCCCTTATAACCCATGGGCATCGCAATAGATCACATGGTTGATATGGCGGTAGACATGGTGCATGTAAGAAATGGTATGAAAGATGAAGAGACCATGAGGGACGACATTACCGTCTGTCCATCCCTCGAGAGCGGTCTGCAGTAGTTGTAATACTGGAGAGTCAGTCGTGAGTTGCCCCTTGTTGTTGAAACATAAGTAGTCCAACGGCAAGGAGAGCAAAATGTGGTTGAGATGGTTGGCCCTGGTGCAAGTGGCTAGCATCCTTGAAAAGAAAGCTGCGGAGGCGAATGCAAAATCCGTTGTGCAACAGACTGCAGCTACTCCGTCGTGTCAGATATCTGGCAGGCCCATTGCAGAGAGAGAGAGAGAGAGAGAGAGAGAGAGAGAGATAGAGAGAGAGAGAGAGAGAGAGAGAGAGAGAGGACATAGATACAAAAATTGATTGTTTGTTGCACAACACCTAGCGAATTGTCGGAAACCTCATCATCGCTAGAGAGAGAGAGAGAGAGAGAGAGAGAGTCACTTGGGGAGCAATGGAATGAGAGGAGCCTACAATTTAATTTATAAATAGCTAGATCATCAGTCTCTCTCTCTCTCTCATCGTTCTCCTCTTCCCTCGGTTTGCAGGCTACTGCACACCTCTCTCGACTTGTGAGTCATGACTGATAACTTGTGAGTCGTGACTGATAACTTGTGAGCGCAAGGCTTGTTTATCAACCCCACAACTCCAGGACGTGCGGTGTCCGTCCGTCAACTTCCGAGGAGTTTGCTCGCTATTTGAGGCGTCTGCCGAGCAGTGTTCGGGAAAAATCTATCTCAGCTTTATATAGTGCCGTTTTCAATTTCCAAAATGCCGGTTGAGCGCAAGGGGAAAGGGAGAAATTCTGCCCCAAAATAGAGAAAAATAGTGTAAAAACCCAAAAAAGTAACCTAATTTTGAAATTTTCCTCTTGGCAAATTCAAGGAAAGGAATTTTGTAGGTTTGGAAAAATTATTTTTCCCACTGCCCATGAAGGTAGGAGGCTTGGAGGTTGTGCTGCTATTCGAGTCTGGCAGCCACGCTAAAAGTGTGATTGGCCATGGAAGATGGCAGCCACATCACTGGAAGAGGACCATCTGTGGATGGCACCTTGACTCCCCACGAAGGTAAAAATTTGAATTTAAGAAAGTGAAAATGTTACATGGATCCACAAGTAGGGGGAGGGTCACCCCGAGACGTTAGAGTTTTAGGGATTACTAACTTAGAACTTTAAAGCTTTTAAAGTGGGATTTACAACTTAGGGATCTACAGTTTTAATTTGTAAAAGATGCTCTAGAGCTTAAAAATGTAGAATTTTTAAAGTGGGGTGTAGAGCATAGGGATCTAAAGCTTAGGGTGTAGAGCTTAAGGGTGTTTTTTTAATTCAATTCACTATGCTTGTGTTTTTTTAAAAGCTTAGAGTCGTAGAGATTTTAAAGTGGGATCTAGCATTAGATCAAGGCCTAAAATTGACGCTTTTTTTTGTCAAGGGCTATTTTGCCTATCAAAACATGTGGTTTAAAAAAAACTCATGTCATTTGACATGCTAGAATCTCAAAATTGCCTATCATTTTTTGTGTTTATATCTTTAAGTTAACGATATATATGGAAAATTATATAAATTGATTGCATTACACAAAGCATATGAAAGAGTACTTGAAAAATTGCATCTCAAGAAGAAAATTTTATCAAGCCTGGCATGATTCAATACATTATGTTTGTGTTTATCCTATCAAAACACCACTTTGATACTCTTCAATCCTTCATCGCGGTCAACATTTATGATGTTATGTGTAAATCACTTTCTCTATGGATCAATATGATTACCATCCTAGTACTTTTTTGTTTCACTTTCATGTTCTTTATTAGTTTCCTTAATTTGGCAGGCCTTGTGATTTTCTCACTTGTTTTGAAAGTTTTTGAAAAAAGTCATTTTTTTGACCTCTTTGACCCACGGATTTGCTTAGGTGGCATGGGAGAGTTAAGAGGCCACTTACAAGTTGGCCAAAAACCTAGAGAGAGAAGACCCCCTACTTTTCAAATGGTTTACCCTCTCCTTCCTACTTTTTAAATGGTTACCCCTTCCCCCTACCTTTTTAGGGGTCAAAGGTGGAGGAGACCCTACCAAAATAGCCCCATTCAAAGCCTTTGTCCCCCTTAATCTTGGCAGGCTTCCTTGAAATTAGGGATTCTTACAAGGCCCATGGAGAGTCCATTTTTTTCCTAATGCTCATAGTGTTTTGACTCCAGTCAAGTTGTACATTATATCTTCTCTACCACGGTTGCCCTAGCAATAAGGCATGTTGTGTGTGAGTATCTTCTACCACATAAAATTTATGCGGATAGACACGTTGGTTGATTTGTACTATGAGCACTGTCCATCCCAGAACCTTAATCAAATGTTCTGAATAGCTGTGGAGTTTGTGTTTCCTCTCCTGTAATTGGTTGTCAAGTTGAAGGTGCTTGTAAAGGTTGTAGGAGATCAAGTTGCCTTGAGCCTCCGAATCAAGTATTGTTGTTGCCTTCACTTGATTGTGTCCTATTTTGACATCAATTTTAGGCTTCCGTATGGTCTCATTGTCAAAGTCTGTGACTTGAATTGTATTTATCTTCACAAGTGGTCCATGTTGTTGTTGCTGTCAAAGAAGCTTCCTTTTTCTTTGACCTCTGCTTGAGCTTTTGCAACAATGTTCTGTTTTGCTTGTGTCCATTTCTTTGTGTGATGCATTTGTTGGAGCATATTTGAGGTTAGTGGTAGATGAAATCTTTTTAGTCGACAACCACTGATCCAGTTAGGCATTTCCTCCCCATCCAATGTAGCAAGCTTGATGGCCCCACTTGGTGATAAGTCTTTGATCACAAAGGGTCCCGTCCCTCGATTTTTAAGATTGTTTGCATGTTGTTTTAACGTGTAAACCAAGACATAATGGCCTGTTTTGAATTTTTTGGAGCGTACATGCTTATCAAAAAAATTATTTTTGCCTTCATTTTCGTGCGTAGATAGAAGCTACTGCTTTCAAGCGAAGCTCATCTAGCTTTTCAAGCTCATCTATTCGTGAGGACATTTCATGACCTGTCCACTCTAGAAATTTTGGTACTCTTAGTGTTGGGATTAAGAATTCTATAGGCAGTATAGCATTAACTCCAAACATCATGTTGTAAGGTGTTGTACCTATCAAGGTTTTGTAAGCAATCCTATATGTCCATAAAGCTGAATGTAGTTTCTGATCCCAATCCGTTCTGGACTCTAATACTATCTTAGTTAAGATTGTGCATAGAGTCTTATTTGTAGCTTCTGCTTGGCCATTAGCCTGTGGGTGGTAGGGAGCTGACTTCTTATGAACCATCATAAAGTCTTCAAGAAGGATTTTGATTATCTCATTTATGAAATGTGTGCCTCGATCAGTGACAATTTCTATAGGTAGACCATATCTAACAAAGACATATTCATATAGAAATTGTGCAGTAGTCCTAGCATCAGCCTTTTGTGTAGCTTTAGCTTCTACCCGTTTCGTGAGATAATCTGTGGCTACAATGATGTACTGGGAATTTTTTTTGTAAGCATGGGGTGATATTGGTCCTACAAAGTCTATTTCCACAAAGCGGGATGAGATGCCCTTATGGCCAATGATGGAGACTCTTTCTCCCGTCGTTCTCTTCTAGGCTGTGTCAACACTATCCTCCGGTCTTGAATAGTGAACTTTTTGTGATGGTATACTCCTATGGTTTTCGCTATTGTCTTTCTCAGCCTCTCTCTTGTTAGTTTTGGTTGTCCATACTTTTCTCAAAATCTTCTTGAGCTCTTGGTACCTTTTCTTACGTTCAAGTTTTGTCAATTTTGGTTCTTCTAATTTGGATTCTGTTTCCATTCTTTTGGATTCAGTTTCTGTCTTCAACCTCTGATTTTGGGGTTATACAAATTAGTACGTGGGTATCTACGAGCAATGAAATAATCGAGCAAGTCCCTTTAGACATTCTTTATTACTAAGAGAAAATTGCAGAAGTACAAGAGGGTTTTTTATTGTTGCAAACTAACCGAACAACCAAACTCAAATCCCATGATGACTAATTGCATGGAACCGAACTTGGAGCCAATTTCAATCATGGAACAAAAAAAATGCCCCCGGCTTATCGTAAGTGTCAATGAAGCCATTCCACATCGGTGCTTGTGACAAGCCAAGAGCACCTCGCATATGCTGTTCAAGCACTTTCCACCTCTATTATCCACTTGGAATACATTTCCATCTATAGTCTTCGGAATTCTTTGAAGCGCACTTTTCAAACTATCAAACATGGCGCCCACATGTAATGTTCTAAAGTGGTTTGTACCATTAGCATAGGGCTCTAGCATTCACTCTCCTATAGGTAGCCATTTATTGAAGTGTAAAATGGTGTCTCAGAGTAATAAGTGATCAACCCCAACCAAGGGGCTAAGCAGTGTTAGAAAAAAACTGCTATCAAGAGCCCCCCGTCCCGCTCTTGCTACCTACAATAGCTGGCACCCATGAAGGCCCCCCACTTATTGCCACTCCTCCACCTTGCAAAAGCTTCACTGCTTGCTTCACTCCCCAAGAGGCCGCCCGCTTGCAGCACGCTGGATGGGATGGGAACTCTCCTTAAAGACCAGAGCATGTGCTCCTCAGTAGCCATCGAAGAAGAAGAGTTGT
This sequence comes from Adiantum capillus-veneris, assembly GCF_014529385.1. NCBI lineage: Eukaryota > Viridiplantae > Streptophyta > Polypodiopsida > Polypodiales > Pteridaceae > Adiantum > Adiantum capillus-veneris. The sequence goes on along the minus strand of NC_140951.1, from coordinate 38,520,499 downwards.
GGATGGCCGAGGCCACCAAGGAGGCGTGCCACGACTGGTGAGAAAGAAAGATGGAGGGCATTCGTTTGGCAGGCGCACGCACGATGTACGTCTCAAGGGCCTGCGATCTAGATTGTGCCTTTGAGCCCTACATCCAATGTAAAGCTGAAAGTACCGACATCTCTCACCAGCATAAACGCTTGCTGTTGAAAACCACAGAAACATCTCTCTCTCTCTCTCTCTCTCTCTCTCTCTCTCTCTCTCTCTCTCTCTCTCTCTCTCTCTCTCTCTCTCTCTCTCTCTCTCTCTCTCTCTCTCTCTCTCTCTCTCTCTCTCTCTCTCTCTCTCTCTCTCTCTCTCGACAGAGACAAACAACTAGAGAGACGAGCATTTGGAGCCACTTCTTCACACTCCTGGCATTTGTGTGCATTACGATCAACTGAGCATGATGAGCTTATCCCCATAATTGAACATAACCCCACGTAAAAACAATAAAAAATTAAAAGGAATAAGCTTATTATTGAATGAACTATCCAAACAATGGAAAGCTGCCCCTTCAAGAAATTAATACTAGAAGAGAAGTGTGTGTCTGTGTGAAGCGAGAGAAATAAGACCTTCTGCTATTGTCAAAAACCACACGACGGAGTTTCTCAATCAATGTGGGGCACGAGGGTAGAACACCAAGAAACACACGCCACCGCAACCCACGTAATTGAGGCTCGGGAGGCCAATCAGCAATTGACATGGAGGCATCACTATTTCGAGCCCATTTCGAGGTGAAATCTGAGGTGTGAGAACTCGCAGGCATTTGTAGGAAGGAGCTATGGGCAATTCAACAATCGGAGTCCTTTGCAAAAGGAAGGCAAGAAGCTTGAATCGGTAGAAGAGGATTAGGTCAGCGATGACGAATGCAAGGCAAAAAGTTCCACTGGAGGGGCTAGTAGTGGAGAGGAGGAAGCAGGTCGAAGGAGCTGGCAAAAGGAGAGACGGACATGCAACTGGCAAGGGGAAGGGGGAGCAGCAGACCAAGTGAATTAAGCGATCGCCGTCGCCAAGAGAGGCGAGGACTTTTTGAGCGAGAGGCCACTGGTTGAGAAGGATAAGGGGAGGCCACCAGCTCTGCAGGGACCAACTCCTTGAAGGGTTTGCAGCCAGCTCCTTGGTTTGCTGCTGCAACCATTCCGCGCCGGCACGGACTGGTTACAGTAGCAAACCAGTGAAAGGGAAAATTGCCCTCAAGTCTCAAAAGTTCCCAAAATACCCCATATATTTTGTCCTAAATTCGCAAAATCCCCTTAGATTTTCCCAAAATTCCCACAGTATGCCCGGTTATGAGATTAAATTTCTCCAAAGATACAAAAAATAAGAAGCTTTTCATAAGAAGACTGCTTCTCTATCAATAAAAGATGCTAAAACTAGAATTTGAGTTGGTTACGTAGGCTCTGGAGACGAATTGCTTCATTATTTTTTGAACATAATTGCCCTTTTTGTGAGGTAATTTGTGACAAACTCCATGCTAAGCACTCAAAAATGGATCTCAATGGTAAAAAAGGAACAAAGATTACAAAATCTTGAAGAGAATCCAACGAAAATAGCTACAAGGGTATTTTGGGAATTTCTAAAATTTGAGGAGTATTTTGAGAACAAATTAGAGAGGTACTTTGATAATTTTCTCTTGAAAAAAATAGCGTTTGTCAAAATGAGTTGGATTCCAAGATTTTGTGAATGATTTATTTATTTTTTGTCGTTTCTCTTACTCACACCTACAATTGCTACGTTTTGTCATTTGCTGCTTCCTATCCATAGGATCACGTCCACACAATCTGGTACCACATGTATATGGTAGCAAATCCCCCCTGGAGTGATGCGGTGAACAAGAGTTGGCACATGAGTAAAGGAAAGTGGCATGCCTTGAGGACATGATCAATCCACAGAGGGGAGTAAGCCTAAAGCTTTGCGAAAACCTTCAAGATTCTCATGAGACAATGCCTTTGTGAAAAGATTTGCAAGGTTGTCCTTTGTTGGCACATAATCCAAGCTGATCTCTCCTGCTGAGAGCCTCTCTTGGCATAGTGGTAATGCACCTCAATGTGCTTTGTGCGAGCATGAAAAATTGGGTTCCTCGCAACTACCAATGCGCTCTGACTTTCAGTGTAGATAGTGTTGGCAGTGTCCTGTCCAACACCCAAATCAGCCATAAGGCGTCTGAGCCATACACACTCAATCATAGCTATGAAGACTGCCGTGTACTCAGCCTCACAACTAGAAGTGGACACAGTAGGTTGCTTCTTGCTCAACCATGATATACATGAACTGCCAAGCATGAAACAAACTACTTGTGGATACCCGTGTGCCAAAATAACCAGCCCAATCTAAGTCCGAAAAAGCATGTAAGTCTGGCGGCAATGATCCCCCCTTGGGATAAAACAAGCCAAGATGTAAAGTGCCATTGCAGTAGCGAAAAATCCTCTTGACAACCTGCCAATGCTTAGACCTTGGGCTATGCATAAATCTGCTGACCTGTGAGACTGCAAACTAAATATCCGGCCTCGTGTTGCATATATAAATGAGGCAGCCAACAATAGTTTGGTAAAGAGTGACATCAATAGGATCGCCAACATCATGTAGACTTAACTTCAAACTTGTTTCCATGGGAGTGGCAATAGGTTTGCAATCCTCAAGCCCAAACTTACATAGCAATGTCTCTATGTAACCTTTCTGACCAAAGGCAATACCACCACCACACTGCTTAAACTGTAAGCCCAAGTAATAATGCAACATACCCAAATCGTTCATCTTGAAAGTAGCATTCAAATCATCCTTAAATTCAGCAATATGTGCCTCATTGGGAACAATGATCAACAAATCATCCACATAAAGAACAACAATGAGAAGTACATCTCTCTCACGCTTGACATACAATGTGCTTTCTGTTGGATTGTTACGAAAGCCTTGTTTGACCAAATGAGTGTCAGCTTTGTCATACCAAGCACAAGGAGATTGCTTCAATCATACAAATCCTTCTTACATCTGCACACTTTGTCCTCTTGTCCTTTCTTGACAAAACCACAACACTGCGTTACATAAACTTCCTCAAATATGTCACCATTCAAGAAAGCAGTAACAATGTCTGATTGATGTACATCCCAACCAAAATGAACTGCCAATGCACATAGAAAACGCATAGTAGTCATACGACAGAGTGGGAGAAAAAGTTTCTTCATAATCTATGCCTTTTTGTTGTGCATAACCCTTTGCAACAAGTCGAGCCTTATGGCAATCGATCTCACCATCCGGCTTGTGTTTCAACATCACTATGCACAAGCTGCAACCTGCATGTGGCCCTAACTGAACCATCCTTTGGAAAATTCAAATGCTACATCTTACCCAAAATATAGCCTTCACAAACATGTTTGACAGGTGCTTCAAGAGGTGGCAAAGAAGCAACCATATCAGATTTCTGCAAACGCAGCAAACTGGCAAAATTCAGATGCCCAAAACATGCACGCCGCAGTTTTGCATCTGAAACAGCCCTTGAATCTGCAAGTGCATTTGCAAAATTTTGCCCACACTTGTCATATAAAGTGAGCTTATACAGACCACGACACAAAAGTCCAAATGCAACAATTTCATCACCAAATTGAGATCATGAACTGTACATCTATCATACACAAATTTGACTACAAGTCCAAGTCTAGCAAGTGCAGATACAAACAAAAGATTCTTCTTGATCCCAGGTACATAAAGTGCATCAACAAGTGTGAAAGAACTGTCATTTGCAGCAGTAAGCACAATCTTTCCAACTCCCTAAACTAGATAAGAGCCATTGTTGGCACAAGTGACTGAATTCCCATGAGGGACATACTCGAGAGAGGTGAACAATTCATGATGTGAGGTAATGTGCTTTGTAGCACCACTGTTAAAATACCACACATGTGAATCTGCAGCAACTGACATGCATGCATCATGGACAACATGATTGTAAGTGCACTCTGCACTAAAATCCCATTCTGCATCAATATCAGCATCACAGTCTCCTTTCACAGAAGACTCAACAATGGCTACATTTGTAGTGAAACCAGCATTTGTAACCGCCATCTTTCTTCTTAGCCTCTTTGGCCTTCCACTTAGGAAACTGCTTGAAGTGATCATTATCTTTAGAATAATGGCAACGCATCTTCTTTTTGCCCTCATCACCAAAATTTCCAAACGAATTGCTTCCATCAGAAGCATTAGAAACAGAAGTTTTGCCACTCGCAGCAGAACCATAAGAAGTGGTTGCATTGCTGTTACCACCCTTTCTTTGAGAAGCAATAAAAGCCTATTCAATTGCATGCTGCCTAGTCCTATTTTTTTGGAAAGTGACTCTTGCAACAACAATGTGCATAATGCATCAAACCTGACAACTTCAGGATTTCCTTGGGTCATAAGTCTCCAAGTACTAGCAAAAGTCTGGTATGAATCTGGTAAAGCATCAAGAACAGTCTGCACAAGGGAACTGTCTGAAATGACTTTTCCTACAGAAATAAGTTGCTCATTGATACCATTGACACTAGCAACGAAAGTGTCCATATCATCTTCCTCATGCATAATCTTCGATTCCAGCTCTTTACGCACCAAAGCAATTTTAGCCTCATTGCGGCTTGCATAAAGACCTGTTAGAATATCCCAAGCTTGTTGCAGATTTTGCTGAACGAATGTGAGGAGTAATGGTGCGATTTGTCCATTTCTGTTTGATGGCGCACCACTTTAATGGCTTAGCCTATGGCTTGGAAAATGGGCTAATCCTCTTTAGCACCTCCTCTATCAGTTGCTCTTGATTTACTCCTGGTTCATTTTGTTGTACTATCTTTCCAAACTTCGACCCACTTTGTTGAGATGATAAAGCATCATCTCTGATTTGTCCATTTCTGTTTGATGGCGCACCACTTTAATGGCTTAGCCTATGGCTTGGAAAATGGGCTAATCCTCCTTAGCACCTCCTCTATCAGTTGCTCTTGATTTACTCCTGGTTCATTTTGTTGTACTATCTTTCCAAACTTCGACCCACTTTGTTGAGATGATAAAGCATCATCTCTGTCTCTTAGATCTCCAACTCTATAGATCTCATAGTTATCTACCAGGAACAAAGACTCTTTGGTTAACTCATTTAGAGTGGGGCTTGCATATGCAAATCCTTTTGAAGGTTTTCATTTCTCAATCCTTGGATAAATATCAACATCAGTCTGGATTGAGTAGGTAGTATCATTTCAGTCGTAGGGCTGCCTTCTTGACAGATTCTCTCTCTCTGTTTAAACTTGTGGATTTGAGAAATAGTATTGTGGGCTATCTCTCTTTGAGAGAACTCCTCCACAAACTCATCAAAAACTTCTTGGATGGTCCCAAAATCTCGTCTTTCAATAGAATCAAACCAGGTGGCGGTGTCTTCCTCTAGGGTGAGTCCAAATTGTGCAAATTGTGTATCAAAGTCTCTAACCTCTTCTACTTAGATCACTCTCAAGAATGTTGCCACATGATCTCTAGGATCCTCTTCTCTTGAATACCTTTTGTATACCCATTTCTGGACTTGATAAGGTCTAACACATCTTTGTTCGACCAGTCGAACTGTGGAATCTCCTCGTCCTTCTCCCCTCACAAGGTCTTGTCCGGGTCTCAGTCTTCCGTCAACTGCACCCCCTGTCCCATATCCTCTATATGACCTTTCAACAGGTGGTTCCATTGCAAAACCTCTTTCTATTTTGATTCTCTCCATATAGGGGAATCCTACCGTGGTCAGTACCGTTGTTGGTCCCTTGCTCTCTTTGGGATAAGAATAAGAGTACATGGGCATGGGTGAGACTATAGGGGTCACATATGAACTGTTTGTAATAGGGACCTCACCTCTACAGAACTCTTGTTCCCTTGTCATTGTGGGTCGCAACCATGATTGCAACATTTCTGGATTTGTATTGAGATATGAAGGAAAAACTGGTGTTTATATTGTTCTAGCTTGCCTGGCTGGGATTCTGGTCGCATCCTCTATTTCCTTGAAGGGATTGGTAGATTTACTGGGAGAAGTTTTTAGTCCTTGAGTGGCCAACGAATTCTGCTGGAATTAATCTAGTGGCTATCAATCTTGCTACCTCTTCTTTCTCTATTGGTATATACACTCGTCCACATTTGTCAACATATAGTATGAGACTCCCTTCACCTGATTCATATGAGAACAAGTACAAAGTCTTTTCTGTGCCTAGCTCAAAGGAAAATGGTGCTAGATATTGGAAATATGTCTTGACTCTCCCATTGAGGTATTCATAGATTCCTACCGCTCCTTGATTAGTCGCAACTTTAGTCACCTTCTTGTCAAATACTAGGGTGGCATTAGGAGGTCTATTAGAGGAGGCACTTCTGTGATTTCAGAAACCATCTTCCCCTTTACCACATACCCCGTACTTGTTGTAGTTCTTTTGATCCTTAACAATAAGGTAATGTGTTCCTTCCTCATCACGGAATCTATCCCCATCATCGTACGCTAGAAGGGCATCCACTCCTTCTGCTAGTTTTCCTTAATACATATGCTTTTTTGTCCCCTTTCATCAGCATATACCAGAGCCCCATGGGCATTTGGTCCTTCTAAGTAAAGGGTTGTAAACCTCAATGTCCGAGGAGGGTTGTTAGAGGTGCTCCCTTCTTCTCCTTGGTTTGGTCGGTTAACCGTGGTGTTTTGGTCCTCCATGAGATCAAAAGATTGTTCAGAGGAGGTGTTGGTTCCACTACCATCTTCTATGATTGGTGCTAGTGGACCTATTCTAGCTTGGGTCGCACTCTCCTCCGTAGACACTATGCTAACTTGATCTCCTTGTGATGTTTGGTCTCTTTGGAGGTTTCTTCCCGATCTCAAATACATCAATCCCTTAACACACCACTAAAAATCCAAACCTTTTACCTTTAGAGTTTGCTCTGTCCTGTCTTACTCTGGCTATTTCAACTCTCCAATTGGTTGATTGATTGCCCTTCGGATTGGTCTAGACTTGCGGGACCTTTGTTGTTGGCTATCTATACAAAACTTTAGACTCTGCAAATCTTTGTCAATGGTGGTTCTCCTTTTAGTAACATTGAGTATTAATTAGGAACATGCAAGTATTTCCCGTCCAAAGCTTCTTTTGGAAGGGTTGGTTCTCTGTATATGTTCTTCTCATTGAATTGACTAGTAAAATGTGTTGTTAGAGTTAAGTGGAATACCTGGCAGACTCAATTTACTCAGTATGCTCTAAATCTGGCTCTTAGACTTTATATGCGTATAAAGTCTATTTGACAAAAATGCAAATATTTTTCTTCACCAGATGTTCTCTACAATTCATGTAACTCTCAGAAACTTTCAAAATGACAATTGGACCACTTTAGTGTAAGTTACAATTTGATGCAGATTTTTGGATCTTTTTTTCTGATTTCCAATTTGAATGTAATCTTGGCTATTGGCTTCTAGGGTCCCTTAGACTGCAAGGATATGCCCCAGCTTAGCTTTGGAAGTAAATAGGGCCAAAAAGACATTATACACGGATAAAGTTTTTTTTTTCCAGATTGACTAAATTTTTGCAGGCTTGTGCTTATAGTTGTGTGCTCATACTCCTTGTATGGTCTGAAATTCAAATAATGGTCAACAACATCAAAAACACATTATACGCGTATAATGTTTTTTTGAGCCAATTAACACGAAATTTGCTATGGAGGTAGCCCAGCACTCAGGGGCTTCACAGATATTCTCTGACTTGAGTTTGGAATCAAGTTTGTCCAAGTTGTGGCCAAAAAAGTTGTGTAGAATGTTTAAATTGTTTGTTGGTATTTTTAAGCTCAGATTTTGGTCCAAATGCAATAAAATTCAAGCTATGGACTTCCCAAAGGCTTTAGGAAACTTTGGATTACTCATTTACACACTTTGAGTCTAATCTAGGCCAAAACCCAACATACGTGTATAAAGTCTTTTTGACCAGATTGGCAAAATTTTTGTGTTTAAGGTTCTCCTTTATGTGTACTCATAACATATGTGCTCAAAATCAAGTTTTGATGCCAATGTTTCACCAGTTCAACTCTTTTATTTCTTTTTGGCTAGAATTTGCAAATTCTCTCCAGATGTCAAGTTGGCTGACCAAATGGCATGGAATCTTGTAGTCAAGCTTATAGTAGACACCTCCCAATTGGCTTAGTGATGACAAATATGCAGGATGATCCCCAAATCTATGCTAGAGACATTATACACGTATAATGTCTCCTGTCTCAGAATTCAGATCTGTTTCTATCCCAAGCTCCTCTACTTATCAGCATCATGTACATGTATTCACAGCAAAATTTAAAGCTCAAAAGTTCTTACAAACACAAGTTTCTTCTTTTTTCTATTACAACCACTCCGAGTTTTGGCTTTTGGTCTCCAATTCTATGAAATTTTTTTTCCCACTCAAGGTGTTCCTAGGGTATAAATACTTATTTGAACACTCTAGCACAGTCAGTTTCCACAACTTTTGTCTCCTCTTAGCCCTGGAGACTTTATACACGTATAAAGTCTAACCTTGCAAGATTCAGATTTTTATGTGCAAAGCTCTTTCTAATGCCTTCTTATGCCCTCAGCAACCCTCAGTCATACAAAGCATTTCTGCGAGCTTTGTTTTGCACTGTTTCAACTAAGAATCACTCTCTTTTCAAGATTTCAATGGAGTCAATCAACTCGAGCAAATTTTCATTGATGGAAAACTCTAGATCAAGATCAAATCATCTACATAAAGCTACTCCTAAACATAAAAAAATGGGATTTTGCAATTGTGAGTAGATAAGCACTTAACTCACGCACACGAACTAGACAATGCCTTTATCACCTCTTCAACCACTCAAACTCCCAAACCAATACAATTCTAAACTAAAACCATCAGCATGGGTGACCAATGCGAGACACACACTTCCTAGCACCTCTCTATAGGTCCTAACTAAACTAACATAGAAGAGAATACTTTGGCACGCCAGAAGAAATTTCACCTTATAGGATTAGTCTAAGGTCACCTACCTAGGGCTTTGTTCCCCGGAAATGGCACCAATATTGGCGGATATACCGTGAGCGGATGCTAGCATAGCGAGAACAGAACCAAAAACTATATGTCGGCTAAGGGAAAAGCTTAACCCGTAGGCGCATGGAAACAAGAAGATGGATGTCAACCCCCTTCTTGACCTTCTAAGACAATCTCTAATCGAAGAAATCAAATCTGATCGTTCTTATGCACTAGTGAGAGTAATCCAACATAAGATGCTCATGCTATTCGAATCTAAGCCAAATGCATTGAAAATGTCACAAAACTCTCCTTATCACAAGATCAATACCCTATGGACTGTGACTCAATAATCGACCTCCAACTACCTCTTGCGACAATCGCGTATACAGGCAGGCAACAAAATACAAGCTACCATTTTTCGTGGCATATGGTCCTAATGTGTAGTCCTACTCTTTGTGAATCCATAGATGCAAAGAACTCACTAAACAGACACCTGGTTTGCAAGAAAACTCACTCGGAAGCTCGTAGGAGCTCACTTCATGTCGTAGTCGAAATAGCACACTCTTGGCATTGAATGTAAGCCCTCGTTGTTGGTAACATGATGGTGGTGTGGCTTTAGCAATGGACCTTCCAAAGCATGCGTAGCAAAGAGAAGAAATCTCTCTCTCTCTCTCTCTCTCTCTCTCTCTCTCTCTCTCTCTCTCTCTCTCTCTCTCTCTCTCTCTCTCTCTCTCTCTCTCTCTCTCTCTGACACCACACACAATGAAAACCGGATTTGATTAATTCAAAAGTTGGGTGTAGGGTTACAAAAATTGACTTATATACATTCCACCTTAGAGGCTTGCTCTCACAAAGTCTAATGGCTGCTCAAATCTTACAAAAAGTATCATTCCGCTTCAAAAAATAATGATACAACATATTGGGAAAACTTCTTATGTGTGCCGTCGTCAACACTAATGAAGAAAGTAGAGACTAGATTAAGAAATTGCTTCTCTAATTACAATGGATTAGCACTAGCCTTCTAAGCATGGGCATTAAGCTCAAGGCTAGGCCGTCCATGAAGTGAACACTCAAGAGAGAGATCTCAAGAATGGATACTCAAGAATGAAGCCTCCTTGCATAAAGGCTTTCTTATAAAGGCTTGCACCACAATCCTTTCTAGTATATGGGATTAAGTTGAGCCCTCTAGCTACCATATACAATTTGGAACTCCCAATGAGCCCAAGACCTTATACAATGTGAATAGAAAATATTGTGCACATCCATAGCACATCTCCAACTTGGTGCATAATCAATGTCACATGTGTTAGCCGCTGAAGCAAAACATGGATACATAGTAGAAAACACATATTCAATTCAAGCACTAAAATGTACAATCAATGCCAAGCCCAAGCACAAAGTTTAGATCAAGCCTTAATGCAATGTCATTTGTACTTTCAAAAAGGGAAGCTCTCATGCATGCCAAACGAATTTTCCATGTAGTGCAATGAGACTTAAATCATGTCAAGCACATAAGAAAATTTTTAGTGCAATAAGTCATTTGCTTGCTCAATTAAGGCGCTTACTTGATGCTCACACCCTTGCTTATAAAGAACAAAAATGGCAATCATAGCAAAGAGACCAAAAATGTATGATGGGATTTTCTCTCGAAATGATCAAAACCCAACTTCATGCTATTGCCCCTTCAAACAAGCTCAATTTTAGTGCTTTGCAATGATTTTTCATTCAATTTAAGCACTCAATCCATACTAATAGATAAAGGAGGAGGGAATTCCAGCCTCCTCCCTCGGACACGTGGCAGAACGTGCTTGCTCCGGCCACTTCAGGCAAGTGTTCTCTGTCTGAACGGCAACACAGCGAGCGAGAGTGAACTCAGTGAAGTTGTGAGTGTGTGTGCCACTGTGCACACGCGCGCGAGTGTGTGTGTGTCTGTCTGAGAGAGAGAGAGAGAGAGAGAGAGAGAGAGAGAGAGAGAGAGAGAGAGAGAGAGAGAGAGAGAGAGAGAGAGAGAGAGAGAGAGAGAGTCGGCCCCCTCGCCTCGCCCATGTGTAGTTCCTCCAGTTGCGTTTCAGGCGAGTGCACACAGTGGAGAGGCAAGCCGATTGATTCAGTCTCCAGGCGAGAGCAGTCGCAAATTCGCAATGGCTGTTCTTCGTGGAGGGATGAGGCCGGTGAGGAGGGTATATTGAATAGGTGGTGGCGATGCAAGTCTTGGTGAGGAGGTGGTCGCTTAAGGAAGCCGAGGCAGCGAGACCAGAGGCTGTGGCATGCAGGTCCGGTGCGATGAGGTGGTGCGCGCCAAGTTGGTTGCGCACAAAGGAGTGCAGCATCGGGCGCGACAGGGCGGAGATGAGGAGGCCTCTTTTGAATGGATGGGTCGAATTAAAGATTAAAAAAATTGTAGCTTTTCATAAGACGACCGCTTGCCTATCAATGCAAGATGCTAAAACTAGAATTTGAGTTGGTTAGGTAGGCTTTGGAGATGAATTGCTTCATTATTTCTGGACATAACTGCCTTTTTATGTGAGGTAATTTCATGACGAGCACTCAAAAACGGGTCTCAATTGTTAAAAAGGAATGAAGATTAGAAAATATGAACAATTCAACCAAAGCAGATAAAGGGTATTTTAGGAATTTTTGAAATTCTATCGGTATTTTGGGATTTTTCACAAATTAAAGGGGTATTTTGGTAAATTTTCCTTTTTTCAAACATACAAAATTCCTTTCCTTGAATTTTCCAAGAGGAAATCTATACTAATAGATAAAGGGAGAGGGAATTCCGGGCTCCTCCCCGGACACGTGGCAGAACGTGCTTGCTCCGGCCAACACTTGCCTGAATGGCAACACAGCAAGCGAAAGTGAACTCAGTGAAGTTGTGAGTGTGTGTGTGTGGACTTCTGTTCAGTCGTACAGAGGCGCGTGTTGGTGATTGATTAAGAACATTGGGGACTCTGTGGAGAGAGAGAGAGAGAGAGAGAGAGAGAGAGAGTCTCGCAATCTGCTCTGAAGTCCGAACCCGCTGCATACTGCCCTTTCCTGCACGCCTGTCGAGTATCGAGTCGCGACCTACCTCCCAAAACATTGCTTCTCCCTTCCTATGATGGTGAGCTCTCATCTCTGTTTCCTTCCCAAAAGTAAATGTGGGCTCCAAAGTAAGAAAGATGCACTGGTTGCAAGGGAGACCATGAATAGGTGGGGGCGGCCCATGGCACATAGAACTTCTACCTGTGCCTTCGCACTCATCCTGATGGACATCTTCTCATTCCTTCTCTCTCCCTCGCTCTGCTCCACATGTTTCGCCCATAGTTTGCCTCATCTACAAATTGTTGTGCCCAGCGAGAGAGAGAGAGAGAGAGAGAGAGAGAGATCTGCAGGAGAGGTATCGCCCCCATCCAACATGACTCTCACCTCCTTGCTTAGCTCTAACGCTCACCTCATCGGCAGCTCGCTAATCAGAATCACCATTATTTTCAGCACGTGTCGGCCTGCAGAGAGTGGGCATCCATGATCACCAGCTGACCCAGCTTCTTTGCCTTCTTCATGGACTGATATCTGCTCTGCTGCGCAGCCTGCACTCATGCTCTTGCTAAGTGATTTTCTCTGCCTACTGACGTTCATCCCCCCTCGGTTGGCCCGAGACATGTGGCGCTTACTTTGCATGCTCAAATCCTCCCCTCATTCGATGGCGCTTTTGATATTAATTTTATACGATACCCTCTCAAGAGAGACCAACTCTGACGGAGAGAGACACACACACATAGTGGATGGAGAGAGAGAGAGAGAGAGAGAGAGAGAGAGAGAGAGAGAGAGAGAGAGAGAGAGAGAGAGAGAGAGAGAGATCTGAATTTTGAACTTGATGGCCATGGTAGAGAAATTAAATGATATATGAACTTCAAGATTGAGGTCAAAAAGATATTTTAGCGTCTTCAAGAGACGAAAATGACCTATGAGAGACAAACTGGTGAATCTGATTCCATGTTTGGATATAAAACATAGAAAATGAAACTAGAAGTGCTACTAGCTGCAAGAGAGAGAGGGAGAGGGAGAGGGAGACCTCAAATGGTGTTTTGGGAATTTGCTCGAGCTGTGTTTTCGGTGCTAGGGGCCATCTTCTCCCTGGCGACCGCGTTCTTTACTGATGGTGCAACTATAGGAGTAGCGGTGTACCTAGCAACCAATATGATGCAAGCGGTGTCAGATGTTGTAACTGGGTTGCAGAGGGTGGTGGCCACGCTGGAGAAGTTGGTTGCAGCAATCGACTTCTTGGTGGCGATGAGGGAGCTATTGGAAACTGTGAATGACATTCACCAGTCGATGCCCAAGGTAGCGCCCCGCATGCAAGATCTACCATCAGAGGTAGACTGGGCGATTTTTTAGAACAATGTGGAGATGGTGGCGGTGGAGATGCAGGAGTAGGTGTCGGAGATGGAAGAGTGGAGAATTTGGTTTCCAACCCCTCTACTCGAACACGTGTCCAAATTTCCAATGTTTTGCCGACTTCAGGCATAGTTTAGCGCGTGCGCTCTGCAACCTAGCCACACACACACACACACACACACACACACACACACACACACACACACACACGGAGAGAGAGAGAGAGAGAGAGAGAGAGAGGGAGAGAGAGAGAGAGAGAGGGAGAGGGAGAGAGAGAGAGACTCAAAGAAGGGGAGGCACAACATGCCCACAATAACTATGGCAAGCGCACCTACCGAGCTCGCGGTGACGGTTGAGGCGACATGTTGAGGGTTGAAGCAGCGGGTCTATCACACACAGAGCTTGGCATTGTCAGTGCTAGGTACAGAGGTGGAGGGAGTCCAAGGGGGAGGAGTGGAGGATGTTGGAAGGCTTTGTGCATGTGGGGTAGGTTGGGGGCTATGGAATTGGAGGTAGTAGCAATGCAATAATGAACAGCCAGTGAGCAAGTGAATGTAGATCAACAACAAGCCTTAAGGCCTTTGGACGCTGCCTTCAAATGGTGCTGCAGCTTGGATTACAGGAGCTGAGTGGTGACATGTAAAGCAGCTCTGGCAAGGAAGAAGGGTCCTGTGGATTGCACCAACACAAAGTACAATTACAAGTTTGGAACTCACGATGGGGGGAGAGAGAGAGAGAGAGAGAGAGAGAGAGAGAGAGAGAGAGAGAGAGAGAGAGAGCTAAGGAAGAAAGATCGAAAGATCGAAAGAGGAGAAGGACGACATGGAAGGCGCGGAGCTGAGGAAGAAGGGAGACAATTGCTAGCTTTGGTTACTGCGCCTGTAATGTAGAAGCATCAACAACTACTCTCTACTGGTGGCCATCATGTTCATCACATGTAGAGGCTGCAGTCCCACGACCACCAACCTCATGATCTGTTGTTGCTTCTACTACGTGCATGATTCGTCCCTTTCACCCTCTGCCTTCTCCTTAGCCCCTAATCCTCTCTCTATCACATCCTCCCCATTTGCATTGCGTCAAATAGAGTCTTAGCAGTGCTCGAAACAAACCTAGGTTTAGTGTAATTCCACCTACAAATTTTAGAATCATGTACACTTGCACCTTGAAGGCATGTGGCATTACAAAAGATGCTGATATGGGCAAGAGAATTCACAATGATATTATTCATCAAGGGTTGTTGAAAGAAAACTTTATGCTTGGCACTGCATTGGTCAACATGTATGCCAAATGTGGTGCAACACTTCATAAAGCACAAAAAGTTCTACCTATCCCGCACGTCATCTCTTGGAATGCATTGGTTGCAAGATATACCCAACTTGGATAGGCCCAAGAATCTATGTGTTGTTTTTGACTGATGCAAAGCGAGAGTGTCTCTCCAGATGCAATCATATACGCTTGCATCTTGAAGGCAAGGGTCAGGGTCGGGAGGCTCTGGATTGTTTTCGGCAGATGCAGAGAGGGGGGCATCTCTCCAAATGTGATGCAGTTCATAAAGTAAAAAAAGTTATTGAGGAGCTTCTTACCTGATATGTTGGCTCTTGGAATACACTGATTACGAGGTATGCCCAACTTGGGTAGGGCCAAGACGCTCTGGGTTGTTTTGGGTGAATGCAAAGCGAGGGTGTCTCTCTAGAATCTTGAAGGCGTGTGGCATTATGTGTCTGTGAGATAGATAAATAGATAGGTAGAGAGAAAATGACAAATGTCATACTAAGCTGCTGCCCAAGGCAATTGCACTATTGTCTCTTGGAATTCACTAAAATCGGGAGAGAGAGAGAGAGAGAGAGAGAGAGAGAGAGAGAGAGAGTACTTTTCTTGATTTTCTTTATGAAATTTGAGAGGAGCAAGTGGTTTGAGGGTAAGAAAGGCCATGCCGCCGCCGAAGGCGGCACCTTTTTACTAGTAACCAAT
This sequence comes from Adiantum capillus-veneris, assembly GCF_014529385.1. Taxonomy (NCBI): domain Eukaryota; kingdom Viridiplantae; phylum Streptophyta; class Polypodiopsida; order Polypodiales; family Pteridaceae; genus Adiantum; species Adiantum capillus-veneris. Next base: position 38,505,158 of record NC_140951.1, on the reverse strand, counting down.
TCAAATTCTAGTTTTGTCATCTTGTATTGATAGGCAATCAGTCTTCTTGTGGAAGACTACGATTTTTCACAACCAGCGATATTTTTGGGAATTTATGACAAAAGATTGCGAGTACTTTGGGGATTTTTGAAATTTGAGGGGGATGCTCTCGTTTGTGATGGAACGTGTGTGCGAGGTAGGCCAGTGAGGGACAGAACCCAAGTGCAAGGTCGGCCAACGAGCCAAGTGGAGGTTACGCGTGGTGAGGCAACGACAGGTGCCAGAGATGAGTACAAGCCGTATCAAGACCTTCTAGAAGGCCAAGTGATTGATGGCGAGAAGCTGCAAGGCTAGACATGCGCAGGCAAGGGGTGAGAGAATCCTCTTTTTTTGTTTTATATGTAGATCATCACAATAGCAACAATGCAGTGGCTCCGTGCAAGTGGAAGGTGATGCTGGGAACGGCCCGAGTGTAGCCTCATACTCTCTCTCTCTCTCTCTCTCTCTCTCTCTCTCTCTCTCTCTCTCTCTCTCTCTCTCTCTCTCTCTCTCTCTCTCTCTCTCTCTCTCTCTCTCGTCTGCAAAGTGCTCGAGTGATGGTGATAAGGATAGGGGGTAGGAGGGATGCATGCAGGGAGAAACGAGCAAGAAGGGAGGGCCCTCGCAAGCACGGACATAGCAAGCCAATGGACGCAAAAGCAAGGTCGAACGCGCATGGATTAAAAGGAGGGGGGGGGGGGGGGGGGGGGGGGGGGGGGGGGGGGGGGGGGGGGGGGGGGGGGGTTTCTTTGATGAGGAGGAAGGGAGGATCTCACTAGATTCACCTCAATAAAAGGAAGTAGAGCGTACCAACATAAATAGTACCAACATAGTCCCCTGTTTATTCCTTATTTTAGTTTTCTCTTGAAAGCCAACCCATGTTCATTTCGGGACGAGCCATTGTCTGTAGACGGTAATATCCTACAGAGGCTTGAAAAACCCAAGTTCAATGGTACTCATAAGACCATATAACAGTTTATAGGCATAATTGAATCATGCCGCGCACAATTTTTTTCAAAAATGACAATAGGACAAAACCCATTACCAACAGCCAAAAAAAGCCAGCCCTTATGCCTCGGATGTTATCAAGCAAAAGATACCAGAGGCAAAACCTAGGGCAAGGCATATACAACTATCATGCTACTGTTCGACATCCATTTACACCTACCTTTGTTGTAGCCACCAATACCTCAAGTATGCTTAATGTAAACCTTTATCAAAACTCAAGGAAAACCCACAGAGAAGTAAGCAAGGTGAGGAAAAACCTGAGAATCATGAGTAGTGAGCCCCATAGTTCCGTAATTGAAGCAAGCAGTAGGTTTTTTAGAAAAAAACCACGACAGAACAACCCTGGCTAAGTGAGGGGCAGAGATGCGCCCTCACTTGTTTATATAGGGGAAGGAGGAGGGACCGCCAGTCGGGAGCCATAAGTGAGCCAGGCCACCTTCATGGAGATTGTGTGTGTGTGTGTGTGTGTGTGTGTGTGTGTGTGTGTGTGTGTGTGTGTGTGTGTGTGTGTGTGTGTGTGCGCGTGCGTGCGTGAGCGTGCATAGTAGCTCTGTTCGGCGCGCCGATACCTATGAGTGGGAGAATCCTCAATGAGGCCGCCTTCAGGGTGTGATGAAGAGGGATACTCAAAATGCAATCACGCTCAGCCATGCCAAAGGTAGAATCATTAAATAGCTCCTAGGTTTATTACACGGGCTATGTCCCATGATGTTAAAATGCAGTATTGGCTTTTAAGTGTGAACCAAAGTTATTAAGCTACCCCGGTTAGAGAGTAGTGTGTAATGCCAGAAAAAAACCCAACTGGTCCCAAAAGAAGGGCAAGGTTAATGTGTGGGGGGGCCTTTTTTTAAAAAAAAACCAAGAGTAATATAATATCATTGTGTGTGTGTGTGTGTGTGTGTGTGTGTGTGTGTGTGTGTGTGTGTGTGTGTGTGTGTGTGTGTGTGTGTGTGTGTGTGTGTGTGTGTGTGTGTGTGTGTGTGTGTGTGTAGGTAGCTTTCAATGAAAGCAGGTAAGGACATGAACTTAACACAAGTACAGAGCATAGATGCTTCAAAAAAAAGATACTTCCATTAGGTTGGTAGTTACAACAGAGTGCTTTTTTAGAAGAATTTGTGTGCAGAATATAGAAATCTCAACGAATGATACGTACGTCCATTACAAGAAAAAGAAAAAATTAGTGCTTCACTCATAGACTCTAGGTGTCGTGTAAGTGGGGCACTTGTTATCGATGCCAATTATATGCTAAAAACAAAACAAAAAAGTACTCGTGTTTTTCTAAAACCTGATTGGGAAGATCCATGTAGGATTGGTTGGTGTTGTAAGGCATGAGGACGTCTTGCAAGTTTGAGAGCCTCACGATCAAAGAACACCACCTTCATATATAATTGAAGGTTCTCCATGCATCAAAATACAGATAGTTAGAATTGTGGTGGTGAAGGAGTGGGGTAGTGGGAAAGGTGGTGGACCTGTAGGAGGTTTTTTCTTGCACCCGCCATGCAAGGATAAGTCCAGAGAGTGGGATAGTGGATTCATGTAGGACGGTACTTTGATTTAACCCCTCATGTATAATCGTTGCTCACGTCACTTGGTAACCTTACAAATTTTGCCAAAATTTCTAAATGATAAGATTTTTATAATTATGGGGAGGTTCATACGTAAATCTCAAATGGAGAAAAAGAATGGTGTGTGTGTGTGTGTGTGTGTGTGTGTGTGTGTGTGTGTGTGTGTGTGTGTGTGTGTGTGTGTGTGTGTGTGTGTGTGTGTGTGTGTGTGTGTGTGTGTGACCCTCCATTCAAACCGTCAATAGGTCAAGAGTATGTAGAGAGTCCACTAATGGAGGCACTAGGCCCTCATTAAGGACCTAGTGAACACCTTTTGAGGCATAAGTTGACTTTTTGGAATTCTTTGTAAACTTGCATTTCCTCTTAAGATTCCAAGTACTTGTATATGATTCACCAAAGCCTCATCCATTCAAAATCATTGCTACAAAAAGCCTTTACAATGTCTTTGATGTCTTTGCTTGCTTGCTATGTTGAATGGTTGGTGAAAATGATAGGTTTAATTTGAGAGAGGATGACTTTGTGTGCCCATCCAGTTGGTCTATTGTCGCTTCTATGGATAAACTTAAGAACCTTTACTGGCACCATCAACTCCTTACTGATTCTGGTTCTTTGAAGCTGGTCATTATGAACTATTAGCTTCATGCTTAAGAAGGATGTGCTTACTCTAGTTGTACCTTCAAAATAGTGGCACTGCCATCGATGGATAGGCAAGAGGGATAGATTGGGTTAGAAATGGTGAAATGTTTTGGAGCTCCATTGTTAATCCAAAGGTTGTCAGCAAAGTATTGAAAGGGAATCTTGAGATGATGGTGGAGTCAGGATTGGGGGCTTTTTAGGCAAGAGTAGATGTAGTCATACTCTAGTGTATGAAGATAAAGATTACACCAAATTGGGGAACATGCTAGTCCCATAGGGATGTCGTTGACTTGCCGATAGGTTTTTCCATTGCATTGAATTTATATATGGTTTATCAACAAGAAATAAAGCTCCATTGCTTGAGTTTTGGTGAAAGACAGGTGGTTCTTGTATGATTGGTGTGAATGTGTTCCATATATACATCTGCTAGGGAAGTGTTTAAATGAGATAAAAGGTCCTTGTTGATCAAAGTCATAGCTAAGTAGATTGTTGATAATTATGACTGGGCCTATGTCTCCATGATGTGGGATATTTTCATAACATTTTCTAATATCGGCTGAGTAGTGTTGGAATTAGGGTTGCAGAGAAACACACACAGCTTGGAGAAGACGAAGGAAGCTCAAGGCACACAATAGAGAGTATGTTACTTAGTGTGCAATGGAAAGATAGATAGCCCTAGAGTGATGGGCGTATATACAATGCACGGGGGAAAAAACCTCCTAAAGAGGGAAAAAATGCCCCGGCGGTCCTAGTGTGTTCACACACATCACTACCACATGTATATGGTAACAAATCCCCCCTGGAGTGATGCGGTGAACGAGAGCTGGCACATGAGTAAAGGGAAGTGCCATGCCCTGAGGAAAGGATCAGTCCACAAAGGGGAGTAAGACCAAAGCTTTGTGGAAAGCTTCAAGCTTCTCACGAGACAATGCCTTTGTGAAAAGATCTGCAAGGTTGTCCTGTGTTGGCACATAAGCCAAGCTGATCTCTCCTGCTGAGAGCCTCTCCCTGACATAGTGGTAATGCACCTCAATGTGCTTTGTGCGAGCATGAAAAACTGGGTTCCTCGCAACTGCCAATGCGCTCTGACTGTCAGTGTAGATAGTGTTGGCAGTGTCCTGTCAAACACCCAAGTCATCCATAAGGCGTCTAAGCCATACACACTCAACCGTAGCTGTGAAGACTGCCCTGTACTCAGCCTCACAACTCGAAGTGGCCACAGTAGGTTGCTTCTTGCTCAACCATGATATACATGAACTGCCAAGCATGAAACAAAAACCACTTGTGGAAACTCGCGTGTCAAAACAACCAGCCCAATCTGAGTCCAAAAAAGCATGTAAGTCTGGCGGCAATGATCCCCCCTTGGGATAAAACAAGCCAAGATGTAAAGTGCCACTAAGGTAGCGGAAAATCCTCTTGACAGCCTGCCAATGCTTAGACCCTGGGCTATGCATAAATCTGCTGACCTGCGAGACTGCAAACTGAATATCTGGCCTCGTGTTGCATACATAAATGAGGCAGCCAACAGCAGTTTGGTAAAGAGTGACATCAGCAGGATCGCCAGCATCATGTAGACTCAACTTCAAACCTGTTTCCATGGGAGTGGCAATAGGTTTGCAATCCTCAAGTCCAAACTTACATAGCAATGTCTCTATGTAACTTTTCTGACACAAGGCAATACCACCATCACACTGCTTAAACTGTATACCCAAGTAATGATGCAACAGCCCCAAATCTTTCATCTTGAAAGTAGCATTCAAATCAGCCTTAAATTCAGCAATATGTCTCTCATTTGGTCCAGTGATCAGCAAATCATCAACATAAAGAACCACAATGAGAAATACATCATCCTCACGCTTTACATACAATGTGCTTTCTGTTGGACTGTTACGAAAGCCTCGTTTAACCAAATGAGTGTCAGCTTTCTCATACCAAGCACGAGGAGATTGCTTCAACCCATACAAAGCCTTCTTACATTTGCACACTTTGTCCTCTTGTCCTTTTATGACAAAACCGCGAGGCTGCGTTACATAAACTTCCTCAAATATGTCACCATTCAAGAAAGCAGTAACAATGTCTGATTGATGTACATCCCAACCAAAATGAGCTTCCAATGCACATAGAAAACGCACAGTAGTCATACGACAAGTGGGAGCAAAAGTCTCTTCATAATCTATGCCTTTTTGTTGTGCATAACCCTTTGCAACAAGTCGAGCCTTATGGCGATCGATCTCACCATCCGGCTTGCGTTTCAACTTGTAAACCCACTTCGTACCAATGGCCTTTTTGCCAGGAGGAAAATCACATAAAGTCCATGTGTCATTCTCTATAAGTGCATCATATTCTGATTTCATGGCAACAATCCAATTTTCTAAATTCTGTGCTTCATCAAAAGACAGAGGCTCCTCAACATCATGTAAACTAGACACAGCCAAAGCATAACAATCTGATGCATAAGATGCATGGCGAGAGCCTGAACGACTACGACTAGATAAAGGTGCATCCAATTTACTGTCACGCAAAGTGTGCACCAGCCATTTTGGCATACCTCTAGCCTGCTCATTTTCAGCCCTTTCCTCATCAAGTACATCATGTACATCTGCATCAGTAATAGGCTGTTCTAAAACATTTTCAGAAACCCCCATAGGCTGTACATTTGCCTCATTGGAACTTACATTCGTATTTCCACCACTGAAAAGAGGCAACAAAGTGTCATAAATGTCTTGTGAGCTTACATTACTGTCTCTAGTACATGACAGCAAGGGCTGAACAGAGTCTTCCACAAACACTACATCCCGTGAAACCAGAATACGTTTTGTTTGCGGATGATACAACCTGTAACCTTTGCTTTCAGCACTATAACCAACAAAAATACATTTGACAGCCTTATCATCCAATTTTCTGCGCTGCACTTGTGGCACCAAAGCATATGCCAAACAGCCAAAAACACGCATGTGCTCAATAGAAGGTTTTCTATCATGCCATGCTTCATATGGAGTAATAGACTGCAAAGCTTTCGTAGGACACCTGTTAAGTACATAAGTGGCACACATGATGGCCTCAAGCCAAAAAGAATGCGGCAAAGCTTGACTTTTGACCATACATCGTGCCATTTCCGTTAGTGACCTGTTTTTCCTCTCAGCAACACCATTTTGCTGAGGTGTATAAGGCACTGTACATTGGTGTTTTATCCCACGACTAGCCAGAAATGCATTAAATTCATGAGACATATACTCCCCTCCTCGATCGGAACGGAGGGTGCCCATAGTACATTTTGAGACATTTTCAGCCATAGCCAAAAATTGTTTGAAGCACATAAAAACTTCGGACTTCGCTTTAAGCGGAAATACCCATGCATGCCTAGAGTAATCATCAATGAAAGTCACGAAGTACAGGTAATTGCCCAAGGACGGAGTTTGCATGGGCCCACAAACATCACTATGAACAAGCTGCAACCTGCATGTGGCCCTAACTAAACCATCCTTTGGAAACTTAGAACGCTGCATTTTACCCAGAATACAGCCTTCACAAACATGTTTGACAGGTGCTTCAAGAGGCGGCAAAGAAGCAACCATATCAGATTTCTGCAAATGCAGCAAACTGGCAAAATTCAGATGACCAAAACGTGCATGCCAAAGTTTTGCATCTGAAATAGCCCTTGAATCTGCAACAGCATTTGCAAAATTTTGTCCACACTTGTCATACAAAGTGAGCTTATACAGCCCACGGCACAAAAGCCCAGATGCAACAATTTCATCACCAAAACTGAGATCATGAACTGTACATCTGTCATCCACAAATTTGACTACAAGTCCAAGTCTAGCAAGTGCGGATACAGACAAGAGATTCTTCTTGATCCCAGGTACATAAAGTGCATCAACAAGTGTGAAGGAACTGCCATTAGCAGCGGTGAGCTCAATCTTTCCAACTCCCTAAACTGGATAAGAGGCGTTGTTGGCACAAGTGACTGAATTCCCATGAGGGATAGACTCGAGAGAGGTAAACAATTCACGATGTGAGGTAATGTGCTTTGTAGCACCACTGTCGAAATACCACACATGTGAATCTGCAGCAACTGACAAGCATGCATCATGGACAGCAGGATTGTAAGTGCACTCTGCGCTAAAAGCCCATTCTGCATCAACATCAGCATCACAATCTCCTTTCACAGAAGACTCAACAATGGCTGCATTTGTAGTGGAACCATCATTTGCAGTGGAACCACCCTCTTTCTTCTTAGCCTCTTTGGCCTTCAACTTAGGACACGACTTGATCAAGTGATCATTGTCTTTACAATAATGGCAACGCATCTTCTTTTTGCCCTTATCACCAGAATTGCCAGACGAAGTGCTGCCAGCAGAAGCATTAGGAACAGAATTTTTGCCACTCGCAGCAGAACCATAAGAAGTGGCTGCATTACTGTTACCACCCTTTCTTTGAGAAGCAATAAAAGCCTGTTCAACTGCACGCAGCCTAGTCCTGTTTTTTCTAGAAAGTGACTCTTGCAACAGCAATGTGCATAATGCATCAAACTTGACAACTTCAGGATTTCCTTGGGTCATCAGTCTCCAAGTACTAGCAAAAGTCTGGTAGGAATCTGGTAAGGCATCAAGAACAGTCTGCACAAGGGAACTGTCTGAAATGACTTCACCTGCATAAATGAGTTGCTCATTGATATCCTTGACACTAGCAAGGAAAGTGTCCATATCATCTTCCTCATGCATAATCTTCGACTCTAGCTCTTTACGCAACAAAGCAATTTTAGCCTCATTGCGGCTTGCATAAAGACCTGCTAGAATATCCCAAGCCTGTTTTGCAGATTTTGCTGAACGGATGTGAGGAATAATGGTGCGCTTCACAGACAACGCAATCAATGCATGAGCCTGTGCATCCTTAACATCCCAACGAGCTTGTTCTGCCGTAGGCAAAACAACTCTAACAGCTGCAATCCTTGCAGCAAGACCTGCAACATCCTCAACATCGCCTACATCTTCAGAACCAGGACGTACATCAATGCCCTGCACAATGTTCCAGACACCTTTTGACACAAGAACATGTTGCATCATATAAGCCCACATAGGGTAGTTGTCCCCATCCAACCTGTCCTCAGCAGCAAACATCTTGAACACATCTGTGTTGTTGTTGTCAGCCATGGTAAATGTTGCACCTGATGTGAAAACTGCCCGAAAATAGAAGAAATGGAGCGGGAACAACTTGTGCTATATAGCACAAACCGTAGAAGACTATAAGGCACCTGTTATGCAGAAAACGGCACTGACAGAAAATCTGCACAAAATGACGAAATAGCCTGTGCAGTACTGCCTGTAGTGGAAACGGAGGTCGAAATGAGCCCAAATCAGAATTCTGAGCAGACCGAGCTCTTCGAGCTCGCCCAAAATATTTGTCGACTTGCGCACGCTCGCCAAAGCTCACTGAAATCGGAGAAAGTGAGCAGGCGTGTGCTGGAGCAGCTGGCGACTAAGCCCGGGAGGACGTGACCTGCTCTGATACCAATTGTTGGAATTAGGGTTGCAGAGAAACACACACAGCTTGGAGAAGACGAAGGAAGCTCAAGGCACACAATAGAGAGTATGTTACTTAGTGTGCAATGGAAAGATAGATAGCCCTAGAGTGATGGACGTATATACAATGCACGGGGGAAAAAACCTCCTAAAGAGGGAAAAAATGCCCCGGCGGTCCTAGTGTGTTCACACACATCACTACCACATGTATATGGTAACAAGTAGACTGAGTTGACGTTTTTTGGTAAGTTAAAGAAAACATCATATAGGGAATCGAATACCCACCATGATTGTTATTTAATATTGAAACATAGAAGAGCTTTTTGATTAAGTAGGTGAGCTCGATGTTTTAGGTGAGCTTGATGTTATTTAATATTGAAACATAGAAGAGCTTTTTGATTTAGTAGGTGAGCTCGACGTTTTAGGCATGGAATACAAGTTTTTAGTATGCATCCTAAGAGTAGTGAAGCTTCCGTAAAGCAGCAATTACACCCACAAGTGATCCATCTGAAGGCTTTCTTATGAGCTTTGTATGTAGCCATGAGATATGGGAGGGAAAGGCGGTTTTCGGCTTGAAATTTTCCCAAGAAGGATTGAATTTCTTGTAGATTGGTAAAGGGGGAATTGTTACTAGGTAGGAAATCGTTGCCCTTCAATATCTTCGAGGCTTCTTGTATTGTAAAGGATGGACAGATGAATGTGGGGTTGTTATATGCTTTGTCCTAGCAAGTAATAAAGAACTTGCTCTTTAAATTATCAATGTAGGGGTCTAGTGGGATTATCAATTTTTAGGATATTTTTGGTGGAAGGGAAGTTTCATAGTACTTCCAAAAGAGACTTTTAACATAATCCTCAGGTAAGTGAGAGGGTAGTATCACAATGCCCTCTCTTGTAATTTCACAAGACACATCCAAAGCTCATTGATGGAAATATGTCAACATAAGGGTTGAGTGGGAATGTGATTCAATCCTTTCATGACTATCTTTCTTAAGAGATTATCTTCAAGAGGCATGAGATCAAAACACAACACATGTTTAAAGTCTTGGTGATAACCAGGCATTGCTTTATTACAATGACATAGAGGCACTAAAGGGTGAGTAAAGACATCCTTAGAATTACATACCAAAAGCTTGATGGGGTCAAGAAAAGACCTTGCAAAACATACGTCATCCCATATTGCATTAGGTGTGATGTTGAGTCCATATAAAAATAGCCCAATACAAGCTTAATCGGACCTTAAGCCATAAAGACATTTTGATAGGTTAAGTGCAATATAATGTGGTTTCTAGGTTGAGTTTGGGGGAGTAATCTTCGGCCGACTTCATTCTTGATATGTGACCTGTAGCCATTCAAAAATATAAAAGATTTTTAGCAGTCGGATTACAACCAAGTGTACTTGCAGAGCGAGTTCTGGATGTGGGTGTAGGGTTTTGATTGAAGCCCTGGATGGATGGTGACTGCCTTGCAGCTTGGCCTGTAGACCAATTGAAAGTTGAGCGACTAGCTGATGATTCATAAGAGGAGAAAACAGGGTTCCAAGTAGGCGGGGTAGGTGGTTGAGTCAAATAACATGGGTTTTGACTCCTTGTTTTTACCACTACCATGTTCCACCCGCCCTCTCTTTCCATTTCCTACAATCAGAGCTAGATTCTCTGGTAGGTAGAACAGCCTTTTGGAGAATTGCATCCAGTTCATTGTTTTGAACATCCAAGGGCAATTGCTGGAATAGGGCGCCTTGCTTAATGAAGCTCTTTAACCTCTCCCAATATATAAATGAATGAGGAGGGCTTTGATGGCTTCTTGTCCTTTAATAGAGACCCATTTCAAAAATTTGAGGCTGCTTTTCTTTAAATAGTTGGCTGGAAAAAAGGAAGTGACATTAAACATCAATAGCCATAAAGCATGGTCAAAGCAAAGTACATTGCCATCACGATAGTGGTCTCCTTCGTCATTAAGCTCACAGCCACATTTGATAAATGGTATGTTAATATTCCACAGCTGTGTAGTGTAGCTAGGCTCTTAGCCTGTGAGGGAAATGACTCCTTTTACTCCAAGGACAAATCCCAAGTTGATAGAGCATCTTTGTGTCTCAAATTGTGCCATAGTAAATGGGTAGCCAATGAGGTAGGGCTCAATGATATTGGACAAACTAGTTACCAGAATGTGCTGCAAACCAGTTTTTGTTGCATCCTTGTCCTTGTCATTAATCAAGGTGAGGAGAACTCTCATTAATGGGAGCTAGTAAGGCATAGTTCCCAAAACCCCAGACCTTTTGATGGGTATCTTGTAGCATAGGTTCCATCCTTCTGTGAGGGATAAAGGGGCCAATATAAGCCTCCATAGGTTTGAACACCTTCTCTAGGAGAATTCCAACAACTAAAAATTCCTCGTTGACAGCCTCTTGCTCGTCATCCTCTAGTTCTTTTGGAATGAGGTTACTTATAGGGTTTGAAGGTGGTGAAAAAGACACCATGGGGGCCCTTACAGTATGTTTTTCTTCCTTTGCCTGACTAGAAGATCATTTCAGATCTTTTCCCATGCATCTCCATGAATCTCCTCATGATGAAAGGGGAATTCTCCCACCATTCTTTGTTTTCCCAAAAATCCTCACTGGGAATATTAGGGATACTGGTTATGATTTCTCGAACCTTCTCCATGGCCAATGATGGGTTTTCCCGAGCTAGGGCATAGATGCACAACCATGATGGGCTAAGAGTAGGGTGTCAAATCATGCTCCAACATTGACACATGTTAAATCATGTTCAATGATGGTCTTGTGAAAGATAAGGTCCCTTATGCAAAGCAGTAGGCCTTGTATGAAAGAGGCTACAACAGATAATCAGTTGTATCGTAGCCGCATTAGTTCTTGATGCCAAGTATCTACATGTCTTGCATGCAAGAGATTATGAGCTCGTTTATCAAGACAAAGGATCTTGGTCAGGTTATGAGCTACCAAGACTATTAGTGTGTGTAGGTAGCTTTCAATGAAAGGAGCTAAGGACATCAACTTAACAAACGTACAAAGCATAGATGCTTCAAAAAAAAGATACTTCCATTACTTTGGTAGTTACAACAGAGTGTTTTTTTAAGAAGAATTTGTGTGCAGAATATAGAAAGCTCAACGAATGATACCTGCATCCATTATGAGAAAAGTACAATTTAGTGCTTCACTCATAGATTACCGTGTCATGTAAGTGGAGCACTTGTTATCGATGTTAACTATATGCTAAACACAAAATAAAAAAGTACTCGTGTTTACTTGAGTGGGAAGATCCATGTAGAATTGGTTGGCGTTGTAAGGCCCAATGAGGAGTCTTGCAAGCTGCAAGCCGTAGGATCAAAGACCACCACCTTCATATATAGTTGAAGGTGCTCCAAACATGAAACAACAAGCAGTTAGAATAGTGGTGCTGCAGAAGTGGGGGTAGTGGGAGAGGTGGTGGACCTACAGGAGGTTTTTTCTTGCACCCGCCATGCAAGGATAAGTCCAGAGAGTGGAATAGTGGATTTGTGTAGAGTGGTACTTTGCCTTAACCCCTCATGTATAATGGCTGCCATGTCAGTTGGTACCCTGACAGATTTTGCCAAAATTTCTAAATGATAGGATTTTTATAATTATGGGGAGGTTCTTAGATAAATCTCAAATGGAGCAAAATTATGGTATGTGTGTGTAACAAAAAAAGTGTACATGTACATGTGTGCGTGCACGAATATATGGGGTTTGAATGCCTTGGTGTACTCAAATGTTATTTTCGAGCAACGAAAAAATTGCTTTCATAATTTAAGAATCCATCATTAAAGATGTATGATTATTCTTTGCACAAGGAATTTAGGAATCAATGAAGAAAGCACTACAAGATACCATGTTTTCAGTCAACATTAGTGAATGCCTTTAACACCTCATAGGCCAACCTATGAATGCTCATGCATACTTTTTTCCAAAGCATTGATCCGAAAAGAAATTGTATCAATATCTGCATATGAAATTTTTTCTGACGAAGCTTTACTAACACATTCCGCTATGATCAATCGCTAAAGTAAGGCTTGTAGCTAAGCCTATGAGAAAGAATAATAGCAATCCATTTCCATGTAGTATCTTACAATGAAATTTTCACCATCATAAAGCAACATGGTGCATTAGGCACATTATTACCATTAACAAGAAACTATACACTTTAAGCCACAACCTTGAGGATAGGGAGGCACCCAATTTGGTTTGAGGATCATATTGTATTGATCTTATAATAGAGCAATAATATTGCTCAGAGCATCCTATAATCTTCTATTAATACCTTCAAGATCAAGAATAATCCAATCGAAGGGAAGAAAAATATATGGATTAGTTACTTTATAGGGAAGTGTTTCGAACATAAATTTGAGAGAGATCATAAGATCTCTCCAAAATGTAGGCTACAACAATCTGTAAAACTGCGAGAAAATGACAACTTGCAAGCCTGTTTCTTGGAAACATATCAAAATTCAAGAATAAGAGCTGCAACCAAAACAATCAATTTGGACCTTGATATGTTTTGGCTGAAAAAAACACTATACACACATCTTGAAACCCCACAAGTCCCTACATCGAAAAGTTTCAAATAACTCCCCGTCCATGCAATTTTTTAAAACTGCAATCCCACTTGTTTATTGTGAAACTTGAACCTTAAATACGTTTGATTAAAACCTGTTAGTTATTTGTAAACTCTTTGCATTGTTATAAAAAAAAAAAAAAAAATCACATGTTATTGAAGCCTGATATACTTACTTTGTAGAAGACGTGACCAAATTATGAACAGCTGTGCAAAAAAATCATTGAAATGGCAATTTTTAAGGGCAAGGGTACAAAACGTTACGCAACCGCCCTGATTGGAACCTTCTAACAAAGCCTGAATTTGGCACATAAGTTATACGCACAAATTTCACAGGGAAAATCGAACACTTAGACCTTAGCCTGCCACACACAGCTTTGCTGTCCTGTCAATTCGAAGGGCTAACACTGGCGGACGTCGCACTATACATTCAGTCACTAAATGAGAATAATGATCCCGGCTCGCCGCCCGCGGCTCGCAACCAGCATTAACTAAAACCCATCATACAGGTAGAAGAACTTAAAGAGCTTGCCACCAAGTATTTTAAGAGTACTAAAATATAAAGATGAGACTGGTTAACTCTGTGAAGTGGAAGAAGTGGAAAACTTCGGTTTTTGTTCCTATTGTATTTACCATTGGAGGAAGTGTGTACAGGCCTTCCATCATCAATCCCTTCCAAATTATGGGCAGTCTCTCATGAGTGCAACATTGGTGTGGACGAACTATCATCAAAGTTGTACTACCCCAACCAGTGATTCCCAATGGTCGAAAAAAAACCTAGGCTTATCATAGTCCCACCTATGAATTTTGAGATTTACCTCTTAAAGGTGAGAACCCCTACAAAATGTAGAGAAAATTAGTGTAAAAGCCTTCAAATATACTCAATTACTCCTTAAAATTCTCATATGTAGGTTTTCAAGTTTTCGAGCTCTATCGGTGAATTATCTAATCCAAATTAAATAATCAAAGTGTTAGTTGCCATTACATTGCATCTATGTAAGTACCAATGTTGGAGAACAAGCACACATCAAACTATCAAGTTCAAGAAGACGATTCAAAGATGAAACCTAACAGGAATCGCGAATTTTGTGCTCTTGCTTCGAGCACAAAATCTTGGAGCTTTGTGTTCCGACTCCTAGCACAAAACGTTCACAAATCCCGTGTCACAAAGAGAAAACCAAAGACAGCGTGGCTTGGTACTTGACTTCTTACAATTCTTTTCGGTCTCATGAATAAACAAAAGCTTACACACTTATTTTTGCCATCTGCACACCCCTTGTAATGATAACACCTTAATCTCGTAACCCAAAAACTACTCTATACATCAGATAACTCACCCCAATAAGGAGCTCCTTTTATTCAGACTTCCCTTCACAGTGAAAGCCTCAATAGCACCAAAAAGGGTATCCATTGACAATACCCAGACAAAGCTCTGGCTTGTGCTGTACAATGGTGCAAAGTCATATCCAAATTTGTATTATATAATAACAACGCATACTCCATCGTCATCCTCTTAATGAGTATTTTTTACCAGTGAACGGTTGAAACTTGGCCTGCTCTTCTTTTGAAGGTTCCTCCTTCACCGGATCCTTGGGCAATGGTTGCTGCATGATGGCAAGTCAACATAGTTAGTACAAGCAAATTCTTGGGTTCATCTACACATTGGAAACACTGTATGGGGTCACTATAGGAAGCATGTGGACACAAGTCTCCACAATTTCAAAAAATAAAAACCCTTTCAAAATATCTAAAATGCATAAGTGAAGCTTGAGTCTAGGAAATGAAAAGCCTCAGGAAAGTGGAAAGCCAAAACACTCGGCATGTCTAAATAAAGATATGGTCGCGAGAGTGCATGCAATGTGTGTTATTCTTCTTTTTCCTTTCTGGTTTTCTTCTCTTTAAAGTTTCCTCGCACCATGTATGTACTGAATTTATTTCTTTTGAAGCCATTAGAAGTAGCATCACTCGTAGTAAGACAGCATACCTTGGCAGCTGCATTCGCACTTGCATTGCCCCCACCAAAAACCAACTTTCCAGGTGCCCTACTTCCTGATGTGCTTGCTTTAGCCTCTGACTTTTGTGAGCTTGATTGCGGGGGCCTTACGCTCTGAGACACGCCAATAGGTGCGACAGACTGTGGTAGCAGCTTCCCGTCTAGTCGCCTTCCTACCCCTGAGAAGGCATTGAATTTAGCTTCCTCTGGCTCTTCAGGATCCTGAGTGACTGCAAGAATATTCCCATTGGCATGTCAAATTGTGCTGCTATCAAGCCTGCAAAAAGCATGAGATCGTGGTTCCTCAGGTTGAATATCAAAAGGCTGTAAGTTACCTTGGGCTGTCCCTGCATTGCTTGATTCAGCCACTCGCTTTACCTGCTCTGGCTCCTTGTAATCGAGGGGAGGCGCAAAATCCACCTCACAATCTGTTTCAATAATCGAGACTGCTGCTGATGGTTTTGCCTCAATAATGTCGATATAGTACTTCTTATTGTTATAAGCAACCATGATATTGTCCCCCACTGTCAAACATGAAAAGTTTCGAAGAGTTGTTTCTAACCTGCAAAAAATTCATGTACAAGGAGAAATCAGGCATGGAGACCATTCACATTGCAATAAGTAAAACATCCTCCCATGCATTTAAGCACCATATCTACTGCTCATAGTAAAATATCTACCATCATTCTCATCCCTTCTTTAAATTAACGTATTATATTACCCAAGTACACAAACTTTTAGCCATTGCTTCTCTCATGGAGTCTGTGTGTTAGTCAATCCCCATTCATAATCAACTTTTCTACTCAAAGAAACCAGTTGACCCAAAGGAATCGACTAAAGGAAGATGATATTGTCCCCCACTGTCAAGACATGATAAGTTTCAAAGAGTTGTTTCTAACCTGCAAAAGTTTCGTGTACCAGGAAAAATCAGGCATGGAGACCAGTCACATTGCAATAAGTAAAACATCCTCCCATGCATGTAAGCACCATATCTACTGCTCATAGTAAAATTTAGAGCATCCTTCTCCTCCCTTCTTTAAGTTAACGTATTATAGTACCCAAGTACACAATCTTTTAGCCATTGCTTCTCTCATGGAGTCTCTGTGTTAATCAATCCCCATTTACAATCCACTTTTCTACTCAAAGAAACCAGTTGACCCAAAGGAATCGACTAAATTGTACTAAGAACATGACTGCAAAACACCCACACAGCCTTGGGGTTTGAGATATCCAAGAAATCCTTCGTATGTGGCTGCAACTTGACATACGATCCTTTGGGTAAAGTTGCACTCTTTACTCTGACTATGTCTCCCTCTGAGAGTAGCATGTTCTCCATCATCTGCAACGGAACAAGGTGAGTAGCTCCTATGGTAATGTACTCATCTAATTCGGTTTTGAAGAACAAAAAATCAAATCTCCAAGAAAAAATCATTGAATATTCCTTACCCAATAAGGCATATAAATCATCCCTTCTTCAGCAACAAACTCTAGAACACCGCAATGGGATGTCCGGCTTGTTGCAGGATTGTGTAGCTCAAATAACATAGGGTAATCTATCCGCAATGATGCTGCAAGTTTATAAGAACCAAGAATTGATTGGCAAGATGACATGACCCTATCTCTTTGCCAAAATGTGTCCACAAAATGCAATTTATCTCAACAGATTGTAGTATTAAGTGAGCACACAGAGATCCAAGTCAATCAAATCCAATGCTCGGAAGTACAAGAGGCTAAAGGGCATCCATGAACAAGCTCGAAAATAGCAACTGTGCTTGAATTTATATTAGTAGAGACTCTGCTCAAACAGCTGATATATGTTGCCATGTCTTTAGTGATTCCATACCCAAATAGATCAGGAGTTCGGAACAAGTTCATTGCATATAAACCACACAATGATGGTAGGTAGTACACATTTCACCATCTTTAATGTCAGTACAAATGAAAGATGAACAGTAGATTGTATTTGCAGAACCATCTACCAAATAGATTATTGAATGCTTATCCAGGTATGCTAGGGAAAATACTTTCTATCTTTATGTACATAGCCTCATTTTGCTTCTCGTATTTGTCTCCAAAGCTTGTCTAAGCCATCATCCTCTCATTTTGCGCTCGCTGTTGCTGCCCGCTCCCTCCCCCTCGCCATCGCTGCTTCCCCCCTCCTCCCCTCCTCGCCATCGCTGCCCCC
The DNA here is from genome assembly GCF_014529385.1 of Adiantum capillus-veneris. Classification (NCBI taxonomy): domain Eukaryota; kingdom Viridiplantae; phylum Streptophyta; class Polypodiopsida; order Polypodiales; family Pteridaceae; genus Adiantum; species Adiantum capillus-veneris. Next base: position 38,487,645 of record NC_140951.1, on the reverse strand, counting down.
CACCCCAGCCCTCCGTAACCTTCTGCGCGCAAGCCCCTGGCCAACGCCGCTGCACTCAATCCAGCCCGCTGCCCCTCCCCGTCGCCTGCACACTCGCATACACACACCCCCCCCCCCCCCCCCCCCCCCCCCCCCCCCCCCCCCCCCCCCCCCCCCGGCCCTGTGCCCTGTCCTCCCTCCGCTGCTCGCTCAGGCTGCCCGCCCAGTCACCCCCACCCCCGCCGTTGCCCTGTCCGTCCACCATCCTTTCGCCCGCCTACCCGCAGTTTTTGTTTTTCTTGGCCCTTCGTCTCGCCTTTCCTGCTTGTCGAGCCTCGCCAATTACCTTGGCATGTTTGGTCCAGCAGGAGCTTCCCCCTTCGTCTTCAATTTTTTCGCCTCTTATCCGCAGCAACAGACACAAATGGAGGCTCAAGCTCCGCCACAGAGGGACTCGCCTGAAGCCCCCTCGCCCGACCCCGCTGAGCCCACCATTCGACTTGCTCTTTCGCCGCCAGAGCAAGCGAGCCTTGCCGCAGAGGTAGAGCGTTTGCAGGCGACTTCGGTCATCTGCAAGGTTCTCGGCACCCGACCTAGCAGAGGAGAGCTGCGAGACCTTCTCCAGGCCCGCCTTCTCGCAGAGGTGGGCAAGATCTTGGATGTCCAGATTCTCGGACAGGGGTACTACCAGATCGAGTTCGAGACTTCCGAGATGGCCTCCAAGGTCATAGCTATGAGTCCACTGGCCATCCGAGCATCACGCGCCCACTTTCGACAGTGGCGACATGGTTTTGACCCGACTTCGGATGTGCTAGTAGAGGAGGCAGACATCCCCATCTCAGTCTGCTTTCCGGGTTTACGGAGGGAGTACCTTCCACTTCTCTCCGGGACTGGCTCCGCCATCGGGACTGTCCTGAAGACACCTCGTACGGCAGCATCAGTAGCTGCCAAGGCGGCTGGCATCCCTTCAATTCGAGTTTTGGTCAGAGATACCCACACGCTCCCGAAGGTCATTCTTCTGCCTCGGGTGAGTGGGGGGTGGTTTAGACAGAGTGTGGAGTACTCGGGTCTCCCGAACCAATGCTTCATTTGCAGACAGATGGGCACCTAGCGAAGGCCTGTCCACGGAGGAGGCCACGACCTGCACCTCAGTCTCAGCCTCAACCCCAGCCTGCCAAGGCTAGGCCGCAGCCACAGCCAACGGCACAGCGCACAGATTCAGAGCCACCCTCCGAGCTTGGGGCTCTAGTGGAGGAGGGATGGCAGCAGGCCCACGGTCGTCGACGCCAGGGGCCACAGCGACAGCCTGGCACTCAGAGTGGCCCTCAGGTGCCTACTCAGCAGCAGTGGGTTCCCACGGGGAACCGCTTTGGTCCTCTTGAGCAGGAGGAGCCCCCTACACCAGCCTCCACCTCCGCTTCACCCTCGCCAGCCGCCCCACCTTCAGAGTTCCCCTCCTCCTCCTCATCCCCCCTCCCCGCCCTCTGCTCCCGTCCACTCCCCACCTCGCCCCCCTGTCTCTGTCGCCCCACCCCGCTTCTCTTCTCCTCCGCCCCCCCCCAGCTCCTTCTCCCCCTCCTCCTGCTTCAGTACCACAGTCGTCTCAGGAGAGTGGTCCCTTGCCGGCGGCTAGGAGATCTCTTGGCAGCGCCTTTGCCACGAGTCGCCTAGCGAGAGAGGGTCAGCCCTTCTTGCGGCCCCCTCTGCAGATTCAGACATCCTCCCTTGCAGCTATCCCTCGGGGTCTGATGAGCATTGACCTCCGTCGCCGCTGGGATTTCTTCGATTACGGGTTCACTCGCTTTCTTGGCGATTCCGCAGCAAACCACGAGGCAGCCTGCTTCAGGGTCCATGCTTTGTTCCTCACCGCTAGGGGGACAGAGGCCTTGGACTCGGCAGTTGGTTTCTCCTTCCCCCTCTGTGGTAAGACCGAGACAGAGTGGTCCCTCTCAGTGGTGGGATGGTTGCATACACAGGTTCTCGAGTTCTCTCACCACTTGGGAGAACTTGGAGTTACACATTTGCTGCAGACTTTGTGGCCACTGGCCAAGTTTGCGGTGACACCCCCAGACTCAGCAGGATGTAGGCACATTGTGGTGTACTTTTTTGCTGATACGCAGTGTTTTCCTTGCTATGTATACATTCATGAGGACTCCTGGACAGAGGAGGTTGCTTTACGCACGGCTCGCTCTGCTTGGGCTTGGGCCAGGCACTCACTGCAATCTCGCCTATCTAGAGGACGCTCGGATGCGGATTACTCCCCATCCAAGCCAGCCTCGAAGATAGCCCGTCTTGCTGCTGCGGCAGCATCTGTTCTTTCTCGCTCTCCATGAGGATCGTCTCGTGGAACGTGCAGGGACTAGGTGGGCCCCATTTCAGCGACAGCGGGGCCGATTGCGTCAGGAGCTTCAGCGTTGCCTTGTGGGAGGAGAGATTGATCTCCTTATGCTTTAGGAGCACCATTTGTCTGAGAGCCGCATTCGGCGATGTGGTTAGATTTTGCGTGGACGTTATGATACCTTTTGGTCAGCTGCTTTTGGACCTGGAGACATCCAGGGAGGGGTATGTATGACTATTGCGGAATCATTGCAAAAGGCCATTGTGGGCAGAGGGATTATTGTGCCAAGCAGGGCTCAATGGATTACTATGCAGGTTCAGGGTGGCCTTGTGGGCTTCCTGAACATCTATGCGCCCAATGTGACGAGTGCTCATGCAGAGTTTGGGTCACAGATTGTTGAGTCTTTACCACAGGTTGACCATTGGTGTGTAGGAGGGGACTTCAACATGTTGGAGGACCCTTCTGACAGGATCGGAGGCAGCCATGCTACTGTGCATGGAGTCGAGTTAGCAGCTTGGGAGAGGTTGTGTGTGACTTTGAGGATCTCAGATACATGGCAGCATTCTGGCTTTGTGAGGCCTCCAGAGAGTCTTGCCTTCTCTAGATCGGACCACAGAGTGGGAGGAGTGAATCTATCGCAGATAGATCGCTTCTACACTAGTGACCACTTTAGTGACCTGGGGGGATCAGTGGGCATCCAGGCAGGGACATCCTTCTCGGACCATGCACCAGTGATCCTCACAATGGCAGACAGGCAGAGGAGTGGGAGCACGATGCTTCACATCCCAGAGCGGGTCTTGTTGGACTCAGCACTCAGAGAGAGGGTAGAGGCTCTCTGGACAGAGGGCATGGACAGCCAGGCTCTACCTGCAGACAGAGTGGCCTTAGGCCTAGCTCAGCTTAGCCACTTTTTTCTCCAGGAGTCTCTGGCTCGACGGGCTGCAGCGAGAGAGGAGGAGCAACGTCTCAGACAAGGCATTGTTTCACTACAAAGGATGCAGGAGCACCATCCAGACAGTCCATGGTTGGAGGAGCAGTTACAGCAGGCTCGACAGGAGCTTGCTTGCACAAAGGAGAGGCGTCATGAGTTTGCCTTTCACCGACAGGCATCTCAGTGGACTCAGGTGGGTGACAGAGTTACAGGTGTTTTTTTTGAGACAGTGGGACCTCGGCACTCGCATGCCAAGGTCAATTAGTTGAGGAGACCCGATGGGTCAGTTGTTTGTGAGCCCGAGGATATGCGTGCAGTTGCTACTGACTTTTACCGTGAGTTACTGTCGGCTGAGCCCCAGTCAAAGCGACAGGATGCATGCAGGGAGCAGGTTTGGGCACAAATGCCTTGTCTTGTGACTGAGGAGATGCGCCAGAGGCTAGAGATGCCTCTTCAGCTTGAGGAGCTGCACACGGCTCTTAGGGCCCTCCCTCGTGGTAGCTGTCCTGGTGAGGATGGGCTGACTCCCAGCTTCTTCTTGGAGTACTGGGACCTGCTTGGCCCAGATCTTTGTAGTGCCTTTCAATACATTTTGCACACAGGAGTGATGCCGGATAGCATGAGTGAGGACCTGATTTACCTTATTCCAAAGGAGGGTGGCTCCTTGGATGAGATTCGACAGTGGCGCCCCATCACCATCCTCAACTCAGCCTACAAAATTCTTGCCAAGGCTTTGAGTTTGAGGATTCAGCCACTTTTGGAGAGCCTTATACATGGGACTCAGACAGGTTTTGTCAAGGAACGCAGTATCCTTGACAACATCTTCACTTTCTGGGAGGCTTCTACCTTGGCACGGCTCCGTGGGGAGGACCTTGTGATTCTTCTTCTCGATTTTGAGAAGGCATATGACAGTCGACTGGGACTTTCTAGAGGGCACGCTCCGCAAGATGGGCTTCTCAGATGCTTGGATCAGAGGGGTGTCAGCTTTGTACAGACAGGCTCACAGTCAGGTGCTTTTGACAGGAGGTAGAGGTGAGCCCTTCATGCTCACACGATCGGTCAGACAGGGTTGTCCTCTTGCCCCCTTTCTCTTTCTGTTCTATGCGGAGGCGATGAGCAGATTTTTGGTGTCACAGCAGATTGGTCTGAGGGGCTTAGCACTCCCTATACGGGGAGATGAGCTTCTGGACGCTGAGTTTGCCGACGATTCAGCCTTGTACTTAGAGGGCCAGGAGGCCAATCTACACAGATGTGAGCAGGCTTTCGAGACCTTCTGCCGTGCATCAGGCGCATTGATCAACTGGAGAAAGACAGTGGCTTTCTCGGTTGGCAGTGCTCCTGTGCCAGATTGGATGCTAGGAGAGGGTTTCAGGTGGATTCCTCTAGGGACCGCAGTTCGGTACTTGGGTTGTCAGGTTGGTCTGGACTTGTCCCCCGAGCAGCAGATTGCTCCTCTTCTCCTGTCCATCAGGAGAAAGCTGTTACATTGGAGCTCAGCACGACTTTCGCTGGCTGGTAGAGTAGTAGTTGCCAACCAGGTGTTGTTGGCGACTATGTGGTACATCACTTCTTGCTGGATCTTCTCGAGTTCTTGTATCAACCAGGTAGAGAGGCTGATCAGGAACTTCCTTTGGTCAGGTCGCGACACTCAGATTGCCCGAGCCAAGGTGGCTTGGTCGGTCATCACACTTCCTTGTTCTTAGGGAGGGCTTGGGATCATTGATCTTGCACAGCAGAGCAGAGCCCTTCTTGGGAAGTTTGTCGTCAGAGGACTTCTTCCAGGCGAGGAGCCCTGGAAGGAGTTCTTGCTGCAGAGGCTTCGTGCCAGGGTGCCTCAGTCAGAAGGCCCTTGGCAACCTTCGACCAGATGGATCTTTACAGAGTTGCGCCGAGTTGGTTTGAGCAGCAGACTGGAGGACCGATTCGCTGTGAGTTTGCTTCAATCTTGGGAGCTCTTACGGCGTGGCCTAGAGCAGAGACAGCCGACGTGCATAGAGGAGCGCCTACGGCAGCCCCTCGTCTGGAACCCCATGGTTAGCACTCAGAGAGGCCACTTGGTTGGGACTCGGCCTCATGTTTCTTGGGGTCCCATGGCAACAGGTCCAACGCGTTCTCTAGGTGACTAGCTAGAGTTCACAGGTTTGTCAGAAGAGGTGCAGGCTGTTCAGCTACAGGGCATGAGACGGGTGCAGAGCATGTGTCAGGACATCTCAGAGTCAGTTCCAGCTGAGTGGCTCACGCCTCTCGAGCAAGTAGCACCCCGGTGGATAGGAGCCTTCACACGACTGGAGGTTCTCATTTCAATCAGGGCTTGCTCAGAGATTGTCCCAGCCCTGTTCTTCGAGCTTCAGGGTGGGGGACGATTACGCGAGTTGCAGTAGAGGCCCCGCAGGTAGCAGAGTGCTGTTTCCAAAGGATCCGAGTTGTGGGCATCTGTGGGAGGACTTGCGTCATAGACCCTGACCCAGCAGCTCTTGAGACTGGACATTGGAGGCTATGGGCTTGGGAGTGTTGTCCACTGGCACGAGTACAGTGGGATCCTGGTGAGTGGCTATGGAGGGACCACTTCTCTTCTGCAAACCGCCCAGGAGTCCCCTTCTTTCAGTACACTGTTCGGCTTGGACGTCATATACTTGCAGCACAGAGAGAGGCCCGCCCCGCTGTAGCACGTCATTGGCAGGAGGAGGGCCTCACAGTCGAGTTCTTGGCAGCTCGAGTTCTTGGCAACTTTTTGGCAGAGGCTGTGGGACTCCAGACAGCCGAGGCGCGTCCTTTTGTTTCAGTGGCTGGTTGCACACAGAGCCACAGCAGTAGGGAGCTGGCTTGTGCATAGTGGTCTCTCGGCCGCATGTGCAGCCTGTGACCAGTTGGTGGAGAGTCAGCGTCACTGTCTTTGGGACTGTCCCTCGGCCCAGCAGGTGTGGCTACGAGTTCTTCGGCTGATGCCTGGCCTCTCCACGGCTCGACAGTACACTTGGGGGGCAGCCACTTGGTCCACCCTCACGGGCCCCGCACTTCACTTTGAGCTATCTTCCACCAGCAGGATGATAGTGATGCAGGGGGGGGCGACCTACACTCCAGCCTGCGCTACAGAGCTTACTCCACAGGAGTGGTGCAGTGAGAGAGAGGAGTGTTGGGAGCTCATCAGCGGCCTAGCTCTCTGGTTCATCTGGCGGGCCCGCTGTTTCCGCATCTTTGAGGCTCGCCCTATGCCACCAACAGAGACTGTTCGTGACTTTTGGCTAGAGCTGATCCATACTCTCAGAGGACAGCTTGAGGGACTACAGGGCAGCTCCGACCGCATGCGGGAGCGCCGCGAGGCTTTCCTTCGACTCTGGCGCCCTGGGCCTTTCTACACTATTGTCCAGGGGGTGCTCAGATGGCACTACTGTCCACCTGTGTGGCTCTTCCCTCCTCCCATCTCTTGATTTAGCCTGATTGTATATATGCTGTTTTTCATTGGGAGAGTCTCCCCATCATGCTTGTTGTAGCCCTCTCTCGCAGAGGTGGATGTAGCCCTATGGGCAGTTTTCATTAACTAATAGAAGGATCTTTTTCTCAAAAAAAAAAAAAAACCATCATCCTCTCTGTAGGCCTCTGGTATTGTAGGATGGAAGCCCTTAGATTCTTGATCCGTGGTATTCATCACTGTCAAAATTTGAGCCTCGCTAAAAGACATTAAAAGCGTCACATTCAAACTGCCTGAAGTACCTGGTTTCTTGTTAAAATTTTCTTCTGAGAGACAGGGCCGTAGTTTAAGCAAGATGACTACAATGTAAAAGAAAACCCTCAAGTGACTGAACATGTGAAGAAGGAACTACATTTCATATGAAGGTCATCGTGAGACAGTGGTGTCCCAAGATCTAGAGTCTGGTGGAGTCTTCCACTTTCTGTCCGCAAGTTCCGGGTGGCCTATTTCTGCCACTGCTCTTTTTTGCAGCCCATCTTCGCTCGCCTCCAGCTCTTGATGTATCTTTCTTTATTGTACCTCTGTTTCGCTCGTAGTTTTTTCCCTATGGTTTAGTTCTCATGTCATACCTCAGGGTTTTTTCACTGCAAGTTCAAGTAACTGTAATGCCTATGGGCTTTTGTAATATCTTTGCGCTTTTCTAAATTTGCTTTATGTAATACAGAAGGCTCCAAGCCCTCCTTTTTCCAAAAGCATAAGTGATGTCACTGACTAATGTGGAACAGGATTTCAAGCAGTACTTCAATGGATAAAGATGTGTAATCTTGCCAATTAAGACGAGGCTTGACATGTCCGAGCATCTGATGCTAGGTCATTCCGATGTTAGTGCGGTACAAAATGGACTCAGCCAAAGCAGCATGACAGGTATGATGAAAGAAAGAGAGGTCCTAAAAAAGAGCTTATGTTACAAGCCCTAACACTCCAAGCGAGCAATCAATAGCAACACAAACAAAATCTGCAAATAACTGAGCAAAACTTGAAGAGAGAGAGAGAGAGAGAGAGAGACAGAGAGAGAGAGAGAGAGAGAGAGAGAGAGAGAGAGAGAGAGAGAGAGAGAGAGAGAGAGAGAGAAATGAAATGAAATCTTATATTAACGTCTTTGAAAGGCCAAAATGACCTATGAGACCAAAAAGTTACAACTGGTGAATCTGATACCATGTCTGAGTACGGAAAGTACAAAGAACTAAAACTAGAACACTAAAACACTAAGGAAATGAATCTAAAGCCGATCCAGAACTGAAACGAGATAGAGAGAGGGGGGGTGGTGGGTTCAAATGAAATCTCTCATCGGTCGCTGTCAAATCTCATCAATATCCTCCATGGTCAGTACTCTGACTGGGCGTCTTGCATGTCGAGCTAGAGTGATCTGGATCTTCTGCTGCAGCCTTCGTCGATGGTGGGAGACCCCCCGAGGTCGTGAGCGTCTGGATCTGCCTAGCTCAATGGCTCGATCAATCAACGTACCTCTAGTGTGGGTGGGCTCTGAGATCTGCTGTGATGGCTCTCCCCTGGCTGGTGTAAAGAAATCTGTGATCTGTCTCTGAGACTGTCTCTCCCCTAATGTCCTCAGCAAGCTCTCCCTAAGTCTGCGCAGCTCTAGTAGAAACAATCCGAGACATCTCCGATCCTCGTATCACATGACTCTAGAAAATGGTCTAAAGCCCTCTCTGAACAAACAGTGGAAGCGGCCTCGTATCTCATAGTACGCCGGGCAATGACATGTGTAGTGCAGCTCTGTCTCTGGCTCTAAGCGACATAAGTGACATATCCTGGCCCCTACTAGTACTCCTTGAAATCGGCCAGTCTCAATCTGGAGCTGATGTGAGGATGTGCGTATCTGCCCAAATAGCGCATCGTATCCCATGAGATAAATGTGTATCCATGTATGCAGGCCTAGTCACAGAACCATCCTCCGTGAGTTAGAGAAGATGCTCTTTGTAGAAGGCCATCTTGGTGCCCAACTCCTGTGTCGGCTGTATCCATGTGCTCCTGATATCTAGCTGAATTAGATCTTGACGTATGAGTCCGGTGATCTCTATCCGTGTGAGAGATAGGGAGGGTGCATCCAGAGAGTATTGAAACGGAGGCAAGCTATCCATGCTGAAACCATGTGACTGAAACCATACCAACATATTGTATCGCCTTGTAGCGCTAGTTGCCGAGCATATCTGTCTCTGGGGAGGTCCCATAAACTGTGTATAAAGGATACTGATCTAGTCAATGCCTCTACCACGGGGGGGGGGGGGGGGGGGGGGGGGGGGGGGGGGGGGCTAGCTCGGCTCGGATAATCTCATGCGGCACTGAGGCCTTAGCCAGAATCATCCGCGCGATCATAGAGACCAAAGGCCTCTCCATATATCTCCATCCATCTGTGCTGCCAGATCTCCCATGATGGTCTACTGAGGGTCCCCATACCTGAACTCCGTAGAGCATAGTTGAAGTCACTAGAGTGTCAAAAAGCCAGAGCTTTGTTCGCGGTTCCTGAAATAGAACCTACGAACACATCCTCTCCAATCCTCCCAAGGCTGCAAAGGCTCTCGTCAGTCTAGTCTCCGATGCTCTCCTCAGTGAAAACACCGGTCCACTGAAGACTACCCCAAGATAGGTGTATGCATCTGTGTACTCCTCTCACAAACCGCTAACGTGTCAAAGCCCTAAAGAATGGAGCCAACTTGCACATCCCGGCCGAGGGGCCTAAACCCTAAGAAGAACAAGTAACAGAAGAAGAAGTCCTACCAACTTATAGGGACCCTGTCCGATGGGGCCCCAATGACATAAAGGAATTAAAATAAAGCAAGACCCAGACACACACACACACCAAGACTTGCGCAAAAACTAATGACGTGGCAGCTGTACAGACGCTCCGGATTTTCCACTGGCTGATGATGTGGCAGACTGTATGGATTTCCACGTTTTGCGTTGACTACTGACGTGGCAGTTGTACAGAATTCCGTGATTTACGCTAGTAGCTTTTTGGCATTGCTTTTGGACCAGAAGCTTTTGAGTTTGAAGGCTTTTCATGTAAACTGCTTTTGGGGCCTAGGGCCTTTAAATATAAGGCCATGGGCTCATTCTTTGGCATGCTTCCTGGAGAAGGTGCAGAGTCTGGAGTACCAGCTTGTATTGTTGGAGATTTGATTTTTTCTTGTAGATTTTTACTCATCTTTATGGAGATTTGATTTTTTCTTTAGGGCTTATGCCTTGTAAGACATGAGCAGTGAAGACGGGAGCGCACCCGATTCACGATGAAGTAAGGGTGGAGTGGCTAATAAGTCCGGGATCGGGGCACGAAGATTCTTCAAATAAAATTCATGTAGCCTAGCCAACCCAAAGATTTCAAGGATGGCGGCACGACAATCAAATTGTCAAGTGACACATCCAACCCTATGTGTCCGTGGACAAGCTACAGCATGACCAGGGTTCAGTTCAATCAAGTCAGTCTAGAATAGGAAGTGAAGTGATCTGGCACTTTTGTGAGTCAGTTCGCAAACCGTGCATGTCCAGACACTTAGATTAGATGCATATCCTCTGGTTGCACACAGCATGACCATCAGATTCCGGTCAGATCCCATCAGTAGCATTTTTACAGTGCATAGACTTTTTTGACATTTTTCACTTATTATTTTTAAGTGACTTTTGTTGGAAAGTAGGTAGGGAAAATTTACTAAGTTTGTATAAGTAGAAACCTAGCGCTAGCACTTTCTGGCAGAAGAGGCAGCAGGAGCACCGCTCAACAAGCAACTTCTCAACAAGACCAACCCCAACGACAACTCTGGCATTTTCTCTCAATAGAAGGCCTAGCGTTTTTGCACCAGATCAGCCAGCGTTTTTGCACTTGCAGATTCCCGACGACAGTAGATAGCAGATCAGCCCTAGCGTTAGCAGATTTTCCCGCAAGGTCAGTTTTCAGCCCTAGCGTTTTTGGTTTGCAGATCAACCTCAGCGTTTTTGCAGATCTTCGCGACAGATTCAGCCCAAGAACAAGCGTTTTCAGTTTTCAGCAGTCAAACATCGCAGAAGAAGTCCCGAACCTCGCAGATCTCACCTTCCCGCAGCAGATCCTCGCGGCACGGTCAGATCCAGCGAAGTTTGCAGATTCAGCCCAGAAAACGCAGATTTCAGCATCTTCAGCGCGTCGTCGTTGCATCGTCGTCATCGCCGTCGTCATCGACATAGAGTCAGAATTCAGCGGATAAAGATTTGCAGATTTCAGCCCTTAGCATTTTCAGATTTCAGCCCGTCTCGTCGTCGTCCTCATCGTCGGCAAGTCCAAGCATTGTAGAGATTTGTGCAAGCATAAGTAGACCGCTCTCGCGATAGAGAGTGGGGCCTTCGGAGGAGGGTTTGACAACATTCTGATGTCGTATTCTCTTCTCTCTCTATCTCTCAATCTCATGCACTTCCATTCACTTTGTTTGTGTCCATTGCACTCTCTCACTAAAGGAACGGAAGGCTCTCCCTTCCGTAAGTAAAAGGAACCTTGAGCACAGTTCGGAGCACTCATCTTGAGCAAAGTTCAAACATTCATTCCGCTACACCTTAACACAAATTTTTCACTTTTTCCGGGGTGAAAGATCGGAAGAAAGCATTGCAATTCCTACAGCAATTCAACAGCATCTATGCTTTGGGGAACTATACATAAGAATCCCAGATTTCTCGAGCAGAAGGATTTCTTAAAGATAATGCTATGCAATGGTGGAGTTCAATCAGGACACAACCGCATGCTCCAAGGACTTGGCAAGCTTTCAAGACAGTTTTTGCACGCAATTACATGACTTCTATGTTTGAAGTCCATATTTTGGTAGAGTGGGGAAACTTGAAAATGCTTGCCACCGAAACCATGGACGACTATAACCAAAGGTTTCTCGACGTGTACCTTTCGGTGTCCTTCTTTAAGTTCATTTCCTTGTGAGGACCAATGCGAGCGCTACACCATTGGACTACCATCACCATTGCAAGAATATTGTCTTTCCAAGCAAGTCTCTACCATGCAAGAGCTTATGGACCATGCCGCGGTCGGCTACAAACTGATGAAGGAAAGCTAGAGTTTACCACACAAGAACCTCCGGCCACTAACCACAACTCTCGCCAACAAAGAACAAATTCTCAAGAGTCTCGTGAAAGCCAACCGCGAAGGCCTCGTTTGACACCTCAACAACAAGATACCTTACTACAAGAAGGTCGATGTTTTGGATGCTTTCAAACAGGACATAACTATTTTGGTTGTCCCCAACGCACTGACAGACCAGTGAAGCCGACGCCCGCGCCGATGGTCGACAGAAACCCAGGACCATCTCCAGCCAAACAAGCTAATCGGCCATTGGATTAGTACCTGACATCTATGGCATACGCCTTGAAAGTACCATTGAATTGTGTCGAGCATATGGCAAAGTCAACGGTTTGAAAGCCCTAATTTTCTTTGACCCAGGAGCTACAGAGAACTTCATCTTTCCAGAAATTCTTGAAGCAGATGCACTTTGATTATGATGCAGAGGGTGGAGAAATCACAACTGAGCTAGCCACAAGGCAAACTCAAAAAGTGGAACCGCTCATTGGTACTCTTCCAGTGAATATCCAAGATTTGAGTTCATCTAGTGGCCGTCCCGGCTCCTGAATGCATAGCTGCCTGTACATCTCATCCATATACACAGAATCCGTCCCCCTCACGAAGGTATACCAAGTGTGTGTGGAAACCTCTTCTAATAGAGCTGTGCTGAACTGAAAGAGTGAAAGACAAGATAGCATGATCAACTGCTACTCTAATTGGCCTAGTGCCCATCATGAAATCCTGAAAGAATGGAATGAGACCTGGCTGGGCCATAACATAATCCATTGTACTAGCACCATGTCGATGTGGAAAGCATGTAAAACCTCCGGCTATAGAAATCTTTGTATGCCATTCAAAACGGCCAATCCATGTGCAGTTCCCATATCTATCAAGTATCTGCCATACTCAGTGTACAACAAAGTTCCGCGTCTAGATGCACTCCCCAAAGGCTTGCGTCCCTTTCGGTATTTCTTTCTTATTGTTTCGCAAAGTGACAACCCCAAAGGGTCCTCTTCTCCGAGACTCTGGGTCCAGATGCTCTCCAGAGTGAGGCCCCAAAGTTCCTTAAAAACAATACAAGGGATGCTCAAAATCTCTTATCCAAAAGCCACTGTCCCTAAAAGCATTTACTCTCAAAAAGCTTGCGCTATAGCCTACCACATCATCCTACCAACGCAATTTCCTGAAATCTGCTGCTAGCTTGCACTTCGGAGTTTTTAGGGTTTAGGCCCCTCGGCCGGTGCTCTTCAAGTTGGTAGGGTTAGGTTAATAAATCCCTTACCCCTTTAGGCCCAAAGTCCACGTCTTCAGCTTCTTCTAGGTTAGAGTTTTTAACTCTAACCCCTTGTCCTCTCGGCAAGTCCTTCAGGTTCGTCATGCCGCATCATCACTTTGTGATATACCCCCCTTCGCTATTTTAAATGCTACATTTACATAAATTCTATGTAAAAAAGTGTGAGAACACAGTTTGCATGTTTAATGTTTATTTCTGTAACAGACTTGGACACTCCAAGTCAAGAATCAATCACCACAGCACCAAATAACCACTTCAAAACAATTCACAGATCACAATAGATTTGCGCCCCAAAGACTGGCGCCCATTTCGGTATTTCTTTATGTATTAAATCAATGTCAAAGTACAAAGAGCGGTTAGGGTTTCACTCTCAGACTCTGCGTCCAGATGCTCTGTAGAGTGAGCCCTAAACCGTTTACTTAAAGATTACAAGGGATGCCCAAAAGCACAGCCCCAAAAGCTTCCAGTTCAAAAGCAAAATTCTCTCTCTCTCTCAAGAAAGCAAAAATAAAGCAAATCAGCTCTCTCTCTCTCTCTCCAATTCAACTTGCGTAGCCAAAAGCCTCAAAATTACGTCGCTAGGAGGAAAAAAGCAGCCCCCGTGTTTTCTGAAAATCCGTACGCTCGCCACGTGGCAATTTTAGGATTTCAGCCACTTTAGGGTTTCAGCCAGAGATTAGGGTTAGGGTTTCCAAAATTTAGAGCTTCTGCAGATTAGGGTTTTTGGCAGAAATTAGGGTTTGCAAGAATAAGGGTTTTTGGCAAAAATTAGGGTTTTTGTTGTCGGTAGCCACGTCATCACTTTGTGACATACCCCCCTCTTGAAAGCATTGTAATCAACCACGATTACGCTTGCGAAACCGACAGAAGCCATAAACCGTCTTAGCAAACACTGACTGTTAGTACCTACGTACTAGGAACACACATCTAGCACATGTACCAAATCGACAATCACATCACACGACATCACAGGACATCACTAGACATCACAGGACATCACATGACATTCAACATTCATTCGGATCTTAGACCATGATTTATCGGCAATGTAGCTAGCAATCGCATCTAGGTCCAATCGGGACCTCATCGATGTCCGATTGACTAACCCCTATTGCAACCATGTCTATTCGAGATCAATCAGACCAAAATGCTACAGTCACTTCGTCTATCAGTTCCTGCACTTAAAAGAAGTCAAGAGCAAATTAGTATCATAATCAAGAATTCCATTTCATTAAAGTCATACAGCAGAATACTGTCAGCTTTGAGTATCCCTGAAGCTCAAAGAGACGTCAGTGACTCTAATATCTAAATCAAGGCATCTCTATTGACAAAGGAGCGGAGTGACTCCCCTCTTGTGCATCCCACTGCACTAGATCTCCGTCCAAGCTGAATTATGGGTTCCGTTTGGAGTAGACTATGCTAAACCAGAAGCATCGAGGTAAAGTTTCACAATTTGAGGAGTATCTGCTAGGTCCTCCTCCTCCATCCACTTCGCATCCAATGCAGGATAGTTCTTGAACTTTAACCAAGAACCGCCTTCGGACTTTACCTTTAGTCTTCGTATCCTTATGTGCCAAAATCTGTTCAGGAACAACGATCTCCTCGTTTTCTTCCACTTCGGGTTGCTCATCAGGCTCCCCATCATCAGGAGCATCACTCTTAAAAGGTTTCAAGAGACTCACATGAAATGCATTGTGAATCCTCCAAGTATCTGGCAGTTTCAATCGGAAGGAGACATCATTTATCTTTTCAGTGATCTGGAAAGGTCCGTAGTATCGCATACTAAGCTTTGGAAAAAGCCTCTCCTTTCCCTTTTTCTTTCTTAGGCGTGCCTTCTCAAAACATAAGAGCACCCAATCATCCTCCTTCAATTTCAAGTCGCAACAATGGCAATCCGCTGCCTTTTTCTGTCGTTCTTGAGACTTCTGCAAAGTCTTGCGAACCTTGGCAAAAGCCATATCCAAATCCCGTGTATATTCATCCGCTTCAAAGATCTTATCTTTCGTGCTTAGGAAGGGTGGAACCTTCGCAACACCTTCAACAATCTCAAATGGCGCCTTCCCCGTCGAAGAGTGTATCGTGTTATTGTAGGCAAATTCCACCAAAGGTAGGTACTTTTCCCATTGAGTCTTCTGATCCGAGATATAAGACTTCAATAAATCTAGAACCACTGAATTTGCAATCTCAAATTGCCCATCAGTTTGCGGGTGGAACGATGACGAGAAATGCAACCGCGTGCCAATGTTCTCCCAAATTGCCTTCCAAAACAAACTCGTAAATCTGGGGTCTCTATCGGAGACAATCGTCTCAGGCATGCCATGTAATCTGAAGATCTGGGCCACAAACAGTCTCGCTAAGTGATCGGGCTTCGGGGCGGGTGGGTATGGGTAAAGGCTATAACAATCCCTGTGCCTTATGCCTGTCAAACTTGACCTTCTAGCATACTAAGCAACTGCGCACAAATTCTCCCACGTCCTTTTTGAGTCTCGGCCAAAAGAAGTATCTCTCTACCCCCTTCATGGTGGTAGCAATGCCGCGATGACCCGTAAAAGGTGGATAGTGGCATTCAGTCATAACCTTTTCCCTCAACGGCTGTGTAACGCACAACATGGTTTTTCTCATCAAGTAGCCTTCCCGAATGGACTATCCTGCTACTGTCTCCCCATCTCGTATCCGTGTGAAAATATCCGCAAAATCTGTATGTGGCATACTGGTCGACCATATCCTCGAAGCACCTATGATGTATCGCGGAAATAGCCAAAGCCAACGGCTTCCGAGACAAAGCATCTGCCACCACATTCTTTTGTCCCTGCATGGACAATCTCGGAAGTGAAATTGT
The DNA here is from genome assembly GCF_014529385.1 of Adiantum capillus-veneris. Taxonomy (NCBI): domain Eukaryota; kingdom Viridiplantae; phylum Streptophyta; class Polypodiopsida; order Polypodiales; family Pteridaceae; genus Adiantum; species Adiantum capillus-veneris. The sequence continues at coordinate 38,471,748 of NC_140951.1, read as the reverse complement.
GACAAGATGTTCGCCCACCGCATCTGCTTTTCTGAAAGCTGCTTCTGTGACAAGAAGTAGCGCAAACTCTGATCGTCTGTAAAGACAGTAAAATCCGCTCCGAGTAGGTAATGCCACCACTGAGTAAGAGCATGGATAACCGCCAAAAGCTCTTTCTCATAAATCTGTGCTGTCATCTCCGGCCTATAGAACAATCGCCTCTCGTAAGCAATGACATGGCCTTCTTGCAATAAGACCGCACCCAGACTACGACCACAAGCATCACAATATACTTCAAATGACTTCCGCAAGTCGTGCAAAGTCAAAACTGGTCCCGTAGTCAATTTCTCTTTCAATGTCTGAAAGGCAGTCACCTCTCTGGATCCCCACGAGAAAGGGACTCCTTTCTGTGTCAAGATATGCAAAAGGGAAGCAATCTCTGCAAACTTTCCTATGAACCGCCTGTAGTACGAACACAGTCCCAAGAAGCTTCTAGCTTCATGGACATTCTTCAAATCGGGCCAATCACGTATAGTCTGGATCTTGGCCGGAGCCATTTGCACTCCTGCTGCTGAGACAATGTGTCCCAAAAAGTGTATCTCTGGTAGGAAAAATTCACTTTTCTTTGCATTGATCACTAACTTGTGATGTCGTAATGCCTGAAAGACCTGAAGCAGATGATCTCTGTGTTCTGCCTCATTCTTGGAGAAAACAATGATGTCGTCAAAGAAAGTGCCAACAAATAGCCGGTACTCTCGAAAAATCCTGTCCATCATCTGGTTAAATGTCGCAGGAGCATTGGTTAAGCCAAAAGGCATCACCAAAAACTCAAATAACCCAAAAGTAGTTCGAAAGGCTGTCTTGTAGACGTCTCCCAACGCGTTTCGGATCTGATGATATCCACTCTTCAGGTCAATCCTGTTAAAGCACGAGGATCCCTGTAACCTGTCGAGTATATCATCGATCCTAGGAATCGGAAATCTGATCTTGACAGTGATTTAGTTGAGAGCTCTATAATCGATGCACATTCTCCAAGATCCGTCTTTCTTTGAAACCAACACCACTGGACAGCAATACGGTGAAGTAATAGGCGAGACAAGACCCTTTTCCAAGAGGTCTTTCACTTCGTTCATAATCTCTTCATTCTGTGCTCGGCTCACACGGTAAGGTGGCCGGTTCGGTGGTGTGCTTCCAGGTATCAGATCAATGGTATGATGTTCAAGACGAGCAGGTGGTAACTCACCTGGTAGGCCCTCTGAGAAGCAATCGGCATGAGAGTGGAGAAGATCTTGGCGTTCTTTATCAAGTTTAGACATATTTGTCCTATCCTTATCGCTCAATTCTTTCATAAAGATCGAGTAAACAAACAGATTGGATTTCATTAATTGAAATGGCTGAAGCCGATACAATAGGGACAGACTCGCCCTTCAGTTTAATATCAAGTAAAATTGTTATGCCCTTCTCTGTAGTCAAAAGTCGCTTTCCTCGCCTGATAGTCGACCATGGCGTTGTTCTTGTGGTACCAGGGAATTCCTAAGAGAACATCACAACCCTCCAAAGGCATTATGAAGAAGTCCTCATGCCCCAAATACCCCTGAAAATGCAACCGAAGTTTGCCAATGACAGGTGTAATGGCTATGTCCTTGCCGGGGCCACTAGAACTGCCTCCACAAGTGGTCCCATCTGATCGTGAGTAAGCTCGAGCCGCGCCGCCAATTCCGGTGAAATGAAGTTGGCCTTGGCTCCTCCATCAAAGAAGATCAGGGCCTCTTGATCTTTCCCTTTGTCCCAAGCTCTGCAAAGTTCTGTACTTTCATCCATAGTGTTGGGATCGGTACCCACACAATCTCGAACCAATCCTGTTTTCATCTTGCCTTTTCGTCCACGTTCCTCAGTTGCTCTCGAACTCTGAGGCCTGTCGTCGCCCTTATCATTCTGTTCTTTATGTGCCTTTTTAGGGCACTTCGCGGAGATATGTCCATGTTCCCCGCATCCAAAGCACTTCCCTTCCTTGATGAATCGAGCTCGCTCCTGAGGAGTAAGCTTGGGTCGTGCATCCTTTTTCTCTTGGTTGCTCTTTTTCTTTCTACTTTCATTCCCATAAGTCCGTTCGGCTCGTTGTGTCATGGCCTCATCTGTGGGGTAGGTCAGACTGCCAGAGTGAATGGCAAAGCCCCGCTTTGCATGACTCATCAACTCCTGAATAGAAGCCGACTTCAGCTCCAAGCAGTGATCTCGGATCTCTGTAGGTAGACCCAAGGTGAACCGCTCAATCTGTTCTCTGAACGAGGTCATCTTGAATGAAGAGGCGGGTAGAAAAGACCTCCAGAATCTTTCACAATAAACATTTATTGTATCTTTCTTGGTCATCCGAAGATGGTTCCGAGCAGCTTGTATATCTCATTCATACTCTTGCGTCAACCAAGAAGAAACAAAAAGCTTCTTAAATTTCAGCCATTTAATTGGCGCAGTCTTGTTTAAAAGAAGCGTGGACCACCAAGTGCGAGCATTCCCTTTAAAGTAAGAGGCAGCTCTCCGAATCTTGGAGTGCTCTGAGTAGCGTCCTCCCGCGAAAGCGATGTCAAACTGCTGTATAAAAGACAAAGCCTTCGAAGCATCTGAATATCCTGAAAAAGTATCAAATTTGATCGAGTGTCCACCTTCCTTAAACTCTCGGACTTTCTTGCTTTTATCTTCCAGAAAGTCATACTGGTTGGCTTCTTAAAAATTCTTCTTGTTCCCATAAAAGTTTCCGTCATCAGAATCTGAGTTGTCTGTAGACGAGTCTTCGGTAGAACTGTCAGTCGTCGCTGGGCGAGATTTAGCCTTCTTTGCCTTTTTCTTGCCCTTTCCAAAGCGTTGTTTCTTCCTTCGCTTTTTGCCTTTTCTGTCTTCTTCGCTCGAATCTGAAGAGCTAGAAGAACTGTCAGAAGAAGAAGAAGAAGAAGAAGAACTGGGTACTCCTTCAAAGTGAACACGCTTCTTCTGTTTCTTTGCTTTGTCAAATGTCGACTGACGACCCAAATAACCCGAGAAGCCAGTGCCTTTCTTCTGGTTTTTGCCGTGCTTTTTGGCTTTCTTTTGCGCGTCAAAAAGCTGAGCAATCCGTGCATCAACCACCTCTTCTAATTCCTTCTCTGAATATTTCTTGTGAGCACAAGGTTTCTTGAGAGCGGGTTTCGGGGGTGGTGTAGTGGTTTTGTGCCACTGCTCGTACACTTCCTGAAAAGAAGTCTCGCTCATATACTTTGCAAATTTTGGGTCCTTCGCAAAATTGAGCATCATCTTTGTTGCATCGCCGATAAATTGACGACGCTCCATCCCTCGTCGCTCCGCCTGAGTAGGCCGAGGCGGGCCATACGCTTTGCCGGAATCTTCGTTGTGATCCCTGCCCGCATCTCCACATGCAGAGGGAGTCGACTGATCCTTGCGTGAAGCCATAGGTGCCGCGGAAAAAAAATTGGGGATCAGATTTCCCGTAGAAGAGAAATCAGCCGTGCTCTGATACCATTGTAATAGACTTGGACACTCCAAGTCAAGAATCAATCACCACACCACCAAATAACCACTTCAAAACAATTCATAGATCACAATAGATTTGCACTGGCCCGACGGAGTTCCGTGCCTAGAGATAATGGCCCCAAAGACTGGCGCCCCTTTCGGTATTTCTTTATGTATTAAATCAATGTCAAAGTACAAAGAGCGGTTAGGGTTTCACTCTCAGATTCTGCGTCCAGATGCTTTGCATAGTGAGCCCTAAACCGTTTACTTAAAGATTACAAGGGATGCCCAAAAGCAGAGCCCCAAAAGCTACCAGTTCAAAAGTAAAATTCTCTCTCTCTCTCTCTCTCTCTCTCTCTCTCTCTCTCTCTCTCTCTCTCTCTCTCTCTCTCTCTCTCTCTCTCTCTCCAATTCAACTTGCGTAGCCAAAAGCCTCAAAATTGCGTCGCTAGGAGGAAAAAAGTAGCCCCCGCGTTTTCCGGAAATCCGTACGCTGGCCATGTGGCAATTTCAGGGTTTCAGCCACTTTAGCGTTTCAGCCAGAGATTAGGGTTAGGGTTTCCAAAAATTAGGGTTTCTGGCAGAAATTAGGGTTTTCAGGAATAGGGTTTTTGGCAAAAATTAGGGTTTTTGCTGTCGGTAGCCACGTCATCACTTTGTGACAATTTCTACTTAAAAGAATTGTAATCGCCCTCGTTTACACCTGCAAGACAGCTAAAGGACGAAAACTTTCTTCAGTAGACACTAACTCTATGTACACATGCACTGGACTACACAAATCCAGCACTAGTACAAAGACATCAGTCATCAATCACATTCCTATCGAGGTTCTCAGACACAAATCATGATCATTGTAACTATTTAGCAATCACATCCAGACAGTGCTGATCTTTTCACGGATGTCTCGATTCATTTAAATCTCGTTACTATCAGATTCATATCCTTTCTTTTCACATTTCAAGCAAACCATGCCCATGACCATCCCCAAAAGCCAATACAGTCACAGAGCATGCAGTTCACAAAATCACACTTAGTTCACACTGAACACTCTGTTTTGATCATTCAATGTAGCCATCTTATCATGTCACAGGCTTGGACACCCCAAGCCGAGAATCCGGACACACGAGAGAGAACCACTTAAAATACTTCACAACTATACCACACTTTAATAATTGAGTCGACACGGCCCGGCGTAGTTCCGTGCCCAGAGGTGTTGGCCCCAAACTTGGAGCCCCTTTCAGTATTTCTTTATTATATTAATGCTTTAGCAAAGTACAACACCCGAGGGGTCCTCTACGTCGAAATGCTCTGAAGAGTGAGGCCCCTGGGGCTTATTTCTTCTTACAAGGAATGCCCCAAAAGCAGAGCCCCAAAATCTTCTAACTCAAAAGCAAATAATCCCAAAAGCAATTGGTCAAAAATCTGCTAGTAAAAGCAACCAATGCAATTTGCGGAAAATCCGTACAGTCCGCATAATCTGCCACGTCATCGTGCTGTCAGCGCGATATCACTTTATCTGGCTAGGTATAATTACATCCAACTATATACACTCGTTTTAACTTGAGTTGTTGAGTTAACTGATCAATGCATAAGTATAGTTGTCTACCATAAAAATTTTATTTGGTAAACCCCTCATCCATTGGTTACCATGCTTACCCAATGGGATGAACCACTTAATATAACTCTTACTAGGTTTTTTTAAACCCCATTTTTTGCCTCATGCCTGGGCGAGAGTCAGGGCTTCCGATTTGGCCGGGATACCTAAGATATGGCGCCCTGCCCTCATTATGATGATCAGTTGCCTAGCTAGCTCCCTTGATTCCTCTACAAAACCCTTTCCCCATCCACTAGATATACATCGCGATGTCTAGTGCCTTGGTGGATACTTGAACTTAGTGCCCCTTCAAGTGGCTCCATTTTGCAGGATACGGTTTGCATCTCGAAATCCTGAAAAGTACTGGAACTTTACTGCATGTCCACCCTCTGTGAATTCCTTGTCCTTTTTGCCCTTGTTGTTGTCAAAAACTGCTGACGTGTCAAAGCCTTGAAGAATGGAGCCAACTTACAGAAGCCGGCCGAGGGGCCTAAACCCTAAGAAGAACAAGTAACAGAACTTATGGGGACCCCGTCCAATGGGGCCCCAAGTGACAAAGGATTAAAATAAAGTAGGACCTACACACACTGAAAATTGCATAGCAGCTGATGACGTGGCAGCTGTACTGAAATTCCGAAAATTACGCTGACATGATGACGTGGCAAGCTGTACGGATTTCTGCGTTTTGCGTTGACTCCTGTACGGAATTCCGTGATTTACGCTGGCAGCTTTTTGGCATTACTTTTACACCAGATGCTTTTGAGTTTGAAGACTTTTCACTGTAAACTGCTTTTGGAGTCTAGGGCCTTTAGATATGTGCTAAGGGCTCATTCTCTGGCATGCTTCCTAGAGAAGGTGCAGAGTCTAGAGTATCGGCTTATACTGTGTTCATGCAATATAAAGAAATACCGAAAGGGGCGCCAAGATTTGGGGCCAATACTCTCTGGGGTGGAATTCCGCCACTCCGTGTCGCGTGTGCTCTCTCTCTCTATTTCAGTTCAATTGTTATTGAAGTGCTAAAAGTCTGTTCAGTGGCGCCAAGGTTTGGGGCCAATACTCTCTAGGGTGGAATTCCGCCACTCTGTGTCGTGTGTGCTCTCTCTCTCTATTTCAGTTCAGTTGTTATTGAAGTGCTAAAAGTCTATTCAGTTTGTTCTTTTCTATTGGCACATGGTGCCCGTCTTGTGACAGTGGTATCAGAGCATCAGGCATGTGCTTTTCTGAAAGCATATCAGTCCTACAAAAGTGCAGACAAAGCTATTCGAATTTTATTCGAGGTATACTCGGCCTCCGACGTCGGACTTATTAGCCACTCCCACCCTTACTTCATCACGCATCGGGCACGCTCTCGTCTTCATCGCTCCGTCTTACAGGGCATAAGCCATAAAGAACCCAAGACTTGGAATTCATGGATTCAGCATTTGCAATTTCTACTCAACGAACTTCACGACATTCTTTCACGGCATCCTCAGCAGAATCTTCCGATGCTGCAAAGTTTTCAACAATTTTTGAACTACATGTTACCCCCTCTAATGCCCCAGGTGGTACCTCCTCCTCCGGCATCAGAACGTACGAGAGCTTCCAACCGGCAACCTTTTCAGCCGCCTGTTCAAATCGGGGGAGTTTCAGGAATATTGTACAGCCATCTAACCCTGATCCAGTACAACCGCCATTGCCCCCACCTCCACCACCGCCGCCGCCGCCACTAGGCTACAATGGTTGGGGCCCATATGGATACCCTTATTATCCATACCCCGGGATATGCGCATAACCAACCCAAAGATTTCAAGGATGGCTGCACACAGTCAAATTTTTTACTTTTTCCGGGGTGAAAGGTCGCAAGAAAACATTGCAGTCCCTACAGCAATTCAACAACATCTATACTTTAGGGAACTCTACAGAAGAATCCAAGATTTCTCGAGCAATGGGATTTTTCAAGATAATGCTATGCAATGGTGGAGTTCAATCACGACACAACCGCATGCTCCAAGGACCTGGAAAGCTTTCAAGACAGTTTTTGCAAGTAGTTACATGACTTCTATGTTTGAAGTCCGGATTTTGGCGAAGTGGGGCAACTTGAAAATGCTTGCGACCGAAACCATGGACGAATATAACCAAAGGTTTCTTGACGTGTACCTTCCGGTGTCCTTCTTTAGATTTGTTCCCTTGGAGGCCCAATGCGAGCAATACACCATTGGACTACCATCACCATTGTAGGAATATTGTCTATCAAAGCAAGTCTCCACCATGCAAGAACTTATGGACCATGCCGCAGTCGGCTACAAATTGATGAAGGGAAAGCTAGAGTTTACCACAGAAGAATCTCCAGCCACTACCCACAACTCTCGCCAACAAAGAACAAATTCTCGAGAGTCTCGTGAAAGTCAACCACAAAGGCCTCGTTTGACACCTCAACAACGAGACACCTTACTACAAGAAGGCCGATGTTTTGGATGCTTTCAAACAGGACATAACTATTTTGGTTGTCCCCAACGCACTGACACACCCACGGAGCCAACTCCCGCGTCGACGGTCGACAGAATCCCAGGACCATCTGCCACAAGACGGGCACCACGTGCCAATAGAAAAGAACAGACTGAACAGACTTTTAACACTTCAATAACAACTGAACTGAAAGAGAGAGACGACACGACACGGAGTGGCAGAATTCCACCCCAGAGAGCATTGGCCCGAAACCTTGGCGCCCCTTTCGGTATTTCTTTATATTGCATCAACACAGTATAAGCCGGTACTCCAGACTCGGCACCTTCTCCAGGAAGCCTACTAGAGAATGAGCCCTAACCTCATATTTAAAGGCCGTAGGCCCCAAAAGCAGTTTACAGTAAAAAGCCTTCAAACTCAAGAGCATCTGGTCCAAAAGCAAAGCCAAAAAGTTGCCAATGTAAATCACGGAAATCCGTACAGCCTGCCACGTCATCATGTCAGTGCAATTTTCGAAAATCTGCCACGTCATCAGTGTGTGTGTGTGTGCAGGTCCTGCTTTATTTTAATCCTTTGTCACTTGGGGCCCCATCGGACGGGGTCCCCATTAGTTGGTAGGACTTCTTCTGTTACTTCTTCTTCTTAGGGTTTAGGCCCCTCGGCCGACATCTACAAGTTGACTCCATTCTTCAGGAGTATGACACGTCAGCAATTTGTTACACCTTTTTGCTCTTTTGATCAAGGAGTTAGATTCTCCTTTCGGCTGTTTTGATCAAGGAGTTAGCTTCTCCTTTCGTCCACATCGGAACTCTTGATATTTCGGCGTAGTAAAATTAGCCATCACACCCAGACCGTACTGATCTTCCACGAGTGTCTTGATGCACTAATATTACATACCCAAGCAATCTCGTCCAATTAGGAAAACTCAGTAGTTGGCACATCACAATGCACACAAATGCTCACATATGCATGTTACAAGACATAGAAACATAAAGTTGCCAATGAACACTCCTCCCGCATAACCTAATAAGGTTCGGGCCATGAGTTGTTCAACGACTCCCTCATCACTCCTCCCGCATAACCTAAAAAGGTCCGGGCCGGGAGATATAGAGGCATTTTACAACCAAACGCCCCCTAGACCGCAGCCTGCGTCGTTTGGAGGTGCTGAGAGTAACCACTACTCAGACTTCTTAATACTCCTCCCGCTCCGGGCCGGGAGTCACAAAAACAATTATTTTACAAGCATGCAACCAAACGCTCGCCAAGCATCGGCTTGCGTCGTTCGGAGGTTTTCAAACATACAACGAAACGCTCCCCAGGCATCAGCCTGCGTCGTTCCGAGGTTCAAACAATACCAAAACAGTATTTCTCACGTTTTCATCCGGGAGTAAAATCACCAATCATTGAAACCAGTATTAAAACCAAAGTCAAACAATTCAAATCGGCACCAAGACGGGTTCAAAACAGATACCATCCATTTCAAACAAATTCCAAACAGGATCATCAAACAAGTTCTCGAACAGATTTCAAACTTAAAAAACAATCTCGACATCAGTCAAGCTCGAAAAGTCGACTGACTTTCCATCCTGGAACCTGCACCAAAAATTAGGGTTAGGTTCATTTCGTAAGGTCGTAGCCGAGCACAGCATGGTCCATCAGCTCTTGGACAGACAATGTTTCTTTGGCAACGATGGTAGTCCCAAGATAGCAATCGCACCGAACCTCCGAGGTTATCAACAAGAGACACCTACTGAGAGATGTCTAGAAACTTCAAGTTATAATTTTCTAGGGTTTCCATGGCAAGCATTTCAGGATATCCCACTCTGCCAAAAGTTGCACTCCGAAGGAAGATGTCAAAAACCATATAACTTCGAGCAAAATTTTTCTTGAAATCTTGCCAAGTACTTGGAGTATGCTGCTTGGTAGCTATCAACATTTCCATGGCACTGCCTCTGAGAAAAACAGCAGCTCGAAACAAATCTTGGATTCTTCTCTTGTAAGTGATCTTTATGGCTTATGCCCTGTAAGACATGGGCGGTGAAGACGGGAGCGCACCCGATGCGCGATGAAGTAAGGGTGGGAGTGGCTATTAAGTCCGGGTTGGAGGGCGAAGATACCTCGAATCAAAATCCATATAGCTTTGTCTGCTCTTTTGTAGGACCCGTATGCTTTCAGAAAAGCACACGCCTGATGCTCTAATACCATTGTCACAAGACGGGCACCACGTGCCAATAGAAAAGAACAGACTGAACAGACATTTAACACTTCAATAACAACTGAACTGAAAGAGAGAGACCACGCGACACGGAGTGGCAAAATTCCACCCCAAAGAGTATTGGCCCCAAACCTTAGCGCCCCTTTCGGTATTTCTTCATAGTGCATCAACACAGTACAAGCCGGTACTCCAGACTCTGCACATTCTCCAGGAAGCTTGCCCGAGAATGAGCCCTAACCTCATATTTAAAGGTCCTAGGCCCCAAAAGCAGTTTACAGTCAAACTCAAAAGCATTTGGTCCAAAAGCAAAGCCAAAAAGTTGCCAGCGTAAATCACGGAAATCTGTACAGCCTGCCACGTCATCAACCAGCGCAAAACGCGAAAATCCATACAGCCTGCCACATCATCATGCCAGCGCAATTTTCGAAAATCTGCCACGTCATCAGTTGTGTGTGTGTGTGTGTGTGTGTGCAGGTCTTGAATCCTTTGTCACTTGGGGCCCCATCAGACGGGGTCCCCATAAGTTTGTAGGACTTCTTCTGTTACATCTTCTTCTTAGGGTTTAGTCCCCTCGACCGACATCTGCAAGTTGACTCCATTCTTCAGGGCTTTGACACGTCAGCAGTTTGTTACACCATCTCCAGCCAAACGAGCTAAACCGGCTATTGGATTAGTACCTGACATCTATGGCATATGCCTTGAAAGTACAAATGAATTGTGTCGAGCATATGGCAAAGTCAATGGCTTCAAAGCCCTTATTTTCTTTGACCACGGAGCTACAGGGAACTTCATCCATCCAGGATCCTTAAAGCAAATACACTTTGATTATGATGCAGAGGGTGGAGAAATTGAAGCTGAGCGAGCCACAAGGAAAACTCAGAAAGAGGTACCGCTCATTGGTGCTCTTCCAGTGACTATTCAAGATTATCATGGAAAAGCTGATTTCCACATCATGAAGTTGGGCAATTGTGACATTCTATTAGGCATGCCTTGGCATGACAAGAATGATGCGACTCTCCAGGTTCGGAACCGAACCATCACCGTGATGCAGAAGGGTAAGCCAGTCGTCCTCAAAGTTCGGTTGTCCGAACAAAACCCTGAATGAACTCTTTATTTGTTTTATAGTTAGATACTTTTGAACTTTGTTTGAGAAAGTATTGTTTGAAACTTTGTTTGGAATTTGTTTGAAATGGATGGTATCTGTTTTGAACCTGTCTTGGTGCCGATTTGAAATGTTTTGACTATGGTTTTAATACTGGTTTCAATGATTGGTGATTTTACTCCCGGGTGGAGGGTGAGAAATGATGGTTGAGAATGCTTGTTCATACTCATGGCCCAGACCCTTGTGGTTATTTGTGGGGGGAGTATTGAATGATTGAAAAGTGTTGTTACTCATGGCTTGGACCTGCATGGTTATTTACGGGGGGAGTATTGAGAAGTCTGAGTAGTGATTACTCTCAGCACCTCCAAGCGATGCAGGTTGCGGTCTGGGGGGCGTTTGGTTATAAAAGGCCTCTATATCTCATGGCTCGGACCTTTTTAGGTTATTTGCAGGAGGAGTGATGAGGGAGTCGTTGAACAACTCATGGCCCGGACCTAGATGTTTATTTGTGGGGGGAGTATTGAGAAGTCTGAGTAGTGATTACTCTCAGCACCTCCAAGCGATGCAGGTTGCGGTCTGGGGGGCGTTTGGTTATAAAAGGCCTCTATATCTCATGGCTCGGACCTTTTTAGGTTATTTGCAGGAGGAGTGATGAGGGAGTCGTTGAACAACTCATGGCCCGGACCTAGATGTTTATTTGTGGGGGGAGTGTTCATAGGCGGCTTTATGTTTCTATGTCTTGTAACATGTATATGTGAGCATTTGAGTTGCATTGTGATGTGTGAACCATTGAATATTCCTAATTGGATGAGATTGCCTTGGTATGTAATTTTAGTGCATCAAGACACCCGTGGAAGATCAGTACGATCTGGGTGTGATGGCTAATTTTACTACGCCGGAATATCAAGAGTTCTGATCTAGACGAAAGGAGAAGCTAACTCCTTGATCAAAAGAGCCGAAAAGAGAAGCTAACTCCTTAACAAAAAGAGCAAACTGATTGTCCCTCGGAATGACCCTCGAAAATTTTTGAGCTAACTTGAGTTGTTTGGCAGATATGCTGTAATCACGGACGATTACTCTCTTTCAAGAAGGGGATGTCACAAAGTGATGACGTGGCGGACAGCAGAAACCCTAATTTCTGCCAGAAACCCTAAAATTCCTGCAAACCCTAATTTTTGCGAAAAACCCTAAATTCCGGAAATCGCGGAGGCGGATTTTTTTTATTTTTTTTATTTTTTTTTAAAATTTGGAAAATGATAAGCGACGCGAATTTTGCTTTTGCTTTTTTTTTATAAAAAAAGAGAAAAGACTCTCTAAGAGAGAGAGAGAACTGATGCTTTTGATTTTAAAAGCTTTTGGGGCTCTGCTTTTGGGCATCCCTTGTAACCTTTAAATTAGTGGTGAGGGCCTCACTTCTCAGAGCATCTGGACGCAGAGTCTGAGAGTGAAACCCTAACCGCTCTCTTGTACTTTGATGATTGATTAATATAAAAAGAAATACCGAAAGGGGCGCCAGTCTTTGGGGCCAATATCTCTAGGCACGGAACTCCGCCGGGCCAGTGCAAATCTATTGTGATCTGTGAATTGTTTTGAAGTGGTTATTTGGTGCTGTCGATGTTGATTCTTGACTTGGAGTGTCCAAGTCTGTTACAGTGGTATCAGAGCACGGCCGATTTCTCTTCTACGGGAAATCCGATCCCCGAATTTCTTTTCCGCGGCACCTATGGCTTCAGGCAATGATCAGTCGACTCCCTCTGCATCTGGAGATGCGGGCTAGGATCACAACGAAGATTCAGACAGAGAGTATGGCCCGCCTAGGCCTACTCAGGCGGAGCAGCAAGAGATGGAGCGTCATCAATTGATAGGCGATGCAACAAAGATGATGCTCAATTTTGCCAAGGACCCGAAGATGGCAAAATATATGAACCAGACCTCTTTGGAAGAGGTACAGATGGAGTGGCAGAGAACCACAACACCACTCCTGAAACCTGCTCTCAAGAAACCTTTTGCCTCCAAGAAATATACGGAGAAGGAACTGGAGAACGTGGTTGATGCACGGATTGCTCAGCTTTTTGACACGCAAAAGAAAGCCAAAAAGAACGGCAAAAAAGCAGAAGAAAGGCACTGACTTCCCAGGATATTTGGGTCGTCGGTTGACATTTGACAAGGCAAAGAAACGGAAGAAGCGTGTTCGATTTGAAGGAGTACCCAGTTCTTCTTCTTCTTCTTCTGACAGTTCTTCTAGCTCCTCGGATTAGAGCGAAGAAGACAGAAAAAAGCAAAAACCGAAGCAAGACACAAAGCTTCGGAACGGGCAAGAAAAAGGCAAAGAAGGCTACGTCTCGCCCAGAGACTGACAGTTCTACTGAGGACTCGTCTACAGACAGCTCAGATTCCAATGACGGAAAGTTTTATGCGAACAAAAAGAATTTTTACAAAGCCAACCAGTATGACTTTCTCGAAGATAAAAGCAAGAAAGTCCGAGAGTTTTAAGGAAGGTGGCCACTCGATCAAGTTTGATACTTTTCAGGATACTCAGATGCTTCGAAGGCTTTGTCTTTTATACAGCAGTTTGACATCGCTTTCGCGGGAGGACGCTATTCAGAGCACTCCAAGATTCGGAGAGCTGCCTCTTACTTTAAGGGGAATGCTCGTACTTGGTGGTCCACGCTTCTATTAAGCAGGACTGTGCGAGTTACATGACTGAAATTCAAGAGGCTTTTTATTTCTTCTTGGTTGACTCAAGAGTTTGAGTGAGATATACGAGCTGCTTGGAACCATCTCCGGATGACCAAGAGCGATACAGTGAATTCTTATTGTGAAAGATTCTGGAGCTCTTTTCTACCCGCCTCTTCATTCAAGAAGATCTCGTTCAGAGAACAGATTGAGCGGTTTACCTTGGGTCTACCTACAGAGATCCGAAATCACTGCTTGGAACAGAAGACAGCTTCTGTTCAGGAGTTGATGAGTCATGCGAAGCGGGGCTTTGCCATTCACTCTGGCAGTCTGACCTACCCCACAGATGAGGCCATGACACAACGAGCCAAACAAACTTCTGGGAATGAAAGTAGAATGAAAAAGAGCAACCAGAGAAAAAAAAGGATGCACGACCCAAGCTTACTCCTGAGGAGAGAGCTCGCTTCATCAGAGAGGGGAAGTGCTTTGGATGCGGGGAACATGGACATATTTCCGCAAAGTGCCCTGATAAGGCACAGAAAGAACAGAATGATAAAGACGACGACAGGTCTGAGAGTTCGAGAGCAGCTGAGGAATGTGGCAGAAAAGGCAGATAGAAAAGCAGAACTGGTACCACATGGCGTGGGACCTGCACCGAATCTAATGAATGAAAGTACAAACTTTGCCGCTTTCGGGGCAAAGCGAAGGATCAGGAAGCTCTTTTGAAGGAGCCAAGGCCAACTTCTTTTCACTTGGAATTGGCGGCTCGATTTGAAACTACGCCCGACAGACTGACGCCACAGGCGGAGGTAGTTTGACTGGCACCCGGATGGGATGTTGCCATTACACCGAGCATTGGCAAACTTTGTTTGCAATGACAGGGGTGTTCAGGGCACATGAGTGACGTTCTACTCGGGATCCCTTGGTACCACAAGAACTACGCCGTGGTTGACTACCGGGCCGAGAAAGCGACTTTGATAAATGAAGGGCTTAGAGATTGTACTTGATGAACTTCAGTTTTCTTACTCATTCTTTTGGGAGAACTGAACGATGGATAAAGGTTGAATATGTTTTGACCTGAAGAAAAGAATGCCAAGATTTTTTTTCTCCACGCTCATGCCGAACGCTTTTGAGAGGGCCTGAAAATCATACCATTGATCTGATATCTGGAAGCACGCCACCGAATCGGCCACCTTATCATGTGAGCCGAGTACAGAATGAAAAGATTATGAACTCAGTGAAAGAACTCTTGGAAAAGGGTCTTGTCCAGCCTAGTACTTCACCGTATTGCTCTCCAGTGTTGTTGGTTTTGAAGAAAGACGGATCTTGGAGAATGTGCATCGATTATAGCACTCTCAACGAAATCACCATCAACAACAGATTTCCGATTCCTAGGATCGATGATATACTCGACAGGTTACAGGGATCCTCGTGCTTTAGCAGGATTGACTTGAAGAGTGGATATCATCAGATCAGGATAGCACCAGGAGTGGATATCATCAGATCAGGATAGCACCAGGAGATGTCTACAAGACAGCCTTTCGGACGACTTTTGGGTTATTTGAGTTTTTGGTGATGCCTTTTGGCTTAACCAATGCTCCTGCGACATTTAACCGGATGATGGACAGGATTTTTCGAGAGTACAGGCTATTTGTTGGCACTTTCTTTGACGACATCATTGTTTTCTCCAAGAATGAGGCAGAACACAGAGATCATCTGCTTCAAGTCTTTCAGGCATTACGAGATCACACATTAGTGATTAATGCTAAGAAAAGTGAATTTTTCCTACCAGAGATACATTTTTTGGGACACATTGTGTCAACAGCAGGAGTGCAAATGAACCCGGCCAAGATAGAGACTATCCGTGATTGGCCCGATTTGAGGAATGTCCATGAAGTTAGAAGCTTCTTGGGACTGTGTTCGTACTACAGGCGGTTCATACGAAAGTTTGCAGAGGTTGCTTCCCCTTTGCATACCTTGACACAGAAAGGAGTACCTTTTTCGTGGGGACCCACAGAGGTGACTGCCTTTCAGACATTGAAAGAGAAATTCACTACAGGATCAGATTTGACTTTGCCGGACTTGCAGAAATCATTTGAAGTATTTTGTGATGCTTGTGGTCGTAGTCTGGGTACGGTCTTGATGCAAGAAGGCCATGTCATAGCTTACGAGAGTCGTTTGTTCTCTAGGCCGGAGATGACAACACAGATCTATGGGAAAGAGCTTTTGGCGGTTATCCACGCTCTTACTCAGTGGCGGCATTACCTACTCGGAGCGGATTTTACTGTCTTTACAGACCATCAAGTTTGCGCTACTTCTTGTCACAGAAGCAGCTTTCGGAAAAGCAGATGCGGTGCGTGAACATCTTGTCACAGTTCCACTTCCAGATTGTCCATGTGCAGGGACAGAAGAATGTGGTGGCAGATGCTTTGTCTCGAAAACCGTTGGTTCTGGCTATTTCCGCGATACATCATAGGAGCTTCGAGGATATGGTCGATCAGTATGCCACAAATACAGATTTTGCAGATATTTTCACACGGATACGAGATGGGGAGACAATAGCGGGATACTCCCTTCGGGAAGGCTACTTGATGAAAGAGACTGTTGTGCGTTACATAGCCGTTGAGGGAAAAGGTTATGACTGATTGCCACTGTCCACCTTTTACGGGTCCCCGCGGCATTGCTACCACCATGAAAGGGGTAGAGAGAGATTTCTTTTGGCGGAGACTGAAGAAGGATGTGGAAGAGTTTGTGCGCAGTTGCTTGGTATGCCAGAAGGTCAAGTTTGACAGGCATAAGGCACAGGGATTGTTACAGCCTTTACCCATACCCACCCGCCCCTGGGAAAATATTGAAATGGATTTCTTTTTTTTTTATCTCCCGAGAATACAGAATGATCACGAATTACATGGCACGTCTGAGACGATTCTCTCTGACATAGACCCCAGATTTATGAGTTGGTTTTGGAAGGCAATTTGGGAGAACATTGGCACGTAGTTGCAGTTCTCGTCATCGTTCCACTTGCAGACTGACGGGCAATTTGAGATTGCCAATTCAGTGATTTTAGATTTATTGAAGTCTTGTATCTCGCATCAGAAGACTCAATGGGAAAAGAACTTACCTTTGGTGGAATTTGCCTACAATAACACGATACACTCTTCGACGGGGAAGACGCCATGAGAGATTGTTGAAACTGCTGCGAAGGTTCCATCCTTCCTGAGCACGAAAGATTAGAAATTTGAAGCGGATGAATATTCGCGAGATTTGGATACGGCTTTTGCCAAGGTTCGCGAGACTTTACAGAAGTCTCAAGAACGACAGAAAAAGGCAGCGGATCGCCATCGTCGCGACTGGAAACTGAAGGAGGATGATTGGGTGCTCTTACTTTTGAGAAGGCACGCCTAAGAAAGAAAAAGGGAAAGGAGAGGCTTTTTCCAAAGCTTAGTATGTGATACTACGGACCTTTCTAGATTACTGACAAGATAAATGATGTCTCCTTCCGATTGAAACTGCCAGATACTTGGAGGATTCACAATGCATTGCATGTGAGTCTCTTGAAACCTGTTAAGGGTGATGTGCCTGAGCAACCCAAAGTGGAAGAAAACGAGGAGATCCTTGTTCCCGAACAGATTTTGGCACATAATGATACGAAGAAAGGTAAAGTCCAAAGGCGGTTCTTGGTTAAGTTCAATAACTTTCCTGCATTTGATGCGAAGTGGATGGAGGAGGAGGACCTAGCAGATACTCCTCGGATTGTGAAACTTTACCTCGATGTTTTGGTTTAGCATAGTCTACTCCAAACGGAACCCAGAATTCAGCTTGGCCGAAGATCTGGTGCAATGGGATGCACAAGAGGGGAGTTACTCCGCTCCTTTGTCAACAGATGCCTCGATTTTGATACTAAAGTCACTGATGTCTCTTTGAGCTTCAAGGATACTGAGAGCTGACAGTATTCTGTTGGATGACTTTATGAAATGGAATTCCTGATTATGATACTGATTTGTTCTTGACTTCTTGTGAGTGCAGGAACTGATAGCCGAAATGACTGCAGCATTTTGGTCTGATTGATCTCGAATAGACATGGTTGCAATAGGGGTTAGTCAATCAGACATCGATGAGGTCCCGATTGGACCTAGATGTGATTGCTAGCTACATTGCCGATAAATCATGGTCTAAGATCCGAATGAATGTTGAATGTCATGTGATGTCCTGTGATGTCTGGTGATGTCCTGTGATGTCGTGTGATGTGACTGTCGATTTTGTACATGTGCTAGATGTGCGTTCCTAGTACGTAGGTACTAACAGTCAGTGTCTGCTAAGACGGTTTATGGCTTTTGTCGGTTTTGCAGGCGTAATCACGGTCGATTACAATGCTTTCAAGAGGGGGGTATGTCACAAAGTGATGACATGGCGGACAGCAGAAACCCTAATTTCTGCCAGAAACCCTAAAATTTCTGCAAACCCTAATTTTTGCCAAAAACCCTAAATTCCGGAAATCGCGGAGGCGGAATTTTTTTTATTATTATTTTTTTTTTTAATTTGGAAAATGATGAGCGACGCGAATTTTGCTTTTGCTTTTTTTTTATAAAAAAAGAGAAATGACTCTCTAAGAGAGAGAGAGAACTGATGCTTTTGATTTTAAAAGCTTTTGGGGCTCTGCTTTTGGGCATCCCTTGTAACCTTTAAATTAGTGGTGAGCCTCACTTCTCAGAGCATCTGGACGCAGAGTCTGAGAGTGAAACCCTAACCGCTCTCTTGTACTTTGATGATTGATTAATATAAAAAGAAATACCGAAAGGGGCGCCAGTCTTTGGGGCCAATATCTCTAGGCACGGAACTCCGCCGGACCAGTGCAAATCTATTGTGATCTGTGAATTGTTTTGAAGTGGTTATTTGGTGCTGTCGCGGTTGATTCTTGACTTGGAGTGTCCAAGTCTGTTACAGGGGAGATGTCACAAACTGCTGACGTGTCAAAGCCCTGAAGAATGGAGCCAACTTACAGAAGCCGGCCGAGGGGCCTAAACCCTAAGAAGAAGAAGTCCTACCAACTTATGGGGACCCCGTTCGATGGGGCCCCAAGTGACATAAAGAATTAAAATAAAGCAGGACCCACACACACACTGAAAATTGCCTAGCAGCTGATGACGTGGCAGTTGTACGGAAATTACGCTGACATGATGACTTGGCAGGCTGTACGGATTTTCGCGTTTTACGCTGACTGCTGTACGAAATTCTGTGATTTACGTTGACAGCTTTTTGGCATTGCTTTTGCACCAGATGCTTTTGAGTTTGAAGGCTTTTCATTGTAAACTGCTTTTGGGGCCTAGGGCCTTTAGGTATGTGCTAAGGGCTCATTCTCTGGCATGCTTCCTGGAGAAGGTGCAGTGTTTGGAGTACCGGCTTTGTATTGTGTTGATGCAATATAAAGAAATACCGAAAGGGGCGCCAAGGTTTGGAGCCAATACACTCTGGGGTAGAATTCCGCCACTACGTGTCGCGTGTGCTCTCTCTCTCTCTATTTCAGTTCAGTTGTTATTGAAATGCTAAAATTCTGTTCAGTCTGTTCTGTTCTATTGGCACGTGGTGCCCGTCTTGTGACAGTTGTTGAGAAAATCATACTGATTGGCTCTGTAAATGTCATACGTGACAGAGCCATCCGGACAAATATACACACGTGCTGATGTGGCATGACCACCCGCAGATGTGCTGACGTGGACAGACAGTACGGACTGTCCGCAAATTACGCTGACACATGATGACATAGCAGACTGTACGGCAGCACTGGATTTTACGCTGGCAGGTGTCACGTGGCAGTAGTACCGATTTCCGTATAATGAGCTGACAGGGTGACGTGGCAGCAGTACGGATTTCCGTAAATTGCGCTGACTACTTTTTGGGCAGTTTTTGGAGCCAGAAGCTTTTGGGACTTATTTGCTTTTAAGTTTGAAGCTTTTGGGACTGTTTGCTAGTTTTGAAACTTTTGGGGCTCTGCTTTTGGCATCCCTTGTAAGAATAAAAGAGCCCAAAGGGCCTCACTTCTCAAGAGCATCTGGATGTAGAGTCTGAGAGCAAGGACCCTGCGAGAGTTGTACTTTGCTCAAAGATTAATATAAAAGAAATACCGAAAGGGGCGCCAGTCTTTGGGGCCAATCTCTCTAGGCACGGAACTACACTGAGCTGTGTCGACCAAATTGAACTATAATATTAAAGTTGTGTATTTTAAGTGAATCACTCTCGTGTCACGACAGAATCTAGACTTGGGTGCCCAAGTTACCTTTTTTTTTCCTCCAAGAGTGGTTTCCTTTGGAAGTTGAAAATTTGTGTAGTAAATCCTTCGCTTGTTTTTAGAGAGGTGCATCTCATGATTGGTAAGCTTGGTCATTCCATTTCATTAGAGTATAATAATACAAAATGTTAAGAGTACTTATTTCTAAAGAGATGATTATAATAAATTTTTGTTGTAGTTGAGGTTACATAGGTCTAGTGAATTTTTCACTAGTTGTTGGCCTACATGAGGGCTTAGTAAAACATGGAGTCCTTGGGAGAAATTGTGGACGATTGGAGAAAGCTACCCATTATTATAGCCAAATAGCAAGCTATCGATGGGGAAAAAAAAAATCCCATAAAAGGGCATTAGCTAAGCATTGTCTTATGTACATGCTGGTCATGTGAAAGATAGTTAACATTTGTTTTTCTATTTCTATAAAGAGAGACATGAGTAGTGGGTTGCACACTCTTTCTGATCTTCTTTTTTTGTACTTCCATTGTGATTTTCCACCTTGTTACAAAGGTATGTAATTTGCATTGAATAGTCAAGGTGTGATTTTTTGGTTTAATTTTGTGGCCATGATGAGTTAAGCTTATTTCTTTTTGGTAAAAGCTATTCTCTATACAAATTTCCTAGCCACAAGCTCTACTATCAGAGCACGGCCGATTTCTCTTCTACCGAGAAGTCTGATCCTTTCCTCGCGACACTTACGGATTCCGACAAGAATCAGTCGACTTCTTCTGCATCTACTGATGCAGGAGGGAGACCATGCACAAGATTTTAACGATTAAACAAAGGAAGAGTACAGGCCACCTTGGTCTACTCAGTATGAACTTCAAGAGATGCAGCGTTGACAGCAAGTTGACGAGTGCACAAAGCAGATGATTCAATTTGCAAAAGACCCTCAGTTTGCAAAACTTTTGTCTTTGCAATCCATCGCTGAAGTGCACACTCAGTGGCAGAAAGCCACCGAGCCACCAATCAAACCAGCAATCAAGAAGCCTCCTACTCCAAGAATGTTTACTAAAGAAAAAATCCATGACACGGTCCAGGCCCAAATCAATCAGCTTCTGGACATGAAGAAGCCGTCGAAAAAGCAATTGAAGCAACGTAACAAGGGAACTAATTTCCCTGGTTACTTGGGTCAAAAATCCACTTTTGAAAACGCCAGAAAGC
This sequence comes from Adiantum capillus-veneris, assembly GCF_014529385.1. Lineage (NCBI taxonomy): Eukaryota > Viridiplantae > Streptophyta > Polypodiopsida > Polypodiales > Pteridaceae > Adiantum > Adiantum capillus-veneris. The sequence continues at coordinate 38,450,795 of NC_140951.1, read as the reverse complement.
AGAAGAAGCGTGTACGCTTTGAAGGATTGCCCAGTTCGTCCTCATCTTCTGGCAACTCGGACACCTCATCTTCTTCTGACTCGAGTGATGAGGACAGGAAGGGCAAGAAACGACGAAAAGATCACATGTTTTATGCAAAAAGAAAGCATTTTTACAAAGCCAATCAATATGATTTCCTCGACGACAAGGGCAAAAAGCCCAAAGAATTCAAAGAGGGAGGAGAGGCACTAAAGTTTGAGCACTTTTCAGGGTTTCGAGATGCTCCCAAGGCTTTAGCCTCTGTCCAACAAATTGACATAGCATTTTCTGGAGGCCGCTATACAGAGCACTCCAAGATCAGACGGGCAGCATCCTTTCTGAAAGGCAATGCATGGACATGGTGGTCCACTCTGTTGTTAAGGAAACAAGCCCCAACAAAGTGGTTGAAATTTAAGAAATTGTTTACTTCTTCATGGCTCACACAAGAATACGAACGAGACGTGATTACTGACTAGAACCATGTTCGGATGGTCAAGGCAGAATCTTTGGATTTTTATTGTGAAAGATTTTGGGAAATTTTTCTACCTAATGCAATGGCACTTTTCATCTAAAACTTGTTTGTCTTGTTTCATCCTTTAAGAAGATCAATTTTAAGGAGCATATTGAACGATTTTGTTGTGGACTTCCCAAAGAAATTTGAGACTATTGTCTCGAAAGGAAGTTCGGGTCTATATAACAGTTGATGGGACACATGGAGGGGGGATTTGATACATTCGGGTAACTGGACTTACCCATCAGATGAACCTTCAGCAAGTCATAGCAGAAACAATCGACGAAGAGATAGACGACCTTCACTCACAGAAGACCAAAGAGATGAATATTTCAAAGCAGGAAAGTGTTTTGAATGTGGAGAACAAGGACATATCGCTACACGGTGTCCCAAAAGGGCACAAGAATCAGGATGACTGACAGATTGAAAGGAGAGCACGACGAGGCGATACTCGTTCCGGATTTTTGAACTAGCATTATTTTGCTTTATGAATTTATGAAACAAGACTTTTTGGAAGATGATTTTAAATTTTGAATAAAGCTCATGTTTTATGAAAGAATCTGTTAATTCTGGAAAAAGAGCAGAATTAAGAATGAGATGGAGTAGTGACAGCTCTCGAATGAACCTGATAACGAATCATGAATCACGACTGATTCAATGGAATGAATGACTCGACCACTCTGTTCAATATGAACTTAGTGATGGATTGAGATCCCCGGAAAAGATTTCTCGCACACGATAGAGCTAGAGACGAATGATTCTCGCCGCAACCGTGCTTGAGGCGAATGATTCTCGCACACGACAGTGCTTGAGGCAAATGACTACTTGCGCACGATAGTGCTTGAGTCGAAAAATCTCTATAGACATGATCGCAATATGGGATTAGTTAACCCGACATCAATGAGGTCCAGAATGGATCTAGATGTGGTTACTAAATACGTTGCTGGCAGTCATGGTCTGAGATTTGGAATGAATTTCTTATGTGATTTGTCATGTCATGTCCTGTGACGTTGAGTGATGTCCTGTGATGTGACTGTCGTTTTGTACATGTGCTAGATGTGTCGTGTCTAGTGCGTCGGTACTAACAGTCAGTGTCTAATAAGACAGTTTATGGCCTCTGTCTATTTTTGCAGGCGTAATCAAGGGCGATAACAATTCTTTCAAGAGGGGGGTATGTCACAAACTGGTGATGTGGCATAGCCACCCGGACAAATACACACACGTGCTGACGTGGCATGACCACCCGCAGATGTGCTGACATGGACAGACAGTACAGACTATCCGCAATTTACGTTGACAGATGATGACGTGGCAAACTATACGGCATCACCGGATTTTGCGCTGACAAGTGCCACGTGGCAGCAGCTTGGATTTCTGCATAATGAGCTGACAGGGTGACGTGGCAGTAGTATGGGTTTCCGTAAATTGCGCTGACTGCTTTTTGGGCAGTTTTTGGAGCCAGAAGCTTTTGGGACTTATTTACTTTTAAGTTTGAAGCTTTTGGGGCTGTTTGCTTTTGAGTTTTGAAACTTTTGGGGCTCTGCTTTTGGCATCCCTTGTAAGAATAAAAGAGCCCAAAGGGCCTCACTTCTCAAGAGCATCTGGACGCAGAGTCTGAGAGCGAGGACCCTGCGGGAGTTGTACTTTGCTCAAAGATTAATATAAAAGAAATATCGAAAGGGGCGCCAATCTTTGGGACCAATCTCTCTGGGCACAGAACTACACGGGGCCGTGTCGACCAAATTGAACTGTGATTTTAAAGTTGTGAAGTTAAGTGAATCTCTCTCGTGTCGCGACAGAGTCTAGACTTGGGTGCCCAAGTTTGTTACAGTAAAAGTGCTTCTTTTTTGAATAAAACGTATGGTCCTTTCGTCGTTTCTCGCCCTTTCTGTCCTCGTCACTTGAGTCACAAGAGGATGAGTTGTCCGAGCTGTCAAAAGAAGATGAGGACGAACTAGACAATCCTTCGAAGCGTACATGCTTCTTCTGTTTTCTTGCATTCTCAAAAGAGGATTTTCGGCCCATCAACCACGTCCTCCAGTTCATCTTCAGTAAACATCGTAGGGCAAGAGGTTTCTTGAGGGCTGACTTTAATGGGGAATCGATGGCTTTCTGCAATGGGAATGCACCTTATCAATCGGGTGCCGTCAAAAATTTGGGGTACTAAGGATCCTTTGCAAACTGAAGTATCTCCTTTGCACAATCATCAACCTATTGTTGACGCTGCATTTCCATCAATTGATATCTCGTAGGCCGAGGGGGCCCGTACTCTGGATCTGTTGGTTTAAGATTCGAATTTCCAGTGCTGCCTCCCGTTTCAGAAATGTCAGGAGGGTTCGTCTCATTCTTGCGGGATCCGTCGTTTGAATCTGTCACAAGACGGGCACCACGTGCCAATAGAAAAGAATAGACTGAACAGACTTTTAGCACTTCAATAACAACTGAACTGAAAGGAGAGAGCACACGCGACACGAAGTGGTGGAATTCCACCCCAGACAGTATTGGCCCCAAACGTTGGCGCCCCTTTCAGTATTTTTTTATATTACTTGGAACTCTGTACAAAGCCGGTACTCCAGACTCTGCACCTTCTCCAGGAAGCATGCCAAAGAATGAGCCCTTGGCTCTTATTTAAAGGCCCTTGGCCATAAAAAGCAGTTACATGAAAATCTTTAAACTCAAAAGCATCCGGTCCAAAAGCAGATGCCTAAAAGCTGCCAGCGTGATTTACGAAAATCCGTACAACTACCACGTCATCACTTTCAACGCGAGTTGTGGAAATCCGTATTGTTGCCGCCACGTCAGCACTGTTAACACGAAATCCGAAAAATCCGTATTGTTGTTGCCACGTCATCCGGTCCACATTGTGTGTGTGTGGGTCCTGCTTTATTTATATGCCTTTATGTCACTTCTGCCCCATCGGACGGGTCCCATAAGTTGGTGGGAACTTACTTCAACTTCTTCTGCTTCTTAGGGTTTAGGCCCCTCGACCGGGATCTACAAGTTGGCTCAGGTCTTCAGTGGCTTGACACGTCAACAATTTGTGACATCCCCCCTTCTTGAAAGAAAGTAATCGTCCGCAATTACTATATATTTGCAAAACAACTCGAGTTAGCTATAAAAAAAATTCCGAGGGTCATTCCGAGGAACAATCCGTTTGCTCTTTTTTTGGTTGAGGAGTTGGCTTCTCCTCTCGGCTCTTTTGATCAAGGAGTTGGCTTCTCCTTTCGTCTAGATCGGAACACTTGATATTCCAGCGTAGTAAAATTAGCCATCACACCCAGACCGCACTAATCTTCCACGGGTGTCTTGATGCACTAAAATTACATACCACAGCAATCTGATTCAATTAGGAATATTCAGTGGTTGGCACATCACTGTCACAAGACGGGCACCACGTGCCAATAGAAAAGAACAGACTGAATAGACTTTTAGCACTTTAATAACAACTGAACTAAGAGAGAGAGAGAGAGAGAGAGAGAGACGACACGCGACATAGAGTGGCGGAATTCCACCCCAGAGAGTATTGGCCCCAAACCTTGGCACCCCTTTCGGTATTTCTTTATATTGCATCAGCACAGTACAAGCCGGTACTCTAGACTCTGCACCTTCTCCAGGAAGCATGCCAGAGAATGAGCCCTAGTAAAGGCCCTTGGCCTATGAAAAGCGGTTTACATGAAAAGCCTTCAAACTCAAAAGCTTTTGGTCCAAAAGCAATGCTAAAAAGCTGTCAGCATAAATCATAGAATTCCGTACAACTGCCAACGCAAAACGCGGAAATCCGTACAGTCTGCCATGTCATCATGTCAACGCAATTTTTGAATTTTTCGTATAGCTGCCACGTCATCGGCTGCGCAAATCTTTGTGTGGGTCTTGCTTTATTTTAATGTCTTTTATGTCACTGAGGCCCCATCTGACGAGGTCCCCAAAGTTGGTAGGACTTCTTCTTCTGTTACTTGTTCTTCTTAGGGTTTAGGCCCCTTGGCCGGCTTCTGTAAGTTGGCTCCATTCTTCAGGGCTTTGACACGTCAACAGTTTGTGACATCTCCCCTTCTTGAAAGAGAGTAATCGTCCGCGATTACAGCATATCTGCAAAACAACTCAAGTTACCTCAAAAATTTCCGAGGGTCATTCCGATGGACATTCCGAGGGACAATCAGTTTGCTCTTTTGTTTAAGGAGTTAGCTTCTCTGTTCAGCTCTTTTGATCAAGGAGTTGGCTTCTCCTTTCGTCCAGATCGGAACTCTTGATATTCCGGCGTAGTAAAATTAGCCATCACACCCAGACCGCACTATTCTTCCACGGGTGTCTTGATGCACTAAAATTACATACACAAGCAATCTTATCCAATTAGGAATATTCAGTGGTTGGCACATCACAATGCAACACAAATGCTCACATATGCATGTTACAAGACATAGAAACATAAAGCCGCCGATGAACACTCCTCCCGCATAACCTAACAAGGTCCGAGCCAGGAGATATTCAACGACTCCCTCATCACTCCTCCCGCATAACCTAAAAAGGTCCAGGCCGGGAGATATAGAGGCCTTTTACAACCAAACGCCCCCCATACCGCAGCCTGCGTCGTTTGAAGGTGCTGAGAGTAACCACTGCTCAGACTTCTTAATACTCCTCCCGCATAACCGTCCAGGTCCGGGCCGGGGGTCACAACAACAATACTCCCCCCGTAAATAACCACAAGGGTCCGGGCCATGAGTAAAAACAACACTTTTCAATCATTTAATACTGCCCCCGCAAATAACCGGGCCATGAGTATGAGCAAGCATTCTCAAACATCATTTCTTACTACTCCACCTGGGAGTAAAATCACCAATCATTGAAACCAGTAGTAAAACCAGAGTCAAACATTTCAAATCGGCACCAAAACAGGTTCAAAACAGATACCATCCATTTCAAACAAATTCCAAACAGGATCACCCAACAAGTTCTCAAACAGATTTCAAACTTAAAAAGCAATCTCGACATCAGTCGAGCTCGAAAAGTCGACTAACTTTCCATCTTGAAACCTGCACCAAAAATTAGGGTTAGGTTCATTCCATAAGGTCGTAGTCGATCACAGCATGGTCCATCAGCTCTTGGACAAACAGTGTTTCTTTGGCGGTGACGGTAGTCCCAAGATAGCAATCGCACTCTCCAAGGTCATCTACTCGTGAAGAGACATCTACTAAGAGATGTCGAGAAATTTAAATTTATAATCTGCTAGGGTTTCCATGGCAAGCATTTCAGGATACCCCACTCTACCAGAAGTTGCACTCCGGAGGAAGATGTCAGAAACCATATAACTTCGGGCAAAAATTTTCTTGAAAGCTTGCCAAGTCCTTGGAAGTGTGCGGCTTGGCTATAGTCATCAACATCTGCATGGCACTGATTTTGAGAACAACAGTGACTCGAAACAAATCTTGGATCCTTCTTTTGCAAGTGATCTTTTTGGCTTATGCCCTATAAGACATGAGCGCTGAAGACGGGAGCGCGCCCGATGGCTTATGCCCTATAAGACATGAGCAGTGAAGACAGAAGCGCGCCCGATGCGCGATAAAGTAAGGGTAGGAGTGGCTAATAAGTCCGGTGTCAGAGCCCGAAGATACCTTAAACAAATTCCAAAAGTCTCTGGTTTGCTCTATCTGCTCTTTTGTGGGACCGGTATGCTTTCTGGAAAAGCACACGCCTAATGCTCTCATACCACTGTCACAAGACAGGCACCACATGCCAATAGAAAAGAACAGACTAAACAAACTTTTAGCACTTTAATAACAACTGAATTGAGAGAGAGAGAGAGAGAGAGAGAGAGAGAGAGAGACGACACGCGACACAGTGGCGGAATTCCACCCCAGAGAGTATTGGCCCCAAACCTTGGCGCCCCTTTCGGTATTTCTTTATTCACACTACAAGCCGGTACTCCAAACTCTGCACCTTCTCCAAGAAGCATGCCAGAGAATGAGCCCTTAGCACATATTTAAAGGCCCTTGGCCTATGAAAAGCAGTTTACATGAAAAGCCTTCAAACTCAATAGCTTATGGTCCAAAAGCAATGCTAAAAAGTTGTCCACATAAAATCACGGAATTCTGTACAACTGCCAACGCAAATGCGGAAATCTATATAGTCTGCCACGTCATCATGTCAGCGCAATTTCCGGATTTTCCGTACGGCTGCCACGCCATCAGCTGCGCAAGTCTTTGTGTGGGTCCTGCTTTATTTTAATATCTTTTATGTCATTGGAGCCCCATCTGACGGGGTCCCCATAAGTTGGTAGGACTTCTTCTTCTGTTACTTGTTCTTCTTAGGGTTTAGGCCCCTCGGTCAAGATCTCCAAGTTGGCTCCATTCTTCAAGGCTTTGACACGTCAACAATTTGTGACACATCACAATGCAACACGAATGCTTACATATGCATGTTACAAGACACAACAAACAGCATCGGTGAGCACTCCACCGAGACGAACAATCTACGGTATGAAGCTACTCAACAACTACCTCGTCACTCCCCCCGCAAATAACCTAAAAAGGGTCCGAGCCATGAGCTCAAAGGACTATACAACCAACGCTCCCCAGACCGTAGTCTGCATCGCTTGGAGGTTCAAGCATACAACCAAACGCTCCCCAACCATCGGTCTGCGTCGTTCGGAGGTTTTCTAGCATACAACGGAACATTCCCCAGACATCGGTCTACGTCGTTTAGAGTTTCAAACATACAATGAAACGATCCCCTAGACATCGGCCAGCGGTGTTCCGAGGTTCAAACAATACCAAAACAGTATTTCTCACTTCTCCATCCGGGAGTAAAATCACCAATCGATGAAACTAGTATTAAAACCAGAGTCAAACAGTTCAAATCGGCACCAAGACAAGTTCAAAACAGATACCATCCATTTCAAACAAATTCCAAACAGTTTCTCAAACAGAACTCAAACTTAAAAAGCAATCTCGACATCAGTCGAGCTCAAAAAGTCGATTGACTTTCCATTTTGGAACTTGCACCAAAAATTAGGGTTAGATTCCTTGCATAAGGTCCTAGCCGACCACAGCATGGTCCATCAGCTCTTGGACAAACAGTGTTCCTATGGGGGCGTTGGTAGTCCCAAGACATAGCAAACACACCATACCTCCAAGGTTATCAGCTCGAGAAAAGACCTACTGAGAGGTGTCGAGAAATTTCAAGTTATAATCCGCTGGGGTTTCCATGATAAGCATTTCAGCATACCCCACTCTGCCAGAAGTTGCACTCCCAAGGAAGATGTCAGAAACCATATAGCTTCAAACAAAAATTTTCTTGAAAGCTTGCGAAGTCCTTGGAGTGTGCGGCTTGGTAGCTATAGTCATCAACCTCTGTAAGGCACTGCTTCTAAGAAAAACAGTGACTCGAAACAAATCTTGGATCCTTCTCTTACAAGTGATGCTTATGCCTAGTAAGACTTGAGCAGTGAAGACGGGAGTGCGATGCGCGATGAAGTAAGGGTGGGAGTGGCTAATAAGTCTGGGTTCAGGACCCGAAGATACTTCAAATAAGATTCCAATAAACTTTGGAAGCGCCGGTATGCTTTCAGAAAAGCACACACCTGATGCTCTAACAAGACACGTGCCAATAGAAAAGAACAGACTCAACAGACTTTTAGCACTTTAATAACAATTGAACTGAAAAGAGAGAGAGAGAGAGAGCACACGACATAGAGTGGCGGAATTCCACCCCAAAGAGTATTGGCCCCAAACGTTGACGCCCCTTTCGGTATTTCTTTATATTACTTGAACTTTGTACAACGCCTGTACTCCAGACTCTGCACCTTCTCCAAGAAGCATGCCAAAGAATGAGCCCTTGGCCATAAAAAGCAATTACATGAAAATCTTTAAACTCAAAAGCATCCAATCCAAAAGCAGATGCACAAAAGCTACCGCGTGATTTATAGAAATCCGTACAACTGCCACGTCAGCATTGTCAACGCGAATTGCAAAAATCCGTATTATAGCCGCCACGTCAGCACTATCAGCGCGAAATCCAAAAATCCGTACTGTTGCTGCCACGTCATCGGCTCCACGCAAATCCTTATGTGTGTGTGTGGGTCCTACTTTTATTTATATGCCTTTATGTCACTTGGGCCCCATCGGACGGGGTCTTATAAGTTGGTGGAAACTTACTTCTGCTTCTTAGGGTTTAGGCCCCTCCGTCAGGATCCGCAAGTTGGCTCAGGTCTTCAGTGGCTTGACACGTCTGCAGTTTGTGACAGAATCCATGTGTGTCGCGGTAAGAGGATTGGATTTCCCGATAGAAGAGAAATCGGTAGTGCTCCGATACCATTGTCACAGGCAGTAGGCTTGGACACCCCAAGTCAAGAATCTGACACGACACACGAGAGAGAACCACTAAAATACTTCACAACTATACCACACTTTAATAATTGAGTCGACACAGTCTGACGTAGTTCCGTTCCCAGAGATTGTTGGCCCCAAACCCTAGTGCCCCTTTCAGTATTTCTTTATTATATTAATGCTTGAGCAAAGTACAACACACGAGGAGTCCTCTACTCTCAAACTCTGCATCCAGATGCTCTGAAGAGTGAGGCCCCTGGGGCTTATTTATTCTTAAAAGGGATGCTCCAAAAGCAGAGCCCTAAAAGCTTCTAACTCATAAGCAAATAATCCCAAAAGCAATTGGTCAAAAATCTGTCAGCAAAAGCAGCTAGCACAATATGTGAAAAATCGTACAGTTCGTACAGCTTGCCACGTCATCATGTTGTTAGCGCGAATTGGGGAAGGCCGTACAGGATGCCACGTCAGCATGTCAGTGCAGTTTTTGAAATTTCTGCCACGTCAGCATACCGTGTCAGCCTCTGTCCGTACTCTCTACCTTGGTGGTCGTGCCACATCATTTGTTTGTGACACATCCAGTCTAGAACTCTTAATGCACTTAGATCCCTGTGCAACCATCTTATCCTTCTGGAACTCTTGATGCACTTACAACAGTCTCCAGTGACCTCATCCAAATAGAAATCTTGATGTGCTAGAACCACATTCACGTAGCATCACATCCAGATCTCGTTGATCTCTGACAGATGTTTAGATGCACTAAGTTCAAATCATTCATGTTGCAGACATTTTATCTTTCTCTACATGTCTCTAACAATACACATGAAAGAGCGCATGTCTTCAGTTCAATCAAGGAAATTTCCAATTCAATGTACATATTTTCATAAAGTCATTCCACAAAATATTGTTAATCTATCAGTATCCCTAAAATCTCAAGGAGAAATTAGTGACTTTATTCAATCTAGGCAATTTGTGACAAAGAAGTGGAGTGGCTCCCCTCTTGTGCAGTCCACACCGCACCAGATTCAACCTACCGATTCATCGGTAACTTTCAACATAGACACTGCTAATAATCCAAAAGCTTCAAGATACAACTTAAACTGAAGAGAATTTGTGAAGTTCTCCTCCCCCGTCCACTTTGCATCAAGAGTTGGAAAGTGCCCTTGACCAAATTATCCGGTGGACCTAGCTTACCTTTCTGTCCTTTTCTTGTGCCTTGTGACCTGTTGGTAGCCATGCTGGCTTCCCTTGTCCACTAGCACCTCAATCTGAATTGTCGGAATTCTCTGATGAACCATCAATTGATTCCCTTGCTTCTTTGGAACCCTCTGATGAACTATTCGTTCGTTCTTTTCCTTCGAAGACTCTTGCCTCGTTGAGAAGGACACTAGCTTGTCAGTAGGATAGGTCAATGAGCCGACATGCATACCAAAACTTTGCTTGGAATGTCCCATAAGTCTCTAAATGGAGTCAGACTTCTTTCGCAGACACTACCGTTGAATCTCTTGAGCAGAACCGCTCAATATAGTCCTTCAAAGTGATCCTCTAAAACAAGGACACTGGCAAGTAGGTATGCCAAAACCTCTGGCAGTGGTCATCCAAAGTGTCTTCCTTATCCATTCTCATATGATGCCAAGCCGTGATGACATCTTCTTCATATTCTTTCATTATCCAAGCAAAAGTGAAAATTCTCTTGAATTTTATCCACTTCTTAGGTGCTTCTCTATGCAACAACAAAGTAGACCACCATCTCTCTACGTTTCCTTTCAAGTAAGACGCTGCCCTTCGTACCTTGGAGCGTTTCGTGAAACGACCTTCCGAAAAGGCGATGTCAAACTGTTGTATGAATTCAAGGGCTCAATGGGTGTCCAAATAGCCTAAAAACATGTCAAACTTGATTGCTTGACCCCCATACTTGAACTCCTTGTTCTTCTTGTTCTTTTTCTCATTGTGTAAGCTGTTAGAAGAGGACAAGGTCTCCTCCTCTGAACTCCTAGATGGCTTTGTCACGTGCACATCTAACCCTATGTGCATGTGGACAAGTTGTACCTACTTCTAGGGTTTAGGTAGCCTAGGAAGTGTTCTAGCACCTTTGTGAGCATGTACGCAGGACGTACATGTCCACGAACTTAAGAGTAGCTGCATACCCTCTGATTGCACAACCCATGTCATTAGCATCAATACCCAATACCCAGTATGAGCATTTTCCACTGCATGAGCCCATTTGGCAAATTGCATGTGAACCATAAGACCTCTTATGGGGCAACTTATTAATAAGTGACTTTAGCAATTAAGGGGATCGTGAGATTTTGCCAAGGACTGCTCGACCCAGCATTCTAGCACATATATAAGTGAACCTTGGGCGCCAATAGACAGCAGATGACCCAGGGGCAGCAGCAGAACCCAGTAGCACCTGCAGTACTCGCATGACCAGCAGCCCCTTGGCGTTTTCTCAGCATGAACCAGCGCTTTCAGATTCTCTCAGCCATCAGCGTTTTCAGTTGTCAACGTTAGCCTCGCAGATCCCGCACCCGATCCCCGCAGCAGATCCTCGCCGCAGTCACCCCGTCGCGGCAGATTTCAGACAAGATCAGCGTTTTCAGTTTTCAGCCCATAGATCAGCCAGTGTTTTTCCGTTTTCAGCCACCCTTGACTTCATCGGCGACAGATCAGCGTAGTAGCTTCGCCACACAACTCCGACTTCATCACAATCCCTAGCGTTTTCAGATTTCAGCAGTTCAGCCCTTAGCCTCGACCTCGTGTTTGATATCGTCGTCGTCGTCGTCGTCGCCGCCATCATCATCGCCATCGTTGTCGACATCATCATCAACATCGTCGTCGTCAAGTACCACAGCATTTAGAACCATTGTACAAGACTTGTGCAATCTAAAGCAAATACCTCTCTAGCAATAGAGAGGAGGGGGGGCCTTGGAGGGGGGGTTGGGACCCTATCTGGTGTCGTCTCCTCTCTCTCTCTCTCTCTCTCTCTAGCACTCTCATGTACTTTGCACTCACAATTTTCCACTCTCTCTTGTTTTGGTCATTGCACATTCTCTCATCATTAAGTTTAGGAAGGCTCTCCCTTCCTCTTAAGTAAAAGGAACTTTGAGCACTCATTGATCACTCATCCTGAGCTTACACCATCATTCACTTCCTCTGCACATTACAGGCTTCCTGTGCCTCTAGACTTTTTCAAGAATCTGTTTTTCTTATTTTTCTCGATTTTTCTCTGCTTCTTCCGCTTTTTCTTATCCTCTTTGGAACTAGAGTAAGACGAACTAGCGGATCTCTTTGAAGACAAAAATCGAGGTCATCTGTCACGAGACGGGCACCACGTGCCAACGAAAAAGAACAGCCTGAACAACTTTAAGCACTTAAAACGCTAGAGATGGTGGAGGGGGCGATCAACCCCCCATGACTACCATGAGCAGAAGACCCTCAGTACAATCAGTATATGATCTTTGTGAGATAAAGAAGTGGGTACCCCCTGCCCCTATAAATAGGTGCCCAAGGGGAGGTAGGGAAGGCCTGATAAAAATCCCCACGACCCAACAAAAAATGATATATGGAAATATATGTGGGCGCCCGGACAAAAGTGGGCGGCCGGCCCCAAACTCGGGCGGCCGGACTAGGTACAACCTAGACTATGGGTGGCCAGCCCGGAGACATACTAGCCGTACAAGTATGCCCTAGACCTGTGAAGCAGCAAAGTGGTGTAAGTCTAACACCCCCTCTCAGCACTTGATGCTGAACAAACTGCATGAAGCCAAAGATGCGAGGGCAAATGATGAAGATGTCTGTTGCAATGTCCATTGAAGGACAATACTCCATGAGTGTAGCAGCGCTCTAGGGTGTCCCGACCGCCAAGAAATCTCTGTGGTAAAGTGCCGTCACGAGCAGTGTAGCAAACTGATGTACTCCGTCGATACAGTGTGAACTTTGAAGGTACTGCGTGAAGGTCCCGAACTAAGTGTGAAAACGACTCCTTGTCGTGAAAGAAGTGCCAGACCCTCAGTACAATCAGTATATGATCTCTGTGAGATATGGAAGTGGGTACCCCCTTGCCCCTATAAATAGGTACCCAAGGGGAGGTAGGGAAGGCCTGATAAAAATCCCCACAACCCAACAAAAAATGATATAATATATGTGGGCGCCTGGACAAAAGTGGGCGGCCAGCCCCAAACTCGGGCGGCCAGGTACAACCTAGACTATGGGTGGCCAGCCCGGAGACATACTAGCCGTGCAAGTATGCCCTAGACCTGTGAAGCAGCAAAGTGGTGTAAGTCGAACACATCCCCCCTTCTTGAAAGAAAGTAATCGTCCGTGATTACAGCATATCTACAAAACAACTCAGTTAGCTCAATAATTTTGAGGGCCATTCCGAGGGACACTTCGAGTGACAAGGGACATTTCGAGTAACAATCAGTCTTGTCATTCCAAATTGGAGCTCTTGATATCCTGGATCGTTGGCTTCCCATAAAAAATCTCATCCAATAAGGAGTATATCCTCATTCTAGATCGGAGCTCTTGATATTCCGGCGTAGTAAAATTAGTCATCACTCCTAGACCGCGTTGATCTCTTACAGGTGTCTCGATGCACTAAAATTACATACCCAAGCAATCTCACCCAATTAGGAATATTTTCAGTGGTTGGCACATCACAATGAAACACAAATGCTCACATATGCATGCTACAAGATATAGAAACATAAAGCCGCCAATGAACACTCCCTCCGCAATTAACCATCTTGATCCAAGCCATGAGCTATTCAATGACTATCTCATCACCTGCAAATAACCTAAAAGGGTCCGGGCCATGAGATATGGAGGCCTTCTACAACCATAAGCCCCCCATACCGCAGTCTGCAACGTTTGGAGGTGCTGAGAGTAACCACTGCTCAAACTTCTTCATACTCCCTTCAAAAATAACCATCCAGGTCCGGGCCATGAGTACTCCCCCCGTAAATAACCACAAGGGTCTGGGCCATGAGTAAAAACAACATTTCTCAACATTCAATACTCCCCCATCCCCAAATAACCAAAAGGGTCCGGGCCATGGGTATGTGCAAGCATTCTAAAACATCATTTCTCAGCACTCCACCCAGGAGTAAATCACCAATCATTGAAACCAATATTAAAACCAGAGTCGATCACTTCAAATCGCCACCAAGACATGTTTAAAACAGAGACCATCCATTTCAAACAAATTCCAAACAAGACCACAAAACAAGTTCTCAAAGCATTCTCGACATTAGTCGACAATGCTTCCATCGTGAAACCTACACCAAAATTAGGGTTGAATTTCTTTCATAAATTTGTAGTGGAGTACAGCATGGTCCATAAGCTTTTGAATAGTCAACGTTCTTGTAGCGATGGTGATAGTCCAATGATATAGCAATCACATTGGGCCTCCAAGGTTATCAGCTCGAGAGAGACACCTGTTGGAAGATGTCCAAAGACTGCAAGTTGTAATCTGCTATGGTTTTCGTGACAAGCATTTCAAGATACCCCACTCTGCCATAAGCAACACTCCGAAGGAAGATGTCAAAAGTCATATAACTTCAAGCAAAAGGAAAAATCTTGAAAGCTTGCCAAGTCCTTGGAGTGTGCGGCTTGGTAGCTATAGACATCCACCATTGCATGGCACTGCCTCTGAGAAAAACGGCAGCTCAAAAAATCCTTGAGGTGTCGTCTCTGTCCGATTCTCCGCGAGAATCCATGTGTGTTGTAGAAAGGATCGACAAGAATCGTCATGAGCTTTGATACCATTGTTACAGGCTTGGACACTCCAAGCGAGAAAATCAATAGCAACACATGAACAAAATCTGCAAATAATTGAACAAAACTTGAATAGAGAGAGAGAGAGAGAGAGAGAGATGGCATGGCGGTATTCCGCGCCCAGATACACTAACCCCCAAAGATTGGCGCCCCTTTCAGTATTTCTTTGTTATTGCTTCGCAAAGTTACAACTCCCAAGGGTCCTCTTCTCCAAGACTCTACGTCCAAATGCTCTCCAGAGTGAGGACCCAAGGGCCAAGGGTCCTTATAAACAGTACAAGGGATGCCCAAAAGCAAGAGCCCCAAAAGCTCTTATCCAAAAGCACTTATCCCCAAAAGCATTTGCTCTCCAAAAAACTTGCAAAAATCAGCCAGCGCAATTCGCAGAGCCAACGCAATTTACCAAAATCTGCTAACAGGCTTCACTTTGGAGTTTTTAGGGTTTAAGCCCCTCGGCCGGTGCTCTTCAAGTTGGAGGGGTAGATTTCTAGATCTGTAACCCCTTTAGGCCCCATGTCCACATCTTCAAGTTCTTCTAGGTTAGAGTTTCTAACTCTAATCCCTTGTCCTCTCAGCAAGTCCTTCAGGTTGGTCATGCCACGTCATTACGTTGTGACAGCTTAGGTTGAAAGGCCCAAATGGCATCTTTGTAGCACGAGGCTTGAACTTTGGCACACCCTTGAGCCTTGGGCATTGGCCCATGGACCATTTGAAAATACTTGCCTAAAGAGCCAAAATTTGCCCAAAAAAACGGAGGGTCAGTCAATGGTCAAACGGACCGTATGCCTAAACGTACTACTCTAGATGTAAGTATAGGACTAGACAGGTGGGACGGAGGGGCGTGTCCATCGGATGTGGACTACCTTGATTAGGACATGGTCCTGGTGAAGTATGCACAGGGCAGTCAAGAAGCTTTGTGCAGGGTTAATGCTTTTTGGTCGAAGATACCTAGAATAGAAGCAAATAGGAAATTCCACATGACTGTCTTTGGTGAGGCAGCAGACGGTTTATCTGGATTCTGATGCAGAGCCACAAGCTGTAGCAAGCCTCTGATTTATCAATATGGGTTTAATGTCAGACAAGCTGAATTCCATCCTTGCGAAAACAAACTAAAGAGGGAAACACTTTTGCTTGGTAGAGACCTGCAGCAACTCTTTGAATAGGACATTCACCCTGGTGGAAAGCACAATGCCTGGAAAAAGGCTACAGCTAATGGGCCACTAAGCTCCCATGATTCATAATTCAAAAGAATACTTTTTGTGTAACAAATACTAAATAAAGTGTAAATAAATTTATGACTCAACATTTGGTATATTTCAGCTTAAATAATACAAAAGACTACATGACACTTGTGTAACAATCAATTTTCTAGAAACCGAATGACTAAGATTTCTTCGGCAAAGGAAATTGAGATCAGTAGTTACCTAGTCGATCAAGGGCTGAAGGTGGCATAATGACTGCAAAGGCCATGACAAAGGGTTGTTAATTAAATAGTCAAAAAAGGGAAGCTCTTGCTCAAAAATATATAAAACCAAAGGGGGAAGGCATACCTTTATCACCATTCTCTAGCTGGGGCTGCCAAAGACACAGAAAAAATGAGCCCTTTACATGCTTAATCTAGCATGCCAAGAATATTCCAATCAAAACAAAGTTTACTTACCTTCTCAATGAAAGACATAGGGTAGCAACGATAATTTTGCTCAAATGTGCCAGCCGAGTATCCCACTCCATACCCTCTAAAAAACTGCAAGCATACAATTAAACAAAAGTACTAATGAGGCTATCTTCAGCAATTACCAAACAAATTAAGCATATAATGAAAGTCGGGCAACACAATGACAATAAAGATTTGTTCAGCTCATGACTCCATACATGTCTCTCATTATGTGTGTAAAGATAGGAGACTTTTATAAAGGATTTGAAGTAGCTACCGTTTCCATTGAATGAGGGATGCTTTTCTTACAACTAAAGGGAATCATGTGGCTGATTTAAATAGGGATTCATGACTCATACACGTGGCATTTGGTTGGTGAGAGAGAGGAGCCTCCAAGTGGCACACCTCATATGGTAGGAACATGACAACATACATAGACATCAAGAGACAGTACACGTCACTCGGAGAAAAACATGCATAAGTTCTAAAAACAATTTACTATCAAAAGCAAAGGAAGATAACTAACAGAGTAGAGCAAAACAATTGGTGTGAACATCAAAGTAGCCAAAAATGTACCATTGCAAATGGATCTACAACATTGCCGTTGAAGTTTGCCATTTTCCTGAAGACACCAAAGCTTCGTTTTTCTATGTGGTGCCACAATAATCTCTTTTAAAAGTCGATCTGCATATTTATGGAAAAAAACAAAGATCAGTACCATATATCAGTGGACCAGCTTAATCATTTTCAAAGAAACACGCAGACTGTTGTGGATCCAAAGTGGAGGTTGCTACACCGTGCTCAATTCGAGCATACCAAATACATACAGAGGAAAGTGTAGGAGGTGCAGTGCCTCATAGTGGCTCTACAGTTTGTTTACGTTCTCTTGAGGGTTACTGACATGGAGAGCTCAAGATTGGATCTAGTTTTTCATCTATTCATGCAATTGAAAAACCACATCTCATCTTGCAGCATGCTTGACACGACAGCAGTAAGATCTTGGCTACTTGCAACTCCTTTGCATTTTAAATGTTCTTACCTCCTTTGCAAGAATTCTGAGATCTTGGCTACTGTAGAGAGTAGATGGGCATTCATAACGTGTCCCATTCATGGGATGGCTGCATTGCTTCACCCTCTCTAAAAGAAGCCTAGCTTGTTCCACCTTGGAAACGCACCACATCAACAAAGTGTTCTCACAGGATGAGCAACTCATTGTAACAAACTTGGGCACTCCAAGTCTAGATTCTGTCGCGACACGAGAGAGATTCACTTAAAATACTTCACAACTTTAAAATCACAATTTAATTTGGTCGACACGGCCCAGCGTAGTTCCATGCCCAGAGAGATTGGCCCCAAAGACTAGCGAGCGCCCCTTTCGGTATTTCTTTTATATTAATCTTTGAGCAAAGTACAACTCCCGCAGGGTCCTCCGCTCTCAAACTCTGCGTCCAAATGCTCTGAAGAGTGAGGCTCTTAGGGCTCTTTTATTCTTACAAGGGCAGAGCCCCAAAAGCAGTTAAACTCAAAAGCAAACTGTTCCAAAAGCTATTGGTTCCAAAAGCTGGCAGAAAAAAGCATCAGCAGTTTGCGAAAATTTGTACAGACTGCCACGTCATCACCTGTCAGCGCAAACAGCGGAATGCCGTACTGTCTACCACGTCAGCCGGCGTACTACCACGTCAGCACCTCTGCGGGTGGTCATACCACATCAGCACGTGTGTGTATTTGTTCGGGTGGCTCTGCCAAGTCACCAGGTTGTGACATACCCCCCTCTTGAAAGAATTGTAATCACCCTCGATTACGCCTGCAAAAACAAACATAGGCCATAAACTATCTTAGTAGACACTGTTTTTTGACTCAAGCACTGTCGTGTACAAGTAGTCATTCGCCTCGAGCATTGTCGTGTGCGAGAATCGTTCGCCTCAAGCACTATCGTGTGCGAGAAATCTTTCCCGAGAGTCCCAATCCATCACCAAGTTTATACTGAACAGAGTGGTTTAATCATTCATTCGATTGAATCAGTCGTGATACATGATTTGTTATCAGGTTTATCGAGCTGTCACTGCTCCAAAATCATCATCTCATTCTCAATCCTATTGTTTGTTCACAAATAGAAGGATCTTCCTTAAAACATTAGTTTCATTCCAAAATTCATGATACTTATCGGGTTTATTCTAAAGCGGTCATTGCTACCCATTGCATTCATCATCATCGATTCACCTGTTATCTGCACACAATTAGCAAGTTCTTCCAGACAACATTAATCAATAATCATCTTCGGAAATTCCTATTTCAAAGTTCTTCATTCACACACTTAGTTCATACTGAACACAGTGTTTCAATCATCTAGTCATCTCATCCGTCCAGAAGTCTTGATGCACCTAGATCCCTATGTAGCCATCTCATCCCGCAGGAACTCTTGGTGCGCTCACCACAGTATCCTGTCATCTCATTCATATGGGAATCTTGATGCACTAGAATCATTCAACGTGCGTCATCATTCGTTCATTCAAATTCATCAATCTTATCTCGACTCAAAAGGATATCCGATTCGTTCCTGAGCTTCCGTCGCTCTCGATGACACCATCTCATCCTTGATTTCACCTGCAAAGCAGGTAAGGAGATGGCTCACCTCGTTGCAAACGAGTAGATGTCCAGCTCCATGCTTCCCAATCCATACAAAAGCGAGTTCCTCACTCTTATTTCCGGTTATCTGCCACAAACAACCAGATTGTCAATACATTAGTATCTCTTTCAGTGTCCTTTCCAATATCTGGTTCATCTTCTGATCAACAGTTCTGTTCCAACTCTTCCTGCGAGTAAAGCTTCCGCTTTTCTGCACTCCTCTGTCCTTTCAGCTTACATCCCGTCCTGAGAGGAGACTCAATGGCCTCACGCCATCTCGAGTGAATCTCATCAATCGGATAATTCTTCAGGTGTTTTGCGAATCTCGGGTCTCTAGAGTACTTCATCAATCTTTTTACACCCATGTCAACGTGCAATGGATGCTTGTATTCTGCTCTGGCAAACTTCTCCACCAAAAACTTGCCCAAATCTTCATTCTTTTCTTCAATTCCCGCGCCGGATTTCAACTTTTCTTTGCCTTCCCATTGAGAGGTGTTATCTCCATCAGATTTTTCACGAGAACCCATGTGTAATCTGGGATTCCGTATGGCTTTATGTCCTGTAAGACAGAGCGATGAAGACGGGAGCGTGCCCGATACGCGATGAAGTAAGGGTGGGAGTGGCTAATAAGTCCGGGGTCGGGACACGAAGATTCTTCAATAACAATTTTCAAAATTGTGCCCAAGTGATATGTCTGCTCTTTAGTAGGATCGGTATGCTTTGAGACAAGCACACGCCTGATGTTATGATACCACTATAACAAACTTGGACACTCCAAGTCTAGAGTCTGTCACGACACGAGAGAGATTCACTTAAAATACTTCACAACTTGAAAATCACAGTTTAATTTGGTCAACACGGCCCAGCATAGTTCCGTGCCCAGAGAGATTGGCCCCAAAGACTGGCGCCCCTTTCGGTATTTCTTTTATATTAATCTTTGAGCAAAATACAACTCCCGCAGGGTCCTTCGCTCTCAGACTCTACGTCCAGATGCTCTAAAGAGTGAGGCTCTTAGGGCTCTTTTATTCTTACAAGGGACGCCCAAAAGCAGAGCCCCAACAGCAGTTAAACTCAAAAGCAAACTGTTCCAAAGCTATTGGTTCCAAAAGCTGGCAGAAAAAAGCATCAACGCAATTTGTGAAAATCTGTACAGACTGCCATGTCATCACCTGTCAGCACAAACAGCAGAATGTCGTTTTGTCTACCACGTCAGCCGTCGTACTACCACGTCAGCACCTCTGCAGGTGGTCATCCAACGTCAGCAGGTGTGTATTTGTCCGGGTGCGTCACCAGGTTGTGACACTCATCATTGATTTTGAGTTCGTGAGCTACATGACCAATCTTGGTTCGTCATTTGTGAGAGCTATATGTTAGAGTTCACCACCGTAGCTTCGCCATTTTGTACGGCTAGTGATTGTCCCAAGTTGGCCACCCATCGCACATCATGTAGATTGCATGGGCGAACACTTTTAGCATGTGCCCGGTTGGTCATTATTTGAGTATGGCTGGGTGCACACATTTTTAGCCATTTTTGGGCTTTTATGTTTTTTGCACTAGTTACACATTTTTGCCCTACCTCAACCTAAGATTCTATAAATAGAATGCTTAGGGTCTTGTAGTCATTCAGATTGTGTATTGAGAGCATCATTTGCAGAGCAGTTGTGTTTTCTCTCTCTCTCCCTCTCCAGCGTTTTCGATGCGCGTGGCTCACACTCTTTCCGCTGCTCACTCTCACACTATTGTATTGAGAGAGGAGGATTGCATGCTTCCTTTGACATGGTGGTAGGTTCATGGAAGAATAGGTCTTCCGAAGCTATGCCGCCTCTCTCTTCGTATCCTCTCTCAGGTTAGACTCGCTTTCAAACTTGTTATGACTGGACTATGTGTCACGAAATCATCAGCATTACCATCAAGAGCATTTTACAATGCACACAGAACCTATTTTCCCTATTTTAGCCATTTTTTCACTTATTATTATTAAATGACTTTGTTGGGAAACTGGGTAGGGCAAATTTGCTAAGTGAATATATAAAGAAATTGGTAGTCACTCAGTAGAAGCAGGAGAAGAAAAGAGAGCACAGGCAAACACTTGCAGCAGGCTCTCCAACCACCCTTCTCAAGCAAGAACCTCCAAAACCCTGGCGTTTTCAACAGCTACACACCAGCATTTTTCAGCAGATCCAACACAGCATTTTCAGCCTGCAGTAGACAGCGTTTTCAGCAAGCAAGCATCAGCGTTTTCTGTCCCAGCAAATCAGCGTTTTGAAGCAGACAACCCAGCATTCTCAGCAGGTCAAAAACAGCGTTTTCAGCCCTTGCTGTCCAGAGAGCATTTTACAGTGCACAAAACCTATTTTCCCTATTTTAGCCATTTTTTCACTTATTATTATTAAATGACTTTGTTGGGAAATTGGGTAGGCCAAATTTGCTAAGTTAATACATAAAGAAATTGGTAGTCACTCAATAGAAGCAGGAGAAGAAAAGAGAGCACAGGCAAACACTTGCAGCAGGCTCTCCAACCACCCTTCTCAAGCAAGAACCTCCAAAACCCTGGCGTTTTCAACAGCTATACACCAGCATTTTTCAGCAGATCCAACACAGCGTTTTCAGCAAGCAAGCATCAGCGTTTTCTGTCCCAGCAGATCAGCGTTTTGAAGCAGACAATCCAGCGTTCTCAGCAGGTCAAAAACAGCATTTTCAGCCCTTGCTGTCCAGTGTTTTCAGTAGACAGGGCAACGTTTCCAGCCCGGAGGAAGTTAGCATTTTCAGCCAGCCGTCGTCACCATAGTCTCCGACCTAGATCCTCATTGCATCATTGCGTCAAGAACTTGCATCAACATCTTGTATCAAATTTGTGCAATCAATAGCATAGACTTCTCTCGCCGTCGAGAGAGGGGCCCTTGGAGGAGGGTTTGACAACTTTTTTGGTGTCGTATTCTTCTCTCTCTATCTCTCAGTCTCAATACTTTCATGCACACTGTTTACCCATTTGTTTGTGACCAACTGCACTCTCTCACTACAAGAACGGAAGGTTCTCCCTTCCGTAAGTAAAAGGAACCCTTGAGCACAGTTAGGAGCACTCATCTTGAGCAAAGTTCAACATTCACTTCCGTTGCACCTTACATATTGTCTGCCCAATCAATGAGAGGGTTATGTTCACGAAACAATCGAATGCAGAGAGGAGACACAACAAATCTTCTACGGAAGGAAGCTTGCTGAACAGTGAATAACACA
Organism: Adiantum capillus-veneris; assembly: GCF_014529385.1. Classification (NCBI taxonomy): domain Eukaryota; kingdom Viridiplantae; phylum Streptophyta; class Polypodiopsida; order Polypodiales; family Pteridaceae; genus Adiantum; species Adiantum capillus-veneris. Next base: position 38,428,660 of record NC_140951.1, on the reverse strand, counting down.
TTACGGCTGTCACAAAGTGATGATGTGGCTACCAGAGAAACCCTAATTTCTGTCAAAAACCCTAATTGCAAAAACCCTAACCCTAGCGGCAGAAATGATACGTGGCAGGCAGCGCAAATTGCGGGATTCCGTACGGCAGCTTTTTGGCAATTTTTGTGCTGCAGCTTTTGGAAGTTTTGCTTTATTTTGCTCCACGCAATTGGAGAGAGAGAGAAAGCCCTTTTGCTTTATTTGATGGAGAGAGAGAGAGAGAGAGAGAGAGAGAGAGAGAGAGGGCAGCTTTTGAGCTTTTGATTTTCAGCTTTTGGGGCTCTGCTTTTAGCATCCCTTGTAACCATTAAATATGTGAGCAGGCCTCATAACTCAGGGCATCTGGACGCAGAGTCTGAGTGTGAGCGCATGCCAGCACTCTTGTACTTTGAACTCAGATTAATACAAAAAGAAATACCGAAAGGGGCGCCAATCTTTGGGGCCAATATCTCTAGGCACGGAACTCCGTCGGGACTTGGAGTGTCCAAGTCTGTTACAATGGTATCAGAGCACGGCCGATTTCTCTTCTACGGGAAATCCGATCCCAAATTTTTTTTTCCGCAGCACCTATGGCTTCACGGAAGGATCAGTCGACTCCCTCTCCATCCGGAGATGCGGCAAGGGATCACAACGAAGATTCCGGCAAGGAGTACGGCCTACTCAGGCGGAGCGTCGAGAGATGGAACATCGTCAATTGATCGGCGATGCAACGAAGATGATGCTCAATTTTGCGAAGGACCCAAAATTTGCAAAATATATGAGCGAGACTTCTTTTCAGGAAGTGCATACGCAGTGGCAGAAAACCACACCACCACCCCCAAAACCCGCTCTCAAGAAACCTTCTGCTCACAAGAAATATTCAGAGAAGGAATTAGAAGAGGTGGTTGATGCACGGATTGCTCAAATTTTTGACGCGCAAAACAAAGCTAAAAAGCACGGCAAAAAGCAGAAGAAAGGCACCGACTTCCCGGGTTATTTGGGTCGTCAGTTGACATTTGAAGAGGCAAAGAAACACAAGAAGCATGTTCGATTTGAAGAAGTATCCAGTTCTTCTTCTTCTTCTTCTTCTGACAGTTCTTCTAGCTCATCTGACTCGAGCGAAGAAGACCACAAAGGCAAAAAGTGAAGCAAGAAAAAAGGTAAAAAAAAGGCAAAGAAGTCTAAATCTCGCCCAGTGAGTGACAGTTCTACAAAGGACTCGTCTACAGACAGTTCCGACTCTGACGACAGCAACTTTTATGCAAAGAAGAAGAATTTTTATAAAGCCAAACAATATGACTTTCTAGAGGATAAAAGCAAGAAGGTTCGAGAGTTTAAGGAAGGTGGACAGTCGATTAAATTTGACACGTTTTCGGGATATAGAGATGCTTCGAAGGCTTTGTCTTTTGTACAGCAATTTGACATCGCTTTCGCGGGAGGACGCTACTCAGAGCACTCTAAGATTCGGAGAGCTGCCTCTTACTTTAAGGGGAATGCTCGAACTTGGTGGTCCACGCTTCTTTTAAACAAGACTGCGCCAGTTAAATGGCTGAAATTTAAGAAGCTTTTTATTTCTTCTTGGTGGACTCAAGAGTATGAACGCGATATACGAGCTGCTTGGAACCATCTTCGGATGACCAAGAAAGATACAGTGGACGTTTATTAAGAGAGATTCTCGAGCTCTTTTCTACCCGCCTCTTCATTCAAGAAGATCTCGTTCAGAGAACAGATTGAACAATTTACCTTGGGTCTACCTACAGAGATCCGAGATCACTGCTTGGAACAAAAGTCAGCTTCTATTCACGAGTTGATGAGTCATGCGAAACGGAGTTTTGCCATTGACTCTGGTAGTCTGACCTACCCCACCGATGAGGTCATGACACAACGAGCCGAACAAACTTAAGCGAATGAAAGTAGAAAGAGAAAGAGCAACCCAGAAAAGAAGGATGCTCGACCCAAGCTTACTCCTCAGGAGAGAGCTCGCTTCATCAGGGAGGGGAAGTGCTTTGGATGCGGGGAACATGGACATATCTCCACGAAGTGCCCTAAAAAGGCACAGAAAGAACAGAATGACAAGGACGACGAAAGGCCTGAGAGTTTGAGAGCACCTGAGGAACGTGGAAGAAAAGGCAAGATGAAAACAGGACTGGTTCCAGATTGTGTGGGTACCGATCCCAACATCATGGACGAGAGTACAGAACTTTGCCGAGCTTGGAGCAAAGTGAAAGACCAAGAGGCCCTGATCTTCTTTGATGGAGGAGCCAAGGCCAACTTCATTTCACCGGAATTGGCAGCGCGGCTCGAGATCGCTCCCGATCGGATGCGACCACTTGCGGAGGCAGTTCTAGCGGCACCCGGCAGGGACGTAGCCATTACACCTGTCATTGGCAAACTTCGGTTGCATTGTCGCGGGTATTTGGGGCATGAGGACTTTTACATAATGCCTTTGGAAGGTTGTGATGTTCTCTTGGGAATTCCATGGGACCACAAGAACAACACCGTGGTCGATTATCGGGCGAGGATAGCGACATTGACTACAGAGAAGGGCAGAACCATTGTACTTGACATTAAACTAAAGGGCGAGTCTGTCCCTATTGTATCGGCTTCGGTCATTTCAAAATTAATGAAATCCAGTCTGTTTGTTTACTTGATCTTTATGAAAGAGTTGAGTGATGAGGATAGGACAAACATGTCTAAACATGATAAAGAACGCCAAGATTTTCTCCACTCTCACGCCGATTGCTTCTCAGAGGGCCTACCAGGCGAGTTACCACCTGCTCATCCTGAAGATCATACCATTGATCTGATACCTGGAAGCACACCACCAAACCGGCCACCTTACCGTGTGAGCCGAGCACAGAATGAAGAGATTATGAACCAAGTGAAAGACCTCTTGGAAAAGGGTCTTGTCTAGCCTAGTACTTCACCCTATTGCTCTCTAGTGTTGTTGGTTTTGAAGAAAGACGGATCTTGGAGAATGTGCATCGATTATAGAGCTCTCAACAAAATCACCATCAAGAACAGATTTCCGATTCCTAGGATCGATGATATACTCGACAAATTACAGGGATCCTCGTGCTTTAGCAGGATTGATTTGTAGAGTGGATATCATCAGATCAAAATCGCGTCGGGAGATGTCTACAAGACAGCTTTTCGGACGACTTTTGGGTTATTTGAGTTTTTGGTGATGCCTTTTGGCTTAACCAATGCTCCTGCGACCTTTAACCGGATGATGGACAGGATTTTTCGAGAGTACAGGCTATTGGTTGGCACTTTCTTTGACGATATCATTGTTTTCTCCAAGAACGAGGCAGAACATAGAGATCATCTGCTTCACGTCTTTCAGGCATTACGAGATCACAAGTTAGTGATTAATGTAAAGAAAAGTGAATTTTTCCTACCAAAGATACACTTTTTGGGACACATTGTGTCAGCAGCAAAAGTCCAAATGGATCCGGCCAAGATAGAGACTATCCGTGATTGGCCCGATTTGAAGAATGTCCATGAAGTTAGAAGCTTCTTGGGACTGTGTTCGTACTGCAGGCGGTTCATTCGAAAGTTTGCAGAGGTTGCTTCCCCTTTGCATATCATGACACAGAAAGGAGTCCCTTTCTTGTGGGGACCCACAGAGGTGACTGCCTTTCAGACATTGAAAGAGAGATTGACTACGGGACCAGTTTTGACTCTGCCGGACTTGCAGAAGTCTTTTGAAGTATATTGTGATGCTTGTGGTCGTAGTCTGGGTGCGGTCTTAATGCAAGAAAGCCATGTCATTGCTTACGAGAGCCGATTGTTCTCAAGGCCGGAAATGACAACACAGATTTATAAGAAAGAGCTGATACAGAACACTATCAAAGCTCTGATAACAATGTAGGATGCAGCGGAATGAATGTTTGAACTTTGCTCAAGATGAGTGCTCCGAACTGTGCTCAAGGTTCCTTTTTGTTCTTATGGAAGGGAGAGCCTTCCGTTCTTAATGAGAGAGTGCAATGATCATAACAAAGTGAATGGACACTGTGCGTGCAAGTGTATGAGACTGAGAGATAGAGAGAGAAGAGAAGTACGACACCAAAGACGTTGTAAAACCCTCCTCCGAAGGCCCCACTCTCGTCGGCGAGAGTGGTCTACTATTGATTGCACAAACTGGTACAAACTGAATGCATGTGACTGATGCAAGTCTAGGCTAGATCGATGACGACGACGGGGATGGCGAGACCGATCTAAAGGCTGAATTCGGCTACTTTGGTACTGCTGTCCAAAAACGCTGAGGGCTGAAATCTGAGGTCACCTTGCTGCTGTCCCAAAAACGCTAATGGCTGAAATAGTCTGTTGGTCTTAGGGCTGAATTCCTTTGGTGCTTATCTGCTGTTTTGGGGGCGATCAAAGCATGCTGAAATCTGCTGTTTTGGGGCGATCAAGCAAGCTGAAAAACGCTGGATACTGTGGACTTCTAGGCGATGAGGATATGGCTGAAAACGCCAGATGACTGGGGGTCTTCTAGGCAGAGATAGCTTGATGGAAAACGCTAGGGACTGGGTGTCACGTGACACATCCAACCCTATGTGTCCGTGGACAAGCTACAGCACGACAAGTGTTCAGTTCAGTCAAGTCACTCTAGAATAGGAAGCGTTCTGGCACTTTTGTGAGTCTGTTCGCAGACCGTGCATGACCAGTCACTTAGTGTAGATGCATATCCACACAGCATGATCATAAGCATTCCCATCAGAATCCATCAGAATCCTTCAGGGGAATTTTCCAGTGCATTTAGCCTATTTTCCCTATTTTTGACATTTTTCACTTATTATTTTTAAGTGACTTTTGTCGAAAAGTAGGTAGGGCAAATTGAGTAAGTTTGTATATAAACAAACCTAGACTAGCACTAAATGGCAGAAGAGGCAACAGGAGCCAAGCTCAACGGGCAACTTCTCAAGCAAGACCTTGGTGGTTCCCCCTCCAAGCAAGAAGAACCATCCCACATTGGCGTTTTCTCCAGCAAGTAGTCACCGTCAACAAATCCTTGCCCTAGCGTTTTGCATCAGCAAACCATCGCCAGCACAAGCTTCAGCAACCCTAGCGTTTTTCCCAGCAGCTGGCGTTTTCAAAGATTTGCACCCTAGCGTTTTTGGATATCCCAGCGTTTGCAGATTTCAGCCTTTACAGTCTTCAATCCTAGCGATTTTCAGCAATAGAAAGACCATCAGATTCAGCCCCAAGAACCTCAGTTTTCAGCCCTAAGGATGTACAGATTTTCAGCCTAAAGACCAGCAAAATCAGAGTTTTCCTTAGCGTTTTCGGCAACAACAGATTTCAGCCCATAGCGTTTTTGGACAGCAGATAAAGGATTGCAGATTTCAGCCCTTAGGTCGGTCTCGTCGTCATCGCCGACATAGCCTAGACTTGCATCAGTCACTTGCATTCAGTTTGTACCAGTTTGTGCAATCATAAGTAGACTACTCTCGCCGACGAGAGTGGGGCCTTCGGAGGAGGGTTTTACAACATCTCTGGTGTCGTATCTCTCTTCTCTCTCTATCTCTCAGTCTCATACACTTGCACGCACAGTGTCTGTCACCAGCGTGTGACTACTATCTATCCTTTTTGTTGATTTCTTTCTTATTATCTATTTACTTTCACTTTTTGGAAACACCCCTCGGGAAATCTAACTGTCCTGCATTGCATAGCTAGTGTGGAACTGTTCAGAGGGAATCCAGGCCTGAGGGCAAGAGAGCACTAAGGTCGGACAAGGACTATGGTTAGCCAAGTGGAGTCATTGACTAGCCAAAGTGGAATCCTTTGCTACAGAGGCTACATTTCAGTTCTGGATGTGGCCACAGTGTACAAAGAGGGTCGGATGACCTACAAAGATACAATGGCAGCATCTCCTAAAATTTAGGGAACTGCTATTTTGGGACCTGAAAATGTGTTGGCGTCATTACCTCCGGAATGACAAGGGGAACATTTTCTTACTCTGCCGTGAAGTCAACTGGGCAACCGGTTGGGAGATTTTTAGGCGGCAACCCCGAAACGGGAAAATGCTTGTAACTGTGCCAAGTGGCACATTCTGGTGCAGTTTCTAATGCAAGAGAGAGTTGGCGCTGAATTTGAAGAGAGGAGGGGCTGTTTTGCAGAAATTGTCACAGGTTAAGAGCTATGGAGTGCTTGCTTTCCCTCTTATGCACAGTGCGGTGCCAGGAGTGATGCCCTGCACGCTACGCACTGCCCTCTCTCTCCCCTTTGGCAGTATGTTATGCCCCACTAGTGGGCTCTTCATTTGACCAATGTACAGTTGTGTGGGTTCATGCGCGATTGCCGAGGCAAGAGCCTCTTGCACAGGTACTGGATTAGCTAGCGGCTAATCCCCCCGCAGGTACAGGTGAATTCGGAGAGGTTTCACGCCAAAAATCTCGTCCGATTCAAAGGGCAAGTAGCCCTACAGGTGCGGGAGCTCGAGGACTTGCTACGGATGCGACCGGCATGCGAAACGGAGCCCGAAACAGTAAATTACAGCCTGCTGTGTATTTTTGCAGGTTTAGGGTTTTGGCCCTAAACGGACCCTAATACCCCCAGGAGGTTCGGGGACGCAAGGGGACCGCTGTACAGAAGATCTGGTGCATTTTCAGGGCTGAAAACAGAGAATTCAGCGTGCTGCAGATTCTCGCCAGGTTTTGCAAAGTGCCCGTATGCGTCGGGAAAGTCGGCCAATGCGTGGGAATACTGATTGTGAAGGGTTCTAGTACAGTTATGCTGCCGAAATCATGCCAGAACAGTCAAAATTCAGCCAAGGTTGTGCGGGGCAGCTTGGAAAGAACCACAACGTATATTCCCTCTTTTAAACAATAAAGAAATACCGAAAGGGGCGCCTAAATTAGGGGCCAATCTGGTGTCGGTCTTCTCATACAGGTGCATTCTAGCATCTGTATCCCATTCCCCTCTCTTGTGTCACTATAGCGCAAGTATAATAGACGACTAATAATGGGTGAAAGCTAAATCAAGGTTTGAAGTAAAGTCTACCGCCCTTTTTGGATTGAACAGGCCGGTTTCAGTGTCCATTCACTTTGTTTGTGATCATAGCACTCTCTCATTAAGAACAGAAGGCTCTACCTTCCATAAGAACAAAAAGGAACCTTGAGCACAGTTCGGAGCACTCATCTTGAGCAAAGCGCAAACATTCATTCCGCTGCACCTTACACTGGGACTATGTAACAGACTTGGACACTCCAAGTCAAGAATCAACCGCGACAGCACCAAATAACCACTTCAAAACAATTCACAAATCACAATAGATTTGCGCTGGCTCGGCGTAGTTCCGTGCCTAGAGATATTGGCCCCAAAGACTGGCGCCCCTTTCGATATTTCTTTTTGTATTAATCAATTATCAAAGTACAAGAGAGCGGTTAGGGTTTCACTCTCAAACTCTGCGTCCAGATGCTCTGAGAAGTGAGGCCCTCACCACGAATTTAAAGATTACAAGGGATGCCCAAAAGCAGAGCCCCAAAAGCTTCAAATCAAAAGCAATTGCTCTCTCTCTCTCACAGAGAGTCAAAACTTGAAAGCAAAAGCATTCTCTCTCTCTTTCTCATTAAGTAGAGAAAAATCGAAATTTGCGTCGCTCATCATTTTCCTTTTTTTATTTTTTTTTATTTTTTTTAAGCCTCCGCGATTTCCGGAAATTAGGGTTTCTAGCAGAAATTAGGGTTTGAGGAAATTTTAGGGTTTCTGTTGTCCGCCACGTCATCACTTTGTGACATACCCTCTTGAAAGCATTGTAATCGACCGCGATTACGCCTACAAAACCGACAAAAGCTATAAACCGTCTTAGCAGACACTGACTGTTAGTACCTACGTACTAGGAACACACATCTAACACATGTACAAAATCGCCAGTCACATCACACGACATCACAGGACATCACCAGACATCACAGGACCTCACATGACATTCAACATTCATTCGGATCTTAGACCATGATTTATCGGCAATGTAGCTAGCAATCACATCTAGGTCCAATCTGGACCTCATCGATGTCCGATTGACTAACCCCTATTGCAACCATGTCTATTCGAGATCAATCAAACCAAAATGCTGTAGTCATTTCGTCTATCAGTTCCTGCACTCACAAGAAGTCAAGAACAAATCAGTATCATAATCAGGAATTCCATTTCATAAAGTCATCCAACAGAATACTGTCAGCTCTTATCGGCAATGTAGCTAGCAATCACATCTAGGTCCAATCGGGACCTCATCGATGTCCGATTGACTAACCCCTATTGCAACCATGTCTATTCGAGATCAAGTAGACCAAAATGCTGCAATCATTTCGTCTGTCAGTTCCTGCACTCACAAGAAGTCAAGAACAAATCAGTATCATTATCAGGAATTCCATTTCATAAAGTCATCCAGCAGAATACTGTCAGCTCTCAATATCCCTGAAGCTCAAAGAGACATCAGTGACTTTAGTATCAAAATCGAGGCATCTGTTGACAAGGGAGCGGAGTGACTCCCCTCTTGTGCATCCCACTGCACCAGATCTCCGGCCAAGCTGAATTCTGGGTTCCGTTTGGAGTAGAGTATGCTAAACCAAAACATCGAGGTAAAGTTTCACAATCCGAGGAGTATCTGCTAGGTCCTCCTCCTCCATCCACTTCGCATCAAATGCAGGAAAGTTCTTGAACTTAACGAAGAACTACCTTCAGACTTTACCTTTCTTCGTATCGTTATGTGCCAAAATCTGTTCAGGAACAAGGATCTCTTCGTTTTCTTCCACTTCGGGTTGCTCATCAGGCTCCCCATCATCAAGCACATCACCCTTAACAGGTTTCAAGAGATTCACATGCAATGCATTGTGAATCCTCCAAGTATCTGGCAGTTTCAATCGGAAGGAGACATCATTTATCTTGTTAATGATCTAGAAAGGTCCGTAGTATCGCATACTAAGCTTTGGAAAAAGCCTCTCCTTTCTCTTTTTCTTTCGTAGGCATCCCTTCTCAAAAGATAAGAGCACCCAATCATCCTCCTTCAATTTCAAGTGGAGACGATGGCGATCCGCTGCCTTTTTCTGTCGTTCTTGAGACTCTTGCAAAGTCTCGCGAACCTTGGCAAAAGCCGTATCCAAATCTCGCGAATATTCATCCGCTTTCAATATCTAATCTTTCGTGCTCAGCAAGGATGGAACCTTCGCAGCACTTTCAACAATCTCACATGGCGTCTTCCCCGTCGAAGAGTGTATCGTGTTATTGTAGGCAAATTCCACCAAAGGTAAGTTCTTTTCCCATTGAGTCTTTTGATCCGAGATACAAGACTTCAATAAAATTTGACCCGTAAAAGGTGGACAGTAGCATTCAGTCATAACCTTTTCCCTCAACGGCTGTGTAACGCACAACATGGTTTTTCTCATCAGGTAGCCATCTCGAATGGAATATCCCGCTTCTGTCTCCCCATTCCGTATCCGCGTGAAAACGTCTGCAAAATCTCTATCTGTGGCATACTGGTCGACCATATCCTCGAAGCTCCTATGAAGTATCGCGGAAATAGCCAGAACCAATGGCTTCCGAGACAAAGCATCTGCCACCACATTCTTTTGTCCCTGCACACGGACAATCTAGAAGTGAAACTATGACAAGATGTTCGCCCACCGCATCTGCTTTTCCGATAGCTGCTTCTGTCACAAGCGCAAACTCTGATGGTCTATAAAGACAGTAAAATCTGCTCCAAGTAGGTAATGCCGCCAGTGAGTAAGAGCATGGATAACAGCCAAAAGCTCTTTCTCATAAATCTGTGTTGTCATTTCCGGCCTTGAGAACAATCAACTCTCGTAAGCAATGACATGGCCTTCTTGCATTAAGACCGCACCCAGACTATGACCACAAGCATCACAATATACTTCAAAACACTTCTGCAAGTCCGACAGAGTCAAAACTGGTCCCGTAGTCAATTTCTCTTTCAATGTCTGAAAGGCAGTCACCTCTATGGGTCCCCACGAGAAAGGGACTCCTTTCTGTGTCAAGATATGCAAAGGGGAAGCAACCTCTGCAAACTTTCGAATGAACCGCCTGTAGTACGTACACAGTCCCAAGAAGCTTCTAACTTCATGGACATTCTTCAAATCGGGCCAATCACGGATAGTCTCTATCTTGGCCGGATCCATTTGCACTCCTGCTGCTGAGACAATGTGTCCCAAAAAGTGTATCTCTGGTAGGAAAAATTTCACTTTTCTTTGCATTAATCACTAACTTGTGATCTTGTAATGCCTGAAAGACCTGAAGCAAATGATCTCTATGTTCTGCCTCATTCTTGGAGAAAACAATGATATCGTCAAAGAAAGTGCCAACAAATAGCCTGTACTCTCGAAAAATCATGTCCATCATCCGGTTAAATGTCACAAGAGCATTGGTTAAGCCAAAAGGCATCACCAAAAACTCAAATAACCCAAAAGTCATCCGAAAAGTTGTCTTGTAGACGTCTCCCGATGCGATTCTGATATGATGATATCCACTCTTCAAATCAACCCTGCTAAAGCACGAGGATCCCTGTAATCTGTCGAGTATATCATCGTCGAGTATATCATCGATCCTAGGAATCGGAAATCTGTTCTTAATGGTGATTTTATTGAGAGCTCTATAATCGATGCACATTCTCCAAGATCCGTCTTTCTTCAAAACCAACACCACTGGAGAGCAATACGGTGAAGTACTAGGCTGGACAAGACCCTTTTCCAAGAGGTCTTTCACTTGGTTCATAATCTCTTCATTCTGTGCTCAGCTCACACGGTAAGGTGGCCGGTTCGGTGGTGTGCTTCCAGGTATCAGATCAATGGTATGATCTTCAAGACGAGCAGGTGGTAACTTGCCTGGTAGGCCCTCTAAGAAGCAATCGGCGTGAGAGTGGAGAAAATCTTGGCGTTTTTTATCAAGTTTAGACATGTTTGTCCTATCCTCATCACTCAACTCTTTCATAAAGATCAAGTAAACAAACAGACTGGATTTCATTAATTTAGAAATGGCCGAAGCCGATACAATAGGGACACACTCGCCCTTTAGTTTAATGTCAAGTACAATGGTTCTGCCCTTCTCTGTAGTCAATGTCACTTTCCTCGCCCGATAATCGACCACGGCGTTGTTCTTGTGGTACCATGGAATTCTCGAGAGAACATCACAACCTTCCAAAGGCATTATGTAAAAGTCCTCATGCCCCAAATACCCCTGACAATGTAACCGAAGTTTGCCAATGACAGGTGTAATGGCTACGTTCTTGCCGGGTGCTGCTAGAACTACCTCCGCAAGTGGTCCCATCCGATCGTGAGTGATCTCGAGCCGCGCCGCCAATTCCGGTGAAATGAAGTTGGCCTTGGCTCCTCCATCAAAGAAGATTAGGGCCTCTTGATCTTTCACTTTCCCCTAAGCTCGGCAAAGTTTTGTACTCTCGTCCATGATGTTGGGATCGGTACCCACACAATCAAGAACCAGTCCTGTTTTCATCTTGCCTTTTCTTCCACGTTCCTCAGGTGCTCTCAAACTCTCAGGCCTTTCGTCGTCCTTATCATTCTGTTCTTTCTGTGCCTTTTTAGGGCACTTCGCGGAGATATGTCCATGTTCCCCGCATCCAAAGCACTTCCCCTCCTTGATGAATCGAGCTCGCTCCTGAGGAGTAAGCTTCGGTCGTGCATCCTTTTTCTCTGGGTTACTCTTTTCTTTCTACTTTCATTCCCAGAAGTTTGTTCGGCTCATTGTGTCATGGCCTCATCTGTGGGGTAGGTCAGACTGCCAAAGTGAATGGCAAAGCCCCGTTTCGCATGACTCGTCAACTCCTCAATAGAAGCTGACTTCTATTCCAAGCAGTGATCTCGGATCTCTGTAGGTAGACCCAAGGTAAACCGCTCAGTTTGTTCTCTTAACGAGATCTTCTTGAATGAAGAGGCGGGTAGAAAAGAGCTCCAGAATCTCTCGCAATAAGCGTCCACTGTATCTTTCTTGGTCATCCGAAGATGATTCCAAGCAGCTCGTATATCGCGTTCATACTCTTGAGTCAGCCAAGAAGAGATAAAAAGCTTCTTAAATTTCAGCCATTTCATTGGCGTAGTCTTGTTTAAAAGAAGCGTGGACCACCAAGTTCGAGCATTCCCCTTAAAGTAAGAGGCGAATCTTAGAGTGCTCTGAGTAGCGTCCTCCCGCGAAAGCGATGTCAAACTGCTGTATAAAACACAAAGCATTCGAAGCATCTCTATATCATGAAAACGTGTCAAATTTAATTGACTGTCCACCTTCCTTAAACTCTCGGACCTTCTTGCTTTTATCTTCCAGAAAGTCATATTGGTTGGCTTTATAAAAATTCTTCTTGTTTGCATAAAAGTTGCCGTCGTCAGAGTCTGAACTATCTGTAGACGAGTCCTCTGTAGAACTATCACTCATTGGGCAAGATTTAGACTTCTTTGCCTTTTCTTGCCCTTTCCGAAGCGTTGTTTCTTGATTCGCTTTTTGCCTTTACAGTCTTCTTCGCTCAAGTCAGATGAGCTAGAAGAACTGTCAGAAGAAGAAGAAGAAGAAGAAGAAATGGGTACTTCTTCAAATCGAACACGCTTCTTCTGTTTCTTTGCCTTATCAAATGTCGACTGACAACCCAAATAACCCGGGAAGTCAGTGCCTTTCTTCTGCTTTTTGCCGTGCTTTTTAGCTTTGTTTTGCGCGTCAAAAGGCTGAGCAATCCGTACATCAACCACCTCTTCTAATTCCTTCTCTAAATATTTCTTGTGAGCAGAAGGTTTCTTGAGAGCGGGTTTCAGGGGTGGTGTTGTGGTTTTCTGCCACTGCTCGTGCACTTCCTGAAAAGAAGTCTCGCTCATAGATTTTGCAAATTTTGGGTCCTTCGCAAAATTGAGCATCATCTTTGTTGCATTGCCGATCAATTGACGACGCTCCATCTCTCGTCGCTCCGCCTGAGTAGGCCAAGGCGGGCCATACTCCTTGCCGGAATCTTCATTGTAATCCCTTCCTGCTCTCCGAATGCAGAGGGAGTCCAGTGATCCTTGCGTGAAGCCATAAGTGCTGCGGAAAAAAAAAATTGGGATCGGATTTCCCGTAGAAGAGAAATCGGCCGTGCTCTAATACCAGGACCGCGACAGCACCAAATAACCACTTCAATAGAGTTCACAGTTCACGATTGATTTACACTGGCCCGGCGGAGTTCCGTGCCTAGAGATATTGGCCCCAAAGACTGGCGCCCCTTTCGGTATTTCTTTTTGTATTAATCTAAGTTCAAAGTACAAGAGTGGTTGGGTCTCACTCTCAGACTCTGCGTCCAGATGCTCTGCAAAGTGGGCACAACCACTTATTTATTTGTTTACAAGGGATGCCAAAAGCAGAGCCCCAAAAGCTAAAAATCAAAAGCCTAAGAATAAAGCAAAGGCTCTTTCTCTCACAAGCTCTCTCTTGAGCCAATCAAAAATAAAGCAAAAGCTTCTCTCTCTCGCATCCTTTGCGTAGGAAAAAGCATCGTTGCTGCCTTGCCGTAATCAACGCCGCAAAAAGCGGGTTTCTGTACAGCTGGCAGATTTTCCGCGTTTTCCGGGGGCTGCAGTACAGCCATGCCACGTCAGCATTTTCAGCCTGCAAGGTTAGGGTTTCTGAAAATTAGGGTTAGGGTTTCAACAGTCGCCACGTCATCACTTTGTGACATTACCTTTGTTGTGCTTCATCTCCTCTGCGAGAGCAATCGCTACTGCCTTGTTGAGATCTATTGGGTCAAGGACTTCGACATCGAACTTGATATACTCGTCCAACCCGAAAAGGAATGCCTCTTTGCGCTCTTCATCCGATTTGAGTAATTGGGTGCCGAGCTGGAAAACACGGTTAGAGAAAGACATAACTGACATACCATTTTGCTTGAGATTGCGTCTATCTTCTTTGAACCGCGCTAGGTACTGAGGTGGCATGAACCGCGCCTTGAGCTTGTCTTGGAAGTCTGCCCAATTGAAAGAAAGGGGTACGCCTTCTTCGGCTTCCTCTAGGTGTGCGGCCGACTGTGCCTCTTGCCACACTTGATACCAATTAATGGCATCATTGGTAAGATACATGGCTGCCGTCAAAACTGACATAACTGGCATACATTTTGCTTGAGATTGCGCCAATCTTCTTTCAACCGCGCTAGGTACTGAGGTGGCATAAACCGTGCCTTGAGCTTGTCTTGGAAGTCGGCCCAATTGAAAGAAAGGGGTGCGCCTTCTTCTGCTTCCTCTAGAAGTGCGGCCAATTGTGCCTCTTGCCACGCTTGATACCAATTAATGGCATCATTACTAGTACTCTCTATTGAGACTTAGTCATAATTCCCTGTTTTCTTAGTTGTCGCAAAGTAAGCATTAATTGATGCAACCAAGAATGAATAACATTAGCATCCATCTCACCGTCATACTGTCAAACAACGTTTTCAACATGCAAAGTCACAACAGCAGATAGCGTCGTCGTCCTCGTCGGCATCGTTGCCCTCGCAGCATTCAATTTTCAGCCTTAGCACCACTTAAATTTGCATCACCACTTGTACCAGATTTGTGCAATCAATAGCATAGACTTCTCTCGCCATCGAGAGAAGGGCCTTCGAAGGAGGGTTTGACAACTTGTTGATGTCGTATTCTTCTCTCTCTATCTCTCAGTCTCAGTACCTTCACGCACAGTATCTATTCACTTTGTTTGTCATCACTTGCACTCTCTCATTAAGGGAACGGAAGGCTCTCCCTTCCGTAAGTAAAAGGAACCTTGAGCATGATCGCGTCACTCATCTTGAGAAAGAACAACATTTATTTCCGCTGCACCTTACAGTTTCCATCCCAATTTCCCGGTCCGTGTTTCAGACGTGAGTATCCGAAACAGGAAATGGCATTTCATGCATGTTGTCGTTCCTCGTTTCTCGTTCCGATTCTCCGTTTTGGGCAACTATGGATCTCATTGACATATCTAGGATCTATAAACGTCTTTTCCCCACGTGTAAGAGACAGCCGCCATTCATAAAGTCCTAGATGTGATATGAGACTTATCCTCAATTAACAAGTAGACTTATGGAAAGAACCCGACTAATCCGGTCTACCTATCCATAGACCTAGATCCATTTGGATACTAGTCTCTTGCTTTTCACACCACACTCATCTATTCCTCGTATTTTTTACGTGCTACCAGATTGTTTTACATGTACAATCAAGGTTCTTTCATTGCTTCGGGGCACGGCCCTTCAAACATCACCAAAAATTTTCTTTCTGAAACAAGGTCTAATGAAGATAGTCCTTTATTTCAACAAAAAGTATTATCCAATTTTGAGAGTTTGCCGCTACTTGCGGACTTTCTCTTTCTAACCAAGAGAGCCTTTTGCACAGGTTTCCTTATTCACTAACTGCAAAGCCGGCTATCAAACCTTTCTTTGTTGCTAACCACTAGGAGATACTCGCTCACCGCAAGAGGCAAGTGCTGCTAACCACAGCTTATTCTCTGCTAACCACGATATTTCCTCGCTAACTGCGAGAGGTTCAAATTGGGTAGATCTCCATGTGCACATCCGTCGGAAGTCGAATAGAGAAAAATAGCGTATAGCTAGAAAGGAATCACCGTCATTGTCATTGAACCGTTAAAAAATAGTGTATAGCTCGAAAGGAATCACCATCATTGTCACTGAACCGTTAAAAAATCGGTTAGACGCATGTCCATTAGTAAGATTCCAAGCACCACAGAGCCTCCTTTGCCACCGATGAAACTCCAGTAGCCAATCCATAATTATATGCATATTAGCCTCAAATTGGCCAACCCTCCAAGAAACCTAGGTCCCCATAACACCATAAAAAGGAAAAAATTGGACACTAGGAGATGGCCCCATGAGTGGAGGACCAATGGTAATGTCCGGTGGGCCAGAGTTGCCCGGCACAGACGAATGCATGTACATGTGGGTGGCCAGCACAAAAGCACACTAGTCGTACAGCTGATATTGGCAAGCTCACAAAAGGGCATGCATAGCCATGGCCAAATCAATGCCACAATGATCGTTCAACTTGTACCGGAGATATAAAAATCCCCCTTTGCCTGCCAAAGTCAACTTCAACACATGCACCAGGTCTGCTGCATATAAAATGAACAAGGGCGTCTGAAGCCAGAAATGATAACTTCCATCCTCGGACGAAAAAGAAGAAAAACCCAAAGTACATCCTCTACTTCTAGGAGGAGATTAATCCGCCTCTGTCATCCAAAATAAGCAACCTTGTACAAAGGTACAACTGAGTCATCAACCTGCCGCCCCTCTTTGCAGATGACCCACACCAGCCCGCTAGCTAAGTATAAATGGTTCATACTCCTCTCTGGGCTGTTTTGTTATGGGATCATTGGACATCATGATAAGCAAAGAGCTAATTTCATAACCTCTGTAAGCATTTTGCTTTTCCAAATGGACACTGACAGGTATTGATGAACACCTAAAAACAGAAACAGTTAATGGTTACGTGGCATAGATTGCCGCCATCAAGAAGATAAATCGGTTACGTTCCACCATCGCTTGATTGTTAACCGTGGGCCACTATAAGCAGCACATACCCTGGACAAGACCTCAGGTGCATTCCATAGGAAGCCGAAATGTGTGTCCTGTACCCTAGAAGGCTAGAGGCAACAGTTCCTGTGTATCACCCACCACACGTTTCAAGCAACCCATGCACACCATTAACGATAGGTTTACTACAACAAGCCAAATCAATAAATCTGCACATTGAACAACTCTCTCTCTCTCTCTCTCTCTCTCGGTTTTGGGGGGGGGGGGGTAAACAAACCAGAGAGACTGCAACACTGAATGGAACCTCACAGCGTGTTTCCGTGTCCGCGCGAGTTGGGAGAACTCGGAGAAAAAACTCGACAAGTTTCTTTACTTACACGAAAAGGAGCATTAAATTACCTTCTCTTTGTAACTATGCCGATTTTGGCATAATAGTTGTGAAATTCAAGGCATAATACTTGAGAGGTTCAAGGCATAATAGGTGAGAGGTTGAATGAATAATTAATCCTTGGGTGACCATGCAACAGGCTTAGTTATTCATTTAATGCTTTGTTTGGGCATAGTTGGCATTGTTCTCTATAATTGATAACTATGCATCACGTGCCCATAGCCTAACTAAGGCTCATGTCACACGCTGGCAGTAGGACGGGCCAGAAAGTGCAAACTTCAGCGGTGTGAAGGTCAGACAAGGGCGGTCAAAGACCAAATTCGAATAAAACCGGATCTACAACACGTCACAGTGGCAGCCATGTCATTTGCACACAAAGTTTTAGACCCAGGACACCAAAAGGTGAAGAGGTGCAACGTAGAGGTGGTAGCAAGATTGTAATTTGTAAGTGTTTCTTTTTTTGTCTACATAAGGCCTTAGGATGAAGAGCCTAATAAGAATATGGTAGCGAATAGAAGGTGAATGATTAAAGTCATCGTTGTCTCATCTGAGAATGGGTGGAGTGACTAGAGGATGAAATGTAACTAAATTGGAACTTCCAAGTGATTGATAATTAATAATGAAGCCATTCAGAACAAGCAACATGAACATGACACAGTGTAGAGGGTCAGATTTTGTGAGGCCAACCCATTCACATAAGGACTTTTCCACTAAGGTGAAAAATTACAAGTACATGCAACAAGAAATGCTAATCTACACAAGCACTTTGGTAAGTGCCATGCTATGTGAAGGTTTAGAACTTCACAAAAGGACAATTAGTAGCTCTACTTTCCAATTTTGGAAATTCAAGTCTCAAGATAGCTATTAAATATGACCTGCAAGACACCCACACCATTCGGCAAAGGCTAGAGTGCATGGCTTAAGAAGAGGAAGTATGCCAATATGTTTTATGGTGTAAGGAAATGAAGCAAAGCAAAGTAACGAGTTGGAGAGTTCTTATAAAAGGGCATGGTATGAAAAAACAAAATTAGTCCAAAGTTTATGGAATTTGTGAAGCACAGGATCAAGAAATTCATAAAGAATTGGTTGGAGACATACCCACATAATCCTGAGAGGTTCTAGCTACCAGCCACCCAAGTCGCATCCATGTGCTTGACAAACCTCCACAATGCTAGTCTTGCCTCAAAATTTGTAGCCTATAGATACAGAGAGGATCACTACGTATGATTTGAGAGGCACTACTATTTCCATGGAACTGTTATTGGGGAATAAGCACAACAATGTGAAGCATCTATTCGATGTGAATGTGGTGGAGTCTCACGATGATTAACCTCTCCAAGCCAACACCAAATAGTGAGGAATCTCGATAGAGTAAGTTGCGACCCCAATTAGAATTTGGCAACAAATATAAGGTCAATGATTAAAGTCATCGTTGTCTCGTAAGAGAATGGGTGGAGTGAAAACTTCCAAATAATTGATAATTGATAATAAAGGCATTCAGAACAAGCAACGTGAACATTGACATGGTGTAGAGGGTCGGATTTTTTGAGGCCAACCCATTCACATAAGGACTTTTCCACTTAGATGAAAATTTACAAGTACATGTAACAAGAAATGCTAACCTACACGAGCACTTTGGTAATTGCCATGCTATGTGAAGGTTTAGAACTTCATGAAAGGACTATTAGTAGCTCTACTTTCCAATTTTGGAAAATCAAGTCTCGAGATAGCTATTAAATATGACTTGCAAGACACCCACACCATATGGCAAAGCCTAGAGTGCATGGCTTAAGAAGAGGAAGTACGCCAATATGCTTTGTGGTGTTAGGAAATGAAGCAAAGCAAAGTAGGAGATGGTGAGTTCTTGCAAAAGGGCATGGTGCAAAAAAACAAAATAAGTCCAAATTTTATGGAATATGTAAAGCACAGGATCAAGAAATTCATAAAGAATTGGTTGGAGGCATATCCACATAATCCTGAGAGGTGCTAGCTACCACTCCACCCAAGTCGCATCCAAGTGCTTGAGAAACCTCCACAGTGCTAGTCTTGCCTCAAAATTTGTAGCCTATAGATACAGAGAGGATCACTACGTATGATTTGAGAAGCACTACTATATCCATGGAACTACTATTGGGGAATAAGCACAACAATGTGAAGCATCTATTCGATGTGAATGTGGTGGAGTCTCACGATGATCAACCTCTCCAAGCCAACATCAAACAGTGAGGAATCTTGATAGAGTCAACTGCGGCCCCAATTAGAATATGGCAACAAATAGAACGTCAATGATTAAAGTCAATGTTGGCTAGTCAAAGAACGGGTGGAGTGACTAGAGGATGAAATGTAACTAAATTGGAACTTCTAAATGATTGATGATAAAGGCATTTAGAACAGGCAATATGAACATTGACACAATCTAGAGGGTTGGATTTTTTGAGGCCAACCCATTCACATAAGGACTTTTCCACTAAGACGAAAATTACATGTACATGCGACAAGAAATGCTAATCTACACGAGCACTTTGGTAACTTCCATGCTATGTGAAGGTTTAGAACTTCATGAAAGGATGACTAGTAGCTCTACTTTCCAAATTTGGAAAATCAAGCCTCAAGACAGCTATTAAATATGACTCGCAAGACACCCACACTATCTGGCAAAGGCTAGAGTGCATGGCTTAAGAAGGGGAAGTACGCCAATATGCTTTATGGTGTTAGGAAATGAAGAAAAGCAAAGTAAGGAGATGGTTTCATTAAATATCTAATATCTAACCAACCCAAATGATTTTCTCATATTAAACTGATCATTTAATATGGGATAATAAACGGGAACAAGGGTTAGAATATAGACATGTGCTTACGGATCTATCTCAACACGGGGCCAATGGTAAAGGGGCCCTAATGAGAGATGGTATGTCAAAGAGCAACGTTAACTAATGAAGCTTAAAAGACCTTAGGGTTAGCTTCATCAAAGACCTCCAATGGTTAGTGTTAAAAGTCCTTTGACCTTAAGCAAGCTAGGGTTGTGCTTGAGGTGGGAACCTTAAGCAAGCTAGGGCTGTGCTTGAGGTGGAAACCTTAAGCAAGTAGTGCTTGAGGTGGGAACCCGACCTAAACTTAAGCAAGCTAGGGTTGTGCTTGAGGTGGGAACCCGACCTAAACTTAAACAAGCTAAGGCTATGCTTGAGGTGGGAACTCCACCTAAGGTGCTTGTCATGCTTGATGACTAAGGTACTTAAGGTAATTGTCACATTTAATCAAGAAGTTGCTTGAGAAGCTTCCTATGCATGGGGGGTAATATGCTTGAGTCAAAAAGAGAACCTACACACTTAATGAGGAAGTTTCTTGAGAAACTTCCTATGCATAAAAATCTCAAAGTTAGGGGAATTCTAAAAGAGCACATGGGACACATGTCAAACTCTCACTAAGCTTAACCACATGGTGTGCTTGAATGCTATTGATTAGGCTAAAGAGGGGTCCAATGAGCTTCTACTTCCATCTAACAAATATCTAGATAATTTCAAAGCTCTCTCTCTCTCTAAGGGGTAAGGGGAAACTTGTCAAAAGACTACCCATGTACTTGACTGCATGCTGCATGTGATTGGCTAAGGGGAGAGGGGTCCAATGAACTTGAGGCATGTGGAAAAGCTACCACTCGCCCAAAGCAAGGAGGGGGGGGTGCTAGGGGGATATACACCATCACACACACTCATTTTGGACCATTCTCACTTGGTGAAAGTTGAGGAACACCACCCCCTTCTCCAAGCTTGTGAGAGTGAAAGCCTACACCAACACTCTTGGCTATGGAATGCAAATCCAACCAAGAGTCATGCTTCAATGCTTAAGCTTGCCATCTTCTCCATCTCCATTACTATGCTATTATGTATGCTAGCAAGAAGAGTAATGATAAGTGAGGAACTATTTCTTTCTCCTATGGAATGTTTCTTCTTCCTCTTCCCTATCCTCATTCCCCACTAGCTCTCTCCACCTTCGAAGGTGTTTGAAGCCTTGGGACTGAGGCTTGGGATAGTTAATGCTTTCTTCAAGTTTATGTTATGCTTGTGATGCATGAAGCTTTCCATCTCATTGCATCACCTAGGTTACAAGGAACACAAAGACTGTATTGTACCAAGTCTCTCTTGAGGGGAGAAACTATAATACAAATGCCTATTGGAGGGGGCATCGGCTCCATATGAATCCGGTCCTCAACTATTGTCATGTTCTCTAAACTCTCTCTCTCTCTCTCTCTCTCTCTCTCTCTCTCTTAAAATTATTGTTCATGCCAAGTTAACTAAGTACCATGTTTATGTTGCTACCATCAATTAAGTTCAGCCGCTATGCTCACAAAGAATCTCTCAAAAGTGCTTCACCTAATTTCCTAATTCCGCTACTCTCAAAGTTCATAGGCAATTTCCATTACATTGGTATCAGAGCATTTGGTTTCTCTTTTCTTGCTTAAGAAGAGAGGTCCTTAAGTAGCCTATTAATGGTTGTTTTTGTTAATTATATTAGGGTAAGTGGGTTTGGGATCTATTATCAGTTTTGTTGAGTCCACTATGTGGGATATGGTGCACACCTCGGAAGCTTTGGTCTTAATAATGGAGTCTTTTTAGACTTGCCTACGGCTTTACCATTATTGAGTCATAAGAAGTCCAAAAGGAGCTATTCCTTGACAACTTTGCTACGTTAGACTCACTCCACTACTCTCTATAATTAACCAATTCGAGTCTCTATAATTAACCAATTCGAGCCGTGGGTGTAGATACTTAAGTGCCTATTTTCAAAGGCTAAGAGGAGTAGCAACTAAGGTTTTGAATTACCAAAGCATACACTAAGTAAACACATAAGTTTAATTAGCATGGCTGACAATAACCAAGAGAGGAGAATGAACATTGATAACTTTGATTTTGCACATGAAGGTGCCAATGATGATGCCCCCATGTTTGTTAATTATCTTGTCACTAGGTTGCAACTAGCTATGGGCAACCCCACTTTGCAAGCCGAAGTTACTTAACAACTTCGTGCTTATGGGATTTCCTTTCCTCTCCGAGAGAAGAGAGAGCTTCCGAGGCCTCTTGAAGAGACCCCCAAAAGAAGACTCTCTCCCATATGAGAGGAGGAATCCAAAGATCAAGAAAGCAATGAATCCCTAAATTCCTCCAAAGATGTGGCTCCACAAAGAAGGCGGACTAAAAGATCGCCAACTCCTCCCAAGAGGAAACAATTTAACCCATAGTCCTTCTCCTCGTCACTCCGAAAGGGAAGAGAGGAAACCAAGGAAGACGAGGGCAAGAAAGAGGTCACCCTCTTCTCCTTATTCTTCACCTTCCTCCTCTACCGATGAAGCCTATGGCTATTCTCCTAGAGGATATAAGAGGGGAGGACATCGCAAATCTTACCCTGCATGGCAAAGGTCACAAAAGCTCAAGAAGTTCAAAGAGGGAGGAAAGAGTAACTCTTTTCTCACCTATGATGGCACCTTTGGTGCTACTGATAAAGTATTGGCCTTCATCCAACAATTTGATGCGGCCTTTGGAGATGAGGGCTTCACGGAGTCCTCCAAGCTACACCATGTAGCTATGCACTTCCAAAAATCGTCAATGGTGGGCTAGCATTCGTGGCAATGGCGAAGCCCCAAAGACATGAAAACTCTACGAGTTTCCATCATGAAGCAATTCCTTGCAAGCGATGCAAAGGACAAAGTGCTCACATAATGGCGGAGTTTAAGGCTTCTCTCTCATGATTCTATCCACAAATATGTGGACAAGTTTTGGGATTTACATCTCAAGGCTACTGTCTTTCAAAAAATAGACTTTGCTGAGCAAAAACAACAATTCTGTGCGGGATTACCTGAAGAGATGGCCGAGTATGTCAATTCACAACGGCCTGACTCTATCAGCAAAGTAATCCACCATACCATGGTTGCTTCACGCATCTATTTCCAACAAGGGGTTAGACGGAATGTCAAACCCATGGAAAATAAAGACAAAAGTGATGCAAAGGGAAAAATTAATGCCCAAAATTTTTCCCACGACCATTCCAACAACAGCAACAACAATCTGTCCAAGGAGAAAGGAGTTTACAAAGGTAAAAATAAACTCTCTCCTGAAGAGCTTGAAACTTTTCGCAAGGATCACAAATGTTTTAAGTGTGGGGAGCAAGGACATGGCTATCGTTCTTGCTCCAAAAGAAATTGCAATGAGACTCCTAGAGCTTCCACTATTGAAGCTCCAAAAGAGGATAATCATTGCAAAGGATCACCTCTCTCCTATGCTTGAGGAAAGGTAAGGGAGCATGATGCCTTCATCTTGTTTGACCCTGGTTCTACTCTCAACTTCATATCAATGGAGTTGGCCACCAAGTTGGGCATTCAAGCTTTTGAGATGGGAGATGATGTAACTACCAATGCCACTTTCAAGGGACAGCAAGCCTTAGTTACTCCCTTGATTGGGAAGTTGAGGCTTCATGTCCAAAGCTATGTCAACAAAGAAGACTTCTTTATCTCTCCTCTCCAACATGAGGATGCTATCCTAGGGATACCATGGTTCAACCGCATGGCCGCCAACATGAAGTTCCCTGAAAGGAGAATCTACTTCACCTACAGGGGAAAGAATATGTATATAGATGCTAATGAGTCTGGTCGTACTATACCACTTGTAAATCCTCTCGCCCTTGATAAATCAACGAAAAGCTCAGTTTCTGCGTACATGAATTTTGTCAAAGAATCCCTAGAAGGTCCTAATGTTTCATCAAAGGTGAATGGTAGGAATCAAGATTAACTTTCTAAAAGGATTCCAAGATGTGTTCATTGATGATATCCCTATGGACTTACCGCCAAAACGAGGGGATGATGACCATCGAATTGAGCTCCTATCAGGAATCTCACCGCCTAACAAACCTCCCTATCGAGTTTCACAAGCTCAACAAGAGGAGATCATGAGGCAAGTACAAGAATTGGTAGGCAAAGGAATGGTGAGGCCTAGCTCCTCTCCCTTTTGCTCTCCAATCCTTTTAGTGCAAAAGAAAGAGGATACATACCGCATGTGTGTAGACTATCGCGCACTAAACCATATCACTATCAAAAACAGATTTCCCGTACCTCGGGTAGAAGGTATGTTTGATAAGCTACAAGGCTCTACCTACTTCAGTAGGATTGACCTTAAAAGTGTCTACCATCAAATAAGGATAGTGAATGAAGATATCCTAAAGACCGCATTTTGTACAACGTTTGGCCTTTATGAATATCTAGTCATGCCTTTTGGTTTGACTAATGCACCAGCTACATTCAATCGATTAATGGAGAAAATTTTTAGACCCTACCGCAAATTCATTGGAGTGTTCTTTGATGATATCATCATCTACTCCAATTCCTTGGAGGAACACAAGCAGCATCTCCAAGTGATTTTTCAAGCATTAAGGGAGAATAAGCTTTTTCTCAATCAAAAGAAAAGCGAATTTTTCCTTCAAGAGATTCAATACTTAGGTCATATTATCTCTCAAGATGGTATCCGTATGGATCCATCAAAGTTGGAGGTAATAAAATCATGGCCTAATCCAAGGAATCTACATGAACTAAGAAGCTTTATTGTTATGTGTGCATACTATAGACGCTTTCTAGCAAAATTATCTCAAATAGCAGGACCATTACATGACTTAACAAAGAAAAACGTTAAGTATTCATGGACTGCTAAGGAGCAAAGTGCTTTTGACAAGCTCAAAGAGAAGCTTACCTCCCAACCAGTTCTTATGCTTCCAGACCTCTCAAGGCCATTTGAGGTCCAATGTGATGCTTGTGGTGATTGCCTTGGAGCAGTCTTGCTTCAAGAAGGGCATGCCATAGCATATGAGAGCCGAAGGTTCAACACGGATGAATGGGTCTTAGGCATTTATGAGAAAGAGTTGTTAGTTGTTCTACATGCCCTAGACACATGGAAGCACTATCTATTGGGGACTCCATTCATCTTACGAACTGACCATCAAAGTCTCAAGTACTTCATGACGCAAACAAAGCTTTCTGACAAACAAATGAGGTGGGCAAATTTTCTTTCACAATTTAATTTCCACATTGCTCACATTGCTGGTAAGCACAACCAAGTGGCTGATGCACTTTCACGACGACCAAAAGTTAATGTTGTGTCAATAGAAACTCACAATGATCTATCTTCTATGATAGATGAGTATGCTACTGACCTTGACTTTAAAGACATAATGTCAGCCCTTGCTTTGGGGAAGAAAGAGGAACCATTTACCTTGCAGGATGGTTATCTTCTCCATGGCAATAGGATATGTGTTACCCACTCCCTTCGTGAGAAAGTCATGTATGAATCCCATGCTCCTCCCTATGCGGGGCATAGAGGCATTCAACCTACTCTTTGAGGAGTAAAGACTTACTTTTATTGGCCTACCATGAAAGTGGACATACAAGAGTATGTTTCAAAATGTTTAGTGTGCCAAAAGACCAAGTATGATAGAGGGAAGCAACCTGGATTACTCCAGCCATTGCCAATTCCTAATTCACCATGGGAGAGTATATGGATTTTATCTTTGGATTACCAAAATCTATCCATGGGATATGGGAATATGGACAATAGTTGACAGGTTTAGCAAGCAAGCACACTTTATCCGTGTCAAGAAGACTATTAAGGCACACCAAATGGCAACTCTCTTCATATCACATATTTTCAAACACCATGGATTGCCAACATCCATCTTGTCAGATAGAGATCCTAGAATGACTAGTAATTTTTGGAAAGGTCTCTTTGAAAATCTAGGTACAAGATTGATTTCTCTTCGGCCTATCGCCCACAAACGGATGGCCAAAGTGAGATAGACAATCTTACGATTCTTGATCTACTAAAGACCTATGTTACATAAGTAGATCAAGGCTCACAATGGGAAAATTACTTACCTCTTGTAGAGTATGTGTATAATAATATTATCCATACTTCTACAGGAAAAGCACCTTTTTAAATCATAGAGGGAAGACCTAAAAGTCCCTTGCTACTTAAAGTACATGGGAAGATCTTCGTTGCCAATGAGTATAGTCGTGACCTGCAAACATCTTTTCAAAAGATTAAGGAGGCTATATCCATCTCCCAACTAAGGCAAAAAGCTGCTGCTGACAAGCACATAAGGGCCTTCATTTTCAAAGAAAACGATTGGGTCTTACTTAAGTTTCCTAAGGCTCCATTAAGGCAAACGACGGGCAAAAATCCTACAGGCCATCAAAAGTATTATGCTAAACTAGCAAAAAGATACTATGGTCCTTTTCAAATTTTGAAGCAATCAATGAGGTGGCTTATCAACTCAAGTTGCCTATCCATTGGCTCATACACAAGGCTTTTCACGTGAGTCTACTCAAGCCCTACAAAGGAGAGCCTCCAAATGAACCAATTATTAAAGACACTCCCGAAATCGAAGATCAAGAAGAGGTACTACAACCCAAATTCTCTCTTTATTGTGTACAAATTTAAGTAGTATGCATACTAAGAATTATGTTTGGGATGACGACGTCTCTCAAACACCATGTAGAATTTGTTACTCTACTTGGGAGGATGAAATGGACTAGAGAGTAGACATGATTGCGACAGCTACGTCTCCCTAGCAACAAATGGATTAGTCATCCATCTTGGAATGATGTCGTAGGGTTAAAAGGGATCCTCTACCCGTTAAGACAAATTGACTAATGACTATGACTTTATCTCTTTTACCTCATAGTCGAGGATGACTATGATTTCAAGAGAGAGGTAATGTCATTCAATACCTAACCAACCCAAATGATTTTCTCATATTAAACCGATCATTTAATATGGGATAGTAAATGAGAACAAGGGTTAGAATATAGACATGTGCTTACGGATATATCTCAACACGGGGCCAATATAAAGGGGCCCAAATGAGAGATGGTCTATCAAAGAGCAAGGTTAACTAATGAAGCTTAAAAGACCTTAGGGTTAGCTTCATTAAAGACCTCCAATGATTAGTGTTAAAAGTCCTTTGACCTTAAGCAAGCTAGGGCTGAGCTTGAGGTGGGAACCCGACCTAAACTTAAGCAAGCTAGGGCTGTGCTTGAGGTGGGAACCCAACCTAAACTTAAGCAAGCTAGGGCTATGCTTGAGGTGGGAACCCGACCTAAACTTAAACAAGCTAGGGTTGTGCTTGAGGTGGGAGCCCCACCTAAGGTGCTTGTCATGCTTGATGACTGCTTGTCACAGTTAATGAGGAAGTTGCTTGAGAAGCTTCCTATGCATGGGGGGTAATATGCTTGAGTCAAAAAGAGAACCTACACACTTAATGAGGAAGTTCCTTGAGAAACTTCCTATGCATAAAAATCTCAAAGTTAGGGGAATTCTAAAAGAGCACATGGGACACATGTCAGACTTTCACTAAGCTTAACCACATGGTGTGCTTGAATGCTATTGGTTGGGCTAAAGAGGGGTCCAATGAGCTTCTACTTCCATCTAACATATATCTAGATAATTTCAAAGCTCTCTCTCTCTCTCTAAGGGGTAAGGGAAAACTTGTCAAAAGACTACCCATGTACTTGACTGCATGCTGCATGTGATTGGCTAAGGGGAGAGGGGTCCAATGAACTTGAGGCATGTGGAAAAGCTACCACTCGCCCAAAGCAAGGAGGGGGGGTTCTAGGGGGATATACACCATCACACACACTCATTTTGGACCATTCTCACTTGGTGAAAGTTGAGGAACACCACCTCCTTCTCCAAGCTTGTGAGAGTGAAAGCCTACACCAACACTCTTGGCTATGGAATGCAAATCCAACCAAGAGTCATGCTTCAATGCTTAAGCTTGCCATCTTCTCCATCTTCATTACTATGCTATTGTGTATGCTAGCAAGAAGAGTAATGATAAGTGAGTAACTATTTCTTTCTCCTATGGAATGTTTCTTCTTCCTCTTCCCTATCCTCATTCCCCGCTAGCTCTCTCCACCTTCGAAGGTGTTTGAGGCCTTGGGACTGAGGCTTGGGATAGTTAATGCTTTCTTCAAGTTTATGTTATGCTTGTGA
The DNA here is from genome assembly GCF_014529385.1 of Adiantum capillus-veneris. NCBI lineage: Eukaryota > Viridiplantae > Streptophyta > Polypodiopsida > Polypodiales > Pteridaceae > Adiantum > Adiantum capillus-veneris. Next base: position 38,400,735 of record NC_140951.1, on the reverse strand, counting down.
TGCATGAAGCTTTCCATCTCATTGCATCACCTAGGTTACAAGGAACACAAAGACTGTATTGTACCAAGTCTCTCTTGATGGGAGAAACTATAATACAAATGCCTATTGGAGGGGGGACAGGCTTCATATGAATCCGTTCCTCAACTATTGTCATGTTCTCTAAACTCTCTCTCTCTCTCTCTCTCTCTCTCTCTCTCTCTCTCTCTCTTAAAAGTATTGTTCATGCCAACTCTCTTAAAAGTATTGTTCATGCCAAGTTAACTAAGTACCATGTTTATTTTGCTACCATCAATTAAGTTCAACCGCTGTGCTCACAAAGAATCTCTCAAAAGTGCTTCACCTAATTTCCTAATTCCGCTACTCTCAAAGTTCATAGGCAATTTCCATTACAGATGGAGAGTTCTTGCAAAAGGGCATGGTGCAAAAAAACAAATTAAGTTCAAAATTTATGGAATTTGTAAAGCACAGGATTAAGAAATTCAAAAAGAATTGGTCGTTTTGTGGATCATGTTGGTCTTTTCAGATCGGCAATTGAAAATCTGTTTGCCAAGATATTAGCAGTTTAAGTTTCACCAGGGGCTGATTCCATACCAGTTTGGTCGCTTGAGTGAGTGTGCCAACTGGGAGTTTTTGGATATTGACCAGGTTCTAGAATATGGTGCACTTAATAGAGAAATAAGAAGTCAAGGAGCATCTCGTGCGGAATGTCATCTCATGTAGTGCTTGATTGGTAGTAATTGAGCTTGGAAACAATGCTTTGCTTTATATGTAAGCTTACGGTGATGATCAGTAATGCATTGGCCGAGGTGTATGCCAAATGTTGGTACTTGACAATGATTGGTAACGCTTAATTGACATGCAAACCAAATGTGGTGCCGTTACGAAAGCACATGAAAATTCTTGATGAGTTTCCAATTCAAAATGTCATTTACACGTTGATGGCAAGATATGCCCGACCAAGCTATGGCAAAGAAGCTCTAGTGCTTTTAATGGGATGTGAATGTAAGAACTTCCTCCAATGCATTTGCTTGTGCTTGCACCTTGCCAGCTTGGGGCTATTGGAGAAATATGCAATGTTTGGCACTATATTGGTGGACATGTGTGCCAATGTGGTGTCCAAGAGGATGAGTTGGTCACCCAATGGCCGCCCAAATTAAACAAACTTGAAGGGTTCAATGTGAACTTAAGAAGAAAAAAAGGGAGTCCATGGTGAGATGAGCAGTGAGCAGAGAGGACTGGGAGGAGATGCGAAGCTTGCACTCGCCAGTAGAGGGCTCGAATGAGCTCGTGCATGAAGACAAAGATGCTCAACATATAGGGGTGCAGCTTTTTGGCCCCGTTCTCGGCAATTTTGGAGCTACTCCAAAACCGCCATGCCACATCATCAAGTTGGCTTCCCACCTAGCACAACAACGCACCGTCATTGCTTAGGGGGAAATTAAAATGAGAGGAGAAGGTGCATGAAGAAAAGAAAGGGGAAAACACGTGCCGATTCAAAGGGTAGGAGAAGAAGGAAAGAGATCGACGAAGACGGGGCTCGTAGGCTCTCTCGACTCAAGGTGTCGAAGCTCAAGAGGTTGAAGCAAGAAGGGAGGGATTTCGAAGGTGATTCAAAGGGAAGGTGGAGCTCCAAAAGGAGAAGAAGCGGGGAAAAAGGATGCTTAGGAGAAGGGGCTTGAAAGCTCAGAAGGGGAGGAGAGTCGGAGAGAAGGTCTCTCTCTCTCTCTCTCTCTCTCTCTCTCTCTAGATAGCATGAAGCGAGGGAAATAGCACGAGTGTGGTGAATGATACGAAGTGACGGAGGGAGGTCAATTGCAAGCAACCTCTCTTGATCTCTCTCTCAACTTAAGGAAGTAGACAAAGGAGAACCAATATATTAAGTTTTAATAGTAGGAATAATGCAGTGGATAAGCTTTCACGATATAACCAGGATTAATTTCTACTCTCTCGGCTAGATTTTGGGAGAATTAAGCTTTCACAAGCTTGGGACTTGCTTTGGCAGTGCCGTTAATGGCTAGCATTTCTAAACGAATTCCATTTTGGTTAACCATTAGCAGCTTAAGGATTTCAGGGTGTCAATTTTAAGTGATCCAGGTGTTTATTGAGCTTTTTGTTTGGTGTCGTGCATATATTCTCTTAATTTTCTCATAGTGAGTAGCCTGTCCCGACCCAGCTCACCTTGCAAATCCGTTATCCCCAAAAATGCCAATATGCTTTATGGTGTTAGGAAATGAAGCAAAGCAAAGTAAGGAGAGATCTTGCGAAAGGGCATGGTGCAAAAAAACAAAATTAGTCAAAAATTTCTAGAATTTGTAAAGTAGAGGATCAACAAATTCATAGAGAATTAGTTGGAGGCATACCCACATAATCCTGAAGGTGCTAGCTACCACCCCACCCAAGTTGCATCCAAGTGCTTGAGAAACCTCCACAGCGCCAGTCTTGCCTCAAAATTTGTAGCCTATAGATAGAGAGAGGATCACTCCGTATGATATGAGAAGCACTACTATATCCATGGAACTACTATTGGGGAATAAGTAGTGAAGCATATATTTGATGTGAATGTGGTGGAGTCGGATGATGATCAACCTATCCAAGCCAACACCAAATAGTGAGGAATCTCGATAGAGTCAGTTGTGACCCCAATTAGAATATGGCAAGGAATATAATATCAACTAGTATAGCCGGTGGCTTTGCCGTCTCTCTCTCTCTCTCTCTCTCTCTCTCTCTCTCTCTCTCTCTCTCTCTCTCTCTCTCTGCGTCACTGTGTTCCCGGACGTTGCAGGCGACACTCGCTGGATGAAGCAGCTTCTGATGCATGGCAGAGGGGGAGCCAGAATTCCCTCCCCCTTTATCTATTAGTATAGATGATTAAAGTCATTGTTGTCTCGTCAAGGAATGGGTGGAGTGACTAGAGGATGAAATGTAGATAAATTGAACCTTCCAAATTATTTATAATTGATAATAAAGGCATTCAGATCAAGCAACATGAACAGACACATTGTAGAGGGTCGTATTTTTTGAAGCCAACCCATTCACATAAGGACTTTTCCACTAATATGAAAAATTACAAGTACATGTAACAAGAAATGCTAATTACACAAGCACGTTGGTAAGTTCCATGCTATGTGAAGGTTTAGAACTTCACAAAAGGAAAATTAGTAGCTCTACTTTCCAATTTAGGACAATCAAGTCTCAAGATAGCCACGCCATTTGGCAAAGGCTAGAGTGCATGGCTTAAAAAGAGGAAGTACGCCAAGATGCTTTATGGTGTTAGGAAATGAAGCAAAGCAAAGAAAGGAGATGGAGAGTTCTTGCAAAAGGGCATGTTGCGAAAAAAAATTAGTCCAAAATTTATGGAATCTGTCAAACACAGGATCAAGTAAATTCATAAAGAATTGGTTGGAGGCATACCCACATAATCCTCAAAGGTGCTAGCTACCACCCCACCCAAGTCGCATCCAAGTGCTTGAGAAACCTCCACAGTGCCAGTCTTGCCTCAAAATTTGTAGCCTATAGATAGAGAGAGGATCATTGCATATGATTTGAGAAGCACTACTATATCCATGGAACTACTATTGGGGAATAAGCACAACAATGTGAAGCATCTATTCGATGTGAATGTGGTGGAGTATCACTATGATCACGCTCTCTAAGCCAACACCAAATAGTGAGGAATCACGATAGAGTGAGCTACGATCCTAATTAGAATATGGCAACAAATAGAAGGTCAGCGATTAAAGTCATCGTTATCTCATCAGAGAATGGGTGAAGTGACTAGAGGATGAAATGTAACTAAGTTGGAACTTCCAAATGATTGATAACTGATGATAAAGGCATTCAAAACAAGCAACATGAACATTGACAGAGTGTAGAGGGTCAGATTTTTTAAGGCCAACCCATTCACTTAAGGACTTTTCCACTAAGGTGAAAAATTACAAGTACATGCAACGAAAATGCTAATCTACATGAGCACTTTGGTGAGTGCCATGCTTTGAAGGTTTAGAACTTTACAAAAGGACCATTAGTAGCTCTACTTTCCAATTTTGGAAAATCAAGTCTCAAGATAGCTATTAAATATGACATGCAACACACCCACACCATCTGACAAAGGCAAGAGTGCCTAGCTTAAGAAGAGCAAGTACGTTACTATGCTTTATGGTGTAAGGAAATGATGCAAAGCAAAGTAAGGAGGTGGAGAGTTCTTGCGAAATGGCATGGTGCGAAAAAACAAAACCGGTCCAAATTTTTTGGACTTTGTAAAGCACAGGATCAAGAAATTCATAAAGAATTGGTTGGAGGAATACCCACATAATCCTGAGAGTGGTAGCTACCACGCCACCCAAGTTGCATCCAAGTGCTTGAGAAACCTCCACAATGCTAGTCTTGCCTCAAAATTTGTAGCCTATAGATATAGAGAGGATCACTACATATGATATGAGAAGCACTACTATATTCATGGACTACTATTAGGGAATAAGCACAACAATGTGAAGCATCTATTTGATGTGAATGTGGTGGTATCTCACGATGATCAACCTCTCCAAGCAAACACCAAACTGTGAGGAATCTCAATAGAGTGAGCTACGACCCCAATTAGAATACATTAACAAATAGGAAGTCAATGATTAAAGTCATCGTTGTCTCATCAGAGAATGGGTGGAGTGACTAGAGGATGAAATGTAACTAAATTAAATGATTGATAATTGATGATAAAGGCATTCAAAACAGGCAACATGAACATTGACACAATATAGAGGGTCGTTTTTTTTGTGGCCAACCCATTCACAAAGGACTTTCCCACTAAGATGAAAAATGACAAGTACATGCAAGAAGAAATGCTAATCTACACGAGCACTTTGGTAAGTGCCATGCTTTGTGAAAGGTGAGAACTTCACAGAAGGACAATTGGTAGCTCTACTTTCCAATTTTGGAAAATCAAGTCTCGAGATAGCTATTAAATATGACATGCAAGTCACCCACACCATCCCCAGCAAAGGCTAGAGTGCCTAGCTTAAGAAGAGGAAGTACGCCAATATGCTTTATGGTGTTAGGAAAAGAAGCAAAGAAAAGTAAGGAGATGGAGAGTTCTTGCAAAAGAGCATGGTGCGAAAGAACAAAATTACTCCAAAACTTCTGGAATCTATAAAGCACAAGATCAAGAAATTCATAAAGCATTGGTTGGTGTCATACCCACACAATCCTGAGAGGTGCTAGTAACCACCCCACCCAAGTCGCATGGAAGTGCTTGAAAAACCTCCACAGCTCTAGTCTTGCCTCAAAAATTTTAGCCTATAGATAGAGAGAGGATCACTACGTATGATTTTAGAAGCACCATTAAATCCATGGAACTGCTATTGGGGAATAAGCACAACAATGTGAAGCATCTATTTGATGTGAATGTGGTTGAGTCTCATGATGATCAACCTCTCCAAGCTAGCACCAAACAGTGAGGAATCTTGATAGAGTGAGCTGCGACCCTAATTAGAATATGGCTTTGAATAGAGGGTCAATGATTAAAGTCATTTATCTCGTCATAGACTGGGTGGAGTGACTGGAGGATGATATGTAACGGAACTCTCAAATATTGATGATTGATGATATAGGCATTCAGAACAAGAAACATGAACAATGACATAGTGTAGCAGGTTGGATTTTTGAGGCCAACCCATTCACATAAGGACTTTTCCACTAAGATGAAAAATTACAAGTACATGCAACAAGAAATGCTAATCTACACGAGGACTTTGGTAAGTGCCATGCTATGTGAAGATTTAGAACTTCACAAAAGGAGTATTAGTAGCTCTACTTCCAGACATCCTATCACCTATGACGGATGCCTTATCTCTTTATTTGAGTCATGGACCGGGCTTGTCGGTCCAATAGGTGTGTAGGTGATCGCCGATGAGAGCTGCACCATTTATCTTATTTTTATAGAATTTTTGCTATGACCGGCACCAGGGATTTCATTGACGTAATCACGATCGTATGCTTACGTTAATAACTCTAGTATTTACATAAGAAAATCATGTGTCACGTTAATTGTTAAAGTGACTTTGCTGCAAAAACCCATAGAGCTGGTTAGCCCGTCGGACTTTTAATTTTTCCCTGCCGATCCCGTCGGGAAAATAAAATAGCCCAAAAGGAGTAATTATATATAGTAAACAGTGTGCTTACCGCAGTCCTTTAGCTAGGCAAATCCTTGGAGAGTGTATCCGAGTGTCGGGTATAGTCATCTCCTTGTGTACAGAGTCACAGGCCTTTTTTTTGGGCCGAATGTGATTCTTAATTCGGTAAACACTTCTAAAATTTTTTAATTCCTTTATCGAACATACAGGTACGAAACCAAAACAATTGAAAATTTAGAGAGTCATGCTCATTACGATGAAGCCATTGGTACAAATGAGGGCTGTAATTGGTTTTAGAAGATGAGCATATGTAAATGACAAGTCGATAGTCAAGGTTGGATGTCCTAGGGGGATATTTCTAGGCGAGCAATTTTTGGTGAGCGCTTTTTAGGAATCAGATGAGCAGATTCCTAAAAAGATTCTCTCTTCCTCCTTGTCAACTCTTTTGCCTTTTTCATATCTCTATCTCTTTCTCAATGAGTGAGAGAGAGAGAGAGAGAGAGAGAGAGAGAGAGAGAGAGAGAGAGAGAGAGAGAGAGAGAGAGAGAGAGAGAGAGAGAGAGAGAGAGAGAGAGGTATTAGGGAGGTTGAGACATAGACAAAGATGTGCGAGCTAAACAAATTGTTTCAAAAACAACAGAGGCAAGGGTACTTAAAACAAGAACATCCATTAAAGTTACATTTTATTGCACTTGCATTACATAGGCAAGAAGCGTTCATCTTCTGGAAGGCCCGGTTTTAGGAGTAGATGTGCTGCCTTCGAGTGGAAAAAGAAGACTCACCACATTCCCTAGCTGCTGCGTCATTTCCTCCTCATCCTCCTCTGTGATGAGCCCAATCTTCTTCTAGCAAGAGAAAGTGAATTGTCCCTTCTCGTTCAAGCTGAGTAAGGTCCGCATATTGAGTTCCGTGCGGCAATGATAGAGGCGATACACATTGACTGTTGCCTTTAGAGCCTCCCTAAACCAGTTGGCTCCATACAATGCCTCTCCATTGGGAATGGCTTCCATGGCATCCCACACAGACTTGATTTTTATTCTCAAGATCGTCAGACATCGTGAAAAGTAATAGAGGTGTGCTACGGAAGCTATTGGATGCTTTCACAAAAATAATTCAAGCAATGGTAATTTATAGCCATTGTGCAAATATTATGTAACTTTATTCACGATTTGACAAATAAACAACCATTTTCCAAATTTGAAAACAACTGCAAATCAATATACCAAAATGTGGCCATCATAAGATAAAATTAGAAAATCGTACAATTGTCCATTTTGTAAAGCATACAAACAAAAAGTGAGAAACGACAAATGCTATGCATCCATGCCTGGATAGGTTCGGCTTCCGTTCAGTGCCTTGAAGATATCAACATATGCCAGAATTGGTTGATGGATAAACATGTTCTCATTTGTTGGCTTAACCCTAACACACGCAAATAAATAAAATACAAATGTTTACATGCAAGATATGGTTTTTGCTTTGACACCCGTTCCATGAAGTCTGGACATGTGTACGATGGCTGGTTGCAAATACAAACTTTGTACATCCCGACATGACCATCTTCACTTTTGGTCTCTACTTTGAAGACCTCATTAACACCATCTGTTGCACATATCTCTTCTACGACCTTCGCTCTCAATGCTAGTGCTAAACTGATCTTGCGAGCAACATTCTCGAAAATGGAAGTCCTATATCGTACATGCACACCATCTCGCACTCGTGCACTGCCTTCAGGAGTGGATGTATCTTTTGACTTGAAAGGAGGGTTGGTCATATTTTGTGCAGGAACAACCGGCGTTACATTAGATATTCCTTCTTTCCTGAGCTCTACTTGATACCCCCCTTCATGCAATATTTGCATCTCATCCTCCGATAGGTTGGTGCCCACATGCACGGGCCAAGTGTGTGGTGGATGCTGAGGCTGCGGCTCAATGTTCTGGTCTACTGTATGGCAATGCAAGACATGACCTGGACAAAACCAAAACCATTGACGCACCACACCATTCGGATGCTTTTGATATCCTTCAAAAGATGGGGCCGGTATACGAAGGCTAGAACCTGCAATACTGCATCCACACCCTCGTCCTCCTCTTGGCGTGCCGCTACATGTGACTCTACTACCTTGTGGAGTTCGGTGTCTGGCCCACATTGCCTCATTGACCTTGCGCTCAACTACATACTGCCCACCTGAACCTATACTTCGTTTTGAGGTTTGTGATATCCCTTCTTCTGCAAAGTTGATCTTACGTGGTCTTGCACACTTCTTGCGATCTTTGGTGACCGAGTTGTACTCAGGCCTATGCGATGCACCATCTTCCACATTGATAACCTCATTTGGCTTGCATTTTTGCCTTGATGTTTCCTTATCTCTTGTCAATAAGGTTGGTTGTTTATACATTGGGGTGCCCTCAGTAGCCTCATTCACTGCTCTTATCACTTGGTTGGGACGTTTTTCATGGCATTTCGCAAGCTTTTGTATTGATGGACCCTTCCCAATGTGTTTTCCATGGCTGTATGAAATGGCCTTTGTGCTCTGTAAGATGGAATTTGCAAGGTCGGTTGTACATGCATCATATAATGAAATGCGTTTATGAAAACCCTCCCCTGCTAGCCAGTTGCCATGCTTTCTCTCCACAAGATTTGTGCGTGGAGTGTTTGGTCCATCAGAGCTATTTTCTACGCACATCATAATGCCACCCCAATGTGCAATACGAATTTCCCACCAACTAAGCCATGAATCCATGTATGGAATGTTACGGTCTATGCAATGACCGTTACGCCACCATTGGCATATCAGACGAGCCTCTGCTGTTGCTGCAGCCTCTTTTGTTGGTGCTTGCCTCCACTTCTTACACATTTCTTTGTGTGTGTGTTGAGAAGCTTGCACCACATACGTCATTGTGTGTTGATTCAAGATTTGCTTCCAATGGAAAAGACAAGAACACTCTCGACCGCGTATTGTATTGGTCTTGTCACCACCATTGAAAACGATTCGAACTACATTCCAATTTGCTTGAGCTTCATCCGCCATGAAGCCCAAGAAATTAGCTCTGTCACACCCACATGATATCATTACATCATTGAGGCACTCCCAAAACAAACATTGCGTTTCCATGTCTTCGTGTTTCATTTCACAAGTTGCAATAGTCAAAAGGTCCTGCATGCTGCAAACAAATTGTTTAGAGAGAGTCAAAGGCAACCCACAAAGCTGTTAAGGTGCACCATGTACCTTGCATCATAGACATGACAGGCCATAGTCACCCATTCGTTAACACGTCTGGTGTGATCAAACTGGATCCATGCACGTCGAAGATCGCCATCCCGATCTTGTCTCATTCGGTTCACTAGGTCCACACCGGATGCTGGACCAATTGTGGACATTTTGAAGACATAACATTTCTCCCCCTCCATACCTTGACCAGGAAACTGGCTTCCATGGGAAAAGTCATATGTGCAGTCTCGCTTCAGCTTTAGGAGTGCATCAATGCCGAAAGAATCTTTGTCAACCCCTCTTCGTAAAATAGATACTGACCTTTGAAACCTAACAATGTTCAAAGTGTTTAGAGAAAAATTAATTTAGCATAGAGTTTTGCATCGAAATAAGAATCTAGGAAATACTCATACCAATTATCTTGCACCAATGGCCCCAACTCCTCAGCGATTGCAAATAGCTATTACTCGCCTAAAATTCCTTCGCTGGTGTTGTTGCAAAGAAGTGTTGTACTTATAATTTCTTTTGCCAAACACTGTGGTGAAGTGGGAGCAAGCTATGGAATCTGAGTATAACTCAATTCTAGCTAATGACACTTGGGACTTGGTAGAACTGTCGCAGGGTTTAAGGCAGTGGTATCATAAATTTAATGCATGTATGAGGTCTCAAGGATATAAAAGGAGCAAAGAGGATCACTGCTTGTACACAAGAAAGCTAGATGATGGCTCGATGATCATTCTAGTTTTGTATGTTGATGACATGCTTATAGCTGGGAAATCCATTTCGAAAATTGCCAGAAAACACTTAGCAATAATTTTGCAATGAAAAATTTGGGGGATGCTACACACTTTCTTGGCATGCAAATCAAAAGAGATTGCAAACGTCGTATTCTTGAGTTATCTCAAGAAACATACATTGAGAAAGTTTTGCAGCCTTTCAATATGCAGGGGGGAAAGCATTGAGTACCCCAATGCAAGCATTCTTGAAACTCAGTAAGGAAGATGCACCCAAATCTGCTGGTGCTGAGCGAGCTGAAATGGCTAAGGTACCATATTCTTCGGTAGTGGGCAGTCTCATGTATGTTATGGTGGCCACAAGACCAGACATTGCTTTTGTAGTGGGAGTGGTGAGCCGATATACGCCAAATCTTGGCAGCAAGCATTGGGAAGCAGTGAAGCACATTCTTAGGTACCTCAAAGGTACAGTCGACAGGTGTTTACGCTTCAAGAACAATGATGCATCCATCGTGGGTTATGTGGATGTAGACTATGCGGGTTGTGTCGACAATAGGAGATCGACATCTGGCTATGTCTTCATATTTGCTGGAGCAGCAGTATCTTGGAGGTCATGTCTTCAAGATTGTACATCGTCTTTCACTACTACGGAAGCAGAGTACGTTGCAATGTCGGATGCAAGTAAAGAGGCTATATGGTTATCTCGCTTAGTCAGGAATCTTGGCATTGATGAGACTCCAGTGATATATTGTGATAGTCAGAGTGCCCTTGCATTGGCAAGGAATCCCGTGTTTCACTCCAAATCAAAACACAGACAGGTATCATCTCGTGAGAGATTTCTTGGCCAAAAATCACATTGATTTGGTCAAGGTACACACTGACGACAACCCAGCAGATGATTTGACAAAAGGCTTAGCTTTGGAGCGGTTTACACCCGGTTTACACCTTGCAGTGAGTTGATGGGTATAGGTTGAAGCCACTAGATTGCTTCACAGTTGTACATACCAGGTCACTTGGGCTGCGTTGGCCTTCAAGTGGGAGTTTGTTGGGATTCATGCCAGCTGGCCAAACATCCCACTTACTACTAACCCATCCACTAACTTAACCATTATACACTTATTCTTTAATACAACAGAATAAGGAGCTGCACAACAGGATAACATTGATGTGTGCTGCACCCAAAGCAGGTCTCTCTCTCTACTCTCGCACTTACACTTGCACACGCTTCCCGTGGTACCTTCAAGCTTGGCCCTATCCTTAGCATTGCATGGGCTATAAATGTTAATAATAGTGAGTGGTTGACCCGCCCATTTGATTCTCACTCCTAACACTCTCCCAAAAGAGTTATTTGTGATCACTTCTGGCGCTAGGTCTGTATCCACAATAGAAAGGACGCCACTATACCCTTCCACTCCCTCCCCGTAGGACACCAACTTATTCCCCAGAGCTTGCTTTCTTTTACTATGAGCATCCAAATGATGCTCATGGATAGCCCAGCAGTTGAGTTCCTTAGCCCTCTTAACTTCCTCCCATAAGAGGGTGCCCTTCTTCTCGGTTTTCATCCCTTTCACATTCCAAGATTGAATAACACAATCTCCATTTATGGAGGTAAGGGTACATACTCTTCTGCTTCGAGGAATTCTCCTTCAGTGTTCTCTTTCTTGTTATCCTCCTATGTTAGGATATTCCCAATTTGTGAACTTGATAGATTTGTTGTCATAAGATTCTATGGGCTGGAATCCTTCCAACACTTCGAACAAGTTTTCATAGAGGATTGGGGATACGAGAGGGTCCGATGGGGTCGCTCTCAGAACCCCAGCTGCTCTAGTTTGAGATTTGAATTGCTTACATGAGATTTTTGAAATTTGATGCTACCCATCTTCATGAGGCTACCAATACAATCTTTTGTATCACTAGAGTTGATAAATTTGGCTTGGGTGTGGACAAAAATCAATATCTATGAGTGTCCTTTTTGTTTCCATCTTTGGCTTGGGAGGGCTTCACAATGTTCTCCTTGGTAGTTGAAGCCTCCTTAGCTTGTTTCTCTTTCCCTACAACTTCAACCTCCATCTGTGGTGTAGCATCTATGCTAACCAATACTTGAGAGTTTGAATTTTCACCTTTTTTCCCCTTCATTGGGAGCTGCAGTCACTATCAACGCCAATGGACAAGCCCTCAAAAAGTGTCCAAATTTGTTGCATCAATGAAGCACGCAAAAAGGTGCCAAAATTCAACAGAATAACTTTTAGTCCGGCCCCCACATTCATTACTAGGTTTTTAGGTTGGGGCTTTTTAAGATCCCACCATATGCACACCTTATTTGTTGCAGTCCTAGAGGCTCTTCCAATTGGCACAAAAAGTGGGGTATCGAGGGACGCTGCAATATTTCTCAAGTTGTTCCTCAACCATAGCGGAAGGTTTACAAACTCCACCCACACTGGGCACATGTCAATGAAAGCATCGGTGGGTTCCAAAGAGGAGTCCCAAGGGAGTAGACATACTCGCACCCTCTTGAAGAAGAGAGGGCCCTTGGCTAGGATTTTGGACACTGAAGCCTCCTCATTGAACTGCACATAAAATAAACCTTTGGTTAGGTGTTGCACCATCACCATCAAACCACCATGATTTAGAACATTGGCACTATACATCCAATTTATCAATTCTGCTTTGGCTGGAACTCTGCCATAAATCTAAACACTAATGTCCAGTTTGCAAGCTCAACAAAATATCTCTTTATCAAGATCGGTGGGAGTGTGACAGTGACTGCATCTTCAACCTCTTCTATTTGCGGGAGCGTTGGAAAGGTTATGTTACCCTTAGCAGCATCTTGGCAGCCAACAAACTTTTCAACGTCCTCCAACGATCTTTTATTAAGCAAGAGAGCACCTAAGATCTTGGCTAGTTCTCTCTCAACTCACACTTTTCTTCCTCTTAGTCCTTCTTTGCTCACCCGTTTGATCGCACCCCTTTTCGATTGCATTGCTTAGATGTTATCTACCTACAATCGCATCTACTCCACTTTGGCCGCATTGTTGGTCCTTGGATGGTCCTTGGTTCCCCATCAATGCCTTGTCATAGGATGGTTTGAGTGAGTTCTCCATTGGCCTCATCAATCCCCAAGCAAAGAACTTCACGGAGTTGAAGACCCTCGGCTACATTGCTTGGTGGGATTGGCCTCTAAGGCCACCCCTAGCAAGGCAAACCCCAACGACACCAAAGCGGGGGCTTTGCAGAAGGTCTTAACAACAGCAAAACATGCACACCGTAGGGATAAGCCTCAAGAATGCTCGGCCATCACGACGGTGGATAGGCAGTAGCGCCTCGACAAAACCCAACTCGTTGTACCTTAGGGAACCCCTATCACCATCCTCCATAGCCTACTCACCCGCCATCACTAGCTGACTGTAGTGAATGCACATTCTAAGCAACAAACTTACAAAGCGTGAATAGCAAAAGCAAGTAGCTAACACACATCATAGCAGTAAATTGAAGCAACAAAACCTTTCCACTACATGACCTTTGCTTGTACCGTGAAGGGACCACATATGCACCCCTTTCTTTTTTTTTTTTGGCAAAACTCACAATCACAATTGTGAGTGGTTTTGTGAGTAGTTGTTGTATTAAAAAATATATATATACTTGCAAAACTCACATATGTTTTTTGCAGTACTCATAATTGGGAGTGTTATAACAAAAAGAATTACATCAAAAGCCATGCTAAAAAAGAGCCATGGCGTCCCAGAAACAGGGTCGTAACTTTTTTTTGGTTTTTTGTTGAAAGGCCTCTGTTTTTTTTCCTGCAAAATTCACAATTGTGAGTGGTTGTTGTATTATAATGTCTCAAAGAAAATCACAAAGCAACCTCAAGCTCATGCAGAGCCTTAAGGGACAGAAGGTTACATTAGAACTTAGTCAAAATACCTGGTAGAGTACTGTTACCAAACCTGGTGCGAGTTTCCCTAATCCAATCATTTGAGTTATAGCTTTTACTTACCACACATATTATCTCCTTACTTTCTTGTACAATCACTGAGAAGCTAGCCACAGAGGGGTTGCTACGGAATACGCGGCAGTTCTTGGCCTTACAAATATTGCTTAAGAAGCAGTATCTGACAATTTGAGTACAGATAAGCAGTGTAGAACTTTGAAACTGTTTCCCACCAAGACACAGATACTTTTTGAAAAACCCTATCTTCCACGCTCTTTGTATTCATTTGCACACTTTTCCTACTAGGCCTCTAATAGCCAGACATTCTATGAACGGGTGGGTGAGGTCTTCGTTAGCCAATTTGCACCCTAAACATTTGTCAGATCCGATATCGTGTGCTTGTATTTTGGCGCCTGTCGGCAAGGCCCACCAAAGTACCTTCCATAGAAATATCTTCATAAAACTAGGCCACTGTGGATTCCAAATGTTCTTCATGACCTCAACCCATCTAGCCTTCGCCCATTGCTTCTTCCAATGCTTGTTCAATGGGGCCAACCAATCAGCCTCGTGTATTAACACTTGGTAAATGCCCTTGTTCTGAGGTTTAAAGAAATGGCTAGCCATTTCCAAGCTTTCCACTCAAAAGTAGATTCATAGATCGACATGGAATATTGACCATGCCTTCTACTACTTTGCTAATAATCAGCTTCTCAGTGTCATTGAGTTGAGACTGGGATGCCACCTGGTCAACAAATTTCCAGCACTTGCTATTTCTATTCCAGAAGTGGCTCAACCACTTGAGTCCTTTATTGTTGATCCTTCTTGCAATTTCTCTCCAAGAAGGGTTCAAAATTACACCATCGGCTTTAGACAACCAAGGGAACCAGTGACAGATGGAGTTCCAGAAGTATCTAGTTAATTCATCCCATTCCAGTATCCATGATGCTCTATTGTACTTTTATACCAACTCTCCCGTGATGCTACCCAATCTCAGGCTAGACCACTTCGGGACTAATAGTTTGTCGTGTACCTCAAGCCCTTTCCACTGACTATCATCTGAGCACCGTTTTGCCTTGTTTATCATATCCTTGGTCATGACAACCCAAAACTGGTCTGGTTTTACAATTGAGACCACAAACTTGGTGCAGAGGGCCTCCACATGAATTGCATGGTTGATAATTCCAAGCGACGAGTAATATGAATGTAGGTAAAAAATGATGCTCTGCACACCTATGGACCATTTTCTAATTCCCCAAGTATCACTTGATGTTTCCACATCATCCCAATAAGGTACATTGTCTACCCATGAAGTCAAAACTCAATTTTGACACATTTAAAAAATAGAGACCCTGGTCAAGCGGTCATATGAGCTTGTGGGAGTGTTCTACAGCTCTATGGTATTGTCCCCTTTAATTTGATTCACTTTGGTGCACCGGACCGATCGCTATTTTCAATTTTGCATCCTTCTACCCCGGAGAGACCCTGTTGACCTAGGGTTTTTTAAAACTGCTCATTTGTTTAACCGCAATAAAACAAGTTCATGAGTAAGTTAGGAAATAACCCCTCATGTCTTGCGCAAGACTGTGCACCATAGAACCCACTAGAAACTTGAAATCATACGTAGAAAAGAATATCCAAGAGCCCTATCCAAGAGTGACAAGTGAAAATGGGGGATGGTTACAAAGCGAGCTTTGGAGTGAGCCTTTTTTTTTCCATCCCACCACCACTACCTCCCTCTCTCCCTCTCTCTCTCTCTCTCTCTCTCTCTCTCTCTCTCTCGTGTGCAAGGCGCCGGCTAGGCCCCTTGTGATGCCTCCCTACTAAGAGCCCTAGGCTGGTGAGTATGCCTCGTTTAGGTCTATACAAGGGAGAGCATCCAAATGAGGATGGACACTACAAGAGGCTTTTCATATTAGCGACGCTCACACAGCGACGCTCAAAAAAAAAATCCCCGGCGTCGCTATGAGCGTCGCAAATTTACAAAGAAATTTGCGACGCTCATAGCGACGCCGGCTGGGCTAAAAAAATAACCGAGCGCGCCCAAAAACTCAGATCTCAGATCTGAGTTTTTCGGCGCCCTCAAGCAAGGAGCAGGTAACGCTCTCCCTCACTCTCTCTCTCTCTCTCTCTCTCTCTCTCTCTTTTTCTTCTCCACACACACACACACACACACACACGAGGAGAGGAAGGAGAGCCAGGTATGCTCCTTCCCTCTCCTCATTCTCATGTTCCCTTCCCCTCTTTCTCTCTCCCTCTCTCTCTCTCTCTTTTTCTTCTCCACACACACACACACACACACACACACACACACACACACACACACACACGAGGAGAGGAAGGAGAGCCAGGTATGCTCCTTCCCTCTCCTCATTCTCATGTTCCCTTCCCCTCTTTCTCTCTCCCTCTCTCTCTCTCTCACACACACACATACACACACACATAGTGTTTTTGAGAGAGAGTTAGAGAGAGAGAGAGAGAGAGAGAGAGAGAGAGAGAGAGAGAGAGTACAAACAAAAACAAAAACGCACACACACATACATAAACAAAGAATGCACACACACATTGAGAGAGAAAAAGAGAGAGAGAGCATGCATAGACAAAAAACGCACGCATTGAGAGAGGAAAAGAGAGAGAGAGAACATGCATAAACAAAAAACGCACACATTGAGAGAGGAAAAGAGAGAGAAAACATGCATACGATCCAAAAAAACGCACACACATTGAGAGAGAAAGAGAGAGAAACTAATTTAACGTCGTAGGAAACTAATTAAAATTAAAAGAACTAAAGATCTAGCCGACGAGGAGTTGAACTCAAGACCTATTATTCAAGAGGGAAATGGCATAATCAATCTATCATACTTGGCATGGGTGATAGAAAGGTTATACCATTTATCTCTTTTTATTGGCACACACATCCACACACGCGCACACACACAAGAAGAAGAGAGCTATAACGTCGTAGAAAACTATCTTAAAAGACGTTAAAGATTAGGTTATATGTAGACTTACATTAAATTAGATTTAGGTTTATTTTTAACTAGATTTATGTTTATTTACGCTAGATTTAGATTTACGTTATATTAGATTAGATTTAGGTCTCCATAGACTGCGATGCCTGCATGAAGCGGGTGAAGAAAGCCCTCAATGGAATATAGGGTATTGCTGCCTTCACTCATGGTGGGCTCCGTCGATCCAAAAGTACTGGTGAAATGTCTTCAGAAGATAGGGAAGAAGGTGGATCTTCAGGGCGGCAAGAGTCACTACATCCCCGACACAATGACCATCTATACAACCTCTAGTCATTCAACAACAACTTCAAAGTTAGTAACAAGAGCAAGAACGGTCTAAAGGGCCAATTGCTGTCGTCAGATGTGGATGGAGATGAGGCAGCGTCACCGTCGGAAGTTAACTCTCGCATCTTTAGTGATGAGAATGCCAACTCTTGCTGAGTTATGTGAAAAATTATGTGTTAAATCAGTTTTAAGGTTCTTATAATCCCTGTTAGTTTAGTTCTTTGTTTTTAATATAACATAATTTACGTTAGATTTAGATTTATGTTATATTAGATTAGACTTAGGTTTATTTAGGTTTACCCACACACACACACACACACACACAAGAAGAAGAGAGTTTTAACGTCGTAGGAAACTATCCCAAAAGACGTTAAAGATTAGGTTAGATGTAGACTTACGTTAAATTAGATTTAGGTTTATTTTTAGTTAGATTTACGTTTATTTAGATTTACGCTTATTTACGTTAGATCGAGTCCACGCAAGAATTACTTACGGTTTAGGGTTTAGAGTTAGACGAACAGTGAAAAGATCTACTGTGAAAAGATGTTAAGATGCTGTGAAGTGCTACAGCTACAGAAGAGGCAAAGGGGTTTTGTCCACTACATGCAGTATCATGTAGACGTGGGTGTGTAGATTTCTTGTACCCACAAATATAGGTATTGACCAATAAAGACGAGATTATAACCCGGTGGTTCTGATCTCCGTGCACCTCTAGACCGAGGTGTGCGGGGATTGGACATGACTAGAGAATGTGAGGTAAAGAGAGAGAGAGAGAGAGAGAGAGAGAGAGAGAGAGAGAGAGAGAGAGAGAGAGAGAGAGAGAGAGAGATAAGACGAAGAATGCCAATAGAATATTAAATTTGTTGTCCAGGTTATAAGTTTTTTATCCTCATTATGAGTAGTGACGAGGATGTGGGACCGTCCAACCGAAACACCTATCTCTCAACGAGGGTCTTATGTCCTTGTAATCAATGCAAGCATGCTGTGTGACGGACAAGACGTGTTTCTTTGCAGCACGTTCGTGAATTTGGCGAGTTCGATCCATCTATTATAGATCGAGTTGTTGCCAATTATAACTCGTCGGACTCTGACGCTGGCCAACAAGCAGCAATCTTGCAACCCAATAGACGTGTTCGCAGGCGCTTTGGTCAAGCAGCATATGTGAGGCCACAAGATGTAGCCTCTGACAGCTCGGGGGATGATCATGCAGAGCACATTCCCAACGAGGCAATGTTTGAGCCCGAGATTGATGAAATGATCGAGACGATCATGGATTCAGAAAGGCTTATCTATGATGATATGAAAAGTGAAGCCGATACGCCATTGTATAATGGAGCACGTATGTCTAGATTGAAAGCACTCCTGGTTCTTCTCAACATGCAGGCAAAGTTTGGATGGAGTGACACTAGCGTCACAGCACTTTTCAGGTGATCTATTACAATTAGTTTACTTTAATAAAACTCTAAATGTATAATGATCTGATAGATTTTTACACGACTGTATCATATTTTTATGTTGTGTAGATTGCTGAAAGAGCACATACTACCAGCTGACAATGTGATACCAGATTCCCGAGATGAAGCAAGAAAGATTTTGCAAAACTTGGGGATGGATTACAATTCTATCCACGCTTGTCCTAATGACTGCATTCTTTTCAGAGGGGAATACATAGACATGGAGAAGTGTCCGAAATGTGATTCCGAAAGATATCGAGTAGATCTCCACGGGACAAAAATTCCACAAAAGGTTTTGCGACATTTCCCTCTGCTTCCTCGCATCAAGCATTTCTTCGAATGTAAGTCCATGGCCGCCCTAGCATCATGGCATGAGGAGAATAAATCTTCGGATGGTGTGCTACGAATTCCTGCAGATTGCGTAGCGTGGAAACATATAGATGGAACATGGTCGGATTTTGCCAGGGAAGCTCGAAATTTGCGCTTAGGCCTGGCTATGGATGGCGTAAATCCATTTGGTCAAAGATCAACATCTTACAGTGTATGGCCCGTTGTCATCGTCAACTACAACATTCCCCCGTGGTTGACTACGAAGAAGGGGCACCTATGGCTAAGCTTGATTGTGCCAGGGCGATATAAAGTGGGGAATATGGATGTGTATCTTCGTCCACTATTGGAAGAGCTACAACAATTGTGGATTGGCATAGAGGTGGTGGATATGAGCCGACACACAGGACGACGGAATGCTTTGATGAGAGGCATTCTAATGTGGACCATGCATGACTATCCCGGGCTAACAGAATGCTCAGGTGATCTATTGACACTCCTCACTCAGACACTGTAAATCTTGTTTTTTCCCATAGTTGATCTATTATCATGTGTATACATGCAGGGCTTCAAACAAGCGGATACAGAGCATGTGTCACATGTGGACCTAGACTGAATGCACGTAGGGCACCCTCACTGAAGAAGCAAATCTACGAAGGTCATCAAGCGTATCTTCCAGAGAATCATGTGTTACGCGATGGCTTTTTGGGAAGAGAGCCACCAAGGATGTCTGCACAAGCATGGTTAGAGCAGAAGGAGATGTGCGATGACGGATTGCCTCCAGGGATGAAGAGACTATCTCTATGGTACGAGTTACCATACTGGCCCCGACTCATGATCAATCACTTGCTTGATCCAATGCACATATTCAAGAATCTGGGTAATCTACTATGGGACCATCTGACCGGCAAGAAAGATACTTTGGGAGCCAGAGTTGACCTTAGAAATGTGGATCGTATGGAGCAATATTGGCCGCAAACAGCGTCTGATGGATCGATAAAACTCCCTAAAGCACCATGGATTTTCACAGGAGCCCAAGAACGCAAAGTAAAAGAGACCATTCGATCTTTGCGGACCCCCACTGGCGTAATGCACTCGCTCCGAACGTGTTTTACTATAGAAGGAAAGCTTACCGGTTTGAAGTCACACGATTGGCATAAAATGTGTCAGGTACGTTCATAGTGGACTTTAATATCATTGCATAAAATGTGGACTTTAATATCATTGCTGCACATACTTTACAGTTTATTTTACCGGTTTCCATTGAGGGATGTTTGTCTCTCGACATCCGTAACACAATCTACAAACTTGCAAAGCTGGTGCAATGGATCTCACAAAAGGAGATCAACGTAGACTCCATACCATTCGCCAAACTAAATGCTGCGGAGCTTGTGTGCATGTTTGAGAAACATTTTCCTACTACAATGCTAACCATTCAGGTGCATCTTCTTGTTCACATAGTTGATGAGGTGGAAATAGCTGGCACAGTTCATTCCAGATGGATGTTCTTCTTAGAGCGTTTCATGAAAACGCTTAAGGGATATGTGCGTCAAAAGGCACGTCCGGAGGGTAGCATGGCAGAAGGTTGGTTGGTATCAGAGTCCCTAGTGTACATTGGAGAGTGGCTAGACGGATTCGATAAATCCCAGGACACGCTATGGCGAACCATAGATGATGAGCGCATATCTGGGATTGTCATGTGCAATCTCGGTGTTGAGAAGAAGATGACGGAAGATCTAGAGGCTAAAATCAACCGATTTTGCATGCTTCACAATCCAGTGATGCAAAAGTGGATTTCACAATATGAGGATGCAAAGCAAGAGCGACAAAGGGCACGAATCGAGTGGAGACGGGGAAGACGACCACCGATGCACTATCCAGCGGTTCTGGAGAGCCTACCAACCTTCATGAGCTTAAGATGGTTGCACAACCAATTGAAAAGCGCACAACAATGCGGTGACGAAGTGACTGAAGAAGAGTGGGAGTACTCTCGGGGTTGCGCGACCAAGGTAAGTTTGCAATGTACGACTAGCAAGTGACTTTATTTATAAACGTTTGAACGGCCACTCATAATCTTTGTTCGTTGTAGTATAAGTCATACACAGCAGCATGGTGTAAAGGTCGACATTTTAGGGTGGAACGAATCGACAAAAAGCGTTTTACTCAAGATTGTGGAATCATGGCAAAATTTGCACAGTCTAGTCGACGACGTTCTTCTGATGCAGATCCTGTGGTGGCGGAACTCACTTACTTCGGCACGCTGCAAGAGATTTTGAGGATCGATTACAGAGGATTTTTTGTCGACTTGTTCGACGTGCAATGGTTCAAGATAATCATGGAGGGTCGCAACGCTACTGTGCGTAGAGGAGAGTCTGGTTTTCTTGAGGTGGATTCTACTAAGAAATGGACTGACCTAAGAGACACTTTCGTACTATCCGAGCATTGTGAACAAGTAAGTATGTAAATAGTTAACATCCCCCTTTTACAAGTTATGTGCTTGAAAGCTCTCATGTAAGTTATGTGGCTCTGGCAGGTAATATTTCATCCTACAAAGTCTACATCAAACTGGTGGTACGTCATAGAGGTAGCCCCTCGTAGTGCAAGGACGTATGAAGGCTACCATGTGCCAATCACAACGACATCAATGGAGGAGATCAGAGAAGATGCTCAATCAGAAGCCGCTGCGGTGGTGCCAGACGAGCATCAAGATGCTACTACTCTATATGGGGTGCATGCAGAGGAGCTACAAAATGAAACAGAGGATATGTGTTTAAACGGAGAGCTCTATATAGATATAGGAAGTTATGCTGAGTTATGCGAGGATGAGAGAGAGATCTCTTAAAGCCACAAATATTGTATTTGAACAATTTTGCTCCGTGTTGTAAAAGCTCTGGCTCTCTAAGTACCTTCCATGGTGTATAACGCTCTTTTCTACTTGCGCTCACATCTTTTGATTGAAAATTCTGAGTTTTCGACTTGCCTCTTCTATCACTCAATTCATTGCGTCATTGTATTTATATGCGTCATTACGTCATTGTATTTAATGGTCTTTGCGTCATTGTCTACTCTATTCATTCAATATTAAGTTTAAATATTCGTGTGTTTAATGCAGGTATGGATGATGAGGAGTTTCTTTCTTCTTTGTCACCGCAGCAGAGACAGTGGTACGTGGAGCGTCATCGCTCTGGCGCATCATCGCGCGTTCCTACTCCATCCGCATCTCCCTCTCTTTTGGAGCATTCGGCGCGCTCCGAAGCTTCTTGTAAGTGTTTTCACATTGCTCTTTATGTTCGATAGTTTAGGGTTTATGAGTTTTTTAATTCTAACATAATGAAATCTTTGTATGTTTTGACAGTGGTCGATGACAGGACGTGATCCCACACCGTACGAGCGCGAGTACGCAGGCAAGAAGGGCTTAAACGCCTTGATGGACATTCTCAGTTCTCGCGGCGGCATGGTTAGTATTAGGGTTTACTCTTTTTTATTTTTTGTATTGTTTTATAAATGTCGTTATATGTTTATACTTACTAAAAGCTGTCTTATTGTCTTTTTTTGCAGAATCCGACAGCTACGCCGCTTGGACGCGATGAGACGTCTGACTAGACGACGTCAGTTTAGCCGTAGCTAGATAGCATTAGTTTAGGGTTTCTCATAGCTTATGTATCATGAGACGGATTTTATACGTCTTTTTGAACCATGTATATTATTACATTTGTCACCGCAGTTCCTTTTGCCAATCAATTCTTTATGCCTATGATGTTGTACAATTGTCATTATTACATTTGCCAATCAATTCATTTTGCCTATGATGTGTACAATTGTCAATTTTGCAAACAATGCGTCTTGTGGGTGACTATTTTGGGTCTATTATCTACCCTTGCACTTTTTTTAAAAAGTGAATCAAGTACAATATGGTTGATGGGTGGCAGAGCATTCAATGTCCTGCCACCAAAAAAAAAATTCTCTCGGGCGTCGCTATAAGCGTCGCTATTTATGGCTCTTAAGCGTCGCTATGAGCGTCGCTATAGTCTTCTGTGTAAACGTCGCTATAACCGTCGCTATGAGCGTCGCTATATAGCGACGCCTATAGCGACGCATATAACGACGCTCTCGTAGCGACGCTCGTAGTGACGGTTTTAGCGACGCCAGGGGTTATAAAAACCCAGTGTATTTCCGTCGCTAACAGCGTCACAAGAGCACACAACCTCTTGTAGTGGGAGGGTGGAAAAGAACATACGCTACCCCACAATCATCTTCACCAAGGCGCTCTCCTTATAGGATGGCATATAAGTGCTTATTTGCTCAAAATCATGTAGTAGGTATGTGGCCACGCTTCTGGTTTATTGCCAAATAAAGGTAATAATTGATTAATGTCTTATGACCATAGATGGTTGGTGCGATGAGAAGATTTTGGGATGAAGGCTTCTAGAACTGGGCCCCACCCTCCCAACTACATTTCCTTAACTTATCAACGAGCTGCTAGAGCCAGTCTGTCCATGTGGCATCATGGAGAGGAGCACCATCTAAGGGGGTCTCTTTGTCTATTGTTGCATTTTGTTCTACAGACAACAGGACTGAACATCTTCATAGTGGATTGTGAGGAAGAATGGCTCTTCTTGCAGGAAAATTATGAGCTTGTAGAGTCACCAATTGATTGCAGCAGTCTCCAAAACAACAATTCCTACTGAAGATATCAAATAAGATGACTCTTACAACAACGTTATGATTAAACCAATCTCAATCTCAAGGTTCTTAGTAGAGAGAGAGAGAGAGAGAGAGAGAGAGAGAGAGAGAGAGAGAGAGAGAGAGAGAGAGAGAGAGAGAGAGAGAGAGAGAGAGAGAGAGAGAGAGAGAGGACTGTGTATGCATGGGCATGAGTACTAGTAGGTGTAAAGGGGGCACTACCACTACGATCAAGGCTCTGGTTTTCCATTGCCTTCTTGCCAAACAAAGAAAGCATGCAAGAATCACTTTATAGCCCCTCTGCACAGCAGGAATCAATTTATTACGTGAAAATCTCCTCAACAATGTCTTGCGTACAGAAGGAAGAATTTCTTGTGCCCCCAAGATATGCATGGCAATATGAAGAGAGTGAGGAGGTGGAGGCATCAATGGGAGTGCACGCGGGCATTATGAGTGCAAGAGGAGGGGAAGGTGGCTGAGTGGCATAGGCGTGATGAGGGAGGCAGATGCACGGCAGGGGGATGGATTTCAAGGATTTCAAGGAATCATTTTGGTAATTAAGTTAGTTTTTAAGAGAAACCTTGTAGTATCTATGAGAAGTGAGAGGGAGTTTAAAAAAAACAACTCAAGGCACTAGCGATATCGATATCGACATCGCTAGTGCCTTGGTTTTTTTTTTTAGGGAGAGAGGAGCAGGGAAGGAAAAAAAACCAAGGCACTAGTGATATCGCTAGTGCCTTGGTTTTTTTTTTCTTAAACTCTCTCCCCACTCCTCCCTCTCACGATCTCTCCCGTCCACTCTCCTCTCTCTCTCTCTCTCTCTTTAGCATTGTTGTCCTCCCAAGAATAGAATCCTAGTTGTAGGTTATCAATTGGTACATGATTTAGAGGCTTTATATCAATCTGATGATAAATTTACAATTGTAGTATAGGTGGTTTCTCCTTGGTGGTCATGTCTAGAATATGTGCATCAACTTTTAGTCTCCATTTGTCCACAATGTCAGGCTTCATAATTTTCAAGTATTGCATTCCATTTTGATCCATGTAGAAGGTTTCCTCCTTTTTGGTGATAACCTCCTCTTCAAATTGAACACTATGGACATCAACTCTGATCACATCTTCCTCATTAGAATCCAAAAAATATATGAGCTCCGTGAGTGTGGGTCTTATAGCAGGTCAATATATGCTTAGATCGTAGCGAGGTCCCAACACGTAAAATGAGTGGAAAAGAAAGACATGTATGAGGTCAAGTCAGAGTAAGTGTTCTGATACTTCTTCAACTATAGTCTCTAAGGGTATCCCTTGGTTGACACTCTCTTTAGCTAACACTCTCCTCTCAATTTCTTGATTAAGACCCTGATTTGCTAGTACATGGATTTATCTAAGGTACATAAAGATTGGCAATGCTTATTGGAATTGAATACCTGGTCATTAGATCTAATACCAACCCAATTCATTTGTTGCAAATCTCCTTTTCTAGACTACCATTGTCTTGTGGGTACACGACCATCACCTTTCACATCCCACGACGAGACTGATCCAGGACTATAATGTCAATCTTGTGAAGCAAGTGAATCAATTAGGACATGAAGGCACGCCAACAGGTTGTCAATCTCTCACCTAAACACAATACAATCCAATGAGACTGTCTATGTAAACTCTAACTACAAAAAACTTGGTTTTTACCTCTCATATCCAATCACACATACACATGAAAGTCCAATAGAAAATCATCTTCAAAAGACACCAAAATTAGTAGACATCATCTCGGCAAGGTTAGGAACACATCAAGGTTATCAAACCCAAAATCTTCTCACACAAAAAAAAATTCCTTTTTTTCTAGCAACATAATTACAGGTCATAAAATCAAATGTTGGACACGCCTATCAGATACTCCAAAGTGCCGGGAATCTAATGCAACTAATAGAATCTCAAAACAGCACTTTGATAGTGAAATAAGTCACCTGGAAGGTTGTGGGAAGATGATGTTCGGAACTTGCAAAAAACTTGTAATGTAGATATCCACACATAGAGCTCAATCAGACTAACACAAAGGTGTTCTTGAAAAGTTGATATGATGATCGTGTGGTGCGATGCAAAGAGATAAAATCACATTAGAAAGAGAGAACACATGACATGTAGAGAAATCCTTATCTACTTGATTTCATTAATAATAATGATGAGTTTCAAACTTTACAAAAGTTTCCTTTTAAGCCTTGGCTCCAAGTTTGATGTACAAGGGGTGGATTTACTTCAAGAATAGCACAAATCACAACTAGAGAGCTCAAAATCCGGAACTCTTCATGATTACATAGTGAAAAAAGGGCTAATGGCTTTGGACAAGATAATTATAGTAATTTTCCATTATAAAGGCATGAAATCCTCTTGGGCACATCCTTTCATTGAGCTAGCATCCATTGCTGTTGGAATCTTCCAACACTCCCCCCATTTCATGTCATCCTTGACATGAGTCAATGCCGAGGTGGTGGTTTTATTGTAGGTTGATGTTTCATATAGCGAGTTGTTGTCTAGAGTCCTTCTCTATATTATTTTGCCACTTGGAAATCTTTTTGTGCATAAGTCTTGATGGTGTCCTATTGGTGGAGCTCCACAGTATGATAACTTACAAGTCTTGCTCAAAGATCATTATCCTCTAGCCCAAAAATGATAGTATCCCCAATGTGAAGAATCTTGTATAAAAATACTCCTCAAATGTGCTCATGAAGCATGATGACATAAACATCAGGCGTGTAGAGAAGCCATGCAAGATCTGCTCATATAGATTCTTGTTGATATCATACACTATGCCTTTATTCCCCTCCAAGATAGACAATCATGGAGTCTCTGAAATCCATTCTTGATGTAGGCTACCATTTTTTGACATATCTTTTGAAGCATCTGGCATAACAAATCTGGTATGCCCTTATATTGCTTTACTACTATGGTGAGAGCTCATAGCATGTACTTCTCATCTAGCATCTCATTATTGTTTGGACTTGGAAACACTGGGTAATTCAACCAATTATAATGTCACCTTTGCACTTTTTCATGCTAGCTTCAGGTTCTGAATCCAAGCACCGGGAAAAAGGTGACATCTTGTTGGAGTGAAGAGGGTGCTTGCATCAAGTGGATTAGCCATTTGGAATGCTTCTCAAGCCACACCTTCCTCCATTTTGGTTATCGATCGATGGACTAAGATTCAGACATTTCTGTTTCTATGGCCACTTTGCAAGAAAAGCACCTTTATTTATCAATGGGAGTGGGAGAGCTCTAGAGTAGCAATCTTCATTGATCTTTGTAGGTCAGATTAGTTGTATGCTAACTGAACGTGAAATCTTACCTCCCATTCCATTGCTCTCTTCTAGTGCATCTCTTTTATTGTGATAATCCGTTCTTGCACCTCATTGATTTCTATATCTCTCAATTTGTAGGTCTTTTCCCTAAGTGTCCCTCGAGCTGCAAAATCCCTTGTGCCTTTCTTGGGGAAGCACTCATCTCTAGTACTCCGTGAGCTATCTCTGTTGCAGTTTACTGATTTCTTGTTCTCCTTTTACCTTGTGGTTTTGATGTATTGGTCACCTTTGATGACAATCATGCTATCTCTATTTGATGATGCTCTTGTTGTCTCTCAAATTCTTTCTATTTTTCTTAATACCCTCATAATCATCTATATGAGTGAACTTTGGTTATTTACAGTCAACATTTGCTTTTGTAATGTTGCTATTATTGCTTTCCAGATCCTCATTCTCTTTTCTCAAAGCTTCGTTCTCTCTTTGCAGATCATTTTCGAGAGCTATGGTTGCCACTGTGGCATCTTGTCTCATGCATTCTTGTATGAGGAAAAATTTCTCTAATTCCTTGATTTGCTCTCTTGCATTCAAGGATGTAGCTTAGGTATCTGTACACCGTGCCCATCTGGGGCTGGTCTTGATTTTCTCAACTTTATGCTTTTGCACCACCATCTCTTCTTCTGTGCTTTCTAACTGTACTTTGGCAATTTCTAGCTTTTTCTCCAATGTGTTTGAGTGTTCTAGAATATCATTTATTGTTGCTTCTAGATCAATGACTACATTTTTGTGCATGTTGATTGACACTTGAGCTTCTACTAGGGCATCTTGAGCTTTAGTTAATTCATGTTGTTGTGGTATCATTTGGCTTTTGAGGTCTTCAACTTCTTGTCGGGCCACTTGAGCCTTGACCAACATGAATTCTTCATGTTCATTATTGAGTGTGTGTAACTCTACATAGGCCTCTATCAGTTCACTCTATAGGGCCAAGATGGTTCTCACATCTTGTGCATGCTCTTGTACTGCCACACTATACATGTTTGCTACCACCCATTGTAGGGCTTGATAGCTTATGATTCGGTCATTCTCCATTGCGTAGCTAATGTGCTAGATTGATTGCTATCACCCATTGTAGGGCTTGATAGCTTATGATTCGGTCATTCTCCATTGCCTGGCTGATGTGCTAGGTGGGGATGGGCCATCAAATCTCCTCTTGCACAATAGGGGAATTTTGAGATTTGGGAAAATTGTTTTGATCCTTTGGACCCTGCTAAGCGTGGGAAATCTTTGGTTGAGACTCCTCTCCCTAGGTATTTTGTTGCTTGGTATCACCATAGGAGCATCCACTTGAATGAGAGTATGAACTGGTGGATGTGCTGTCAGACTCATGTCTTCTCTCTTTCGCAGTCTCAGCTTCCTTAAAATCTCTTTCCATCTTTTCTCTCTCTATAAATGCACAATAGAATTCTTCAAGCTCTTCTGCACTTATGGGAAAAACCATGGGATTCTTGGTCTGCACTTTTATAGGAATCCGCTTTTTTGCAAAGTCGCCTTTTTCCACTCTCTTCTGAACTCTTCGGCTAGTCTTTCCAGCCCGAGTTGCTTTTGTGATTTTTCTTCTTTAGCCAACTTGTTAGTAGTCATAGGCATATTCGACTTTCTATCAACATGTTATTATTCAATCTCACACTCTTGCAATTTTATCTTGGACCATTAGGAAGTGAATGGGGTATAGGAGGGCCTCTTTATTTGGCACTTTAAGGAAATGCTTAAAGCTTAAGCCGAGTTTGACCAAGCCTAAAGAGAGGGAAAAAAGGCCTATGATGGGATCTTTAAAAATGCCATTTCTATATTTTGTATTTGAAAATAGTCTATTTTAACCCAAAAGAGAAGTGGGTAATTGACTTTTAAATTGTCTTTTTCCCACCCCTCTCCTCTCTTAATAACATATAAAACACTCTCTCTCACGTAGATCTCGTTAGAGGAAGCATTTTCCAACCCCCTATTAGAAAAGAAAATTTTCACATTCTCTATTTGTATTCTCTCTCTAAAACGTGAGCCAACTCTCTCTCTCTCTCTTCTCTTCCCTTTTCTCTCTTGTCACTTTCCTCTCCCAATAATTTAGGAGACATTCTATGTTGCCTACTTCTGAAAGAAAGTGCAGATCCTCCAAGTTTGCAGATCTGCTCTCTCTCCCACTCTCTTTTCCTTTATTGTCTTTCCTCTCTCTCTCTCTCTCATGCTTCTCCCACTCCAGCTCCAAGTGAGAGAAATGGAAAACTCCATTGCCTCTGTGTGCAACCACATGTCTCTCTCTAAAACATTCATGATCAACAATTTTAATTCAAAGGAGATTGAGATGCACTCCCTCTCTTTCTTCCCTCCACAACATAATCCTTTTCTCCGATCTCTGAGTACTCTCCACTTCTTCCCTCCATAGCAAGCTTCCCTTGCTTGTACTAGTCACCATTACGATGATTTGCAGCAGGAGTATGCTATTGTGCGGTTTGGCATATCTAATCCCACTGCTCCAAACTAGCTAAAAAACATTGGATGCAAGGCAATCAACTTATGGGTTGATGGCCATATTTAACCTGGCGATACAATAACCAATGCATCACCACCCTTTTGTAATGTCCTTGAACTACTGCGTTTTATTGGAGATGGAAGACACGGACTGTATGGCTCCTGCTAGATATTGTATTCAGCTTTCATCAATGGAAGGGAAGCAAGAAAACAACTCTTTGCTGCCTATTTGTCATTGCAAGAGAAGTACGTGAAGGACATTTAGCAAGTCAGAGAGGAATCCAATGAGAAGACAAAGCAGCTAAACAATGAGATGATGAAGTTTAATGAAAAAGTAGAGGAGCAAAAAAAGGAGCAAGAGTGCTGGCTGGACAATTACGTTCAGCTACAACACACATCACGTAATATGCACCGACGAATCGATCATCTCGCACACGTTTTTTTGGTCCTCTTGGGGTATGAATGCAAGCTTTTGATTTCCTACATTTTTTATAAGTTGCTATAACTTTATTTCAATATGCAGGAACTTGGCTCAAATGATGATGGGAATCAATTTCAATGCTCAAACAACATGAGTTACTCTACTACAACATATCATCTTGCCAAAGGAGTTGGTGGAGCTATTGAATGATCCATCCAATGTTGGGATTGCCAACATTTTGCGATAGAACTATTTCAGTGAACTAAAGAGCATTGTGTTGCCTCAAGGATGATGGAGGTGTGTGACAATGTAGGAATAATTTCAAAAGCCTACAAATATTTGTACATAATTGTCACACTAGGAGATATTAGAGCAAAAGGTTTGTATAGGTTGTTGTCAACACCTTACAGTGTCAGCATTGCAAAAGAATGCACCAATAATGATGTTGCAAGCTTGTTAGGTGGATTTCAATATGTGGAGGATGTCATGCCATTATAAGACAACAAATCCTTCTGCTACAACGAGTTCAACAATGTGTATGTTGACTTGCTGAAGCTCCAAGAGTCAATGATCAGATTTTATGGGTTGACATAAGAAGAGTGTGATGGAAAAGTTATATTTGTAATGAAGCTTAATGAGTACCAGATTGTCAAAGGTCAATGGCTCAAAAGGGTAAGCATTACACTGATGACCAAGCCCTTGGTGGGCATTGATGTTGAGCTAAATACCATCAAAAAGGGAAACACATGTTTAGGAGTTCAGTTAGAGAATAATATTTGGTGTCTAGTAGATTTTCATCTCCTGCATGAGACACATGAGTCCTTGAAATGGTATTTCAATCACACACAATCATTGATGTCATTTGGCAACAACAGGAAGGACAAAGATTGCAAGTTTTAGGTCTGGGTACATTCCAAGTTGAGTGGCATTTGGCAGAAGACTTGAAAACTATCAAGTGTATGCTAGGGTGCAATCAAGGTGCAATGACCCTCTTTCCATGCAGGGAACTGAGGGCAATGGTGCAAAGGCCAGCAAGTCAAAGGGTGGTAAGGATAAAGGTGATAAAGTTGCTGCCAACTCTCTGAAAAGTATGTCTACTACACAAGCAGTGAGTAAACCACTACAACAATGGTTTCAAGTTATCCTCAGTTGTGACCAAATTGGACCTTCTAATCGAGACATGGAATATCCAAATTGGGAACCTATTCTACCACTAATAAATATGCATGTGTTGAAAGGCGCCCTTTCAACAACGTTTCCACAAAGATTCCATTAAGATTCCTCAAAGATTCTAAAGATTCCACATGAAGATGGTGATGAAGTAATGAAGATGAAGATGGATGCTGCAACATGAAGATACGAGTTCATGGACGTCATCGAATATCCCGTTATTATTATTTTGAGCCATTACGGCCACTTTTGTAATGTTTACGGGAACCTCATATTTTAAATCGGCACTTGTATTTTGGCCATAGATGCTTGTATAATGAGTAAAGCCAACTCAGTTTTTTGTAACTAAGCTCTGTAGAAGCCTAGAGACAATTCAGATCATTTGGCCGGACATTAGGTTTGAAGGCTTTGTATATAAGCTAAAACCTAAGGCTTTGTAAAAAACACATTACGTTATCTCAATTAATATACAGTCGTGGGTTCTGCAGCACACAGTAGTGAGCTTCACGCACACACACCGTCGCGCACACTAATCACATTGCAGATATGAGAGTAGGAGCATGTTAGCATCGAGGAGCTCTCCGCGTCGACGCAAGCAATGCAAGCCGAGGACCACATCGCGAGCCTGCCTGCTACGAGCTATATTTGGTCTTAAGTACCTCAAACGACATCCGTTCTGAATGATCGAGTAGTCGTTAGAATCAGGGCGAGAAGCTCTTCGTGTTGATGTCTTTGTAGATCAGTTTCAGACACTTTGGAAATTGCTGTTTTGAGTCTATCGCGACAACGATTAGAGGTCTTACAGTTATGGTTTTCAGGGTTTAGGTGTTTGGCCATATAGGATATGTCCTTGTGAGTCTTACCCTCCGATTTCGAGTCATTCCGATATGATTTGAGACTGTTTCGAGCTTGTAGTGTTTCGTAGGATGCGTTGTCTGTTTCTTTGCTTTATGGTAGTGTTGTTGTAGGATTAGTGACTGTAGAGTGTTGTTCGTGTCTAGCTCAGGGTTGACAACCCAGAGATTGCCTCCATGCCCTAGTCGGGTCAGCTACGTCCTCGGATTGACAGTTTGTTGGTCTGTGTTCTCGCTGTGCTCCATCGTCCGTCGTGGCGTACCCGCTAACATTGGCGCCGTTGCCGGGGACGAAGCGCTTAAACTAGCGTAGACCGCATCACTCGTGTTTGATAGTATAGCGTTTCTCTAGAGTTTTCTAGAGTGTTGTCACCATTTGCCTTCTTAGTGGGAAGTCAGACAGCGGATCTCTTGACTGAGGGATAGCCAGGGAGCCTGCGTCTCACCGAGGTGGTCCACCATGAGGTTGAGGTATGGTTATATTATTTTGTTGTGTGTTTAGATTAGCTTTTATGGTTTGTGTGTTTGGTTGTGACTTATGGTTGTGAAGAACTTGAAAAAAAAAAAGAAAAACGCAAAGAAAAACGCAAAAGGTAAGTAGGAGGTTGTTTGCTTGCCAGAAAGCAAAAACAACCATTCAACCATGCAAAGTAGGACTTTAGGTAGTGTAGGGTGCCCTTTAAGAAGTGGACTTTAGTAGTTGGGCCCTTCTATTTTATCCCTTATCCCTTATCTTGTTCACACCTTCCCCCCTCAGGCGCTCTTTACTTCCATTATTTTACCTTCTTCCCCCCCCCCCGTAACACCACTCTTCTCTCCCCTATATTGGGGGCCCTACCTCAGTTAACTAAACCCCACTAATACCTCTCTCTCTACACCCCTTGTTAAATCATAAGCCAAACTCCTCCTACCAATACACCTTTGATCTACTAGCCCCATGAAAAATATAAATTGGTCTACTAGCTCCATAAAAATATAAAATGGATGCCACCCTCCTCCCCCCTATTTTCCCCTAAAGCTGGACCTCTTCTGTTCACCACCCTATCTCCCCACTAACTTGGTTATCAAATCACCATCAGCTTCAAAATACATAACTCTATTGGGTACAACTTGTCTACCCTAACTCTTTCCCTTGGTACTTTTGTACACTACCATTAACTCACGTGTCCCTAACTCTTCCACCCTAACTCTTTCCCTATGTACATTTGTACACTACCATTAACTCCCTTGTTTTCCCCTCCCAAAATCCACCTCAAGCTGCCCCTCTATAAATCCCCATTCACCTCCTTCATTTGTATATGAAAACCCACACCACTGATGAGCTCAATATGAGCGAAACGCGTTTGGTGTCCCACCCTTTTTTTTGTTGGGATTAAAGCCCAAGTGGCCTCTTATGTGGATATGGCTGGCCGCCCGCCTAACTCACTTTCCTCTGACTCTTTGTATATACTAACTTATACTTTGTGAATACTAAGGAATTGGGAGATAACCCTTCTAACAATCTCTGCGTACTGTACTGTGTAAGCTCACTGTGTGTGTGTGTGTGTGTGAGAGAGAGTTGACCCACGCTCCGCTCCGCGACTTCAATTGGTATCAGAGCCTTGGTTCAGTGCGGATTTGCGCAATCGCGCGCGCGCGCACTTTTCCGGCAGATTCTGGATCCGAAGTTCGAAAATTCACACTCGGCGTTCCGGGAGCGTTTCCATCAGGCGACCTGGGGTTTTACCCCCCTTTCGAAGCCGTTTATGCCCTCAGAATTTCGTTCTGAGCACTACAGCAGAAGATAGATTTCAGCCGCAAAGAAATCCGTCTTGTGTAGATTGGCAAGCAGGAGGTGGTCGACATCAATATCGGCATCGACATACATCACTTATTAGTCTTCAGAGCATCATCTATAGACCAGGTACACATATATATCATCAGATATATATATTGCAGTCTGCATTGTTACTTCTTGTGCTTGCCAGGTTCCAGGGGAGGTGTGGCCATACAACGGCTTGACACCACTGGCATGTATTGCAGATTGATGTACTGTGATTGTGGGTCTGCTAGTTGTGAGTCACGCTAGCAGACAGACCGCCGCAGCGGTCATAGGACAGTGATTGGTCTATTATAGGATGTATGCTAGTTCTGGGCAGTTTGCTGAGCCATCTGAGAGGGTCGTGTGTGAGGTTTTTTGAAGCCAAGCACTGGGGGCTGGGTTACCCAGTGTGAGGTGGATTAGGTTGCTGGAGTTCCCCTCTACACGCATCCTCTTCGACGACTTTTATCCCTTAGGATGTATGACTTTGTGTAGACACTAGATTGCATCTTATGCGTCAGGCCATTGAGGCATTGTTCAGGGTTCAGTCTTGAGACAGATACAGGTTCTGTTGTTAACCCTCATGGCACACGGACACCCCATCACCTACGATGGACGTGTATTATGTATTCGATAGAGTCAGGTACCGGGCTTGTCGGTCCAATAGGGAAAGGTAGAGTGATCGTCGATGAGAGGCGCACTTTAACTTGGACATTCAAGGGATTAGTTGGTTAAGCATGGGCGCCCAAGTGTGAATGGGGTGAGCTCCTATAAAAGCCAACTAAACCTAATTTTTACTCATTCTCTCATTTGTGCAATTGAAGAGTGCTCTTGCTCCATCTCCATCTTCTTCTTCTTCACCTCCTTGTGTGTGTGTGTGTGTGAGAGAGAGAGAGAGGGAGAGTGTGTGTGCGATCGAGCATTACGAAGGCACGACGGCGGCGAAGCGGTTGAGCGCGGCACGACTGCAGCTTCTTCTTCATCGCGGCGAGGAATCCACCACGAAGGCGAGCGTAGAGCGGTGAGTGACACACCCTTTGTTTTCTTGAGCTTGCTAGTTTAGGCTTGTTGTGTGCTTGGAGCCGTTTGTGGCTCGCATACGGTGTATGGGCAAGTCCCTTGCTTCGACAGTGCGGCAAGGAGCGCACATTTTTGGCGCCGCTGCCGGGGATATGCCCTACACTAAGCTCGGTTAGCACTTTACGCTTCCTTGTGGTGCAATTTCTATCATAGGAAAGGCAGGGAAGGAGTGTGTGGAAGATTTCTGTTTTTTGCGTTTTTTGCAATTGCTGTCAAGTTTCAATTTCTGCTATTGTCTGCGTTTTTTCAATTTCTGCAGTTTCTGCATTTTCAAGTTCGGCGTTTTCAATTTCTGCAATTTTCTGCATTTCTGTCAATTTGCTGCAATTTTTGCGTTTTTTCTGCAATTTCTGCAATTTCTGCGTTTTTCTGCATTTTTTTCAATTTCTGCGTTTTTCTGCATCAACAAAAAAAAAAAAAAAAAAAATTTTTGAAAAAAAAAGTTTTTTGAGAAAAAAAATAAAAATAAAAATATTTTGAAAAAAAAAATAAAAAATTAAAAGGAAAAAAATTCGGAAATTAAAAACGCGAGCGAGTGGGTGGCGAAATTTTTCGAAAATAAAAAACGTGACTCTTAAAACGGAAAAACGTGACTCTTAAAACGGACGGGTTGGTTTGTATAAAAGATAGATCGGGATCGGGATCATTTTCCCAAGCCCAAGCCCAAGCCCAGGCCCAGGCCCAGGCCTCAGGCCTCAGGCTTATGATATATACTAGACTCACTCTTATATATATACCCTACTCCCTCAAGAGAGAATGAGAGCATGTGGGACAAGTCCTCCACTCTCCTTCTTTCTCTTCCCACTTGCACCCTTAGACCTTCTAGTTTGGGCCTAGTTCCCTACTGGAAATTGACAGTTTTAGGGATTCCGAGGGCATAGAGTGACCAAACGGAGGGCTGTAAAGCACGGCACGACCCTCTGACCGATACGCTCGTTTTGAGCTATCACACGGCCCATTCCACGACACGCTCTAAAAAATCTAGCAAAAAAACAAACAAAAAACACGCTAAAAACTAGTCACAAGGCCTCCTAGAGCAGCTTTTTGACACCTTAGGGTATCAAAAGCACATGCACTTACGCTCTGGGCGGGTGCTAGAACACGAGCATATTGAGGGTGCCTCTGTTCATACGGATACCCATTACCCATCCACGATAAGCTCTAGACCCTCAGCGGGGACACAAGGTAGCACCACCCAAGACCCTAAAATAGCCGCTAGTGATTCCTCCTCCGACTCAGAAATCATGGAAGCATACCCTACCCAAAACACTGAGAGAGAAGGCCATGCACCTCCCGAAGCTCCACAGCCTAGTACTAGTATGTTTAGTCGTTTCATGGAAACATTAGGTAGAGCTACTCGCTCGGAACCTGATGCAGATGAAGCACGCGAAGGGGGTGGGGAAGTGGAATCTCCTTTCACATCGCATGTGGACCCCACACCCCCAAAGAGTGTCCATGTGGATATCCTGCCAACTTCTTACCAA
Organism: Adiantum capillus-veneris; assembly: GCF_014529385.1. NCBI lineage: Eukaryota > Viridiplantae > Streptophyta > Polypodiopsida > Polypodiales > Pteridaceae > Adiantum > Adiantum capillus-veneris. The sequence continues at coordinate 38,364,357 of NC_140951.1, read as the reverse complement.
GAAGGCCCTGTTGAGCTGCCTCCTTCAGAAGTTCCCTCTAGAGTACCGTTGGTGGCAAGTAAAACCATGGGGAGCAACATTGCTTCTACCTCACAAGAAACCGTTAACACGTCGACTCTAGAAGGATTGTTCATTAATGATCATTGGACATACGACCTCCACACTGAGGTGTTGACGGATCTACACTCTGGCCACGCCTACCATGTAGGATGGATAGAGATTGTACAATCCACCTCTAGTGCCACGAGCATCGAAGATCAACAGAAAATGATCTGTAATGTTATCCATGGCATTATTCAATCAGAAAGGCAAAACCGAGGGGTAAATATACTCTCAATTGGCCCCATGAGATTTCTGGATACGAGCAAGGCTCAACAGCCTACTCTATCACAAATGGAGACTCCTCTAATGAGCCCCATGGACCCATCTTACGTCATTTCACCTGGGGTCTCTATGCAATCTGAGCCTCCGAGCGAAAACTTTAGCTTCCCTAACTTGGCTCAACCCTCTATCAAGGAAAACACAGTGCTCACTCCAGGGATAAGCCTGACAGAGAATGTACCGATGACATCTACGGTTAGCGCAATGCCACTACCTAGTGTCGTAGTACCTAATATGGGGCCTCGACCATATGTGCCTCTAGCCCCTTATGCACACATGGCCCCCACACCTCCAATTGTACCACTTGCTTATGCTCCTCGAGTGCCGCTTCCTAGCCCTTATCCGAGTGGACCTATGCCCGGTTATGTTCCATATCCTGCATCATCTACACATATGCCAAGACCGACACCCGTCCCTCTCCCACATATGATTCCAAGAGTACCTCCACCGGCCCTGCCTCCTCACATAGGTGACTTGGCAGTGTTTGCTCAAACCATAGGTCGATCTATTGCGGAAAATATGCATCATGCATCTGATAGAGAGCCTAGAAGTAAGGCAGTACAAATTGCCAAACTCACGCAAAAATTCAATGGGGACGAAGATGCTAGGAAACACATTGAAGTGTTTGAACAAGTATGTGATTCCTTAGGGGAACGCAACGAACTACATAAGTGCAATGCCTTAAGCTTGACATTAAGTGGGAAGGCTGGAGATTGGTATAGGACCCTAAGGGTGGACGAGAAAACAATCTACCCTACCCTTCGAAGGTTGTTTCTAAAGGAGTACATACGAGAAGGTGTGCTTTGGGGTGTAGCATCTCAGCTACAGAAGGCCGAACGTAAGGAAGGAGAGTCAGTAAGGGACTTCATTAGTCGTCTAAAGCACTTAAACTCTCGTTGCCCTGTAAATGAGCGCTTCAACAATAACCAACTGCTTGATCGATTCATTCGAGGGTTGAGGAATGAAGGAATCTATAATGGACTAGTGATTAGAGGTATCACAACCTGGGAAGATGTCACTGTCAATGCAATCCAATTAGAGGACAACTTGATGATAGCAGGCATGAGGGTGTCTACTGACACGAGATCCACTAGCTCACAAGCCATTGAGTATGAACCCATGACTGCAAAGCCCATTGCCAATGAGCCAAAGGTATTTGAGACATTCTTGACAGACCTCACCAAGGCAATCCAAGAGTCTCTTAAGGATAATCGACCCCCTCAAAATAGTCACATGTATCCAAGAAGGGAGCAACAATGGTGTTCCATTTGCTTAGGTCCACATAGCACTAGTGAGTGCCCTACGTTTAGAGTAAAATTTAATGGAACTTGCAACGCATGTGGTAGGTATGGTCACCAAGCTAAGGATTGTTTAATGATCAAACGTATGATGGCAAATAGACCACCTGTAGCTTGGACGGATGCACCTCGAGCTCCTGTATTGATGCCTACTCCACCTGTTGAGCAACTACCGCAACACATGGTCCCTAGACCTCAAAATGTTGTACAAGCTACACCGTTACCACCTCCTGTGCTGGGACCGCAGCCCCCGCATCCAAGAGTCGCCCCTATGAACCAAGTGGGTTGCGAGCCATCAAATGCTTATGCAGATGGTTGTGAGGAGGAAATAGACACTAGTATTGCCTACGGACTTGATACATTGGAAGAGTGTCCTATTTACTACATGGAAGATTGTTGGGGACAAGTCAAGCCGGTTTATCAAGCTGCTGCTCTCGCATCCAGAGGTCAAAATATCAACACCCAGGCTAGGAGGCCACCTCTTCAATGCTACGAGTGTGGTGGACCACATCGAGTAGCGGAGTGCCCTATTAGGCTGCAAAAGAATGCTGCACAGATGCAAATGAATCAAGGGAGCACGTCTGCAATGCCAATACTCACATGTAATCGTTGTGGCATAGATCACTTGATTGCCCAATGCCCCTATAACCCAAATGCGCCTAAAATCACACCCCTGAATTTGGTCGAAATTGCTACTGTGACATCACCAATACCACCCGTCGCACCCGCTTATGCGATTACACGGTCCATGCTTCAAGGGCCAGGCCATATCCTCGAAGAGAGAGATACCGCGTCAGTTATCCAAGCAAAGAAAAAGAAGACACGAAGGAAGAAGTCGCAGAATACGGAAAGTTCAAAGCCAAGTTCCAAAACAAACATAGGAACAGGAGATGACCCCGTGTATATGAATGACCTCGAGGATGATTCAGATTCAGTCGAGACAATGGAGACTAGAACCAATACCACAAAGGGAAAGACCGACAAAGAAAACCGTAACATGGAACCAAATGAAAACCGAATGAGAGAAAACCATAAAGAGCCTCTGAAAACACCACAAGTGTTTCCAAATCCAATCCAAGACCCCCAAGATAAACCGCAGGGGCAAAAAGGGAAGAATCGTAAAAAGAATATTGGGACGTACCCAAACCCTGTAGACGAGATTAAGCAGGTGAAACATCTAAGAGGTTTAGTGGAGGAGACTCAAAGAAAACTAGAACCAGAACCCATGCAGGTCAAAATTCATGACACAGTGTTTCCCACGCAAGTTCATCCACCTCACATGAACCATAGACCGTTAGCCATATCTAGTATCATCCAAGAAGGGAGTGAGGACAGGACATCAGAAAGTGAGCATACACCCTTCTTGTTGGAAAGGATGTTTAACGAAGGAATACCTGATCCCATTGAGGAATATGAGATTCCATCCTCACCAGTTCCTAGTCAAGGACCTACACCCTGCAAAACGCCAATGAATGTTGCCAAACTAGTGGACTTCATGTCTTCTGAGGTCCGAACCACGATCATAGCAAAGCTGTATGGAGATCCTGAGTTATTCCTTGCACTTCGAGCATTCCTTAACGGAGAGCTACGAACGGGATTACCGCAGTTTGCGCAACCAAATAGGCCTGACTCGATTATGATTGATGAGGAAAATCATGTGCAATCACTTGACTTAGATGGACACGAGTCTGTGATCGAGGTACCCATTAACGAATTAGGGCAGTATTTTGAAGGCGACGAGTCTAATGCGACCCTACCCATCACTACCAAGGGATTAACTATAAAGGGAATTCTTGATGGTGGTGCGGGAGTTAGCATCGTTACAAAAGATTGTTGGGAATCCATGGGAAAACCCCGCCTCAGTGTTACTAACATTGTGGTAAAGATGGCAAATGGTACCATAGCCAAACCTATGGGGATGCTCAAGGATCTTAAGATCAAAGTTCTAGGATACAAGGTGCGACATACGTTCATTGTAATGGATTTCTCTAAACACCTTATGTCATATGAAATGATTTTAGGACGACCATTCATGAGGGAAGCACAAATGGTTCACGATTGGTCTAAAAATCATGTCTATTTGCAATTCCAAGACTCTGTCCTTAGAGTGGATTTGGTGACTGGTAAGGTACACCCCTTAGGGAGTAAAACCATTATTGATCATCGCTCTGACACCACAGTTCACTCGGCCCCACTACAATATTGTTACACTTGTAAGAAGGATACAGACATTGGCCAAGATTCTCCTTATATGGATATCCTACCTGGGATGACTGAGTCGGACAATGTAGACTGGGTCCACCTAGCATCAACCATAGACACTTGGGGAAATAGGGGGACGACCTGGGTAACACCTGAGGGGGATGAAATGCCTATACCCTTAAATATGCTACAAGCAATGCATATCGCTTCCGACAAGACTCATCCTAAGGTAACAAAGAAAACATACAAGTGGGTCCCTAAAACTTCTTTAGCGACCATAGCTAGTGCTAAAAAACAGAAGCCTTGTAAGAAACGTACCACTCGCTCCAAGAAAAGTAAGAAAATGTTGCGATGGATCCCTAAACGACTATTGGAAGCCCAAGGCTACTATCAAGGAAATGATCAAATCTGGGTGCCAAAACGTAGATTGTGCTCTTACCTATCACCTGACCCAAGTGAGCCCAATGCCGTAGCTCCAAAACGAATCAATGATCGTGGAAAGAAAAAAATCACAGAATGCTACACACCTAGTCCCGAGCTAGTTTGGGTACCAAAGAAAGAACGATTTGTTCCACCTAGCTCAGGAAGGGGGGAGTCCCATGAAGAGTCTAGCTCCTCATGTAATACATCCATAGAGGTAAAAGCTTCTACACAGCCTCCATCTATAGTAGTGGACCTCCATGAAGCTACAAAAGAATCCACACCTCCCAGTGTTCAAGAATCACCTGATGAACCACTTCAAGTTCGATCCTGGGAGAGTACCTTACCACCCTTGCAGCTTGACAAGGCACCTAGGGTAATAGAAAACTACTGGCAAAAATCCTCACCTATTACCAACTGGAACAATTGGTTTCAAAGGGTGACAAGCTCATTTCAAACGGTATGATCTACCCAAGGAAGGGGGGAGTGTTTGCTGACAGTCATCATTCATTTGTTTCCCTCTCAACCTTTTTCCTTGACCTCTCAATTCCAATCTTAGGGAATGTACATATAAAGCTTTATACTCACAAAAAAAAAAAAAAGAGCAAGAGCAATTAGCAAACGAGTATGCACATTAAAGTCAAAACATTGACTCAGACCTACACATGTCACATCTGGTACAGTGAAACAGAAACCTATGCCATAAAACACCTTTGATCCTCATCACTTGAGTGATGGAGGGTAGGTAAGATTAGTACGATGGGAGTGTTTTTGTTTTAGAGTTGAGAGATTAGAAAGATTCTCTTTTCCCACTGATGTGCCTCCTAGAGGTATTGTTTTTGTTTCCTAGTGTGTACAGGAGCGTGTTGCTATTGATAGGATTTGGACCTTCATGGAATCTTTATCTCGACTCACTCTTCAAATCAAGCGCGACCATCAACACAAACAGGTGTTTCTTGTCCATTAGCATTGCCCTTATCTTTTTTGCATCTATGATTGTCTGCTTTGATTGTGATTGGTAGCATAATATTCAGCGCATTGGCTTAGTATCAAACATTTAATTCAATGTAATGTTTTGTCATAATCACTTGTCTAGGTTTAAAAATCAAGCAGTCCGACTAAGCTAGTTTGACCAAGTTAGGTGTTAGAGATCTTCTCTTAATACCATGGGGAATGCCTTCCTAATAAACAATGGTTACTTAGGTTCTTAATCCGATTTAGGCAACATTGTATGAAATGTACTAGGGCTTTCTAGTGGGCTTAACCCTATTGACCTTTAGCTTAAGTATTATAAAGGGAGTTTACTAATGTGATGAGCCTGGGGAATGTAACAATGTTATATGACCTCCCAAAGTTACAAAATTAAAATGCTGAAAATGAACAAACAAAAAATCAAAGTGCCACAATGTAAAATTTTAAGCTGGAAGAGAAATCTTAGCTTGATTTGGTACTTCACTCACATGTATTGCCTATGGTACTAGAGCCCTAGAGGTTCCCAGTGTGGGCGCTTTTCCTTGAAAAGCAAAAAACCCAAGGCATACAAAATAAGCACACACATCATAATTGAATCACTGTGAAAAGACCTTGGGGGGTCAAAGAAAAAGTAATCAGTCAGGCGATGATTTCATGAGAAATTCCTTTTATGGTAGCTTAACTACAAAGTCTTCTAGGTATAGCCTCTAGTCAGCCCTCGAACATGAATACTTGGCTCTCGCGATTAAACAACTTAATTGACCACAGAAAATTAAGAAGCTTACCCATGGTATTAATATTCGATCTCTAGTGCTTTTCGACCGTCAAATTAGCGACCCCAGACTTGTTTAATTTTTTGCCTTTACATCTGTTTATGCATTTGATTACATTGCAATTTAATGTTCATTGCTAACAAATTGTTTGAAATTCTTTTTCCAATCAATGTGTCTACCTAAAACTGCATATGCTTTTTAAGAGAATGCAATTACTGTGCCAATGTTGTGTGATTTTGCAGTGACTGAAGAAGGCTAAGGACATTCATCTCAAATGCTCTTCCACCTCGACGACCCAGCTTCAACTCAATAGCTTCCGAGGACGGAATCTACATCAGGAAGGGGGGCATGTTAACCCTCATGGCACACGGACACCCCATCACCTACGATGGACGTGTATTATGTATTCGATAGAGTCAGGTACCGGGCTTGTCGGTCCAATAGGGAAAGGTAGAGTGATCGTCGATGAGAGGCGCACTTTAACTTGGACATTCAAGGGATTAGTTGGTTAAGCATGGGCGCCCAAGTGTGAATGGGGTGAGCTCCTATAAAAGCCAACTAAACCTAATTTTTACTCATTCTCTCATTTGTGCAATTGAAGAGTGCTCTTGCTCCATCTCCATCTTCTTCTTCTTCACCTCCTTGTGTGTGTGTGTGTGAGAGAGAGAGAGAGAGGGAGAGTGTGTGTGCGATCGAGCATTACGAAGGCACGACGGCGGCGAAGCGGTTGAGCGCGGCACGACTGCAGCTTCTTCTTCATCGCAGCGAGGAATCCACCACGAAGGCGAGCGTAGAGCGGTGAGTGACACACCCTTTGTTTTCTTGAGCTTGCTAGTTTAGGCTTGTTGTGTGCTTGGAGCCGTTTGTGGCTCGCATACGGTGTATGGGCAAGTCCCTTGCTTCGACAGTGCGGCAAGGAGCGCACATTTTTGGCGCCGCTGCCGGGGATATGCCCTACACTAAGCTCGGTTAGCACTTTACGCTTCCTTGTGGTGCAATTTCTATCATAGGAAAGGCAGGGAAGGAGTGTGTGGAAGATTTCTGTTTTTTGCGTTTTTTGCAATTGCTGTCAAGTTTCAATTTCTGCTATTGTCTGCGTTTTTTCAATTTCTGCAGTTTCTGCATTTTCAAGTTCGGCGTTTTCAATTTCTGCAATTTTCTGCATTTCTGTCAATTTGCTGCAATTTTTGCGTTTTTTCTGCAATTTCTGCAATTTCTGCGCGTTTTTCTGCATTTTTTTCAATTTCTGCGTTTTTCTGCATCAACAAAAAAAAAAAAAAAAAAAATTTTTGAAAAAAAAAGTTTTTTGAGAAAAAAAATAAAAATAAAAATATTTTGAAAAAAAAAATAAAAAATTAAAAGGAAAAAAATTCGGAAATTAAAAACGCGAGCGAGTGGGTGGCGAAATTTTTCGAAAATAAAAAACGTGACTCTTAAAACGGAAAAACGTGACTCTTAAAACGGACGGGTTGGTTTGTATAAAAGATAGATCGGGATCGGGATCATTTTCCCAAGCCCAAGCCCAAGCCCAGGCCCAGGCCCAGGCCTCAGGCCTCAGGCTTATGATATATACTAGACTCACTCTTATATATATACCCTACTCCCTCAAGAGAGAATGAGAGCATGTGGGACAAGTCCTCCACTCTCCTTCTTTCTCTTCCCACTTGCACCCTTAGACCTTCTAGTTTGGGCCTAGTTCCCTACTGGAAATTGACAGTTTTAGGGATTCCGAGGGCATAGAGTGACCAAACGGAGGGCTGTAAAGCACGGCACGACCCTCTGACCGATACGCTCGTTTTGAGCTATCACACGGCCCATTCCACGACACGCTCTAAAAAATCTAGCAAAAAAACAAACAAAAAACACGCTAAAAACTAGTCACAAGGCCTCCTAGAGCAGCTTTTTGACACCTTAGGGTATCAAAAGCACATGCACTTACGCTCTGGGCGGGTGCTAGAACACGAGCATATTGAGGGTGCCTCTGTTCATACGGATACCCATTACCCATCCACGATAAGCTCTAGACCCTCAGCGGGGACACAAGGTAGCACCACCCAAGACCCTAAAATAGCCGCTAGTGATTCCTCCTCCGACTCAGAAATCATGGAAGCATACCCTACCCAAAACACTGAGAGAGAAGGCCATGCACCTCCCGAAGCTCCACCGCCTAGTACTAGTATGTTTAGCCGTTTCATGGAAACATTAGGTAGAGCTACTCGCTCGGAACTTGATGCAGATGAAGCACGCGAAGGGGGTGGGGAAGTGGAATCTCCTTTCACATCGCATGTGGACCCCACACCCCCAAAGAGTGTCCATGTGGATATCCTGCCAACTTCTTACCAAGAAGGCCCTGTTGAGCTGCCTCCTTCAGAAGTTCCCTCTAGAGTACCGTTGGTGGCAAGTAAAACCATGGGGAGCAACATTGCTTCTACCTCACAAGAAACCGTTAACACGTCGACTCTAGAAGGATTGTTCATTAATGATCATTGGACATACGACCTCCACACTGAGGTGTTGACGGATCTACACTCTGGCCACGCCTACCATGTAGGATGGATAGAGATTGTACAATCCACCTCTAGTGCCACGAGCATCGAAGATCAACAGAAAATGATCTGTAATGTTATCCATGGCATTATTCAATCAGAAAGGCAAAACCGAGGGGTAAATATACTCTCAATTGGCCCCATGAGATTTCTGGATACGAGCAAGGCTCAACAGCCTACTCTATCACAAATGGAGACTCCTCTAATGAGCCCCATGGACCCATCTTACGTCATTTCACCTGGGGTCTCTATGCAATCTGAGCCTCCGAGCGAAAACTTTAGCTTCCCTAACTTGGCTCAACCCTCTATCAAGGAAAACACAGTGCTCACTCCAGGGATAAGCCTGACAGAGAATGTACCGATGACATCTACGGTTAGCGCAGTGCCACTACCTAGTGTCGTAGTACCTAATATGGGGCCTCGACCATATGTGCCTCTAGCCCCTTATGCACACATGGCCCCCACACCTCCAATTGTACCACTTGCTTATGCTCCTCGAGTGCCGCTTCCTAGCCCTTATCCGAGTGGACCTATGCCCGGTTATGTTCCATATCCTGCATCATCTACACATATGCCAAGACCGACACCCGTCCCTCTCCCACATATGATTCCAAGAGTACCTCCACCGGCCCTGCCTCCTCACATAGGTGACTTGGCAGTGTTTGCTCAAACCATAGGTCGATCTATTGCGGAAAATATGCATCATGCATCTGATAGAGAGCCTAGAAGTAAGGCAGTACAAATTGCCAAACTCACGCAAAAATTCAATGGGGACGAAGATGCTAGGAAACACATTGAAGTGTTTGAACAAGTATGTGATTCCTTAGGGGAACGCAACGAACTACATAAGTGCAATGCCTTAAGCTTGACATTAAGTGGGAAGGCTGGAGATTGGTATAGGACCCTAAGGGTGGACGAGAAAACAATCTACCCTACCCTTCGAAGGTTGTTTCTAAAGGAGTACATACGAGAAGGTGTGCTTTGGGGTGTAGCATCTCAGCTACAGAAGGCCGAACGTAAGGAAGGAGAGTCAGTAAGGGACTTCATTAGTCGTCTAAAGCACTTAAACTCTCGTTGCCCTGTAAATGAGCGCTTCAACAATAACCAACTGCTTGATCGATTCATTCGAGGGTTGAGGAATGAAGGAATCTATAATGGACTAGTGATTAGAGGTATCACAACCTGGGAAGATGTCACTGTCAATGCAATCCAATTAGAGGACAACTTGATGATAGCAGGCATGAGGGTGTCTACTGACACGAGATCCACTAGCTCACAAGCCATTGAGTATGAACCCATGACTGCAAAGCCCATTGCCAATGAGCCAAAGGTATTTGAGACATTCTTGACAGACCTCACCAAGGCAATCCAAGAGTCTCTTAAGGATAATCGACCCCCTCAAAATAGTCACATGTATCCAAGAAGGGAGCAACAATGGTGTTCCATTTGCTTAGGTCCACATAGCACTAGTGAGTGCCCTACGTTTAGAGTAAAATTTAATGGAACTTGCAACGCATGTGGTAGGTATGGTCACCAAGCTAAGGATTGTTTAATGATCAAACGTATGATGGCAAATAGACCACCTGTAGCTTGGACGGATGCACCTCGAGCTCCTGTATTGATGCCTACTCCACCTGTTGAGCAACTACCGCAACACATGGTCCCTAGACCTCAAAATGTTGTACAAGCTACACCGTTACCACCTCCTGTGCTGGGACCGCAGCCCCCGCATCCAAGAGTCGCCCCTATGAACCAAGTGGGTTGCGAGCCATCAAATGCTTATGCAGATGGTTGTGAGGAGGAAATAGACACTAGTATTGCCTACGGACTTGATACATTGGAAGAGTGTCCTATTTACTACATGGAAGATTGTTGGGGACAAGTCAAGCCGGTTTATCAAGCTGCTGCTCTCGCATCCAGAGGTCAAAATATCAACACCCAGGCTAGGAGGCCACCTCTTCAATGCTACGAGTGTGGTGGACCACATCGAGTAGCGGAGTGCCCTATTAGGCTGCAAAAGAATGCTGCACAGATGCAAATGAATCAAGGGAGCACGTCTGCAATGCCAATACTCACATGTAATCGTTGTGGCATAGATCACTTGATTGCCCAATGCCCCTATAACCCAAATGCGCCTAAAATCACACCCCTGAATTTGGTCGAAATTGCTACTGTGACATCACCAATACCACCCGTCGCACCCGCTTATGCGATTACACGGTCCATGCTTCAAGGGCCAGGCCATATCCTCGAAGAGAGAGATACCGCGTCAGTTATCCAAGCAAAGAAAAAGAAGACACGAAGGAAGAAGTCGCAGAATACGGAAAGTTCAAAGCCAAGTTCCAAAACAAACATAGGAACAGGAGATGACCCCGTGTATATGAATGACCTCGAGGATGATTCAGATTCAGTCGAGACAATGGAGACTAGAACCAATACCCCCTCAGATTCAGTCACTGTGGCATCGTAGGTTGGGACATATGTCAAAAAGAAGAATGGAAATACTTTCTCATTATGGTTATTTTCCTGGCTTTTCATTTCAAGATTTCGAGTTTTGTGAGCATTGTGTTTATGGTAAGCAAACACAGGAACCGCACAGATCAAAGAGGAATCGTAGGGACGAACGGTTAGCTCTTGTACACAGTGAACTATGCGGACCAATGCCTAGTTTGTCACTAGGGGGAGCAGCGTATTTTTGTACATTCATAGATGACTATTCTCACAAAGTATGTGTTTACTTCTTGAAGCACAAGGATGAGGTGCTCAAGGTCTTTAAGACATTCTTGCAGCTGGTGGAGAATCAGAGTGGTCAGAAGCTGAAGTGCTTGAGAACTGACAATGGTAGAGAGTACGTTTTCAAAGCTTTTCAAGACTTTTGTGAAGCAAAAGGGATTAAGTGGGAACTTACTGCACCATATAATCCTTCACAGAATGGGGTTGCAGAACGTATGAATAGGACCATACAAGAGAAGGTCAGAAGCATGTTGTCAAATGCTGAGTTGCCTGATGGATTTTGGGCAGAAGCAGTGGCTACAGCAGTCCATTTGATCAACAGGTCTCCTAGTAGGGTTCTGGATAAGAGTGCAGTGGCCGAGATGCTATGGACAGGCAAGGCACCTTCGTATAAGCATCTCAGAGTCTTTGGTTGTGAAGCTTATAGCCATATTCCTAAGGAGTTCAGAAATAAGTTAGAACCAAAGAGCAAGAAGTGTATATTTCTTGGCTACGGAGAATCGGGCGAGATGGGTTACCGGCTTTGGGATCCTGAGTCCAGAAAGCTTATTCGTAGCAATGATGTGCATTTCAATGAAGCCAAGTTTCACGCTAAGCCAGAGAAGACAGAGGAGATCAGAAGAGTTGTCTTCAGGGAAGATGGACCTAGTGCTAGCACATCAAGACAGCATGGTCAGGCTCAGGAACAGCCTATAGTGGCTAGAGAGGCAGAATCAGTTGTGGTGAGACGTTCTGAGCGTGTCTCCAAACCACCTGATTGTTATGTTCCATCTCTAAATTATGTCATGCTCACAGATTGCGGAGAACCATCTTGTTACAAGGAAGCATTACAAGTGGTTGACTCGAAAAAATGGTAGTTGGCCATGCAGTCAGAGATGACAGCTCTGCATAAAAACCAGACATGGAAGTTGGTTAAATTACCACAGGGCAAAAAGGCTCTACCTTGTAAATGGGTTTACAGGTATAAGATCACCGCTCATGATAGTCAGCCAAAGTACAAAGCAAGGCTTGTTGCCAAGGGCTTTAAGCAAGAACAAGGCATTGACTTTGATGAAGTCTTCTCTCCAGTGGTCAAGATGACTACATTGAGATGCTTTCTTGCATTGGTTGCTATATTGGATTTGGTGTTGCACCAAATGGATGTCAAGACAGTGTTCTTGCATGGTGATTTAGATGTGGAAATTTACATGCAGCAGCCAGAAGGGTTTGTTGAGAAAGGCATGGAACATTTGGTATGCCAGTTGTTAAAGAGTCTTTATGGCTTAAAACAATCACCGAGGGCATGGTACCATAAGTTCCACCAGTTTATGCTTTCTCAAGGCTACAAACGTAGTGAGTTCGATCACTGTCTATATACAAATGAGGCTAAGGATGGCAGTTGGCTGATCCTTATTTTGTATGTGGATGACATGTTGATTGCTGGCAAACACTTGGAAGAAATTTCAACTTTGAAGTCAAAGATGGCAAAATCGTTTGACATGAAAGACATGGGTGAGGCAAGTCATATACTTGGTATGACTTGAAAGACATGGGTGAGGCAAGTCATATACTTGGTATGCGCATTGAGAGAGACAGATCAAAGAAGTTGATTTGGTTATCTCAAACAGAGTATATTGACAAGGTTTTGCAACGTTTCAATATGGAGAAGGGAAAGGCATTGAGTGTTCCATTGCCACCATATGTGAAACTTAGCAAACAAGATTGTCCTGTGTCTGAGGAAGAAAAGGCTGAAATGGATAAGATTCCATATGCGTCTGCAGTGGGTAGTTTGATGTATGCAATGATTGCTACACGTCCGGATATTGCATTTGCAGTGGGAGTGGTTAGCAGATATATGTCAAATCCCGGCAAGAAACATTGGGAGGCAGTGAAAGGTATCATGAGATACTTAAAACATACAAAGAGTATGCGCATATGCTATGGTAGTCAGGATTTGAGTGTCAGAGGATACACTGACTCAGATTATGCAGGAGACTTGGATAAGAGGAGATCTACATCAGGCTATGTCTTTACATTGGCTGGAGGTGCCATATCATGGTGATCTCGATTACAAGATTGTGTTACGCAGTCTACTACAGAAGCTGAGTATGTTGCAGCAAATGAGGCATGCAAAGAAGCTATTTGGCTTGGTAGATTGGTTGCAGACTTGGGAATCAATGCAGATATGCCAGAGTTATATTGTGATAGTCAAAGTGCTATACAATTGGCAAAGAATCCAGTGTTCCATTCGAAGACTAAGCATATTGATGTGAAATATCACTTCATTAGGGAAGTACTTAAAGACAAGCAGATACAACTGCTGAAGATCCACACCAAGGACAATCCTGCTGATCTACTCACAAAGGGACTTCCAGGAGAGGGCTTTGTGCATTGTCGTGAGTTATTGGGCATTGGATAGATGGCAGCCATGTAAATCTTTGTACATTTATGTTCATAGATTTACAGTTACTTAAAGTGCCACATTGGACTTTAAGTGAGAGGTTGTTGGGATTAAAGCCCAAGTGGCCTCTTATGTGGATATGGCTGGCCGCCCGCCTAACTCACTTTCCTCTGACTCTTTGCATATACTAACTTATACTTTGTGAATACTAAGGAATTGGGAGATAACCCTTCTAACAATCTCTGCGTACTGTACTGTGTAAGCTCACTGTGTGTGTGTGTGTGTGTGTGTGAGAGAGAGTCGACCCACGCTCCGCTCCGCAACTTCATTTTTACCCTAATCACCCCTTGACCTCCCCGTGTATCCTTATCTACTCTAAGGTTCTTCAACTTCCCAATCTTGCCTACCCGTGTTTGTCTCTCTATACTTGGAGTTGTTTTGCACGCTTTTTTACGTTTTTATTTTACATTTTGGCCAGTTTTCAGAAAAATGTTGTTTGAGGCCTCAAAATGCATCCGGAAGTCAGGGGTGTCTAAAACCGACAATTTGAGAGAATTGTGAGAAAACGCTCACGGTTTTGGACATAGTTTTGGATTTTCCCTGACCAAAACACTTGAACACACTGAGAGAGGTATTACTACAGCAAGCTAGATATATTAAGCCTAGAAGTCATGTCTACATCAGACTCAGACTCAAACTCTGCTTATACAAGCACATGGATTGCAGGGATAGATGAGCACCCGCCCAGAATAGATCTTCCAAACCTACAATACATAAAGACCAATTTTGTGGAGAGAGTTTGGACGTATAACCATGAAAGTGAAGGACTATATAGGTATATTAATGGAAATCAATTCAACCTTTACAGTTGCTTAGAGCCTTACCCAGATGAGCTGACAGAATACAAGCTCTTATATGTCTATACGTACGAGGTCGACCGACAATGGACATCTTTATTTGTTGACAAGTATGGACGAGAATATAGAGCTGTAGAAAGCACAAATCCGCGAACTAAATTAGAGATGATTGGATATTTGGTCAACGGAGGACCTCAGATACATCCACCAAACACAGGAATTTCTAAGAGAATTCCAAAGAGGGGACCACCACCTTGATTTCCTCCTAGAGCGATAACGAGAGATGAAACAATACCAGAGAGGAGTATGGTTCCATACTTTGCACCCCAAAGTATAAGACCATCTCAACTAAGAAAATGGGTAAATTGAAAGTACAATGGCATAGGAGACCCATACGCCCATGTCTCGGCTTTCAAGAAAGTCCTACTAGCAGAACGAGTAGAGGACTTCCACACGTAGTATGAGGGTTTTGGACTTACATTGGAGGACAATGCACAAGCATGGTTTGAACTATTGAACCGGAGAGAGTTCACAACCATTGAGAAAATGTTGGATAAATTTGTTCAAGACTTCACCAAGAGGGGCATAAAACATAACACCCTTCCTAAGATTTAGAAATTTAAACAAGGCGAAACAGAAACATTGCGACATGCAATACTGCGTTTCAAGCAATATGTTGCTAGATGTCCTACCCAAGAGTTACCCACACCAGAACGTCAGATCCTATGCTTCATCAGAGGGCTTAGGAATGAGAATCTCCAAAAGGACCTATACGTGAAAAGATACCAAACCTTAGAGGAGGTGACCAAAGCGGCAGTTGACCTAGTTGACAATTGCAAATTCTATGAAGATAGTCAGAAGAAGATGAATGATGCGAGTGAGAAAAAGAAAACGGCTGATCTTGAGGATCAAAGAGGGAATCTGGGACAAAACCAAGTAAATGTTGAGGAGCCAATCATAGAGAATGTGATGCAATGCATCAACCACTCTGACAGAGTACCAGCCTATAGAATTCCTCAACAACGAAGGTGCATGACATGTGGAGGGGACCATCCGACGCAACATTGTCCTGACTATAGACCTAAGACTCCACCAGGGTTTGAGCATGTTATGTCTCAACCGCCTAGATATCATCCTGTAGCGGAACAAGTGTTCTTAAGTGAAAGACCCATAGCTGCTAGAAATGCATGTGTGAGTCATGAGCTTCAAATAGAAAGATATGTGGTTGATCAGGGGCCACTTCAAGGTCAATATCAAGTATTGCCACAACAACCAAGACATCCATGTGACAAATGTGGTAGTAGTGATCACTTGATTAAGGATTGTCCACACCTTGATATCATGATAAATGTATATTGTAATGAGTGTGCAATCACACATATGATTTTGGATTGTCCTAAGAATCCAAGAAAGAAAGGTAAAATGCAACCACATGTTACCTTTCCTTCTACCATCAAATCAGAGAAAGAACGAGCCGCAACAAAAGGAGAGACGACGACAACAACAGAGCAAGAAACAATTGCAAAAGAACAGGTGCTTAAACAACAAGAAGATGTAATTAAGCAAGTTGCTCCAGTAAACGTTGTCACAAGAGCACAAGCAAAAGTGCAAGAGCAGAAGCCTACACATGGAGAGACTAGTAAGAGTTCCAAAAGCCATAGAAACTCTAGACGAGCAAGGAGGACTAGAATGAAAGTGAGACTAGAAAGGGAGAAAGGAGAAGAAAAGGCTGTTACAGCTGAGTTGGAAACAACTCAAGAGCAACAGACACAGCAAAGGAAAGTTGAAACGCTTAAACCAGCTGAAAAACCCAGATGATGCCTTTGGGCTATGGATTGGTTCTAAGGCATCCCTGACCTCTTGTTTGAAGGATTATGGAAAACCGATTCAAGATCACATTTAAATCTCTAGCCACATCTCTCCCAACCATGCCACTATCCTCGACATTGGATTTTTTAAAGGAACAAAGTTTGCCTCGTCAAGCCTTTTGGATTGTCGCTGCCATCAAAAACCCTTAAATGCTTATAACTACATCCCATGGATCTCATGGCACCCTACACACTTAAAAGTGGCTTTCATTATTGCGGAACTCAAAAGATTTATCATTAGAGAAAGCTCCTTGGAAGGTTTCATTGCTATCCGCAATCTTTTCTACCAACGCCCTAGGGCAAAAGGATATCCACAAGGTTTTCTTCGTTATGTATTCAAAAAAGTCACCTATCAGAATCGCACCTCCCTCATGGAGCCCACTCTTCGATTTAAAAAACCACCCCCCATAACCTTTCACTCCTTCCACAAGAAGGCTATCGCCCTCCCTTTGTATCAGCAACCCTATCTCTTCGGCTTGCCAATACAACCCCTCACTCTTGCTTCTACCTAGACCCACCATCTGCTGGACCTCTGGGCCCAACCTCCATAGCCTACTTGTACATACCTTACACCACCCCGAAAGACTTTCATAAATCTTTGTATGGGCTACTCGTTTTCCTTTTTATGCTGCCACACACCTTTACAAATAAATATTTGGAAATCTCCATTGTTTGGATACCCTTACCCTTTAAGAAGTGGACTTTAGTAGTTGGGCCCTTCTATTTTATCCCTTATCCCTTATCTTGTTCACACCTTCCCCCCTCAGGCGCTCTTTAATTCCATTATTTTACCTTCTTCCCCCCCCCGTAACACCACTCTTCTCTCCCCTATATTGGGGGCCCTACCTCAGTTAACTAAACCCCACTAATACCTCTCTCTCTACACCCCTTGTTAAATCATAAGCCAAACTCCGCCTACCAATACACCTTTGATCTTCTAGCCCTATGAAAAATATAAATTGGTCTACTAGCTCCATAAAAATATAAAATGGATGCCACCCTCCTCCCCCCTATTTTCCCCTAAAGCTGGACCTCTTCTGTTCACCACCCTATCTCCCCACTAACTTGGTTATCAAATCACCATCAGCTTCAAAATACATAACTCTATTGGGTACAACTTGTCTACCCTAACTCTTTCCCTTGGTACTTTTGTACACTACCATTAACTCACGTGTCCCTAACTCTTCCACCCTAACTCTTTCCCTATGTACATTTGTACACTACCATTAACTCCCTTGTTTTTTCCCCCCAAAATCCACCTCAAGCTGCCCCTCTATAAATCCCCATTCACCTCCTTCATTTGTATATGAAAACCCACACCACTGATGAGCGAAACGCGTTTGGAGTCCCACCCTTTTTTTACCCTAATCATCCCTTGACCTCCCCGTGTATCCTTATCTACCCTAAGGTTCTTCAACATCCCAATCTTGCCTACCCGTTTTTGTCTCTCTATACTTGGAGTCATTTCGCACGCTTTTTAACGTTTTTATCTTACAGTTTGTTTTTTGAATGCATAAGCGATGCACACTCCGCATATATATCTCCTGCTCTCACTCTCCCTTCCGCGCTAATGCACCATAAACTTGAATCATCGTCAAGCTTTTCTCAATCAACCCGCCTTTTTTCCGGTTCTCCCCTCATGCTTCGTACACCCCTTTTTTCCGGTTCTCCCCTCATGCTTCGTACACCCTTTTGGTTACCATCAAACACTTAACACTTTGTTCAATTTTGTTCACGAGGCCCCATATGCTTCGTACACCCTTTTTTCTTACCATCAAACACTTAACACTCTATTCAATTCTATTCACGAGGCCCCTCTATTTTGAAGACAACTTAAAAAAACTTAAAGGCTTGTGTTAGTGGTACTTCAATTTATTAAAAGCACGGGTCAAATCGTGACTTTACGTGCTTCGGGTCTTTCGATATCTGCAACTGCAGTGTTCCCCGCCTCGGCCAGTCTTTGGCTCGTCGTCCTCCCTAACGACAGGCTCAACCCCCTCCCTGCCCAGTGCCATCTGCTTGCCATTGCTTCCACCTGCTTCAACACTCCTAAGCGTGTGTCCTCTGCACGCCACTCAACCCCTTTCGCTCCTGCCTACCTCCGGCACTCTCCTATTATTTTCTAGCCATACTTGGTTCTTGCTCACCTTAATGCTTATCGAAACCACCTTAGCTCATTTCCCTTCTACTCTTGGTCACACCACCTTTCCCTCACGCTCCTGCTTCAACAATTCTCCCCGCTTGCCTCGCGTTTTCTGCCCCGCAGGCTTGCCACCTTTACATCAAACCCCCTAGATAATGGTTCTCCACTCCTGGCACTCAGCCCTTTTCTCCGATTCCTACCCTCGACACCCTGCTGAGCACATCTCCCCACCTTCTTTCCTTCAATATCTCCCCAACTTCTTTCCTGCTTATACTCCACTGACCGCCTTGTGAAGCCCCGTTTTTTATGCTCACCAAACCCCACATTCTCGCTACAGCTCGCTCACCAGGAGACTGGCCACGGAGCAGCTCCATCTCGGACCTTCGCCTTCGTCTATGAAGCAACATCTACTTCGCAAACTCCAGAGCTATTGGAGCACATCCTGGCTTACCTTAGCCACACCAGCTAACTCTGTTTGCTGAAGTGCGCCAACTGTGCTTACACACGGAAAGCGGAGGACTGCCAGCAACAACACAACACTGGCCTTTATACAATTATCCAGCCATCCCTCTGCTTCAATCTTAGCAGAAATCTTGGCTCCGGGTCAACGTCTTCTTTGCAACATGCGTTGGGATGTCCTTCGACGTAGCTTGCTTTTCCAACACTTACTTCGGGAATCCCTTCAACAAGGTTCTCCTTCGGCTATGGCAAACCTTTACATATCAGGGCTAACCTTTCACCTTAACTCAACCTGATGGATCTATTCCCCTCTCACCTAAAGTCACCTACTCCAATAAAGGGTACTCCAATAAAGCTTCAATGCCTCTAATTTAACCGGTGGACTTAGCTTGATTCTAGGTAAACTTGCATCGTATAGGCTAATCGATCGTACACATCACTTTGCACCCTTTCCCACTTTGGCCCACATTTCTTAACCTAACCCACCTCATCAACAACACTTTATCACTTACCCCTCCATGGATAACCTTACTACTCTGCAATTACTACCACCGACAACCCTCGCTTTGGATTCGGCTTCAACCGGCTTGGCGGCACCCCCTGCACCCTCTCTCCCCGGTTTTGTCTCGGCCACCACGGTTCTTTTGGCTGAAACCGCACCCACACTTATGCCTTCGACGCACGCACCCACCGGTAGCATCGTCACATTACCAGACAACCCGCATGCTTTGAATCATTACGAGCACATCACGGAGGAATTGGAAAAACTCCTCGAAGATTCTTTTGACTTCTCCTCGGTGCTTGCCAAAAATGATCTAACCCACAACCGCTTTAATATAACTTCATCCTCCACCATCGACACACCTCTTACCTTCGGAAAGCGACAGGTTTCCTCTTCAATTTACCCCTCCACCAATTTGGCATCGCTACCACAACTCAAGAAGCCGGCGGATTTTGAGGTGATTCTCTCCAATTCTATTTTGGAATTCAAAAAACTACATGGTAAATTAAAAAGAGCTAAAAGTTTCTTGGCACATGTCAATGAGTTACTCCGTAACCAAAAAGCTCCCAATAGCCTTTGTATCAAGCCTCCCAAGCTTACCATTGATGATTCCCAAGCCCTAGCTCTTCTCAATGCCAAACTCACTTCGCTCACTATACGTTTCCAACTTGATTCCACACAAGCTCTCATCCAAGCACAAACTCTACTCATAAAAAACCTCCAATCTTATCTTGATGGTTACCATGCACTCGTTGAAGAACGTCTCAATGATCTTAACAATAGGCTTCTCTTGATCTCCATTCCAAAACTATCAAAACATGATTGGAGTCTTAAACTTAAAGAATGGAAAACCTCTTCTCTCAACCTCTTCCTCTTTGAAATCCAAACCTACATCTTGAATGCCCATCTAACCTCTACCAAGGAGGAAGATGCCATACTTGCACGTAAAAGATCTATCAATGCATTGGAAGAGGAAGTCATTTCCCTTCCCAAAGAACAAACTATAAAAGAACTCGTGGAGCAAGTGGTGGCGGATCACTTGGGTTCAAATAACACCAATAGGCGCTTTAATGCAAGCCACACTAAACCGCATTTCCCCCCCTCCTCTTCCCCATGTAAACCCTATCCCCCTCCCAAAAAACCCTTCCTTTCCCCTCAAAAAACCTTCAAACCCCCTTCCAAAAAACCCTTCCAATCCCCCAGACCCTCTACCTATCCTCAACCTTCTCCGTTGGAGCCGCAATCTATAGCTCCTAAACCATCTCAAGGCCCAACCTATAAACGAACTTTAGAATCTCCCCACCAAGCTTCACCCCCTTATGTAAAAAAACCCCACTACACCTACCACCGCAATTTACTTTCTAATCCGCTCTAGCCTCTTAAACCCATTAGCCCCCCGCACCCTACCATTTCCCACCCCAATATTTCTTCTCCCGCTTCCTCTTCCCACAAGAAAACTTTTTTTCCAAAGAACACCTCCCACTACAATGCAAAACACTCGGGAAAAGGAAGAGGGAGGAGGGATTAGGGCTTAAGCACCCCACTACATGGGTGCACCTTTCCTTCTCCAAGCCCCCCCTCCTCCCGCGTATTTTGGATCTCCAACACCGTTGCTGCATCACCACTTGACAAAGATTACCTCGAGCTCCCAATCCACAAAGGAAGATTGAGAAGGAAGTATTGGCTACCCCTTGTAAATCCTCAACACTACAAGCTTCTCTTGTTTGGTAAACTTAAATCCTTCGCTGTGGAGCTCGGTGTTTCCAACTTTAAAGTGCATAACTTTTCATCTAAAACACTCTTCCTCCCTGAAAAGCGATGCTTAGCTTTAGGTTTAAAATACATTCCCCCCCCTTCAAACCCTTCACCCGCTTCTCTTCTTAACGCTCATACCAAAATGTCAAGAGATTTCAAACTAAAGTTTTTCTTCAAGAATCATCCAACTCTACCACCCTCTCCTTTCAAGATACCAAATCCCCTTTGGACGCCCCCTTTGCAAAACGCAGCTCTCAAGCAAATCTTACTCACTAACCATATTAACCTTAACCTTATTTTGAACTCTAATTTCTTTCCACCCTCTAAACCTCCCCGTTTTGTCACTCAAGCCTTAACCAGCCTCAAATTGGATCCTTCCATTATCATAAAACCTGCCGACAAAAACTTAGGCTTGGCCATACTACCTTTGGATTGGTATGAAAATAACGCCCTCTCTCACCTCAACGATACGTCCACCTACGAGCCTTGCCTCTCCATCCCCTTTCCCTTTATTGCTTCCCTCCTCTCCTCCATTACCATCCAAACTTTCAACACTACCGACTTTAGATCGTAACTTCATTCTCTCGCCCCTTAGCAAGAAACTTAAACCTTGCCCCATTTATTTCATCCCTAAATTGCACAAACCCTCCCTTGTCTCACGGCCTATTTGCTCGTATAAGGGCTATATTTTTTAAAAAGCTTCCATTTGGCTTCACTTCCAACTTTTTCCTATCCTCCTCACCTTTAAACAAAATCTTAAAAACTCTCTCACCCTCATCAAGGACCTTAACAAACTCCCCCTCCCCCCCAATACCCTACTCTTCACCTTTGATGTTGAGGCCCTCTACCCTAGTATCCCAATCAACCATGGCCTTGCAGCTCTCAAAGCCTCCATTTCTACCCATTTTGACCCTCTCAAAACACACTTTATCCTCTCTCTTGCGGCGCTCATCTTGTCGCACCACTACATTACTTTCAAAGGAAAATTTTGGAACCAAGTCAAAGGAACCGCTATGGGCTCCAATTTTGCCGTAGTGTATGCATGCCTCTTCCAATGCCATTTGGAAGCCTCTTCTTCCCTTTTCAGAAGTCCTAACCTCCTCTACTTCAAACGATATGTAGATGATGCCTTTGGGCTATGGATTGGTTCTAAGGCATCCCTGACCTCTTGTTTGAAGGATTATGGAAAACCGCTTCAAGATCACATTAAAATCTCTAGCCACATCTCTCCCAACCATGCCACTATCCTCGACATTGGATTTTTTAAAGGAACAAAGTTTCCCTCGTCAAGCCTTTTGGATTGTCGCTGCCATCAAAAACCCTTAAATGCTTATAACTACATCCCATGGATCTCATGGCATCCTACACACTTAAAAGTGGCTTTCATTATTGCGGAACTCAAAAGATTTATCATTAGAGAAAGCTCCTTGGAAGGTTTCATTGCTATCCGCAATCTTTTCTACCAACACCTTAGGGCAAAAGGATATCCACAAGGTTTTCTTCGTTATGTATTCAAAAAAGTCACCTATCAGAATCGCACCTCCCTCATGGAGCCCACACTTCCATTTAAAAAACCACCCCCCATAACCTTCAAGTTACCTTTCACTCCTTCCACAAGAAGGCTATCGCCCTCCCTTTGTATCAGCAACCCTATCGCTTCGGCTTGCCAATACAACCCTCACTCTTGCTTCTACCTAGACCCACCATCTGCTAGACCTCTGGGCCCAACCTCCATAGCCTACTTGTACATACCTTACACCACCCCGAAAGACTCGCATAAAACTTTGTATGGGCTACTCGTTTTCCTTTTTAGGTTGCCACACACCTTTACAAATAAATATTTGGAAATATCCATTGTTTGGATACCCCTACCCTTTAAGAAGTGGACTTTAGTAGTTGGGCCCTTCTATTTTATCCCTTATCCCTTATCTTGTTCACACCTTCCCCCCTCAGGCGCTCTTTACTTCCATTATTTTACCTTCTTCCCCCCCCCCCCCCCCCCCCCCGTAACACCACTCTTCTCTCCCCTATATTGGGGGCCCTACCTCAGTTAACTAAACCCCACTAATACCTCTCTCTCTACACCCCTTGTTAAATCATAAGCCAAACTCCGCCTACCAATACACCTTTGATCTACTAGCCCCATGAAAAATATAAATTGGTCTACTAGCTCCATAAAAATATAAAATGGATGCCACCCTCCTCCCCCCTATTTTCCCCTAAAGCTGGACCTCTTCTGTTCACCACCCTATCTCCCCACTAACTTGGTTATCAAATCACCATCAGCTTCAAAATACATAACTCTATTGGGTACAACTTGTCTACCCTAACTCTTGCCCTTGGTACTTTTGTACACTACCATTAACTCACTTGTCCCTAACTCTTCCACCCTAACTCTTTCCCTATGTACATTTGTACACTACCATTAACTCCCTTGTTTTTTCCCCCCAAAATCCACCTCAAGCTGCCCCTCTATAAATCCCCATTCACCTCCTTCATTTGTATATGAAAACCCACACCACTGATGAGCTCAATATGAATGAAACGCATTTGGGGTCCCACACTTTTTTCACCCTAATCACCCCTTGACCTCCCCGTGTATCCTTATCTACTCTAAGGTTCTTCAACGTCCCAATCTTGCCTACCCTGTTTTGTTTCTCTATACTTGGAGTCGTTTCGCACGCTTTTTTACGTTTTTATCTTACATTTTGATCAGTTTTCAAAAAAACGCTGTTTAAGGCCTCAAAATGCATCCGGAAGTCAGGGGTGTCTAAAACCGACAATTTTGAGAGAATTGTGAGAAAATGCTCATGGTTTTGGACATAGTTTTGGATTTTCCCTGACCAAAACACTTGAACACACTGAGAGAGGTATTACTACAGCAAGCTAGATATATTAAGCCTAGAAGTCATGTCTACATCAGACTCAGACTCAGACTCAGCTTATACAAGCACATGGATTGCAGGGATAGATGAGCACCCGCCCAGAATAGATCTTCCAAACCTACAATACATAAAGACCAATTTTGTGGAGAGATTTTGGACGTATAACCATGAAAGTGAAGGACTATATAGGTATATTAATGGAAATCAATTCAATCTTTACAGTTGCTTAGAGCCTTACCCGGATAAGCTGACAGAATACAAGCTCTTATATGTCTATACATACGAGGCCAACCGACAATGGACATCTTTATTTGTTGACAAGTATGGACGAGAATATAGAGCTGTAGAAAGCACAAATCCGCGAACCAAATTAGAGATGAGTGGATATTTGGTCAATGAAGGACCTCAGATACATCCACCAAACACAGGAACCTCTAAGAGAATTCCAAAGAGAGGACCACGACCTGGATTTCCTCCTAGCGATAACGAGAGATGAAACGATACCAGAGAGGAGTATGGTTCCATACTTTGCACCCCAAAGTATAAGACCATCTCAGCTAAGAAAATGGGTAAATAGAAAGTACAATGGCATAGGAGACCCATACGCCCATGTCTCGGCTTTCAAGCAAGTCCTACGAGCAGAACGAGTAGAGGAATTCCACACGCAGTATGAGGGTTTTGGACTTACATTGGAGGACAATGCACAAGCATGGTTTGAACTATTGAACCGGAGAGAGTTCACAACCATTGAGAAAATGTTGGATGAATTTGTTCAAGAATTCACCAAGAGGGGCATAAAACATAACACCCTTCCTAAGATTCAGGAATTTAAACAAGGCGAAACAGAAACATTGCGACATGCAATACCGCGTTTCAAGCAATATGTTGCTAGATGTCCTACCCAAGAGTTACCCACGCCAGAACGTCAGATCCTATGCTTCATCAGAGGGCTTAGGAATGAGAATCTCCAAAAGGACCTATACATGAAAAGATACCAAACCTTAGAGGAAGTGACCAAAGCGGCAGTTGACCTAGTTGACAATTGCAAATTCTATGAAGATGGTCAGAAGAAGATGAATGATGTGAGTGAGAAAAAGAAAACCGCTGATCTTGAGGATCAAAGAGGGAATCTAGGACAAAACCAAATAAATGTTGAGGAGCAAAGCATAGAGAATGTGATGCAACGCATCAACCACTCTGACAGAGTACCAGCCTATAGAATTCCTCAACAACAAAGATGCATGACATGTGGAGGGGACCATCCGACGCAACATTGTCCTGACTATAGACGTAACACTAGGTTGGTAAAGGGACACTTTTATGTCCTGTTAAGTGACCATTTTCCTTGAATTATGTCAAGAGTTTCAAAATGGATTTTGAGGTGCTATCTGTCTAGAAAGTTGTCTCATGAGCTGAAAAAAATTCGACATTTTTTTGGAATATCAATTCCATCTTTAACCTTGTCCTTGCACAACATTTCAGAACCTAAACTGTGTGAAAAAACGGGTCCTGTTTTAGGCTTTTTTCAACTTTTTGCAACTATAGCACTCTAGAATTCATGTTTGTGAGGTCTATAATTCTAGAGAACTATCTTTAGTAGTACTCAACATGTCCTGATGCTTCTAGGGAGAAATAAATGTTAAAGTTGTAAGTTATGACCAAATTACAAAAATTGTCAAATCCTATTTTTCAGCCAATTTTAGCTCTTCTATGTTTTTTTTGGTGGCTTTCATGATATCCAAATGCAATTTTGATTTTCTATGTCTCATATTGTAACATAAAGCTAATATTCCTTGAGTTTTGGGGCACCTTATACCCTATTTTGCATAGTAGGCAACGATGGTTGATTTTTTCAATTATAGAAGAAAACGAAACATTTTGTATATCAAGTATAGCTTTTTCAATATTGTTAGTTTCTTGTGATAACTACATGCATTTTGTAGGTAGTAACCATATCTAGTCATAAGGATCAAATTTGGCTAGATATTGAATAGTTTCTATGGGATTCTACAACTCATAATGTTGAACCCAGTTTTTTCATGTTTGCTGTATTTAGCACTCCATCTTTGTCCCCAAGATTCCCCTTGGTAAGAGATGTATTATTCTTTTGACATGCTCCATGGCTCCTTATGAACCTAAAGGACAATAGGGAACTAAGAAAACATCCATATATTATTTGTATTGAGCGTGGCTATAGAAACTTTGATGATAGGTTTGCAGAATGGTAAAAATTCAACTTTTTTGTACCTATTTCTTTTGGCAAAACAAAAAATAGTGAGTGAGAAGCAATCATATGTTCTGATCACCAACCCATTGAAGTTAACTAGGGAATTTATCTCAAGTCCTACAAAAATCCTTAATCTTATTTTTATGCAACAAAACGTAAGAAATGACTGTTTTGATGAAAATGTACTGGTCCATCAACTTTGGAGGCTTGGTGTCACCAAAAGATGAGAAATTTTACAAGTTTCTTATTTTTTCCATGTGTAGTAGGCCTTGAACTATAACCTTATGAAGGGATTTTACAAAATGAGTGGATCTACTATGGTTTTGGAGGTTTTTTTCAAAACCCTGAAAGGACACTTTTATGTCCTGTTAGGTTACCAACCTAGTGCTAAGACTCCACCAGGGTTTGAGCATGTTATGTCTCAACCGCCTAGATATCATCCTGTAGCGGAACAAGTGTTCTTAAGTGAAAGACCCATAGCTGCTAGAAATGCATGTGTGAGTCATGAGCTTCAAATAGAAAGATATGTGGTAGATCAGGGGCCACTTCAAGGTCAATATCAAGTATTGCCACAACAACCAATACGTCCATGTGACAAATGTGGTAGTAGTGATCACTTGATTAAGGATTGTCCACACCATGATATCATGATAAATGTATATTGTAATGAGTGTGCAATCACACATATGATTTTGGATTGTCCTAAGAATCCAAGAAAGAAAGGTAAGATGCAACCACGTGTTACGTTTCCTTCTACCATCAAATCAGAGAAAGAACGAGCCGCAACAAAAGGAGAGACGACGACAACAACAGAGCAAGAAACAATTGCAAAAGAACAAGTGCTTAAACAACAAGAAGATGCAATTAAGCAAGTTGCTCCAGTAAACGTTGTCACAAGAGCACAAGCAAAAGTGCAAGAGCAGAAGCCTACAGATGGAGAGACTAGTAAGAGTTCCAAAAGCCGTAGAAACTCTAGACGAGCAAGGAGGACTAGAATGAAAGTGAGACTAGAAAGGGAGAAAGGAGAAGAAAATGCTGTTACAGCTGAGTTGGAAACAACTCAAGAGCAACAGACATAGCAAAGGGAAGTTGAAACCCTTAAACTAGCTGAAGCACCCAAGAGTGCTAGTTCAGGAGGATCTCTCCTAGTGGACAAAGTGAATGAGCCTTTAGACGTGATTTTACAGGCTTATGAGGCTAGATTGGCAAATAGACAGACCTTAGAACAAAGATGGATGACTTATCCTTATCCTAAACTAGAGAAGCAGAGGCTAGAAATGTGTGAGCAGCTCATTGAAACTGCTCAAGCATTGCTAGAACCACCTCCACCAGAATTGAAGGATAGGATAGTCACCCTAGTGCACAAAGATGAGAGCATTAAAGTAGACGAATTGCCTAGAGAAGAGGTGGATCATAGGGAAGAACCACTGCCAAGGTCGCAAGACTCGAGGGTAGTCCAAAATACAACAGATGAATCAATGAGGGATTTCCCACGTTATGTTCCTATAGTTGAGGAGCAGTGGCCAGAGGAGTTATGGAAGGCTGTCCGAGATGCCCAAAAAAGAGAAGAGGATGCTGGACCAGCACCATTTCCTGAAATCACATTAGATAGACCACAAATGAGTGTTGATGCGAGGTCATATTATGGTGATGTAGGATCGGTAGCCTCCGAAGACAATAGACCTGCATCGTTAAGAACTTTGCCACAGTACATGGGAGATTTTGAGGCAAAGTCTGAGATTGTGAGAGTTCCATCACACAGGCTAGGGGGGACAAAAGAATTGGACACAAAAATTTTGAGTGACTTGCTATCCGCGCCAGTGAAGTGCACAATTACGTTGGCAGAACTTTTGAAAATCAGGCCAAGTATGTGGACGGATATAGGAAAATGCTTGGAAAAAATTGGGATCAAAAGCCCGTTAAGGTTCTTGGAAAAAGAGCTAGATGGGATCGAGAAGCCTAGATCCAATGTAAGACCGGTACCTCTGAACAAAGTAGGAGAGTAGTATGAAGGAGAAGATGGTAATGCCACTTTGCCTGTCGAATACAATGGGATTGAAACGAAAGCTATACTTGACAGCGGAGCAAGAATTGCCATAGCAACAAAATGAATATGGGAGAAATGGGGTAGGCCCGCCTTTAGAACAACCAGCATAAAATTAAAGTTAGCGGATGGGCATGTGGAAAGACCCATGGGATTGCTAGAAGCGATAGTGGTGTCTTCTTGTGGTATAGAGTATGCGCATACTTTTGCCATAGTTGACTTTGGCAAGAAAAATAACTATGAAATCATCCTTGGAAGACCATTCATGAGGCAACTCAAGATGGTACAAGATTGGGGTTATGATTATCTATACTTGAGATATGCTGAAACCACAACACATGTAAATATGAGAAATCATAGTTACCAAGATGTAACTAGAACGCCCGTGGAAGATTTTGATTCTGCAACACAAAGTGGATCAACAGACCATCCGTGGATAGGCAAAAAGAAAGAAATCTGGATGTGCGGAGCATTGGAGTGTAGTGACTTTGGGAGAAATGAGAATTCCTTAGAGAGGGTCTTAGAAGATGATGCTTACATAAGAGAACCTTTTCCGGAAGAGGCATTAGAACCGCTAGAGTGGACTCAGATATTGGCTACTTTGGATGCCTGTGTTAATGAGACCACACCAACAAAATTTTGCGATGAGAATGGGTATGACATAGTCCCCTACTACATGCTAAGGGTTATGGGTGAGACAGATGACGAATCTGAGTATGAGTTCGAAACAGGGTTATCAACTATGGGGAAAAAACAAAACCAGATACCTAGCCCGAATATTGGTCATATAGAAATAGGTGCTCTTTGCGATCAGTGTGCGATAACACACTTCATTACAAACTGTCCAACTCGAATGCATAGTACAAAGGAGGAGCCACAAGTCAACGAAGCAAAGTTGCAGGAAGGAGGGCTAAGATCCAAAGAAGATGCTTCAGGTCCAGCGCCTACAAACGAGCAATATGAATACTTGGAATCAATCAAAGAAGAGGTACAGCAAGTGACAGTAAGTTCAGACACTATTGGTGACATTTCAACAGCTGAAGTCGAGGAAGAAGAGCCTATGACTCTACAGGAACCAAATGCTGATTTTGTCTCTCAAAAAGACATATCAGAGGAAATGGTGGTCAAGCTGGAGGTAGAACACACAGACGAAGTCACAAGTGTGAACAATGAAGAAGAAGACGACAAGGAGTCCAGGCGAAAGATTGCTCAAGTCACTCAAGAGAACACTTGCAATCTAATACCAAAGAAGATCAACTTTTTGCTAAGTGCACAAGACGGAGTCAAGATGAATTTTATGGCAAAAATTAATACAAATTCCACGACTAATGTCATGTCATATGGCATGTGGTTACTTCTAGGTAAGCCAAAGCTTTATGATATTCAGATAAAGGTAAATCTCTCACATGAAGTAGCTGTTATAAGTATGGGGATTGCAGAAGCTACTCTCCAACTACACTCACAGAATGTCAAAGAAAAATTCTTGGTGGTAGATTCTCGACAAATGGGAACACACTTGATTTTGTCCAAGCCATGGGCACAAGTCTTTGAAAACGAGCCTGAATCTTCAACAATGGTCATCACGACAAGCTATCAAGTGGCAACAGAGGTCAAGCCTACAACAGTTCAAAGATTCTTGGCTATTGAAAAAGACAAATCTAAAGGAAGCCCACAGTCTCTAGCCCAGCGAATGCAAGTGCAAGACAAAGCCTCTACATCAAAAGCCAAACCATCAACAAAACAATGGAAACCCAAGCAAAAAGTCTATCAACCAAAGTTTCCATCACCCGAAAGTCTCCAAAGGAAGTCAAAATAGGTCAACCAAGTGCTAGTATCCAAGGCACATATTAAAGTTAATGATCCAATTTGGATACAATCACAGGAACAACCTCAACAAGCAAAGGTAACAGGATGGATCACATCAAGCGAGTCAATTATTGCACAAGGCTACAAGAAAGGAAATTCAGATGTTTGGGTCAACAAGCCCAAGATGACAGCCTGGCGATATCCATCCCATGACAACCACTCAGTCAGGAATCAACAAAGCCGTCAACGTCAATCACATAACTCAACCAAGAGAAAGGACAGGTACAAAAAGCAAAAGAGAAGGTCTTCCACTGGACAAACCATACGACAAGTCTGGGTAATGAAATCAGAATTCTACCAGACTACCCAACAAAGTCAAGTGAAGATCACCTCCAAGCAAGTCCAAAGATTCATTCCAGTCGAGTTACTCGAAGCACAAGGATTCTATGAGGGTAACTTTCAAATCTAGTTACCTAAGGTAGTAGCTTATCAAGGAATCACCCACGAAAAGAAAGAAACATCAAGAAATCAAGAGCAACCACCCGCTACACCCAAGAGTACTACAACCTATAGATGGATCCCTCATCAATTACTACAAGAGCATGGCTTTTACAAAAGTAACAGCCATATTTGGAAATTAAAGAAAAGGTACCATCAAGTCAAAGAAGAAACAAGGCAAGTGGCAAAGGACATCACACCAGGCCCAAGAACAATGTGGGTTCCAAAATCCACGAGTGAGGCTCAACAACAAGAAAGATACACAACTCCTTTACAGCCTCTTAACAACAAAAAGAAAGCAACGGTAAATGCGGAGGTCAGAGTTTTGAAGAACACTATCTGGAAGAAGAAGACTTCATCAACCATTGCTTCAACATCAATACATGTCTCATCAAGTGACCACAATTTGCTACCAAGGAATGAAGAGCAGATATATGCGAATGCATTGGACAACATGGCATCTCAAACATAAACTAACGAGAAAGGCCTAAACATCAAAAGCATATGGAATTGGATTTCAGGCCGCGATCAGGTAAGTCCAAGTCGCCATTAAACTTACATGGCATAAGA
This sequence comes from Adiantum capillus-veneris, assembly GCF_014529385.1. NCBI lineage: Eukaryota > Viridiplantae > Streptophyta > Polypodiopsida > Polypodiales > Pteridaceae > Adiantum > Adiantum capillus-veneris. The sequence continues at coordinate 38,333,038 of NC_140951.1, read as the reverse complement.
GTCTAGAGTCGGGCAGCTAAGCCACTAAATGAGCGAAGTGTCAGACCCAAGCTTCAAGTTAATATTTTTCTGTGGTCTATGAGTCTAGCTAATAGGTATAAGCTCAAGCTGGAGAGTTGAGCATACATAAAGTCATGTCGGTCATGCTGGAAGAGGTGAGCATAAGAGTCAAAGTCCATATAATATATAAGGTGGAGAAGGCGGAGTGGTCCAAAAAAAAAAAACACACTCACGCACTTGACACAGTGAGGAAGAGTGGAGAAACCTCGACAGCAAAAACCCTTCTTGTGAGTAGTGAATGCTTTTGAAGCACTCATGCTATATGTTTTGCTCGCTACAATAACTCCATGAAGAACCCATTAATACTCTTCTCTCGCACCGCATCGTGTTTAACATACATAACTCTGTGCAAGCATATAGATGTCCCATCATTGGACATATGCATTAGGCACTCTTTTTTATTCCATCCATGCACTTACACAAACAAATGACGATGACCAAGCGGAAATAGGTTTTATGAGTCTTTGCTCAACAACAATGACTCTGACTTCAAGCTACTAACACTTATCCATGTACATCAAGCCCATACTAGTAGCCATATGGCCATATGTACTTTAACTCAGCATAACTCTATAACATCAGAACCTAAGTACGTATAGCCTCGCATTTAATTATGACTAAAGACATTTTTTCCCACTGGGTTTTTCCCTTTAGTCTTATCTAGGTATCCAAGACCTTCATTTTGTATATACGCTACATTTTACTTTTACTCTTTTATTTTTTATAACAACAAAAACAAGAAGAACCACGATATCCCCAAGTCAAAAGGGAGAGGCCAAATAACAGCTTGACAAAGCTTCAAGTCAACTTACAGGTACGAATTCCAAATAACAACCACAGGAAAAGCAAACTCGAGCTACAATGACAACGAACTGCTGCACCAACAAGTCGATACAACCTCATGCAATTCAAGATACAACAACCAATAGGAGGGGGAGAGTTCCAAGCTTCAGATACACTACAGGTACAACTTCAAGGCAGCTTTAACATCACGCAAAGCAACCAACTACAGAAGAGGCTGCCACAACAACTTCAACCAACACCAGGACATCAAGAACTCGTCAAGGCCAGCAAAGGCATAGGGTCTTGTCGGGGACGACAAGAATTCGGAGGGGGAGAGTGTTGAAAGGATGCCCTTTCAACAACGTTTCCACAAAGATTCCATAAAGATTCCTCAAAGATTCTAAAGATTCCACATGAAGATGGTGATGAAGTAATGAAGATGAAGATGGATGCTGCAACATGAAGATACGAGTTCATGGACGTCATTGAATATCCCGTTATTATTATTTTGAGCCATTACGGCCACTTTTGTAATGTTTACGGGAACCTCATATTTTAAATCGGCACTTGCATTTTGGCCACAGATGCTTGTGTAATGAGTAAAGCCAACTCAATTTCTTGTAATTAAGCTATGTAGAAGCCTAGAGACAATTCAGGTCATTTGGCCGGACATTAGGTTTGAAGGCTTTGTATATAAGCTAAAACCTAAGGCTTTGTAAAAAACACATTACGTTATCTCAATTAATATATAGTCGTGGGTTTTGCAGCACACAGTAGTGAGCTTCACGCACACACACCGTCGCGCACACTAATCACATTGCAGATATGAGAGTAGGAGCGTGTTAGCATCGAGGAGCTCTTCACGTCGACGCAAGCAATGCAAGCCGAGGACCACATCGCGAGCCCGCCTGCTACGAGCTATATTTGGTCGTAAGTACCTCAAACGACATTCGTTCTGAATGATCGAGTAGTCGTTAGAATCAGGGCGAGAAGCTCTTCATGTTGATGTCTTTGTAGATCAGTTTCGGACACTTTGAAAATTGCTGTTTTGAGTCTATCACGACAACGATTAGAGGTCTTACAGTTATGGTTTTTAGGGTTTAGGTGTTTGGCCATATAGGATATGTCCTTGTGAGTCTTACCCTCCGATTTCGAGTCATTCCGATATGATTTGAGACTGTTTCGAGCTTGTAGTGTTTCGTAGGATGCGTTGTCTGTTTCTTTGCTTTATGGTAGTGCTGTGGTAGGATTAGTGATTGTAGAGTGTTGTTCGTGTCTAGCTCAGGGTTGACAACCCAGAGATTGCCTCCATGCCCTAGTCGGGTCAGCTACGTCCTCGGATTGACAGTTTGTTGGTCTGTGTTCTCGCTGTGCTCCATCGTCCGTCGCGGCGTACCCGCTAACAGCACGTGTGCACCTTTCATGCACGTCTATGAATTCTTGACAAGTCGCTAATGCTCCATATTAATTATGCTTGGAATATGGAGCCTACAGAAAGAAGGGAAGAGTGTATAAGAGAACACAGGGCTATTATATTGAGTGTTTGTCTACATGGTGGTGCAATTGAGCTATCAAAGAACAAGAAGGCATTTGGAAGTACACATGATCATTTCAGTTGTGAAAAAATGTATGTGACATTACCACCTACATAGTAACGAAGCAACCGTAGGAATTAAGCATGCTCGCATGTGGCAGTCTGTTGATGATATTTTTTGTCTTCTTGAAAAGGAAAAGCTAATTTGTGATGAAAAATCCACCTTAAATTTTGTAATCAATAGTTTCTTAATTCAAATGGTGGATGCCTTGCGGAGACACACATAACAAATTACATGGTGGGTTGAACACTTGGTCTCTATAGTCAAAATGCATCTGTGTTTGAACTAAAGTTTGTTTTTTTTCAGCACATTCTTTTTGTGCATAGTGAATTTTTTTCTCAACACCTATGGTTCATTGGGTATCTGGAGTATCCTAGGGGTGGAGCACTCACACTATCAAGCAAAAGCAGTGTATTTCAAAAATACACGTCATGAAGGTGGAAGGAAAAGGAGCCATGCCTTACACGAGATGTTCAATTGGTTCTACAAATTTTTAGCGGGGGGAGAGAGGAAGAAAACTAGAGTGTAAAGAAGTTTAAAATGCAGAACAGGGAAAGCAGTTGGCATGAGGCGATCACAATCACATCATGCTTCGAATGCAAAAGATTGATTCCGACGATGGTTGGAGACAAGGTGACGAAATGGCAGGCGGTGGGTGAAAAAATAAAAATTTCTTACACTAACCATTTCTATTGTAAACATGCATTATAATGACAAGTGATTTTTTGACGCCCCAGTTAGTGGTCCCGTGGGTCAAGTTTTATCTATTTTGGAGTTTTTTCTGATTTTTATTAGTTTTATTAAGTTTTTATTTATTTATTTTAACTTTAAGTACTATATAATTCAAAACTCACAGCTTGAAGTTGATTTCTTGTTTGCACATCCTAGAAGATTCTCTCAAGCCCAAACAAGCACGCACTCATATCTTGCACCACATGGACAATACGCAAGAGCAGACCACTACGCACATCAATGTCACCACCACCACTCACACCATAGAGAATCCGCAGCCAACAAATCATGTAGTATCTACAACTTCAAATCCACATTCTCAATCACATATGAATAACCAACACTACAATCCACTCCAGATGCCCAAAATCCTCCCCAACCTTTGAATCCAAATGATCAAACCTTAATGCAATAGATTTTTGGTGATCTGTAACATTTAATGGCCTAATAACTTATGTGTAGCGGAAATTAGCATGAACATAGTGGGCATTTCATTAGAATAGATTCCTAATGAGAATTACAAGAGTGCTTGGGTGGAGAGAGCAACAAAAATCATAACACCTAGTTAGATAGCATCGACAATACTTTCAAAAGAGAGAGCAATTAAGCTATTGACAACAGTTGAGGAGCGGATTTTCATGGAGCCGGTCCCCCCTCCAAAAGGCTTTGTATTATGGTTTCTCCCATCAAGAGAGACATTGTACAATACAATTCTTTGTGTTCCTTCAAGACTAGCTAGTGCAATGAAGATGGAAACTTCATGCACTAAGCAAAACACTTTAACAAACATAACTTGAATTATCCCCGTTCTCAGACCCAAGACCTCACACACCTTCGCAGATGGTGAGAGCTAGCAGGGTATGAGAGTAGATTAAGAGGAAGAAGGAGTATCTTATGAGAAAGATGTACATCTCCTCACATAATCACTCATATGTAGCATAGCTTAGCTTAGTAATTAGCTTGGTAGAGGAGATGATCATGCATTGAAGCTTGGCTCTTGGTTGGATTTGCATCCACATGCCAAGAGAGTGTTGACGTAGGCTTCTATCTCACAAGCTTGGAGTAGGTGATGAGTTCTCCATTAAAGCTTGGGAAGAGATAGTCTTCTCTTTCTTCACACCTGAGCTTGTGTGAGTGTGTGTGTGATAATGCCTTGCAAAAATCAGCCCCCTCTCTCTCTCTTGGGCGAGCCCTCTTGCTAATTGCTCTTGCTGAAGCCTCATTGGCCCTCCCCAAGTCAAGCCAATTACAATTAAGCAGCATAAGTGATAGCCTTCTGACATGTGTCCCCCTTTCCCCTTTTGTGAGAGCTTTAGGTAATTAAATAATTAAACTAAACTCTCATTGGACCCCTTTGCCTCCTGGCCAATAGGAATCAGGCAAGCCATGGGGCTCCTGAATGCTCATTGGACCCCTTGGGAGACTGCCCAATAGTCTTCTAGGAGACTTAAATCTCATTGGTTTCTTTTATTAAATGTTTTTAAATTAATTAAACTAGATTTACTCTAGCTTAATTCTCATTGGTCCACTTCAAGGGTCATCCAATAGAAATTGGGCACACCTTGTGGGCATCTGGCCTAGGGAGCTGACATGTGTCCCTCATTCCCTTTGTGTAAAGGGAGCCTGTGTGTGTGTGTGTGTGTGTGTGGCTTTCTCTCTCATCCCCTGCCTTTAGGGCTCGCCCCCTCCCATGTAGGGATGTGCAAAGACTTTTAGGGCACACACAAAGCATCCAATTTTCCCTAGGGTTGACCTTTGGACACAACCTTTGAATTTTGGAACCTTAGCATTTTGGAAGTCTTAATGGGCTGAACCTTAGGGTCTTTTTAGCGCATTGTTGCACATGGCTCTTTTGCAGATGGCCCCCCCTTTGGATCCCTATTTTCCCTCCTTTGGATCCCTACTGTGGCCGGTCTGCTAGCTTAACCAATATTCTAGCTTTTTCTCCCCTGGCACTTCCCCACATTAAATGATCAGTTTAATATGAGAAAATCATTTAGGAGAATTAGATATTGATTATTATGACATGATCTCTAATCATGACTCATGCCAACCTCACACCTCTGTCGAATCCTCCACCAATCTCATCTCTAAACAAAGCCACACAAGAAACAAGACCAAGTGAAGAAGAATACTAGGGTTCGCTACTAAATGAGCAGCCCTTGCCTGCATCTACACTGCATAAATTTAGGTTGCGATTCGAACAAAGGGTGATCAAAGTAATACCATGTGACCCTGTTTTTGAAGCATGAGAAGCCAAGAGACGAAAGAGAAATGAAGAGATGCAAAAGAAAGAGGTAGTTGAGAAAGAAGCACAAAGAATGCAAGAAGAAAAGAGAAGACAGAGGGAGAAAGAGGAGTGGTAGAGAGCTGATCTCGAGAGATCCCACTTGGCTAATTTACAAGCACGGGGAAAGGAAGAGAGGAAAGTGGCAGAGGACAAATCTCAAGCCCCCCAACAAGAGAAAGTTGGGAGCTCTAGGCCTTCAAAATTTTCTCAAAGAGCAAAACAATGTGCAAAGAAGAAAAAGGACAACCTCACACTCGAAGGGCAACGGCCCCAAGAGGAGAGGAGAAAAAAGGTACAAAAGTGACCCTTCTTAATGGGCTAGGCAGACGGCTCCTCCACCACCACCAACAACACAGAAGAAACGGAGGTGGAAGCCAGACACAACTACTTTGCGGGAGATCCGAAAGTATTAAAAGAGCACTGAGTTGATCATACCAAAAGCAACCGAGAGAGATAATGGATTAATATAATGATTTCGTGTACAACACACATCTTTATTGGCTCTACAGGATGCCATCGAGGACATTTTGGTGCAGATGTTCCAAGATGGCGTTTCATGCATGGTGCATGCAAAGTGATTTATCCTAAAATATCTGGATTTAGCTCTAAGAATTAGTTCTTGTATGGTGCATGCATAAGAATTAGTTTGTCCCATGTAACCTCTGTTTATGAGATTTGTACTCTTTTTATATAATATCAGTGAGTCAAATTTCTACCATTCGATGAAATTGTAACAATTGATTATGTACATTGTATTCTTTTAGTATTTGAATTTCTCAAGTTTTAAATTTAAACTCACCTCCACCAATCAAACACCCAACAGCCGGGGGGCACCGTCAATGAATGTTTTATGAAACCAAGCAATTAGATGCCCACGACTCATGGCAATGCCTAGCGGGGTCCGATGGTGTAAAAAATTCCCATGCGTGCCATGCACACGGCGGTGCTCGACGGGGTTTGTCTGACGACACAAAGGGGGTTTTTTCTCACTGTCAAACCCCGTCGAGCACCATCATGTACTGTGTGCATCCTGCACATCCATACGCTACCCCTGTTGTTCGACTTTGTAAAAAATTTATCGGCGGTGTCTCCTCGACCACCAGGTGCTTAGTTGGTGGCAGTTTCAAATTAGAAGATTTCGGAGGTCATTTAGAGGTCCTTCTAAGAAATTCTATTTCTCTCTCTAGAAAATCTTCTTAAAATGCCTTTGCACTTATTGAGGATGCCCAAAAAGACAATTTGGTTCTTTGAAAAGTGAACCTAACTTTCTTGCATTTTTTGAAAACAGTCACTTTTTCATTAAGTGTGATTGTCTTTTTCACGAGGTCGGCGCCGCTCATTCAATATGGCTTTCTACATCATTCAAATTTTAAAACCTATAAAATTATCAAATAATGTCATAATTTGAAGATTTGGCCACCGCCAATGTGTTCAAAAAGCTCAAATACCTAAAAATCGATTGTCTACTTGCCCTGTTCTGACACCCGGAGAGGGAAAAAATACCAAAAAATCTCTAAAAGGAGGTTGTAGTAGAACGGCGTGCGAGTGGCACTCTAATTTTTTGTGAAATGGCCTCTGCGCGCCGTTTTGTTACTTCTTCCTTTTATGGGTTTATATATATATATATATATAAAGAACTATATATACTTCTTACTATATATATATATATATATATATATATATATATATATATATATATATATATATATCATTGTATAATAATTATAAAGGGATTTTAGCCGAATGACGCACAAGGGGCACTCTAAATTCTTGTGAAATGGCCTGTACATCCTTGGGCTACTTCTCTCTTTTATGGGTTTACAAATATACATATATATATATATATATATACTTCTTACTCTACATATGTAAAGAACTATATACACTTCTCACAATATATATATATATTGAATGATTTTTGTTAATATCAACCTATTTTTCTTTGTAACGGTGGCCCTTCTCTCATTGAAGGAGCTCTTTTTTCTCTCTCTACCAAAAGGCCCTCCAAAAGACCTCCGCTGAAATTTTTTAAAGTATGTATGCGTTGTGGTAATGAAATATTTGGACAATATGAACACAAAAAGACAAGTACAGAATGTTCACACATCATGGCTAATTAGTTTTTTTGCAAATTACATATGTGGGTATGGGGCAAATGACTGACCTGAGACCAAGGATTTTTCATATTCTTTTGGGTTTGTCTCTCCTTGACCTAGACTTAAGTCATAATGGGAGAGGACTGACCTAGGGTTCTTACCTATAAAGGCATACAATGTTTCTCCTTGTCCACCACTATACATTTGTGAGCATTAAGCGTGAGGGAATCTTCAGTGAGGATGGCACTTAACGCTTTGCACTTGAGCAGCTTCGTAGTACCGTGCTTGGAGAACTTCGTGTAAGCAACTCAAAGAATTGATGGCCCAAGGTGACTCAATGCAGTACCATAGGGAGCTATCCCTGTCGATGTACATGTTGTGAGAACCTCTGGTTTGCATTGTGTACTTATCAACATGGTATGCAATATGTAAAACATTTTAAAGGACTTTAACACTTATTGTAGGGAACAATAGACAATCAAAATTTAGTTAAAAAAATGTTTACCTTAGTTTCTTCATCCATCTCTTCAAGCGTTTTTCTTGAAAGGTCGACGCTAGAGCAATCATCTCTACCAATAGGAATCAGTGCCTTATGTGCATGGGAAGCGCTTTTTGGGATGCTTTCATAAAATGAGGCAATGATCTGAATTTCATAAGGGTACATGCCACCCCATGAACTTCTATTTGTTTTCATTGGGGAGGAAAGAGAGGCTTGCTAGGAGACTTTGGTCTTCAAAGTCAATTTGAAATTTGACCTTCTCTTCCTTTCCATTGGGATCCTTCATGCATGCATATATAGCAAGCACTAAGAGCGGCTCATCTTCTCTGAATCTTGGTGTTTTAGCAATGTTGTCAAGGAACAATAGTGTTGACCATCCACCACCGCTGCATGCAAACTAAGAATTTGGAGGTCAGGGACTTGCTCCATCACTTCATCTCCCTCTATCATCCAATCTTCCTCCTCATTGGAGATGGGCTCTTGCAAGAGGAAAAGTGCCTTAGATGCTTCAGTCTGCTCATCAACCTCTTTGATAACTTCATTTGAGTCCTCCACAATGATCACAAGCAATTTTTGGTTGGCCTTTTCCTTTTATTTTCCCTTCTCCATGCCCTCAAGAAAGACCAGAACCATGTCCCAAGAAATGAATTGGGTGCCTATGCACCCCATGCCCAAGTCTATGAGTTCATCCTCATCCTCTTTCCTATTGTCACATTTAGTGAGCCCTTTAACCTCAACAAGCAAAAGAGAAAGTTTTGTTGGCTCCATAGAGGTGTTTGAGTAAATCCATTGGCAACCACACCATGTCGAATCCCTCGAACACTATGGCATATTCTTCCATGTGTTGCGCCATGTAATCAAGAAAGATTTGGAATACCACTGCATGCAGGTTGTCCATGGCCTACATGTCGATTGTCCCCTCGAACACACTGACTAATTCATGTGCTCGATCTGCAAGTCCTAGTTTTTCTAGTTGTGTAAGAAGTGCATCAAAAGACATTGCCATGAGTTCATTTGTGAAGAAGATGGAAAGAGAGCTTAGAGCTAGAGTTTTGTGAAAGTGATAAATGAAGTTTAAAACCTAAAAAGTCACTTATATACCCAAGGTCACTTTTTAAAATTAATAAAAATGAACTTAAAACTACATTTTTTAACAAAATCACGCGACAAGTCATTGAAAGACACCAACATTGAAAGCATTCATGCTCCAAATCAAAGAAATTGTACATTTAAATCGAAATCTTAAACAAACTGAGAATGAACAAGCATGCACAGAGAAGAGATTCAAAACACCATATGCATTAGTAAGAGAAAAATATGCATCAGTTTAAAGATTTTACACAAAAATACATCACAAAAACGCAATATTCTCACACAGAAAACTCTTCTCTTCTTTGGAAAAAACATTTTTTTTGTTGATCACAAAGAGGTATTGCTTGGGCAAGGTATATATAAGATTAAGATACTTGCGAAGATGATTGAGGTACCACCCGCTATTCATTGAGATATCATGCACTACATTGTCATGGAGGCATATTTGCAGATCAACTGATTCTATAGCAGCAACATCAGAGTCTAGTGCCTCCTATTCTCACATCGTAAGCTTGCATCTTCTGTAGGAAAAAACCATTGAAAATATTTGCTTCATGATATGGTATCTAAACACCACATTCTCAGCAACTACAGAGCATTTGATTCCATTTCCCTGGTGGTTGACCACCTTAGTCTCCCCTCCAACTACAAGGAAGTCGTTGATCGCACTTCCCTTTTTGCAAGTGCACATTGTTGGTGTCCTATGAACACTCTGCAATTGAAAAATTTAACAAAAACACATGAAGAGACATAAACCATGTTGTCGTTTCTTTGTGGAACCATAGGTGCACTTCATTTTGATGCATGCACATCTACCACGATTCTCCTCTTGGTTGCTGCGATCAAGGCACTATCTGACCGAGGCCATTCCAAACTCTGCAAGGTTGGAGAGTGAGCTGGAGAGATATTACCATACCCATTTCTCCTAGGCGTGACATAAGTATGGTTTAAAAAAAAATATCCCGTGAGGAACGCTCAGAGGATGGATTACCAACATAGAGCAACTTTTGAGGGTCAATGCTGATTGCCTCAAAAGTTCTTGTGAAGGACTCTATTGGCTCCCAGTCTACAAAATCAAATGGAGAAACATTTGCAAACATGAACAAGCAATGGAAATCTTACAGTCATCAAAGCAACGTTTATGGAAAAAATACAAAACAGACGATCTAGGAGTGAAATTACAATTTGCAGAAAACCTCAATGGAGCTAATGTTGTCTCTAGCTTTAGTTGTGAAAGAAAATACACATATTGCACCTTTACAAGCCGCTTTCCATCTTGGGTTCTCTTGAACTCCATGATTCTTCCCTTCCAATGGTGTGCTCAAAAAGACATGTGTCTCCTTGAGACCTTGTGTGCACCTCTTGAGTTGGGCTACATTGTCACCCAGCTCAATTGTTTGAACTCCATTGTCACCCAACATCCATTGTTGTCTTGTACATTGCTGCATGAAATGGATTTAATGACACTCCTAGGTAAGATGATGCCATGGGGAATAGTGGCACAACCTGCACACAAACACTTATGATTAATATATGCACATCCATGTTCTTGGCTCCATAAAGAGAAAGATTATTGATGGTACACAAATATAGTTAATGGCATTTCTTGCTATACTGCTCCACCTGCAAGTTGGCTAAATGGGGAAGATAATGTGCAAAGCTTGAGAGGGAAGTAGACCTACTCTAGAGAGCTCAATGGAGAAGAAGAAGAAGGAAACCTGTTGAGGAAAGAAAGAGGGAATATCTAGCATAAGGATTTGCTAAAAATATTCATCTTTAGGTAGAGGTGTCTTGTGAGGTTCATGGAGCAATGGAGAAATTCAGCTTGAGGAGAATGCAGCAAGCTTGAGGAGAATTTAACAAGCTTGAGGAGGGAAAAGAAGTTTAAACTTATGCTACGGACCTTCTTGGGAGGGAAAAGTGACATTAAGGAAAGAGAAGCAACTTGCAAGGTGGAGTGAAGAGACGTGAGTGATGGTATAGTAGAGAGAGAGAGGGAGGGAATCATCAACACATTTTGGAGGGACACCCTTTTAGGAGAGAGGAAGGAAGAAATTGTCGATCACTAGAGAGAGAAAGCCTATGCTTAAACAAGTCTTCTACTCCCATCTGAAGCATCCCATAAAGATGATGTCAGTTGCTTATTATAAAATTTTAGCTAAAACCATAGCGCTCAGGCTTTCTCATCTCATGAACAAATTCCTTACACTTCACCAACATGGTTGTATCAAGGGAACGTCCATCTATGATAATAGTTTGGCAGCAATGGTAAGTATTGAATATGATGCTTCCACTAAGCAAGAGTGTATCCTACTACAGCTAGATCTAGATAAGGCCTATGACAGGATCACTTGGTCATTCATTGAGGATGTTGTTAGCTGATCCGACATCAGTTAACAGGAGCTGCTAAAGATTGAAGCCTTATGAATGCACATCGAAGATGAATATGAAGAAGCAGTGAAATTTGGAGTTACACACTTTTCACATTTTTCCAAAATGGTCATGTATTGTAATTTCCCAATTTATTTAGCCATTGTGATAATTGTAACGTGTCATGGGCTCAATAAGAGTTTCAAGATGTAAAGAATAGGTTAGTTAGTGTACCTAGGTTGCAGATACAATAAAATATGGAGCCTCAAAGGTCTTGGGCGCCAGGACATTACACATTCTAAATCTTGGCTAAGGTATAAAAGCCAACTTTGTAAAGAACTTATCAAGTTTTTGGATAGGAAATACACAGTGTGAGTTTACGCTGCTCACTTGTCTCCTTGTCATGCTTCTATCTCTCTTGTCCATTGTCACATTGCAGTGTTGTCTATTGCGTTGCAACCACGGGTAAGACATCTACTCATTGACGTAAACATATCATGGTAAATTGTAGCTTTTGGCGTCGCCAACCCGCGGCCTGATTTCATCATAAGTAGGAATTTAAGCTAAGAAATCACAAAGTAAGCATAGGCGGGGTATTGGGGCATCATTGCTAAGCATTTAGATACATTCGGGGTCAAAATTGACTGGGTCAAAATTGACTAGGTCAAAATCTCACTGCTGTTAATAATCGTGTTTTTTGCACTTCATCAAAAGTGAGATTTGAGACCATAAGGATGTGTGCTTAGGTCTTATATACTTGTTCTATAGGTGTCGTAGCATTCGGATATCGTTTGATGCTGTAACGATCATGGTTTGCTTACCGATTAGCGACTAGCTTTTGATGACTTAGGTCATTTGAGTGTAGCTTGAGTTAAATGTGAGCTGTCTACTATTTTCCAAGAGATTGACACCCTCTTCTAGCCTCCATGCACTAGTCGAGTCATCTTCGTCCCAAGGATTGACATTAATGTTCGTGGTTCTCGCTATGTTCGCAATAAGATAAGAGTGAGGTTAGGAAACCATCCACATTTGGCGCCGTTGCTGGGGACAAGTAGACCTAAACTAGGAAAAACAAGAGCGTTTAGTGTAGTTGTCCTTTAACTTCCTCTAGGATCACCTAGAGTTAAACTTTCTCTTTAAAACCGCATAGCTTAAGAGTGTCGTCTTTTGTTGTGTAGAGGTAGCTTGGGAGTAGATTGTACTTGCTAAGTACCTTGTAGGATTATAGAATTAGAATAGGATTTTGAGAATGATTGATGGACAAGACAAGTCTTAACATCAAGGCTCAAGAAGACTAAAGTGAAACTCCATGGCCTTCCCAAGAATTGTAAATATTATAAATATAGATAGAGTAATAAGTTTTTGACTTTACATTGCCAAGATTGAGTTCTAATCTTTTGACTTTGCATTGCCCCATCGGTCATCATCAGTCAAAAAGTCTTTTCATTTTCTACCATCTAAGTACTTATCCTTCAGTTTTTCATTTCAAATGAAATGTTTCCAAATTCTTTCTTTGAAATGAACCAAGTGTGGCACATGGAGGCTCTCTTCTTCATTGAAAATTTTAAGCTCCATTATATATAGTATATATTTTCTAAAGTTGCATTAAACTTTTTGGATTAAAAAGTGTATTCATAGGAGTTTGATCCCATGATGTAACGTCTTGACAAAGGGTCCTTTGATTTAAGGAATTCATAATATTTATTTCACTAGTTTGTTTTATTTTTGGCATAAAGAAGGCAATTGACAAGTGATGGAGTATGCAAACCTCTCACCATTAAAAAATCACCATCACATTAAATCCCTTTGTTTGCACTATAGTGTTTTTATCACCATTGGATTAGATACAACATTGATTTATCTTCATTTTAGTGTTTTTAAAAGGTGTCTCCATATTGATGCCAATGTGAGGCATTAAAATAATAAGCACAAAGTTTTATCTTTATAATAACATTTAATTCAATGTAGGAAAAGATGAAGCTTCTGGGTAACAATCACACCATTTTTGGCTTTCTAAAAGAAACCCTTAGTGTTGTGTTGGGTTAGGGAGACTTTCATTGTTTTCAGTACACGATGATGGAGACTTACCTTTCATTCCACATCCTGACATGTCTTTACTTTTCTTGCATTCTATTGTTTTAGAATGCTAAAGTGGAGCTTCACCTTGCATAATTTTAGTAAATTTTACACACACACACACAGATATATGTTTTTTTGGCCTGCAGAAGGCCATAGGAAAGTGGGTGGATAATCATTGCATTTTTTTGGCCCTTCATTGTAGAGCTATGGATTTTTGATGCGTGGCAGTGAAGGGTTTTGTAAACCTTTTAGGTCTCTTTCCAGGTCCCTATCGATGGCGTGCAACATCGCATTGAAAATAGGCACGGAATGCAGGACTAGAGGAGGCCTCTACGTGCGTCAAATGTAAGCAGGTGCATGGAGGCAACCACATCCACATTCGGCATGCCTTAAATGCGGGTACTGCAGGCGTAGCAACTACAACAAAAAGGTACGGGGTGAGTGCATCGTTTTGTGTGTGTGTGTGTGTGTGTGTGTGTGTGTGTGTGTGTGTGTGTGTGTGTGTGTGTGTGTGTGTGTGCGCGCGTGCGTTCGACCGTACCTGCCTAGGAGTGGGTGATTGTCCACGCAGTCAATCATGCAATTTACAGAGGCTACAGGGCCCAGGTCGAGGTCGATACTTGTGATGATCTCACGTTGTGTGTAGGTACCACATCAATGATGCAAAGCTAGGCAATCTGCCCCTCAAGCTATGGTTTGCAGGCACATCATGATGTTGTCCGTAGGTGCGCGTGCACACACACACACACACACACACACACACACACACACACACACAGAGTGCATTAAACATATTTGTCATGCTATCATGCACAGCAACTGCTCACATAGGTTGCAAAAACAAAAATTTAGAAAATTAGTGTTTTTCCTGGGCTTTGCACTATTCCTCTCTATTTTGAAGTGGAATTCCTCCTTTCCCCCTTCCCTCAACCGACAGTTTTGCAATTGAAAATGGCATGATGTTAAGCCGAGACTTATTTTTCCCATTTCTGTCGTACTTTGCCATGCCTATGTTTTTGCTCTTCTTCCAAAATTCCCTCTTCGAATCTATTCTAAAGGCAATGTTAAATGTTTGTGAAATTGATATTTGTGAAACATTGTTGCGGGTGTTTTATGGACTATTGTCACTTGCGCAAAATTGGGAAAGCTGTGAATGTCGCAGTGTCGTCTTGTGAATTAGTCGACCAACTGTTGAAGGCAAGTGTGCTGGTGTTCGTGCAGTGTGTTCTTGTGTCGGTGTCTGCTATCGCCGTCTACATTGCAATCACAAAGTTTCTAACCTTTTGGTATGCATTAAATGAGCCAGTGAAGTATTGTCATGCTGATGTATTCAGTTTCCATGGTATGCATTAAATGAGACAATAAAGTATTATCAGATTGATATAGTGTGCATTGGGAATTTGGGCAATGCTATCAATTTTATTTTTGTATGCATGCACAATTTGACATTTCTTCTACAGTGCAAAGAAATAGATTGGAGCCTTTTGGAATGTAGTCAATGAGAATAGCAATGCTGATACGATGTGGCAGTGGGAATTTGGGAAAAGGCTTTTGTATGCATTCAAAAATTGACATTTTGTGTACTACCTGATGGTAGAGTTTGGGGAATTTTGAGATGCATTCAATGAGCTATCACAATATGTAGTGTAGGTATCTTTGGGAATTCGGACATTAGGATGAATGAGTAGCTCTTTTTGTATGGATAAGCATCTGACATTCTTGATCGATCCGACTTTAAGAATATGTATATCACCTCTTTATAAGTGGAAAAATGCCTTTGTTTTTATGTGAATACATAGTTTAGAGCTTGAGGAGTTGTGTGTAATATTTTTTTTGCAATGGGTTCTAAACGCTCTGTTGGTGGTCCTTTTGGTCCCGGTGCTGAGAAGTGGTATGTGAGCAGCGATGAATCTATAGGCGCGGAGAGCATGGACTTTAAAGAAGGTCAGCTGTTGTAAAGTGTCGAACAATATTATTGAGTATTATTGTGTATTTGTTGGATTGATTATGCTACTTTGTTCGAAACTTGAATTAAAACTCCAGTTACTGTGTTTAAAAATGATGCTAATGGTTAATCTTTTTTACGTTTGCTTCGCTTTTGTGGCGGATATTGGATGCAAGGGATACAAACTGTGAGTATTATTGTGTATTTGTTGGATTGATTATGCTATTTTGGTCGAAAGTGGAATTAAGACTCCAGTTACTCTATTTAAAAATGATGTTGTTGGTTACTCTTTGCTACATTTTCTTCGCTTTTGTGTCGGATACTAGGTGCAAGCAATAGAAACTGAAGCTACTGATTCTAGCTATGTTATGTTGGATGTTGTTGTGCCGACTAGTATTGTAGCATGGGTGGGACTGTTGCTACTATTGCAGATGTCGCTTTTGCAAACAATGCTTCTGGGTTGCACGTGTGAGCGTTTAGATGTGATTGAGATCAATTCCAATTTCTAGTGCGTATGCATAGTGTCCTCAAGTTCTCAGCTTGTAGAATCTAGCTCCCTTTTGCTCTCTTCAATTGAAATTCATGGTTTGCGCACGCACATACATATAGCAGTTTTTTTGTAGCTTGAGGAGACCCATATGCTCAAATCTCTCTCTCTCTCTCTCTCTCTCTCTCTCTCTCTCTCTCTCTCTCTCTCTCTCTCTCTCTCTCTCTCTCTCTCTCTCTCTCTCTCTCTCTCTCTCTCTCTCTCTCCCCCCCCCCCCAATTTGCTTAACCAGTTTTAAGTTCATATTATTCAAATTCCAAGGTTCTTTCCAAATTTTATCTAGCTCCCTTTCGCTCTCTTCAATTGAAATTCACAGTTTGCACGCGTACACGTACATATAGTAGTTTTTGTGTAGCTTGAGGAGACCCATGCTCAAATCGCTCTCTCTCTCTCTCTCTCTCTCTCTCTCTCTCTCTCTCTCTCTCTCTCCATTTTGCTTAAGCAGTTTTAAGTTTATATTATTCAAATTCCAAGGTTCTTTCCAAATTTTATAGAGAATCTCTCTCTCTCTCTCTCTCTCTCTCTCTCTCTCTCTCTCTCTTATTATTCATTAAGTCAGTATGCGAATCATAACTACTACTAGTCAACTTTGACAAAACTTGAGGATTATTATAATCATAACAAAAGTAAATTGTTGAGGTTGAAGCTATCATGGCCTTGTTGACACAATGTCGTACTTGATTGTTGTTGAAGAGGTGATGGCACCATAGCATGGTTTGGGTTGTTGCTATTCTATAGATTGTTGCTAGTTGTGGTGTGGTTTTGTTGCTCTATGCTTCACTTTCGTGACCTTTTAAGAGCTTAATCCTCACAATTTTTGTCCTGCCGAGCTCCTAAGAATCACGGAAGTCTCTCTACACCAAAGTAGCAAGACTGTTGCTAACTCTCCCATTTCTCTCACTTCACACTCATCACAAAAAAAGTCAAAGGACCAACTTCACAAGCCTTCCAAGGTTGTCTCACGCAAATTATTCAACTTGGATAAGTCCATGAACTTTGCAAGTGAGATATTGATGTTGATATTACATTTTATGTTTTTAGTTTTGCTTCATGAGATTGTAGAGGCGTATGCTTATTGTTTTTTGCTTGAGTTTCAGAGCCAAGGGAGTGGTAGAAGAATCCATTAATGCCGAGAAGGAGACGAATATTGAATTGCCTATTCCACTTCATGTAGTGAATGATACTAGATCCATGCATATTGAGCCTTCTCTACCACAACAAGGCACAATACTCCCGGATCATATTGACAGTATACCTCTAAACATTGCGAATGATCCAAGCCCCATTGAAATTGATCTTAGGGTCCAACATTCTAGTCAATATGAAGTGGGTGAACCATCTCAACTAGATAGAGAGGTAGCAATCTTGATATTGTTCCATTTGGTGAAAATATTCTTCCACAACTCTTGATTGCTGATATCTCATATTCAAGTCCACGATTTTGTATAGAGAGCAAGTTATTGAATGTGTATGGAACCTACAAAATCGGACTTGATCAATCAATATACAATCACTTCTTGAAAGTTGACTTAGTTGACATAGAATGCAATGACACTATTACAGTGGTGGTAAATGACCCATGCATAGATCTCTATGTTGATAAGCTTTACCCAGGTTTGTTTGTTCTTATTGATAGTCTAGTTGTCAAGCAGAGAAACAGGGCATATGGAGGCTTTGCATTGTACTCATTGTACATTGATGCCACAACTGTGTTGAATCCTGCAGAACCTTTTCCTATTCTCTTATGTTCTCTCCCAAATGCAAGATATGTGTATTTCTTGATAATGTAAGTGTGCAGCAGACTTCTAGCGGACGTCCTCAACTAACCACTCTTGCTTTTGTTATATTACAAAAGCACAACTCACATTCAAGATTTGGTGGATCTGTTGGTGATCTTTTGGTTGCTGATGGTCCTATTCCATCAGATAGGGCAGTTGTAAGATTCTATCTAGCTTCTTCTCATTTTGTTTTGTTATTGAGTTGAAACCTTTTTTGATTGCTTGTTGCTCCCTCTAATTTTCTCCACGTTTCGAATCCTCTCTTGCAGGTAAGTTTTGTGAACTCTCGTAAGAATGAGTGTCAGGAATTTCTCGAGGAAATGGTTATTAATGGTCATGTAATATGCGTTGCAAGGAATATTGGCCCATTTCTCGATAAACCCAACACTTTGTTTGTATTGGATATTACAATTTTGGTGCCAGTTCGTAGCGCACGGCTCAGGCAAGATCTTGCTAGTGTCTTTGAAGTTCAAACCAAAAACTTGGGCTACAACCGAGAGGTGACATTTCATAAAGAAAAGTGATACATTGCATACCATTTCTCTCATTTTCTAACAAAGTGAACTTGTTTAGGTTGTAGGTACCTTGCGCTTTGTGAACATCAACAATGTGTTAGTGGAGAATCATTGTACGCAATGTAGATCCACAAAAGTGTATAGGACTAGGGGAGGGCCTTGTTGTTGATTGTGTAACAACACCACCACTATAATAACGAACGACTGCAAAGTTGGAAGCACGTATCACAAATAAAGACAACAAAGTTTTTGATGTCCAGCTTGTTGGTGCAACAGTAGATTTGGTACTTGCATTGGATAGAAGCTTCAACAAGATTTATCTTGACTCCGTTCCTGAGGCACAAGATGCTCTGGCAGCAAGCTCACGTGTTGGTCATTTCAAAATTAATGTAAGTGGGCACATAGTGGCATAGGAGACTGGACCCTAGTGTTTTGGATTACCGCATATCATCTACATCTATCTTCACTTGCATGTTTGTTATATCTATATGTTTGAATCTGGCCTATGTGCTTGTCATGCTCACTACTTTCTAGCATACATGTGCACACTTTTGATTGTGCGTTTAAATATTTTAATCTTTGTACTTGCAATTGAGATTTCAAAGAATTGCACTCGATCTCTCTCTCTCTCTTCATCTCTAAGTACACGACTACCTTCTTATCTAAAGCCATGCACACACAAAACACACTATTTCTACATTCATGAATACTGTTGTAACATCTTGAAAACAAAAAATGATTTCCTCTCTCTCTCTCTCTCTCTCTCTCTCTCTCTGCCTTTGATAAAAATTGTTACAAATACTTGCGTTAGGCATGTAACATTTTGTTCTTGTCTCGCACACATAAATACACACACACACACACACATGCACACACACACACATAAGAGGAAGAAAACTCTCTCTCTCTCTCTCTCTCTCTCTCTCTCTCTCTCTCTCTCTCTCATGCACGCACATACAAACAATCAAGCATACGCATACACAAACAGGAGATTTATAATCATGGAAAATGCTCTTAATTTAAATATTCCAAGTGACATAAACATTGACATAGCCTTCATGCAAACAAATCCTTTCAATCAACAACTATTTTTAGTACTACATCATATATTGCAAATGGGCATAAGTGTCGAGGCATTTACAACTTTGATTTTGGAAGCCCTATTTGAGAACTACTCGACAAATTTCATAACAAAACCTATTGGCCCATTGTTCTTTGCATCACGACTAGACTCATCAACTAAAAGCATTGCGACATTCAATGATTTGTACAAAACTTGTAGTACATCAATGAGTCTAATAATGGAAGTTATTAATATTTTTACTCACAAATTCAAATAAGCGCTTATTGTCATCCTTCATAATGCTACAACCGGAGAAAGAAAAAAAAAACAATTGGACACTTGCACATTTTAAAAAAGGCCTTGTAATTATAGATACATCAACTATGGCTTTAATATATTATGCTTTCACAACTTTGCATTCACAACATAAGCTCATTCATTGGACAACCGAAGACTGTAATACGTTAATGCACTTATGGAGAGAGAACATAAATAAATCAACAAGTCAATTCGCAAATTTATTTCTTGAAAAGCAACCACTTTGTCAACATACACACTCTGCAATTACAACAAAATTAAAACGACTAAGAAACTTACAGTAAAGAAATAAATTACAGAGTTTCTTAGTGCCCCATCGAGCCAAGATCCTTTTGTTCATCCACATCAAAAATCTAAGTCTATCAAAAAAATAATGAAGGCACTAAATGACACGCCTATCTATCCGTGCAAAAAATGTGGACGCTTGCTTTTTCGCTTGCAAGTGACACAAATGTGCCATCCAATATGCCCACATAATAAAAATAAAAAACGCAAGAGAGACTATCCTAAATACTATTGCCGTACATGCAACCGCAAAATGAACCATTCTAAGCTATCCTTCGAGATTTTTTAGATGTTAGTCTTTAATGAGCCTTTACCAACCAGTCACACAACTCAAATCTATCAAATCACGGCTTGTCTCTATTCGTATACCATTCACAAAGAATTGTGAACTAACATATGATGGCCAATATGGCTTATGTGGGAGTGTTCTAAATGTTCTCGCAAACATTGAAAAAGCACAATGATTTCTATCTCGGTTTATCCAAGATGAGGCTTCAGTGTTGGTAGGCATTAAACGCAAGTTGGAGTTTACGCATTGCTACTTGTCCGGACTCATGAGACCATTATTGACATTAAAGGCCACACATGATCTTGTTAATACATCCCTATGTAAAAAAGAGAACATAAAAATAAATGATAAATGGCATACACACTTGCAAAAAATCTCAAAAACATCAGTTTCCTTGCAAAAGAACATGCATGAGATTGAGGATGAGGACAATATTGACACTGATGTTATGCTACACAACATCACTACCGTTGAACAAGTAGTTGATTACAACGATAAAATTCTACATGTTGCACCATCGGAGGGCAACACCCCACTTGGCTTATTTCCTGATGAGTTTTTTGAAGAGCTTAGCTTTCTTGCGATCTTCTTTGGAGAGCCTAGAAAGTATCATCATCACTTGTCAAAAAATTACCAAACAATAGCTAAATGGGAGCTTATGCACAAAGATAGATGTTTTGCTCTCAATATTGAAAACTTCTTCTTCAAGTCTGTGAAAATCATGACACAAAAAATAATATCCTCCATTTGGATACGTCTTCGCAAGGCAAAACTTGACAGAGCAACATTGTGCGCTGGGGAAGTTTGTTGAGACACAAACATTGAAAAACTGCTGTCATCACGACTTGGCTATAGAGATTCTGAAGCGCTTTGTACTTCACCTGACTATAAAGGAAAATTAAAAAATAATGTTTTTGCTATGATTTGACCATTAGGTCCACCAACTTTCTTCATTACATTCTCTTCATCCGAAAAAAGGTGGAAACCCATTCTCGATGCATTGCAACAAATAGTCACACTTGAACGAGAGCACAACAAAAGGGATAGCTCCTTCCACAAACGTCTAATCCTCGCAGATCCAATAACAAAATCTCGCTTTTCTTAACCGCTTCACATCCATGAAAAGACTACTACTCAATGATAGTACTATCTACGAAAAAATCAACGACTACTTCTTTGTCACAGAGTTTCAAAGCCGTGGTAGTCAACATGATCATGGACTTCTGGGGTTGAAGAGGCTCCTTTATTCAATCATGACATGGATAGCACCATCACTACATTGTGGATAAACACATAAGTACAAATAGCTCTAAACTCCCATTAGAGCTTCAAGAAATATAGCGACATCAACACAAAAAAACTTGCCTTGAAAAAGAAAAATCTTGTCGTTTTGATTTTCCAAGGTTTCCCATGCCTTTCACAATTATTTTAAGACCCACTTCCAATGATCAACAAAACCAATCTAGCAACAAAAATCCTTTGAAAGAAACAACCTCGATATTGTTAGTTCAAATAAGACATCCCTTTCGATAAATGGTTACAAAGCTTACAAATATCTTTTGAAGAATACACTTTGGCAATAAGTGATACGCTCTGCACTAGAACAATCTTCTCAAAACGACATGTAAAGCACATGTACACAAACAATTTCAATGCTACAATTGCAACAATATGGGATGCAAATACTGACATTCAATTCGTCTTGATGCACATGGTGCAACAAGCTACTACACATCATACGTGACAAAAATGGACAATGCACTAATTCAAGCAATTAAATCCCAGTTCAACATATATGTGGCTAATAATGCAACAATTATTGAGAGACTATGCAAGATAGGAAACACTATTTTAAACACTTAACAAATTAGTGCGCAACAAGCAGTTTATATAACACTATCGTTGCCACTCCATAGTGCAACTCGTGACTTCATGTACATAAACACTAACTCTTCTGATCAACGTACATTGGTTCTTAAAAGAAATCCACCTTGAAAAAAATTGAGCCACCTAGCAAAGACATATTCTTTCAAACTATTTTTGATAAGTACTCTGAAAGGCCAAAAAGCCTCCACCATCTATGCTTGGCTGAATACGCATCAACAATAAAACAAGATGGAAAAACATACAAAACACTAAGTAATGGTAAGACCATACGATTTGTAAAATATAATATTCTCAAAATCCCAAAAGAGTACTACAGAGAACAATGCTTGCTATGCCTCCCTTGGATCACAAATGAGGACCAACGTCTAAAAGAATATTCTTCATGGAGGAACACATATGATGAATATTCACAAATCATAAAACCAAACGAAAAAAAGTTCAATAAAGATAGCACGCCAATAGAAAAACTAACAAAACAACACATTCTCTCCCCAACCACAACTAACTCAACAAATAACGATCCACAAGAATCAGATCAAGTAGATATTCTCAATGACTTAAACATGCCACAACACTCTAAAACGCAAATGCTTTTGCACAAATTTAAGTACCTCGCAATGAAAAATGATGACTACTATGCAAGCATTGAGAAACTTAACACTAGGTTGGTAATGGGACACTTTTATGTCCTAGGACACATTTATGTCCTGTTAAGTGACCATTTTCCTTGAATTATGTCAAGAGTTTCAAAATGGATTTTGAGGTGCTATCTGTCTAGAAAGTTGTCTCATGAGCTGAAAAAAACTCGACATTTTTTTGGAATATCAATTCCATCTTTAACCTTGTCCTTGCACAACATTTCACAACCTAAACTATGTGAAAAAACGGGTCCTGTTTTTGGCTTTTTTCAACTTTTTGCAACTATACCACTCTAGAATTCATGTTTGTGAGGTCTATAATGCTAGAGAACTATCTTTAGTAGTCCTCAACATGTCCTGATGCTTCTAGGGAGAAATAAATGTTAAAGTTGTAAGTTATGACCAAATTACAAAAATTGTCAAATCCTGTTTTTTAGCCAATTTTAGCTCTTCTATGATTTTTTTGGTGGCTTTCATGATATCCAAATGCAGTTTTGATTTTCTATGTTGCATATTGTAACATAAAGCTAATATTCCTTGAGTTTTGGGGCACCTAATACCCTATTTTTCATAGTAGACAACGATGGTTGATTTTTTCAATTATAGAAGAAAACGAAACATTCTAGTATATCTAGTATAGCTTTTTCAATATTGTTATTTTATTGTGACAACTACAAGCATTTTGTAGGTAGTAACCATATCTAGTCATAAGGATCAAATTTGGCTAGATATTGAATAGTTTCTATGGGATTCTACAACTCATAATGTTGAACCCAGTTTTTTCATGTTTGCTGTATTTGGCACTTCATCTTTGTTCCCAAGATTCCCCTTGGTAAGAGATGTATTATTCTTTTGACATGCTCCATGTCTAATTATGAACCTAAAGGACAATAGGGAACTAAGAAAACATGCATATATTATTTGTATTGAGCATGGCTATAGAAACTTTCATGATAGGTTTGCAGAATGATAAAAAATCAACTTTTTTGTACCTATTTCTTTTGGCAAAACAAAAAATAGTGAGTGAGAAGCAATCATATGTTCTGATCACCAACCCATTGAAGTTAACTAGGGAATTTATCTCAAGTCCTACAAAAATCTCTAATCTTATTTTTATGCAACAAAACGTAAGAAATGACTGTTTTGATGAAAATGTACTGGTCCATCAACTTTGGAGGCTTGGTGTGACCAAAAGATGAGAAATTTCGCAAGTTTCTTATTTTTTCCATGTGTAGTAGTCCTTGAAATATAACCTCATGAAAGGATTTTACAAAATGAGTGGATCTACTATGGTTTTGGAGGTTTTTTTCAAAACCCTGAAAGGACACTTTTATGTCCTGTTAGGTTACCAACCTAGTGTTAACCCCCAACAATGCCACATACTCGATGATGTAATGCTCCAAAAACGAATTCATCCTAACAAAGCAGTACATTTGTTCCTCACAGGAGGAGAGGGAACAGGAAAAACGTTCACGTTGTTGTTACTAGTAGAAGGACTACAAAGATTCTATAACCATAAAATGCCACCAAATCCAGATTTCCCAACGGCACTGCTAATGGCTTACACAGGAAAGGCAGCTTTCAATATCGGTGGAACAACTATCCACTCTGCTCTTCACTTGTCCCTAGTTGCATCTTCACAAACAAGTTTAAGTGCCGAAAAATTGGATGCACTTTTCCTCCTTATATACAAAGATCTAAAAGTTGTAGTTTTTTATGAAGTGTGGATCTAGCGTGTTCTCCATAGCTGATTCACGCTTGAGTGCAATCAAACGAGTCCATGATAAACCATTTGGTGGATTGGATGTCATTCTTTGTGGCGATCTATGCCAAGCGAGCCATGTAAAGGATACATGGATCTTTGCAAAAAAGTTTACACTATTAGAAATTGTGTGCCCTTCATATTGGCATACATATCCAAAGTGCTACGAACTCACAATAGCTATGCGACAAAGCAATCCAACATTCATAAAAATCCTTAATAGACTTCAAGTTGGGCAACATAGTGATCTTGATTTAGGATACCTTAACAAAAACTACTATAGACCTGTTCCAAACAGCCACCAAGTTTCTCATCTATTTTACTGCAATAAAGACAAGGACACCCACAACCTCCAAGTATTCAACCAAATAGAGGGAGAACCACACACTTTCATTGCCATCAATAAAAGAAACACCTTATGCAACAAAACAATAAATATTCCAGCACATCCCAAATTGACTGGAGGGCTGCACTCCATCTAAGCCTAAAAACAGGCATGGTTGTCGAGCTATGTGCAGGAAACTTGGACATTCTCGATGGATTGGTTAATGGCGTAGAAGGTGAGTCTAAGAATTTCACAAAAACAATAAAAAAACAATACTCTGGGTTGATTGCAAACCTAGTCATTGGAAAGAAAAAACGCTACAAAAATCAAACATTATACTCATCCAGCATTCCAAGAGAATAGACTCCAATAGAACATGTGGTGTGTGAGTTTCAAATTGGTAAAAATTACTTGAATACAATGTCACGATCAAAATTCCCACTACAACCAGCTAGTGCACGAACAATTCACTGTTCACGAGGCCTCACATTGCAAACACTAGCTTTCAATCCCAAACACATACGAACATGGCCTTACATACACAGCACTATCACGTTCCGAGACCCTTCAAACCTTCACCTACTTGAAAGAATACAACCTTCCCATATCAAGGTTGACCAAACCGTGCTGGAAGAATTAAATAGCTTACAAGTAGTACAAGCCAAGTGGATCTCCACCCAAAAGACATTGGAAGATTACTCAAACACACATATCATCATTCAATCTCTAAATGTTGTGTCTTTTAATAAACACATTAAAAAAATTATGGAAAATTCCACGCTAATGGCATCACACGTGCTCTGCTTGCAAGAAACACGACTAGCAACTAACTTGCCACATGCCATACCAGGCTACTTGCAACACCAATTTAATGTAAATATGGGTGTCTCGCTACTCCATTGACAAAATTTTTGCCACTTGAAATCTAGCCATATCTCTCGTCCAGGAGTAGAGATATTGCATGCAAATATTAGGATCACAAATACCATAATCATTGAGGTCGCTTCTCTTTATAGTTCCCCTGCAACACCCCTATCAAATTTGGTTGATGCATTATCTCTAATTCTCCAAAATTGTGAGGCATCAATTCCAATCATTATCTTGGGTGACTTCAACATTGACATTGATGCTCAAAACAATTCATACAATTCTTTGTCCTCCACACTAAACAAATGGGGCATCAAACAATTAATAACAGATGTTACAACTATCCATGGATCATCCTTGGACCACATCTGGACTACCTCCACAATCTCCACCTATGAAACAGGAATAAATTTCATGTATTGGTCAGATCACTCCTCTACATACATCTTGATTCCCTATCAACACCTTCAATATTTTCATTCCACAATCATTTAACCTTGTGCAAGCCACCGTGATTCTTCACCTTGTTTCATTCTATTGTTTTAGAATGCTAAAGTAAAGCTTCACTTTGCATAATTTTAATAAATTCTACACACACATATATATTAATTAATTCTTTTTATTTCACCTTTCATTTCACAACTTCAATGGTTTTACATTTCTTGCATTCTATAACTTGATTCAAATCAGTGTTAACGTTCGAGAAAGTCTCTTTTATTAAGCGGCTGTTGGTCAAGTTTCCTCCTCATCACAAAGAAGAAAACCGGAAATACTAGCAAAAATTTTGAGATTTGCAAAGTTTTTGGACGTCTTTCTCACATATTTCATCGGTTTTTCTTCCGTTCACCATGGTTTGCAGCTAGCTAGTCTCGATTTTCAATCGGCTCAAGACTAAGCTGAGGCAATCCTTTCCCAAAACTGATACTATTTTAATTCAACCTAACAAATTTATCACTTTCTTATTGTTTTTGAAATCCGTCGTGACCCTTTCAGTTGTGTATTTTTGTATGATATTCTCTTTCTCTCTCTCTCTCTCTCTCTCTCTCTCTCTCTCTCTCTCTCTCTCTCACACACACACACACACACACACACACACACACACACACACAATTAAGGATGTCTTATAAATGAAGTGCACTCTTAGACACAAGTTATTCCAAAATCACAAGTTATTGGACTACATAAGGAGTCCTTAGTAAAGTGTTGGATTTTTGGTGCAATTGTGGACCATTGGATAAAGTTTATAGATTAGTGTCACATAGCAAAAACCTTTCTTTCTTAATGTTTTTTTTAGGTGTTTGTGAGAGGTGTTGAAATCTGTGTACCTCTCTCGACTTTAAAGAGGGCCATTGAATATTGGATCGCATTGTACACTCTTTCTCGTCCTCTTTTTTCTTCTCAATTTGCTACAATGCTTCCAAGTGGTTTTTCAAACATAATTTTTTTTGCTTTTGGAATATTTTGTAGTTTAAATAGTTTATTGTTATTATTTTTTAAGAAACATAATATTTTATTGTGATAACAAATGTTTTAAAAAATTAGTGTCACTTTCCTGTTTTCTCTCACAAAGAAACCTTTTATTATTAAATTCTTCTCATAGCCTTATGTAGGCCATAATGAATTTTCACCTTGTTTCAAATAAGAATGTCTTATAAATGAAGTGCACCCTTTTTTTTTTCTTGCAAAACTCACAATTGTGAGTGATTGTATTATAAAGTCACCAATAGATATGCAAATCAGCCTTGAGCTCAGGCCGAGTCTTGAGGGACAAAGGGTTACATCCGAGCTTAGTTACAAGTACCTAGTAGCTTACTATTGCAAACATCCCAATACTTGTTGAGCCAGCAGAGGATCACACCCACATTTTTGCTCACACTCATCATTTTTGTAACCATTGATTGTAATAAATGTCTTTCCGACATTAATTTTGATTTGAGCCATTCATTAAGTAACGGGACTCAATTGAGTTTCCAGCTTGTAATTCCGAAGTAATTTCACTTGCTGATGTAATTAGTTAGAGATGTTCTCACCTCCAAGGCTGAGGTATATAAGCCAAAGTTTTTGTAACCTAAGGGGGATTTAGATTATTAATCAAAGTGAGTTTTTGAGCGTCGTGACTGTGTCTGAGAGAGAGTGAGAGAGAGAGAGAGTCTTATCTACTTGCTACGCGAGCTACGGAGCCGCCATTGGAGAAGCGACACCGTCATTGTGTTAGCAACGGCGAGAGCTACGCACAGATACCAAGAGTGCGCGCTATCGGCTTCTATGTGTGGTAAGTTCCTACGAGCTTCGGTGTGAGTTTTCTTCCAACTCGTGTGTCGGAATGGAGCGTGCAGCATATCTATAGAACCACAACGAGTAGAGCTACGCATTACTACCATCGGGGTCAAGTTTCGGTCACCTGTATTTTTCGGCCTGTCTTCATACGCGTTTACCGCACGGAGTGATTATAGGTTGATTTTGCAGTTCAAGTCTTTAGGGTGTTGTTCTTACCTAGTGTATAGACTTCCCCTTGAGTTTGAGATCGATTCAATGATTCTAGATCCTGTTTTGTATAGCATTCGTTCGTAGTACGGATTTCAGTCACTTGCGTATTTTAGAACTTAGATTTGATTTCCTTAGTAGTGATTGTCATTAGAAGGTCGAGTAGGTGATTTGACACCCACCTAGTTGTTTCCATGCGCCTGCGGGTCAAGCTCTGTCCTCGTCTGACAAATTCTGTTGTTGGTTGAGTTCTCGCTATTTAGCTTCCGCTAGCGGCGTAACCGCCTTAACATTTGGCGCCGTTGCCGGGGACGAGAGCCCTAAGTAGGTGACCTTAGACTAATCCTACGAGGTGAGTCGTATAAACTACTTTGTATACTTTAGTTAGAAAAGATCTAGGAGTGGTGGACTCCGAAGATCTCGAGAGATACTAAGAAGTGGGGTATTCCTGGGTCTTCCGTGTTGACAGTATTTTTAGTTTAGCTTAGATTTGTTTGTTGTTTTGTTGGTGTTGAGTAGTTGTTGATAGAAGAAGAATTTGCTAGTCCGTGAGTGGCAGTGGATCTCTTTAAAATCACAATTACCAAACCCATTTTATAATTAGGAATAGCTTAGGTAGGACTTCATTTGATCCTGATCTAGAGCTAGTAATCATTGGAGTATTTGCTTGATATGGTTGATTGCATGTTAGATCACTAAACCGTCGAGTTAGTAGTGAAACTTGCAATAAACAAAAGTCAGAGAAATTTTCTGTGTATCTGGGAGTTGCTGAGCATTTGAGAAAGCTTTAGGAAGGATTCTGTGCCAAAAAACT
The DNA here is from genome assembly GCF_014529385.1 of Adiantum capillus-veneris. Lineage (NCBI taxonomy): Eukaryota > Viridiplantae > Streptophyta > Polypodiopsida > Polypodiales > Pteridaceae > Adiantum > Adiantum capillus-veneris. The sequence continues at coordinate 38,303,925 of NC_140951.1, read as the reverse complement.
GGAAATTTGCAACTTTAGACATCATACACGTATGATGTCTAAATGACCAAACAGAGACCAAAACAGAAATTTTGACTTTACCAGAGTGTTCAAAAGGGGAGTTATGCCCTTATTTCAACTTAAAACAAGAGCATTAACACTCAAAGAAACCCAAAAAGACAAGTCGGAGTCCAAGAAACGCAAAGAATAGGAAATTTTGGATTCAGATCTTGTTTTTACATTCAAACCTGACAAAAACACTTGAAGCTCAATTATGAACATTGGAGAAGGCTTAAAACCAAGAATAGTCCAAATCTGTGAAAAAAGACATCATACGCGTATAATGTCTTTTAGCACATCCACTGCTTATTTTTGATATCTGACCTGACAAGATTGTTACAAACACTGTAGAAAGCATAAATATCAAGTCTTGACCCAAATTGATGAAAAAGACATCATACGCGTATGATGTCTTTTACCTAATTTTGGACATATTTTGATACTTTGCCAACACAGATCCATTGTAATAGCTGTCTAGAGGTTATATTTCAAGTTTCATCCCATTTGGATCACAATTGACCCAAAACAAGTCAAAAGCGGAAAATTGCCAAGAAAAGCCTAAATTAGCCATAACTTGCTCAAACAGAGTTCAAACTGAATTTTGTGAGTGGAAAGAGCATAAGGGGGCTACTGAGAGTGAGCATAACCAAAATAGTCCAAATCTGTGAAAAAAGACATCATACGCGTATAATGTCTTTTTCAGCATAACTGCAACAAAATTCTCACTTGATGAAACAGAAGTTGTCCAACTGACAAGATTAAACAATTGACCAAGTATCAGTCAGTTTGGATCAATTCTGACCACAAAAACTTGGGAAAACAAATTGCCGAGACGGAAAAGTTAAAGTCCTTTAGGGGAATTGATGAATTTGAGAATGGGCAGGAATCTCCAGAATAACCAACCAAAACAAGGGGAGCAAGCAAGTGTGGTTCGGGAGATCCGTATGCACATGTGTCACTCTTTAAGCAAGTCTTAAGAGCTGAGCAGATAACCGATTTCCATACACAATACAAGGGATTTGGTCTTACTCTAGAAGGTACGGCATTGACATGGTTTCAACCACTGAACATAGGGGGATTCCATGACATTGACCATTTGCTAAGAGAGTTTGCTGAGGAATTCTCAAAAAGAGGGATTAAGCACAATACGGTCTCACAAATATATGCTTTTAAACAGAGAGAACACGAAAAAGTGAAGGAAGCTTCACTTCGCTTCAAACAATACATTGAGAGATGTCCAGTACGTGAACGACCACAAGATGACAGACTATCTGTTCTCTTTATTGAGGGACTGAGAAACGACACTCTCAAGAAGGACTTGCACTTGAAAGCTTGTACAAGTTTCGAGCAAGTAACGAGAGAGGCATTGTACTTAGTGGATAACTGTACGGTTTATGGAGAGGTGTCAGCGGATACAGATTTTGCATCCAGTAGCTCTTCCTCCGTAGTGAGCGAGACTACCACTAAAAAGAATGTTCAAACAACAACCATGCCAAATGTAGAGCAAATGATAGAAGAGGCTCTAAAAAGGATGGCACCATACCAAAAACCATTGCCAAAACCACTGAAATGGTGTGCTATTGAACAAAAATGGACAAACCATCCAACAGAGGAGTGCTATTACAACAAAGGGTATGTAAGGGAGCGTCAGTATGCACCTCCTGCTCAATTAGCACCACCTCAAGTACATCCAGTACCTCGATACCCAACGGGAAATGTACCAGGACCTATGGGGATAGAAAGACCGCAACCAGTATTGGGACAACAACCACCTTTACCATGAGCAAGACCAGTGGGCATTAGATATGCACCAACCTTAGAGAATCAGGAAGAACAAGCCATAGTGCCTGTTCAAGCCTATTATGAAGAATCTGTTGCACACATGTCTCCAACTGTGTATTACCCACCAGAAGAACCCAAACAACCAGAACCATGGGGCATGATTGGGAATGTTGGAATACCAACAGTTACAAGTGCTTCTGATGAAGAGAGATACAATTTGGACGCAAGAACATTGATGTTCATAGCTCATGGAGGGTTAACAGGACAAAGAACATCCTATCCACAAAGGACGAATCAAATGGGACCAAGACCAGCACTAGGACCCTGTTACAAGTGTGGAGGTGACCATCTGATGAATGTTTGTCCACATACGGAAATCATTAGAATTAACGCTTATTGCACTGAGTGTGGGGTTACTCACTTCATTGAGGATTGTTCAAAGAATCCAAACAAAGTGCAAAAGACGACATTGAATATGCTAGAAACTATTCCTACCAGCAGTGGGTCTGAAAATGAAACTCTGATACCAACGCAAGTTGTTACTAGAGCTCAAGCTAAGAAAACCACTAGAGAACCTGAGAATGGAAAGTTAGCGGCTGAAGTGGTTAGTCAAGGACCGCGGAGTCAGAGAAACACATGGAAAGCTAGAAAAGCACGCATGAAGTTGAGAAAAGAACGTGAAGACGCTATTCTAGCTGAGGAACTAAAGCGAACTAAAGATAGATTATAAAAACTTGAGAGTCAAAATGGGAAACGAGAGATGAGCCCTGAAAGAACGAAACAAAAGAGTATCAAAGAAACAACGAGCTTAAGCTCAGGGGGATCAGTGCTAGTCGACAAAGTACACGAACCATTGGACGCACTGATGAGAGCTTACGAAGCTAGGTTAAAGAACAACCAAACACAAGAACAGAGGTGGATGACATACCCAAACGCGGAATTAGAAAAGCAGAGACTTGAAATGTGCCAGAGAATGATCGAGACTGCACAAGCCTTATTAGAACCACCAAAAGAAACAATGAATTGTGGAATGGAAAACCCAATTCAGCAAGAGACTGTCGTTTCACGGGTAGCTGAAAAGACTCCCAGTGCACAAAAGCCTGAAAATACGCACAAGGATGACCGCATAGTATTGAACACAACCGATCAGGAGATAGAGAGTTTTCATCCAGTCATACAGAGGTCTTACGGAAGACATGAGGATTACAATGAATTTTGAAAACAAGTGAGAGAGGCAAACTTTGCAAACAAGCTAAGTTGCCAAGCTAATCAGACAAATTGGGAAAAGAACATCAGGAATCCTCCCATAGTGGAATTTGAGGCAGGATCTCAAGTGGACTTGGATCTGCAATCTTACTGTGGAGATGGGGGCTCTGTTAGAACAATGGAAAGCAAACCTCACTCACTGAATACCTTACCTTCATACTTAGGAGAGTATGAAGCAAAATCCGAGACTAGAGCACTTCCCTCACGAAGAATCTCATCAGAAAAAGTCATGGACTCGCAAGGATTGATAGAGATCTTGTCAACACCAGTGACATGCACTATCACTCTAGCTGAGCTTTTGAGGCTAAGACCACATATGTGGACCACTGTAGGAAAATGCTTGGAGAAATTTGGGATAAAAGACCCAACATCGAGACTGCAAGAGGGTATACAAGAGCTGAGCAAACCACAAAAGAATGCTAAGCCTGTACCCTTAAACAAGGTCGGAGAGTATTGCGAAGGTGAAGAGGGGAATACAACCTTACCAGTTGAATTCCAAGGAGTGAACACGATGGCAATACTAGACAGCGGAGCTGGGGTAGCCATTGCTACAAAAGAAGTCTGGAAAAAATGGGGGAAACCAGCAATAAGGAAGACTAGGTTGAAACTCCAATTAGCAGATGGACACATGGAGAAACCTATGGGGTTATTAAAGAAAGTCGTAGTGACTTCTTGCGGCATTGAATACGAACATACTTTTGCTATTGTCGATTTTGGCAAGGAGAATAACTATGATATCATATTGGGAAGACCATTCATGAGACAGTTGAAAATGGTCCAAGATTGGGGTTACGATCACATATACCTGAGAAATATAGAAACCACTACACGTGTGAACCTGAGAGACCATAGCTACAAAGATGTGAACCGAACACCGGTAGAGGAGTTTGATTCAGCTACTTTGGCGGGATCCGAATTTTCAGCTTGGTTAGGTAAGCCCAAGGAGTTATGGATGTGTGGAGCCTCGAAATGTGGAAGTCTGAGGCGAGAAGAATGTGTTTTAGAAAGGGCTATCGAAGACGAAGCTTATGTAGGAGAACCCTTTCCAGAGGACACGCTTGAACCATTAGAATGGACACACATTCTAGCAACCCTAGTTGTTTGTGCAATTCCGGATGGTCCCACAACAAAATTTTGCGACAAGGACGGGTACGACGTGGTTCCGTACTTCATGTTGAGAACTGTACTCGAAAAAGAAACTGAAAAGAACGATACACTGGAAAAGGAAGATGAAGAAGAGGTGTTTCACGACATTCCCGATCATCCAGAGTGGGGAAATGAAGCAGACAACGAGTCAACGGACAGTTCAAGCGGAAACGAAGAAACTATAACGGATGTCAGATTTTATGATTTTCCGAACCAAACTAAACCACGCCAGAAACGCTATAGAGCAAAGAGAAAAACAAAGGGGGTTAGAACCAATCCGATGCCTAGAATAAGAGGAAAAAATCAATTCCTAATGCTAGTAAAGGCGGAAGATTGTGTTAAGGACAAGATTTCTGGAAGGATGAGAGGCAATGATCAAAAGAGCTTACGAAACGACAAAAAAGGCTCAAGAAATCAAGTACAAAGGAATGGAACGAAAACAGAAACAGAAAAATCAGAAAAGAACAAGCGCAACAGAGAACACACGGAGTCCAAGTTAGAATGTAGAAACAAGTACAGAGAGCTCAAGAAAACTCTGAAAGAAGTTTGGACGACAGAAATTGAGAGTGGAGAGGACGAAAACGCCAAAATCAAGGGAACATGGATGTTCCCTCTCACTATAGGAAATTCACAACAGAGGATAGGAAGGTGGTATTAACCCAACCTATTCGAGAGAGAAGGGAGAACGAATCTTATGACGGACCGGAGGATGCAAAAAAAGTTGATTTAGCAGCTCGAGGTGAGACACCTAGACCGGTGTACATAGCCACAGATTTGTCTCCAGGCGAGGAAGAGAGACTTTTGAGTCTTCTCAGAGAGTATAGGGATGTGTTTGCATGGTCTTATAAGGACTTAAAGGGAGTTGACCCATCGATATGCCAACACACAATCCCACTGAAACAAGACGCAAAGCCTAGCAGACAGAGACCATACACATATAATGATACATTTGCTAAGCGAATCAAAGAAGAGATAGATAAGCTAATGGAAGCTGAATTCATATACGAGATTGAACACACCGATTGGGTATCTCCGATTGTGGTAGTACCCAAGAAGAACGGAAAACTCCGAGTGTGTGTCAACTTAAAGAAAGTGAATGCTGCAACAATCAGGGACAATTATCCCCTGCCAATAACTGATCATGTTCTAGAGCGTGTATCAGGGAAAACAACATACTCTTTTCTTGATGGTTTTTCAGGATATAACCAGCTAGCCATAGCACTGGAAGATCAACATAAAACAGCTTTTGCAACGGAGTGGGGAATTTATGCTTATCGGGTTATGCCTTTTGGTCTAACCAATGCTCCAGCAACCTTCCAGAGGCTGATGACGCATGCTTTCAAAGAATACTTAAGGTTGTTTCTAGAAATATACATGGATGACTTATGTGTACATTCTCTTCTGAGAGATGAGCATCTAGAACACCTAAGAAAAGTATTTGAGAAATGTAGGACATATCGCATTTGTCTCAATCCTGAGAAATGTGTGTTTATGGTCCGACAGGGCAGAATTCTGGGACATATTGTCTCACAAAACGGAATATCCACGGATTTAGAGAAGATAAAAGTTATAGTGGATATACCTAGACCAACCAATGCGAAACAAGTACAGAGCTTTATGGGACATTGCGGATATTATAGACGATTCATTTACATGTACGCTATAATAGGCCAACCACTTTACAGCCTAATAGTGAACTTTGAATGGACAGAGGAGTGTGAGGAATCATTCAAGAAATTGAAAGAGGCACTCATTACTGCTCCAGTCTTGAAATCACCAGATTGGGAGAAGATATTCCATGTGCATATAGATGCTTCGGCATATGCAATAGGATGCATTCTGGCTCAGCCAGAAGAAGGAAACATGGATTTTCCTATCTGTTATGCCAGTCGACAGCTCAACAATGCAGAGAAGAATTACACCACAACAGAGCGAGAAGGATTAGGAATGATATATGCTGTGAAGAAATTTCGGCATTATCTTCTAGCCAACAAGTTTGTGTTTTTTACGGATCACCAAGCCTTGCTCTACCTAGTGAATAAACCATGCAATACCGGGAGAATAGTGAGATGGTTCATTATCTTACTGGAATTCGACTTCACGGTAGTAGTAAAGAAAGGAAAAACACATCTTAGAGCTGATCATCTTTCGCGATTGACGAATGGAGAAGACCCTATAGGAGTAGATGACGACATGCCAGACGCGTACTTGTTCAACATAGAAATGATACCGAAGTGGTCTCAAAATGTCGTTAACCTATTAACCTATGGAGGAGAGTTTGATAGAAGAGAATACAACCAGAAACATATTGCTATTCAGCAATCCAAGAATCTTCAATTGGTTGCAGGAAGGTTGTATCAATTGGGAAATGATCATGTTTTACGACTATGCATCAATCCTGAGGAATATAATATATATCTACGCGAAGCACATGTTCAAGAATGTGCATTTCATTGTTCAAGAAGGAAGACATATAGCAATTTGTTACAATTGGGAGTCTATTGGCCAGGAATGAAAGAAAGCGTACATGAATATGTCACTGTATGTATTGTATGTTCATCAAAACCGCCAGCAGAGTATTCGACATTATATCAGATAATGATCGCTCCAGAATGGAGTCAGTATATTGTTGAATATCTCACAAATAGAACTTTCCCAGAAGGAACGTCAAAAGCTCGTCAGAAATCTGTAGAGACAGAAGCTAGAGATTACGCTTTAATAGGAGATCAACTCTATAAGAGAGGTAAAGACAACCAGCTTAGGATTTGCGCATCAGAGACTGAGTATGTGATAATACTAGAGCAAGCTCATGGAGGAGTAGGTGGAGGCCATTTCTCCGGTGATAAGACAGCAAAACTTGTCTTAGCCGCAAGAATATGGTGGCCAACATTACATATGGACGCTGAGGAATACGTTAAACGGTGCGATGACTGTCAGCGGACCAAAGTACCACTTAAAAGAGATGATATGCCGCTTAGACCAATGATGGGGGCAAGAGCTTTTGCAAAATGGGGGATTGATTATGTCTGACCCATTTCACCTCCTGCATATAAGACTCATGCACAATACATCGTTGTGGCTACAGACTATCTAACAAAGTGGGTCGAAGCAAAGGCAACTCAAAAAGCAGATGCCAGGACCACGGCACAATTTCTATATGAATACGTCTTTGTACGATATGGATTGCCAATAGAAATTGTGAGTGATCGAGGCACACATTTTATAAATGAAGTGATAAAGATCCTTCTAGATGAATTCATGGTAATCCATAGGAAATCAGCCCCGTATCATCCACAAGCAAACGGACAAGCATTAGGGGAATTTTGAGGTCATTTTTGTGCCTTTTAGCGTGTAGAGAGAGAGTGGTCTCAACCAATGGTTGAAGAGCTTCCGTTACGGAACCTCTATTTTTGAAAACTCACAAAAAAAGCAAATAGTCTATCTTTACCGCAACTATGAGCTGGTAAATAGCAATGTAAACAAGTAAAAGTGCAAAGGCATTTAATAGCTGTAGCTTTTAGAAAGACGTACTTCTCATATTATATTGTTTTCATTTTGCACGTTGCCATCATAAAACAACGTTTGGATTATATCTCATGATCTTTTCCAGTTTTGAACCGTTTTTTGCACATTCTGCTTATTCTTCTCTTGAACTCAGACTAGACTTCTCTGCTCATTTCTTTTTTCACCATGGAATCTTCATCACGATCAAAACGGCCAAGAACTTCTATTGAAGCCATTATCACTTACAACACGACTGATCAAAATGGACAGAGTAGAATTTCTATATTCATGCCATTGTAGTTTCTATAGACTTGTTCTCTAATGCTGAAGTCAGAAAATCTAGAACAATGTTTTCAGTGAAGACTTTAGACTCAGCAAATGTACTTGAATTTGTGGATGAGGGTTGGAACACCAAAACAGTGAATGGAATCACTTGTTATGTGCAAGCTGGCTCAATTGCTTGCAAATACATGATAGGGACACAAAACTTCATTATGTCATTTTATTACTGAAGATGGCACTATGTTGGTGGTCAGCTAACTCCACTTGATCAAGACATGGAGGACTTCATTGACAGCCCAATAGAAGACATTGATATATGGGTAAACAATGAGCATCTGTCAATTGTAAAGATAAGAGGCATGTGTAGCTTACAACAATTGAGATTGGACCTGCAAAATGATGAAATTGAACTGCCCACAACATTCTGCTTTCAAGTAAATGGTAGAAAGGTAACTATTATGCCTAAAAGTCTCTTGTTCTCTTATTGGTTCTTTATTTAACTTTGACTGTTTTTGTAGGTATCAAAAAGGAATGAAAACAGGCTACAGTGCAAGGACATCTTGGATGGCATTGTACATTTGGTGCCTTAAACATCCTTCAAGGCAATTTTGTAACACATGCCCTGCGAGGATCTTATTTTGTATCACATGACCTACAAGGATCTTATTTTGTATCACATGATTTAAAAGGATCTTTATTTTGTTATTGAAATGCAACTTTTTCAAACATCCAATGATTTGATTTTGTAACAGAGTCTTAAAACAAGTATTCAATTTCAAATATTTGCACTTACATACAAGGGTCCATACAAGGGCCAATTGGTTACAAGTGGGCTATAGAATAGACAATTGGATACAATAGAGAACTGAGAAGCTTGATACAAGTGGGCTACAATAAGCTAGAATAGTTTTTTGGCAGGAGTTTTCCTGTCCCTAGGGGACTTCCTTAATGGGGTTGGTGCTTTTGCAGGAGATTTTCTTTTTGAAGTGGGCTCTTTTGTCCTGGGAGATTTTCTTTTTGAAGTGGGCTTGACTGGAGGGCTTGAAGGCTGCTTCCTCTTTCTCTTATCATCCATCTCTTCACTTGCCTTTTCCTGCTCACCACTCTCTTCTTCATCTTCCAGCTTTGCTTTCCCCTTCTCTTCAACATCATCATCTTCAAATACCTCTTGCAGTTCTCCATTTGCTTCAATCATATACTTGATAATCCTTGCTCTTGTCAACCATAGCACTCTCTGTTGATCTATACAAGGCAATAGAAAGCAAGTTTTAGGAACAATAAAATGAGAAAAAATACAGCTGGCAAATATGAAATATGCTATACTTCTATATCCTGATTGTCATTGCAGTATATGAAGTCCAAGAGGAGCTTGGCATTTGTCAATACCCTCCATCCACATGAATGGCTTTCAGGCTGGATTGGAACATGCAATTCATTACATGTATTTTTGGGAAAAAATCTTTGAGGATAATCCATTGAAGTGAACAAAGCATAAAGAATTCCAACCTTCACCACTACAAAATGGATGTCATTCAGCATCTATAAATCTTATAGTAGCACTATCCAAAATTCTTTATAAATGAAGTTCTACTTTACTAAAAGTATGTGCTTATGGTTTACAAAATGTGACTGCTGCTATACTTACAATTTTGCTTGACCATGTACTCCAGCAAGAGAATTGACAAAGTAGCATTTTCTTTTCACAATATCAATTGCAATTAAACTCCAATGTGAGCTATAAAAACAAGCCTCAGTTAGCCTTCTAACGTGAATTAGCAAATTCTCTTCACAAGGTGTAGGTAGAAAACTTACCTCTCATGATAAGGAATCAAGAAAAATTCACAGATTTCCAAGTCCACATGAGTCAACCACTTTGTGAGCTCTCTAATGTTTGTCTCTGTCCTGAGAAATTGGGAGATAGCAGGGTCTAAAATCTCCACCTTTTGTTGAAGGTCTGGCTCATATGAATGCATCATTAACCTGGTAAAGAGTTCTTGTTATATAAAGAGTTCTTGCTATAAACAAAAATACAAAGGAAAACAAAAACAACCTAAGGCATGTGATAAGGAGTGGAGAATTCATCTCCTTGGTCCAGTCCTTGAGAATTTCCAAGGTCTCAGAGTCAAGTGAATTGTAATCCTCCCTAGGATCCTCCCCACTGAATAGAGTGACAACAAAACCAGTAGGATTTACACTCCTCAAGAGGGGCACTGGCTGAGGTTCCAACAGGTCAAGCTCCTTTCTCTCTGCAATTTCCTTGTCTTACTTGGCTCTCTTTTTCCTTTCCTTTTCCTCTTCTTCAGTAATATCAAAAACTCCTACTTCAGGCTCCTTGGGCTTCCTCCATGGAGGAATGTTGAGAATATTGAATGCCTTTATATCATGCATAGGGACAGGCTCCAAAATTTTTGAAAACCTGTATGTCAGCCTCCTAAGAGTGATCATGTCTTTGTCCATCAGAGTAACCCTATGGGCATGAGCTGCACAAATATAGGCATCTTGGAAAATCTCAATCATAAAGTCCTCAGAAGCCTCCTGGATACATGCCAATGCAGTACTAGTCCACCTCATGGAAATCTTATACTCCTTTACAACTTGTCTGCACAGTCTCTGGAAGGGCAGTTTGGGAATTGCAAGATTGATGGCCTTTATGGCCTTCCTTATCTCTCTTAGACATTTGACCCCCTGCTTGAACTTTCTCTTTGTAAGGAGAGGCTTAAGCTGCACAGGCTTGGAAGCTTTCCTCTAATGTGTATCTTTCCTTTTGCTTGTTTTAGGGTCGGGTAGAGAAGAATCCTTCCTCTGAGATTTGGTCTTCTTTGTGCCAGCAGAGGTTGGTTTGCCAGGATCTTTAGAAGTGGATGGTTGGTTTGGTAAAGTACTAGCTGAAGCTTTGCTAGGCTTAGGAATCTCTTCTTCATCTTTGGATAGAGGCTCATCAACTTTCCTTGCAGTCTTCTTGGTCCTTGCCATCTTCAAAAGGAATAGGAATGATTGTTGCACAACAAACAACAAACATTAGTAACAAACAACAAACATTTTTTTCCTATTATGACACCCCGTGCGGGATAACCATAGCATTGGAAGTTTCCACCTTCCAAGCGGCTCGCGACCGAGTGACACCCCGTAGGCGAAATAGCAAAGCGAGGAAAAAGTTCACACATACAAAGATCGCGCAAGGGGTGACAGGGTGACGATTGTTCTTCTTGGTCCTTGCCATCTTCAAAAGGAATAGGAATGATTGCTGCACAACAAACAACAAACATTAGTAACAAACAAGCATTGGAAGTTTCCACCTTCCAAGCGGCTCGCGACCGAGTGACACCCCGTAGGCGAAATAGCAAAGCGAGGAAAAAGTTCACACATACAAAGATCGCGCAAGGGGTGACGGGGTGACGATTGTTCTTCTTGGTCCTTGCCATCTTCAAAAGGAATAGGAATGATTGTTGCACAACAAACAACAAACATTAGTAACAAACAAGCATTGGAAGTTTCAACCTTCCAAGCGGCTCGCGACCGAGTGACACCCCGTAGGCGAAATAGCAAAGCGAGGAAAAAGTTCACACATACAAAGATCGCACACGGGGTGACGGGGTGACGATTGTTCTTCTTGGTCCTTGCCATCTTCAAAAGGAATAGGAATGATTGCTGCACAACAAACAACAAACATTAGTAACAAACAACAAACATTTTTTTCCTATTATGACACCCCGTGCGGGATAACCATAGCATTGGAAGTTTTCACCTTCCAAGCGGCTCGCGACCGAGTGACACCCCGTAGGCGAAATAGCAAAGCGAGGAAAAAGTTCACACATACAAAGATCGCGCACGGGGTGACGGGGTGACAATTGTTCCAAGTGCGGGTAAAATTGGGTTGTGAAAGCGCCGCAAGAATCGGATAATAGCGCAGCAAGAATCGGGAAAAATTGGGCAAGAATGTGCTCGATTTGAGTGCTTCTCGGGCTTGTATAGGGCGCTATGCGCAACTCCCTAGGTGCACAACTCCCTAGTCGCATACTAGCCGTTGGGCACAAACTTAGAGGCGGAAACCGCTTGGCACACCCCCCGACGCGGCATTTTTGGCCATATAAACAACCTACCCAACCCACTTTTCCGCTCATTGTCCTTCACAAGGCTAAAAATAAAGCCTCCAAGCGACACCCCGCGACACCCCGTGCGCGAATTTTGAAGGTGTCGACCGCTTACCCAGTGGCACGCCGTAAGCGAATTTATTGAGTGCCAACTCTCTCCTCACCCTCACAGCTCGCATAGCAAGTGACACAATTTGTTGTAGTTCTTTCTTGCTTGCTTAGATTTACAACTTGCATACTTGTTTGTAAACCATTATTAGTTTTTTGCATTATTAAGGAAGGGTAGTTTATTGATATATTTTAGTCATAGAAGAAATATATTTCTTAATGTCATGTCTACTTCTTAATGTCTTGATGGACTTCTCTTTTCTCTTTCTCAGACATTTGTGGATTGTCCTAATGGATACAGAGGATATGCAAGAGACCGCTGATGAGAGGCTGATGTCTTTTCTTTACAAAGTTAATGAACTTGCAAGATTTCAAAGTGTCAAAGAGATTTTTAATGATGCCTTTGAGCTTCAACTACTTGTGGATGGCTTCTCCACACAAATTAGTGAATTGATAGAGATATATACAGCATTGACCAAAGATCACAGGCTTGATAATCTTGTTCACTTTCTTGATATATGCAAAGCAGGTAGCTTGGCAAGGACAGGTATTGCAAAGAAGTGTTCAAGCCTTCATCCAGACTGGAAAAAGATCATAAAGCCTTGCAAAATTTCATGGTAATATGCATTGCCAGTTGGTAGAGTATGACCTTGGACTTATCATTTTCTTCAGTGTACTCCCAACACCATAGGGCAAACAGATTCCAAAGCAGATTTCTCAGGCTGAGGAGGATCAGGAGGAAGAGGAGGAAGAGGAGAGGGAGATGGAGTTCCATGAAGAGGAAGAGAAACTACAAAGCATTGAGATGCTGGACATTGCAAAATTTAAAGCAGAAAACATCACTAAAGTGGAGAATGTTGACATTGAGGATGAAGATGTTGATCCTTTGCATTGCACAACAACATTTTCCACATACAAAGTTAACAAAAAGGAATATGTTTTGCTGAATGACATTCAACATCTTTTTGATCTAAGGGAAGTTTTGGCTGAGTGGGGATGTAATGACATAGGATTCATTGATTACTCTTCTTGCCCCTTAGCAGTCTTGGACACAGAGGCAGAAAATTTTATTGACAGCTCAAGTGTTGGAAAGCTTGTGCAGGACATTGTTCTGAGATATGAGCAACAGGGTGTACGTTTTGAAGAGGAGTTCAATGAGATCCAAAAAAGGCTTAAAATAGAGCATATGGGAGAGGAAAAGACCAGAGATTATGAAGTAAGGGCAACTAGATCCATTGATATATGGGAACCTGCCTTTTTTGAGGAGGATGAGTCTCCTAAGGTATGTTTATGACCATTTTGCTTTGTCTAATTAATGTGCCAAACAATTAACCAAGACATATTTTTGCAGATTGAAATACTGGACACAGACAAATTCCTTGGCAGGGGGAAGGGTTCCAGACCATTAAATTTAGGAAGGAACCAGAGCTTGGGACACTTTATTGGGAAGCTCAACAAAGAGACTGTCATTATATTCCATAACAAGTTTACAAGAGAACCATTGCTGCCAATGCTTGCAATTAAAGCACATGCAAAGGTTGTTGGTTCATATCAGCTTCCTCCAGGGTTAGAGAAGTTAATATTGGTGGAAAAGGAGGAAGCCATCAGAATTTTTGGATTCTTCCCTGGACTTATTGGTTCTAGAGCTGGTTATTTTGCCACAATGGCATCCTATGTGCTTGCCCACATCCTATGGGACCTCATTTCTTGATGTACCTTCAAGACCATGATCTTTGATGGCATTGTGGAGAGCTTTCCACTGGTTATACTTCACATTGGATGAACCCTTCTTGGCATTTACCTTTCCTAGTTTGCCATGAAACCCTAGGAAAGCTCTGGCCTTCACACCACCAACAAAGACCTTTCTAGGCACATTGTTTCCATTTGAAGATCTCTTCAGGTCTGTTTCAATCTTAACCTTATTGATAAAACCCTTTCAATACATTTCATTGCAGCATCTCTAGCTACTTTTGGCTGTAACTTCCAGGCAAACCCCACATACAAATGTACAATTTTCTCCACAATTCTGCAAAGAGCATGCAGAGTGCATATGTGGACATTAGCAAGTGGAATATTTAAAACTGCTTTGAAGTTTGGATCTTGAGTATGCCTATTGGGTGCTTTGTTCCAATTTGCAGGATACATTCTTTTGTTGATGCCATACAATACAGACAAGGGCTCTTTGCCATAGCTCCTTTGGAGACATTGTACATACATTTAAGGGTTTTAAGGTCTCATCCCATGTGCCATTCCACCCTGTAACTTCCAAACCCTTCAACTTCAAGCTCTTCCCCTAATTCTTGTGCATTAATGACTTCGGGTATTGTTGTTTGATGGAAAACCCAATCCAGAACATCAAAGTCTTCACTCTCTACTTCAAAAGCACCTAGCCACCAGACATTCTTCTCCGATTGCATGCTGAAGTACTTGGTATCCTTCGGTTTCAATGCTCTGTTCATTAAAGTTATGGAAATCCTCTCAATTTTTCTGTTCTTAACAATCTCGCAATCATCAAGCTTTATCACAAAACTGACAACACCATTTGCTTCTGTATGCTCCAGCTCATAGAATCTGATCATTTCCTTCTGAAGTGTCTTCAAGTCAAGGAAAATATTATTGAACTCGTCAAATTGAAGATCCCTATTTTTACCATGATAGGTACCATGAATGTGGTGAGGCTCACCCAACATCTCCATTATCCTCTCATTGATCTTTTTCCTTGCCTGCTGCACAATGGATGGCTTTGGAAGCAAAGAGGACCTGACTTTACATTGCTTTAACCTTGAGTTCACATTTCTAAACAGCTTGCTATAACCATCTCTGCTAATGCCTACCTTATCCATATTATATTGCACATCCTCCTTGTCCAAGCAAGAGCTCTACAAAAATCCCTCAATGCACTGCTCCTTTGCCTTGTTAAACTTCTTCTCTGTGAAAATCTTTTTGGCAACCTTGGGAGGTAAAACATCACAATAATGTTTAGCTGCCATTTCCATGTTTGATGCAGAGTTTGGTTGTAGCAAAGTCCTAAATCAAAAGGTACAAAATTAACTGATTATTGATCTTGTCCAAATGACACCAACAAAATAAACAAACAGTGATCAACTAAATTAAATCATTTAATAAAGAATAGCTGCAATAGGGTCTTAATAACAACCTAACAAAAAGATTAACAACCTAACAAAGAAAAGTAACCTACGCATATTAACAAAGAATAGTAGCAACTTAACAATATAAAATAAGCATATATACCTTGCTGCTCTGATTCTTCTGCTGCAACCTCCTCCGCCACGTCTCAAGGCTTCAATGTTCTTTGACTTCTTTTCTCTTTGTCTGTTTCCTAACATTGTATTCTTTCTTCTAGCTTGTTTGAGTTGAGTTTGTAGCTTTTCGTTGCTCTCTTTACATTCCTCAAGCTGTTGTTTAAGAGTATTTATCATTTGTTTGGCCAAATGATCTTCTAACTTAAGAATATCTCTCTCTACCGCAAGACTCTGTGTATAACCCAGCAACCCTCTTTGACCATCACCCACAAATTTTATCAAAGATGAACAATTTGATAATGGGGGAGTGCTCTTTGTCATTGGGTCCACTGGATACAATCTTCCATCAGTCCAGAGATCAATGTGTTTTTTTTAATCTTGCCGCATTGCTTCAAATATGGACGAGGACACCTCTGCACATTTGTTTCTCTTGCGCACTGGACAATATTCTTCATTTAGCTCAATGTGTAGATGGTATAAGCTTCTCTTCTCCATGGAAGTCTATTAACAGTATTTGTTAGAGATAGTACTATAGAGAAAAGCTCTGCAGATACGAGGAAGAAGACGACACAGAAAGGTTTGTTTCAGCAAGTGAAATTTTGAATTTTGGGCCAGAACTGACGTTTTCGTTAGTTTTGGAGGGAGTATTTTTTAGAATACTAAAGATTCTAGAAAGATTTGACAATGACATGTTTCCCCGGAGGTAAAAAGGACGCAAACTCACCTTTTTACAAACATTTCACTATTTTTTAAATAAAGTATATATTCTCTCTCTACATATTCTTACAGGGCACAAAAGTGACCTCAAAATTCCCCTAATGCTGAAGCAACAAACAAAACCATATGCACGGTCCTTACGAAGATTGTATCTGAGTCGAGAACTGACTAGGACCAGAAGTTGCATTCAACATTATGGGCATATAGGGTAGCATATAAAACATCAATAGGAACGACCCCATATAACATGGTTTTTGGGCTAAATGCTATCTTACCAATAGAATTCTTGATTTCAACCTTAAGGGTGGCTAAGGATCTAGAGTGGACAGGGCACGAGCTTTCTGATAGAATAGATGACCTAGAAAAGCTAGACGAGCTTCGCCTAAAAGCAGTACCTTCTATCTACGCTCAAAAAAGGCGACAAAAGGAATTTTTTGATAAGCATGTGCGGACTAAAGAGTTTAAGGTTGGGGACTATGTCCTAGTTTACACTCTGAAACAGCATGCTAAGAAGCTTAAAAAGCGAGGGATGGGACCTCTGGTGATTAAAGATCTATCACCAAGTGGAGCCGTCAAGCTTGCTACATTAGACGGAGAAGAAATGCCCAATTGGATTAGTGGATGCAAAGTGAAAAAGTATCTTTTGCCGCTAACCCAAGACATGCGTCTCAAAATACATCAAGAAAAGTTGCGTGTCCAGAAAAAGAAAATGATTTTGGAAGAAGCGCAAGCCGAGGCGAAGGAAAGAATGGAGAAAAGAAGACTACTACGTCAGAAACAGCGCAATGAAGGAGCAATACGAATAAACGCAGTCAGTATAACAGAAATGGATAATGACAAAGAAGAACCCATCATTGAATGCAAAGTAGGAACCAACCAAATCAAAGCCAGAGCACTATTGGATTCAGGAGCTCAAACTAACCTACTTTCACTCAGTTTGTATAGACAATTGACAAATGACACTAAACTACAAACTGCCAAGCAAGAGTTAAAGAGTTACTCTGAGAATTCAATCAAAACTGTCGGATGCACAGTTTTACATATACAAATTAACCAGTATGTGTATCCTCATATGTTTTACGTGGTTGAAGACCAAGCTACACAACATCCATTATTGCTAGGACAACCATGGCAGAAGCAATACAATGCAATGATTGACTGGAGTTCTAAATCAGTGCTTATCAAATACGAAGGTGAAAGTCAATCAATTAAGTTCACCAAAGGATCAGAGACAACTCCAAAGGAAGAATCCAAGAACAAAGGTAAACAACAACCAGAGAAA
This sequence comes from Adiantum capillus-veneris, assembly GCF_014529385.1. Lineage (NCBI taxonomy): Eukaryota > Viridiplantae > Streptophyta > Polypodiopsida > Polypodiales > Pteridaceae > Adiantum > Adiantum capillus-veneris. The sequence goes on along the minus strand of NC_140951.1, from coordinate 38,286,445 downwards.
AAGAAGAAGCAATGGCAACCAAAAGTTTCTATACAACTGGATTGCTCTTCGACGAGGAATTCTCAACAGTGGATAAGGAAGACAAGCAATAATATAATAGCTCAACCTTGGGAAAAAACGGAGTCAAAGTTGGTATGGAGACCAAAAAAGGTTGTGCCAGAGAACACAAAGGTGGAAAACAGAGTCTTCAATACCAGACAACAGAGTGATTCCAGACAATCAAGGACAGTGAAACAGATCTGGATTCCAAAGAAGTTCATGACGGCACAAAGCTATAGCAAGCAAATTTGGATCCCAAAGATTTGTAAACAAAAACTCCCTTCAGTACAATCAACGGAAACTCTAGGTATTTCAAGTCGAGGAAATCAACACAAAAAACAAAGCAGGTTTGGGTCGCAAAGAGTTTGTGGCAAGCACAAGTGAAGCGGAAGCAGATTTGGATTGTAAAAAAGAACAACAAAGTGAAGAAGAATCCATCTACTGATTCTACTACCGAAGTGCCAAAACCAATCCAAAACCCGACCACCAATCCTTCAATCAAACAAAGAGCAGCTTTATTGGAAAGACTGTTGTATCATCGCTCTACAATTGCATTGGGAACTTATGACCAAAACAACTACAATGCTTCGCCCACAGACACTTCATAGTCGTCCGGGAGGACTCAGACTAGGAGGGCGGGAGGTATACAGGTATACAAGAGTTACAAAGCAGCTACAAGCGCCAAAAACAAAGAAAAACAAAAATTATATTACAAGGGCAGTGTCTTACATGATTTTGTAATTTTTATGTTTGATTGCGGATATTGATAATATTTATGCCCTTATATACCTTGTTTTGCAACAAGAAGAGATCAAATGATGAATTTGGGTCTCTAGACGTGTAAATATCACTAAATAAGAGTGTTTTTGGAGCTAAAAAGTGGAAAAAAGTGGTAATCCAACTCCAGAAATCACAAATAAGTGTATATTCATATACACAGGGTTACCAGCTATTTATCGTGTATGTTTGGAATTTTTTGGCTTCAATTTGTTGTTTTCCTTTATTTTTTATGATTTTCTTAATAAAAATAAAAGAAAAATAAAAAAGCAGGTGAAACGAGATCAGAAAAAAGAAAAGAATAGACGGTGATGGTCCTAATGACAAGGGCAACCCATGGTAAAAATTGGGTACAATTCTGAAAAAGTTGCGGAAAGCCCGAAATGACAGAATTTTGGCAAAGTGGACAGATTTCTCAGAAACAGGTCAAACGGAGTCCAAATTGAGAAATTTCAAATCCTAAAGTGCATTTCACGATGAGATAGGAGCACATGTCAAATTTGGTAACAAGTGATCCGGGAAGTCCGAAGTTAAGTATTTTTCACTTCACTTTCAAGCTCATTTCCACTATTACCTTCTTGGAGAGAGCAAAGAGCACACAGGAGCATCCAACCTTCTACAGCCTTCTACGACTGCTACGAGAGCTCAGAGGACACCAGACATGAGAGGTAAACTCGTTGCCATAAGCTTTTGATGCTTATCGTTAACTTTTGTCGCGAAAACTGACCAAAACCAAGAAACAAGAGCAGACGGGGAATGGGGAAGAATGCTAGGTAGGGGCACAAACGCCTAACCAAACCTTGCAAGAACTTATAGATGGGTTACCCTAGTATAGAAGATGGGTTTCTAACACTCAAAGCTCGAGAAAGAACGAATGAAAAAACCCTAGGTCAACAGAGCCTGCAAGAGGCAAATAGGAAAAAGTTGTCGAAACAACACAAAACTTCTCAGGAAGCTTAACAACATCGAGGGCAATGCAACCATGGAGTATCTCCAGGTTTGGACCACCAAAAGTGGGTCAAAACAACCGATTCGGCTACGGACACACAAAGCGTCATTTTGGCATAACGGCTGAAATTGACGACCGAATGAAATGAAACTTCACAAGCAACTTCAAATATACATGGATGACTTATGTTTGCAAGCAAAACCCAAAAGAAAGCTGATTCACTTACCGATGGTGAAAAAGACGCTTTCGGGCAACCAAATGGAGAAAGATGGAGAACGGGGAGCCAAAGTCAAGTTCAACCAAATAGATGGCTTCACAACATATCCAATGAGCTGGAAATGCAACTCTCGAGAAGAAAAGTTGAAGAAATTCAACTCCAAGGCAAAAAAACGACTTCGGAGACTGAAATGCCTATAAGGGGGCTTTTTAGCTAAACTAATGACTTTTGAAGTTGAAAACTAGTTAGCAGGGCTTAGGGCACTAGCACAAAGCATTCTTTGCACAAAAAGACCAACATTTCAAGAAAAGACATCATACGCGTATGATGTCTCACAGCATGAATTTCACATCCATTTCAACATTTGAGTGCATAGCCTCATTCCACATGTTAAATCACATCCTATGAACCAAGAATCATGAGAATTGGAGTTAGAAAACCCAAGGAAAACCAAAAAGACGCAAAGTAGGCCATAAAATTGATTTTTGGTCCTAATTTTGTCAAAATAACTCCAAACTCAATGAAACTTTGTAGGATTGTTGATTAACACATCTACAAGCTATCTGGAACCAAAAAGCACCATTTTGACACAAAAGACATCATACGCGTATGATGTCTATTTGCACTTACAGAGCCAAAACTGCTCATTTGTCATCATACATCCATTGTATATATCTAATACATGCTACATATGAAATTTGGAACCATTTGGTCAAGAGGATCACCCCATTAGCCCAATTGAAGGAAAATCCTTCACCTAAAGCCTATTTTTGGCCCAAATCCAACATACTCAAGTCCAAACCAAGATTTGAGTAGATATAGTCCTTCACTAGTACATGAGGAGTCCACAGAACCAATCCCATGAAAAATTGATGAAAAAGACATCATACGCGTATGATGTCTCCAGAGCGATTTTTAGCCCAAAATCTATCCAAAATTCATAAATCCATTGAATAAGCCTATCTAAAGCCAAATCCAAGCTTATAGAGAAATTTGGTCCAAAAATACACTAAAAGACATCATACTCGTATGATGTCTCACTATGTGATTTTGGCACCTCAGGGCTTCAACCACCAAACAGAAGTTATCTACATGCCATTTGAAAGTGAACCACCAAGTTTTATCCAATTTGGATCATAAAATCCAAATCCCTTTCAAAATTTTGCCAAGAGCCGGAACTAGACTAAACTGGCCAAAACTTGACCAAATGGTATCCAAACTCAAATCCAAGCATATGATACTCATGTATACACTATCAGCTACAAGCACAACCAATATGAAGTTATTTTGACACAAAAGACATCATACGTATATGATGTCTCCAACATGATTTTGAGCCCATTTTGCATATTTTTTCACCTACCTTGCATCCTTAGGCCCTGAATAGCTCATGTTTCAATTTTCAAGTCATTTGGATAGTTAAAAGCTTCATTTCGGCTTTCAGTACTAAAAAGACGCTAACTTCTGAAATTGGAGTTACAGGATCCATGGATTCCACCAAGTTATCAGCAACGAAGAGAAAAAGACCGACAATCAAAGATGCTCTTGCAGAAGCGGAACCCTTTGACATTCCAGCAGAAACCCTCAAGCCAACCAAAACTTGGGTGGAGGAAGCAGTATTGGAGAAAGAGGGAATAAAGATCTACCAGGGGACTTTCAGAGATCCTCAAGGGCAAGCGGTGGATGTACCGATGATCCCACAGGAATTGGTAAATTATAGCAGGTCAGAAGACATCAGCAGGTACCTGGAAAGGGCAGACTTGCACAGTTTCTTCACCTCGAGACCATCAGGTGTGGATACAAGAAGAGTGTACGAGTTGGCAACATCCATTCAGAAGGATGGGAAAGCCACATTGACAGCCATGGATGGAGAGAAAGTAGAAGTACAGATCACTCCACAGCTCATTGCAGACGCATTGAAGCTGCACAACAAAGGGAGCTCTGTCAAGGAAAGAAGGGAGGCCATAGAGGTCTATGGATCCAAGAAACAGAATGCAACCTATGGAGATATGGCGGACCAAAGAGCGGCAACCCTTTGCCGACTGTACAACCAGTTTCTCCATGTTTGCAGTAAAAGACCGCAAAAGTATACGACACCACCCCATGCCCATTGTGACCACCATCACATGGGCATTAAAGAGCAATATGCCAAAAGAGGTGAATTACGCTCAACACATCCACGAGCAAGTAATTTCCATGTACAACGAGAAGCCAAGGTACATAGGAGGAGCGGAAATTCTGACAAGAATAGCTTATGAAGCTATTGGAGCTAGAGATCAGTGGCCAAAGGTTCCCTCCCAGAATGAGTGGCTTAGAGAAGCCGACGAGGAGGAAGAACAGCCCGAAGTATCCAAGAGGGCGTCCACAAGAGCACGCCGGAAACTAGAAATAGTTTCAGAACCTGAAGAGGAGGTGGACGAGCCGCTTATGAAGAAAGTAAAGAAGAAGGGTGCTCCCAAGCAAACCAAAAGTCAGAAAATGGCAAGAATGGAAAGACTAGTGGAGCAGTTTAGAGCAGAAAGAGCTCTAAAGGGTGACTTTGAAGAAAAGTGGGTGCTAGACCCCACCAAAGTCGGAACTAGCTCAGCCAGGTCACATGTTGATCAATACGATCGATATATTAAAGCTTATGAGGAGTCAGAGGCTATACTGGAGCAGCAACCTGTCGAGCCATACACTGAAGAGGAGGTACAGCTTTTAAAAGCTGAGCTGAAAAAGGACGACAAGGGGAAAGGGAAAGTAGATGAGTCTACTAAATCTCAAGAGAAAGACGAGCAAGCCGACAAGGGGAAAGCCAAGGAAGCTGAGGACAGATACCCCTCTATGATTGATGTACCAAGCCCGAAGAAGACGAAAAATATCGTGGAAGAGACCACAATAGAGATGGGCACAGATGATTTGGAAAAGCCGAAGGCCGAGACCAAAGAAAAGGAGATAGATCCAGTTCAGCAAAAGAGAAATGATTATGAGGATCTGGTAGCGATAGGATACACTGAAGCAGAGGCCCTTGAGGCAGTTTATGGGATCACCCTACAAAAACAAGATGATCGGAGAGGGACGGAGGAAAAAACAAAGAGTACAAAAGAGAGTGAAGAGAAACTGGACGAACAGAACGTACTAGAAGAGCCGAAGCCAGTGGAGGTGGTGGCAGAAAGAGCTTTAGAGTTGACAGATGAAGATGAAAAAGACATGCACATGGTGCATGAACTGCTAGGCAAGATCAAAGAAAGATCCAGGGCAAAGGAAGTAGAGATTGAGACAGCCAAACAAAGGGAAGCAGAGTTGCAGAAGAAATTAGAGAATGCTATGACTGAATCTGAAAGTCATAAAGCATCACTCTATGACGCGGAAAACGAGAGAGACGGCTTGATACTCCAGCTAGCCGAGGCTTCAAGAGAGGTAACAAGTGCACAGGAAGCAAAGGAGAGGATAGAAGATGAGTTGGAGGCAGCCAAGGATGAGCTCATTGAGCTAAGGGAAAGAGTCGAGCTCCAAGAAAGAACAATCACTAGACTCAGGACTACCCCTAGAGCTAGCAGAGCAGGAACCGAACAAGAGGGAGTTATCATACCAGCTTTAGAAGACCAAATCCGAAGCTTACAAAGAGAGCTGAGATTAGAGCAAGTGCAAAGGTTGCACATTGCGGAGGGATCATTGGCCGCAGAGGAGAGGCTCACATTAGAAAATCAAACACTACGGACAGAGAATGAGGCCCTCCGCAAACAGCTCCAAGATCTACAAGAGCAACAAAGAAGAGAGACAAAGACACCACACGAAGAATCAGGTGGAGCAGCCATAGAGCTACCAAAAACTGGAGAGGCAACCACAATTGAAGATCCAGCCCCAGCTCAAGAGGTGGTCTCGACTTCAGGAATCTCTGAAGAAGAAGAACAAAGGCTCCATGACCAAATAGAAAAGTCAGCAGAGGAGAGTGCCAAGGCGGAAATGGAATGGGAGAGGAGACTCCTCATTTCCATTAGACTTCAAGGATTAGACACAAAAGTGCTCCATGAAGAGTGGATGCAACCCAGCCTGCCTTTCCCTTTGATGAAATTTGAAGTGCTAAAGACGAAAAAAAGAATAGAGGAGGAGCAGTATGTCGCTCTTTACGAAGGCGACATCACAAAGGAGGAACAGTCAAAGAGGATAGTAGATTCACAACCTAGATGGAGGAAAGGTTGGCTGAACAAATACCCAGCCTACCTCATCTACTTGGTGGAGGCACCAAAGGAGATTCGGGAGAATGTAACCTTCTGCCCGGTGCCAAGAGTCAGAAACTGGAAAGAGCATGGCAAGATTGCAGAAAAGAAGCCAAATTGGCTTAATTATCCCAGGATGCCAGGACCAAAGGCAGGAGAGAGAATAGGTAAAGCCTACATGGTGAAAACCCTAACGGGCACCATCAAGCTCTTTACTGGCTCTCCTGACCTTTCGTGTCAGATGCTCAAGAAAATCTGCAGGACTCTCTTAGCTTGCATTGAAGTGTTGAGCCAGCAGAGGATCACACCCACATTTTTGCTCACACTCATCATTTTTGTAACCATTGATTGTAATAAATGTCTTTCCGACATTAATTTTGATTTGAGCCATTCATTAAGTAACGGGACTCAATTGAGTTTCCAGCTTGTAATTCCGAAGTAATTTCACTTGCTGATGTAATTAGTTAGAGATGTTCTCACCTCCAAGGCTGAGGTATATAAGCCAAAGTTTTTGTAACCTAAGGGGGATTCAGATTATTAATCAAAGTGAGTTTTTGAGCGTCGTGACTGTGTCTGAGAGAGAGTGAGAGAGAGAGAGAGTCTTATCTACTTGCTACGCGAGCTACGGAGCCGCCATTGGAGAAGCGACACCGTCATTGTGTTAGCAACGGCGAGAGCTACGCACAGATACCAAGAGTGCGCGCTATCGGCTTCTATGTGTGGTAAGTTCCTACGAGCTTCGGTGTGAGTTTTCTTCCAACTCGTGTGTCGGAATGGAGCGTGCAGCATATCTATAGAACCACAACGAGTAGAGCTACGCATTACTACCATCGGGGTCAAGTTTCGGTCACCTGTATTTTTCGGCCTGTCTTCATACGCGTTTACCGCACGGAGTGATTATAGGTTGATTTTGCAGTTCAAGTCTTTAGGGTGTTGTTCTTACCTAGTGTATAGACTTCCCCTTGAGTTTGAGATCGATTCAATGATTCTAGATCCTGTTTTGTATAGCATTCGTTCGTAGTACGGATTTCAGTCACTTGCGTATTTTAGAACTTAGATTTGATTTCCTTAGTAGTGATTGTCATTAGAAGGTCGAGTAGGTGATTTGACACCCACCTAGTTGTTTCCATGCGCCTGCGGGTCAAGCTCCGTCCTCGTCTGACAAATTCTGTTGTTGGTTGAGTTCTCGCTATTTAGCTTCCGCTAGCGGCGTAACCGCCTTAACAATACTTTACAAAGCAGGGCTCAACCGGATGGTGAGGGTTGCCCTAAGCCAATCATCTAAGCTATTCCTTTTACTTACCACATATATTATCTCCTTGATTCTTGAAAAATCTCTGAGAAGCTAGGCACTGAGAGGTCGCTATCAAAGACATGATAGTTCCTGGCCTTCTAAATATTACTAAAAAAATAGTATCTGACAGTTTGAGTATAAATTGGAAGTGCAAAACTTTGAAATTGTTTGCCAGCAAGGCACAAATCCCTCTTGAAATACCCTATCTTCCATGTCCTTTGTATCGATTTTCACAACTTGCTTGCAAGGCCTCTAATAGCCGGGCATTCCAAGAAAAGGTGGCCGAGGTCTTCGCTAGCCAATCTACACCATGAACATCTATCATGTCCGATACCACGCGCTTAAATCTTGGCGATTGTTGGCAAGGCCCCCCACAGTACCTTCCACAAAAATATCTTCATAAATTGAAGCCACTCTGGATACCATATGTTCTTTGTGACCTCTACAGATCAAGCCTCAGACCATTGCTTCTTCCACTGCTTGTTTAAAGGGGCAAACCAATTTTTTCTCATGAATTAACACTTGGTAGATGCCCTTGGTATGGGGTTTAGAGAATCGGCTACTCATGGACCATTTCCAAGCTTTCCACTCAAAAGTAGATTCAAAGATCAGCATCAGAACATTGTCCATGCCTTCTACAACACATTTGACAAGTATCTTCTCAATGCCGTTAAGTTGAAATGGGGAAGCCACCTCGTCAAAGACCAGCACTTTCTATTTCTATCACAAAAGTGGCATGGTCATTGGAGTCCTTTATTGTTCATCCTTCTTGCAATTTCTCTCCAATAAGGATTCAAGATAACTCCAGCAGCTTTAGACAGTTAGGAGGACCAGTGCAAAATGGGATTTTGGAAGTATTTGGTTAGTTCACCCCATTCTAGTGCCCTTGTTGCTCTATTGCACTTTCACACTAGCTCTCTCATGCTGCCACTCAGTCTTAAGCAAGCCCACCCCGGGGCTAAAAGTTTGTTGTGCCCCTCGATCCCTTTTCACTGACCACCTTCATCGCAAAGTTTTGCCTTGTCAATCATATCCTTGGTCATGATAGCCCAAGACTGGTCTTGAGTTTTGATTGACACCACAAACTTGGCACACACGGCCTCAACATGAACAACAGGGTTGAGAATTCCAAGGGCACCTTGGACCAACGGTTGAGTGATACCTTCCCATTTTGCCCATTTCCACAATGCTGAAGCTTTAGTGTTGTTCCTTCATAAGAATCTTTTAATTGGTTTCAAAAACTCCTTCCAATTACATTTGGCTATTTTGAGGAGTGGGTTGGTGAAGGCAATAAAAGGAAGCATAAATGAATTGATCACTTTAATCCGACTCTGGAAGGGAGGCAACACATACTCACACCTTCTCATTTTCCTATGAATCTTCTCAAGGACCCACTCGAACCTTTTTTTTTGGGTAACGTCCACCTCTAAGGGGGGCCCTAGATGCCTCAAAATCCTACCTTTAGACACAATCTCCCCTGACCAGACCAATGGGTCAAATGGGTCATTTTCCATCAGGGAGATCATTCTAGACTTCTCAATACTAGACTTTGACCCAGAAGCCATGACAAATGTCTACACAATATCACGGGCCTTCCTGAGTACCTGAGGGCATGCTTTCAAGAGGAGGAGGGAGTTGTCCTTAAACATCTTGGCCAGGAGCTGGTTGTTATCGGGCAAAGCTAACCCTTGTACACAATCCTATCATAAGCATTATCCAAATCTAGCTAAAGCAAAATGCACTCTTGCTTTGTAAGGCTGCGTACTCAATGCCAACAATTACTGTCAAGATGTTTTCATGTATTGACCTTCCTTTGATGAACTCATGTTGATGAGGGGAGATGACTCTGTCAAGGAGGGGGTCCATTCTATGAGGGACTGCCTTGGCAATGATTCTGTATGCTACTAACATCATAGTTATGGGACGCCAACGCTTAAGCTACGAGTAGGAAACATGTTTCAGGATAGGCTTGATAAGCCCTCTTTTTAAATTGATATCTAAGGACCCCTTGACTAGAGCCTGGTTAGCCTTCTCAAAACTCTCTAAAGAATTTAGTGGTCAGCCCATCCCAACCAGGGGATTTCTCCTTGCCAAGAGCTTGCAATGCAAGCGAGCATTCATCTTTAGAGAAGGCTATCTCAAGACGATTGGCTTTAGGTTGAGAAACTTTCATGTTGACACTCTCAAACAAGGTTTCTTTGGCTTCATCCACATCTTACGAGCGGGTCTCTGGTTGGCCAATGATTTGTCTAAGGTGATCGAGCACCATCCTAGCCATTACGCCTTGGTCTTTGTAGCATTCCCATTCTCATATAAGAGCGAGTAGATGGATCCGCGACTCTTCTTGATTTTTAGGGCCCTTAAAAGATGTGCTTTATTAGCGCCCTCTAGCTAGAGGAAGGTCCCTCTAGATATCAGTCTCACCCTCTTGACCTCTTCGAGCTACTGCCCAGCAAAATTGGCTTTTACTTCCAGCCACATTTTGTGATCTTCTTTGGAGGCCAGCCAATAAGCTTTTTTGGAAGTTAGAACTAATCACAAGTTATTTCAAAATTTTTATTGAACTCTCTCTCTCTCTCTCTCTCTCTCTCTCTCTCTCTCTCTCTCTCTCTCTCTCTCTCTCTCTCACACACACACACACACACACACACACACACACACACACACACAATTTATTACATCTAAAAATATTGCTTTCTTGAGGGCACCGTAAAAACTTTACCATTTTTATGTTTATTAAATTTATCTTTTCTTATGAAAAAGAACTAAAATGTTTTTTTGCTTTTTTTATTTTTTTGTTTTCATTTTACTTCCTTCTCATTATATTTTGTTTCAAAATGATGATGTGCAATGTGCACCTTTCACATTATTAAGTTGGGCCCTTTGTAATATGCAAACCATTTGTGATTATATATGTATATAGATAATCTAATTTTATATTAAAACACAATAAAAATTTGATGTGATTATAAGCACATATTTAAACTTACTTTCCCTCATCTCCCCTTCACTTAGTAGGCCTTCGTGCCTCCTCACCTTGTTTAGCATGTTGGAAAAGGCTTTAGAGAGAATGTTGGACGGATACGCCGCGACGGATGTCAGCATAGAGAGAACTCACCTAATATATAATGTCAACTGAGGACAAAGCTCGACCCGTAGGCGCGTGGAAGCAAGCAAAGGGTGTCAACCTCTACTCGACCGACTAATGACTACTTCCTACAGAGATATCAAATCTACATGCCATCGGTTCTGTGAATGTGAGAGTCTCCTATGATGCTACCGCAAGCCAAAAGCCCGTTAGACGTTCTCGAAACGTTATGAAACTTGAGGGATATGCTATCAACACCAATAGGCCACTCTCCCTAAGGTCCGTGACCAAAAAACCTACCCAATACCCTCCGTGCAGAAAACGAGTAGGATGTCTGGCCGCTTTTTGCAGGTCGACGTTTTTGAAAACTAAAGTGCCTAATGTGTAGCTCGACTCGCTCTGATCGCGTGGATATGCTGAAATGCAAAAACGAACAACAATTACTCACCAAAACTCCAAAAGTAGCTCGCGGGTGAATCTGCAAAAACACAGACGAACGTGCGTGATGTAAGCATCAACGCGTAGCTCTCCTCGTGGGCAACACACTGCTGCTCTCCGTTTGCGATTCCGACCACCGTAGCTCTTGTAGCACACACACACACTCTCTCGCAGTCTCCCAACGACACAGAAGATCATATTATTAGAAGTCCCTTTACAAAGCTTTAGGTTTTGGTTTATATACTAAACCTTAGAAAACCTAATGTCCGACCAAAATGACCTGATTTGTCCCTAGGCTTCTATAGAGCTTAATTACAACACTGTGAGCTGGCTTCGCTCATCCAACAAGCATCTGTGGCCTAAATATAATTGCCGACTTAAAATATGAAGTTCCCATAAACATTACAAAAGTGGCCGTAATGGCTCAAAATAATAATAACGGGATATTCGATGATGTCCATGAGCTTGTATCTTCACATTACAACATCCATCTTCGTCTTCATCACTTCATCGGTATCTTTATTTGGAATCTTTAGAGAATCTTTGAGGAATCTTTATGGAATCTTTGTGGAAGCGTTGTTGAAAGGTTGACCTTTCAACACTCTCCCCTCCGAAGTCTTGTCGTCCCCGACAAGACCCTATGTCTGCATTGGCCTTGACAAGTGCTTCATGTTTCTGTGTTGGTGGCAGCTTTTTTTGTTGCAGTTGCTTCTACCAGATGCTTTGTATGTTGTAGAGGTACCTTTTTCTTGTACATGTAGTGTAGTTGAAGCCATAGCTCTCCCCCTCCGATTGGTTGTTGTAGTGTGAATAGGTTGAGTGAGGTTTGTTGTTGCAGCAAGCCTTTACCGTGGCAGCTCTGTATTGCTTGTTCTTTGGGTGTCATCCTGCATGTGTACCTGTAAACTTGAAGCCTTTTTGAATTTTTTTCTGGGCCGCTTCCCTTTGATTTTCTAGCTTATGAGCATGTAGTTGTTTGGGGATGTCGTTGGTCTGCTTTTTTGTGTTTATATAAGAAAAATAGTAAAAATAAAATGTGGTGTATAATACAAAATGAAGGTCTTGGATACCTGGATAAGACTAAAGGGAAAAACCCAGTGGGAAAAAAATGCCTTTAGTCACAATTAAATGCCAGGCTATATGTACTTATGTATTGATGTAACCGAGTTTTGTTGAGTTAAAGTACTTATGGCCGTATGGCTACTATTATTGACCGGATATACATTGGATAAGTGTTAGTAGCTTGAAGTCAGAGTCGTTGTTGTTGAGCAAATGCTTATGAAACCTGTTACCACTTTGTCATCGTCATTTTGTTGTGTAAGTGCATGAGTGGAACACAAATCGTGTCAAATGCAAATGTCCAATGATGGGACATTATATATGATTGCACAGGTAGATGCATGGGAAACAATATGCGGTACGAGAGGAGTTTGAATGGGTGCTTCCAGGAGTGAACATAGCTAGAAAAGCAAAAATATATTTGACTTCAAGAGCTGCCGTTACTCACAAGAAGGGTTTTTGTCGACGAGGTTTTTTTCACTCTCCTCACTGTGTTCATGTGCGTGAGTGTTTTCTGGACTACTTTGCCACTCCACCATTTAAAATGGTAGACTTTGACTCTTATGCTCACCTATCCAGCATGAGCGACCCCATTTTACAATATGCTCAACTCTTCCAGCTTGAGCTATAATCTACATATATCTTGACTCATAGATCACAAAAATATTAAGACATGAAGCTTGGGTCTAACGCTTGCTCATTTAGTGGCTCAGCTGCCCGACTCTTGACTCTTATGCCATGATTTTTATGGCGACTTGACTTACTCTCGGGAGCTTTCGACCAAGAATAGGCTTTGAAATTCAAAACTCCCATCCTCGAAGAGAGGATTTGTAAAGGACCATACTGGCAATATTGGTTTCTTTTGTCATACCTGGGTGACCTTGGTTGTCAAAATTTCTTTTTGTTGTTGTTGGTCCCTTGGTTCAGAAGATTGGCTCGCTCCATTCTCCGTAACACTTTGTCTATCATGTTTTGACATTTCTTGAGAGCTAGAGATGACTTCAATCTTCTTCGTTATGTGTTGTTCTTTTGGCACCCATTTGTATCTGCATCGTGTGATTAGCGTGTCTTTGCAGATATCCTTTACCTTGAGTGTGACATTGTCCTTGATTTTGCCTTCCGTGAAATTGCAATTATCTTCAAGCTCAAGTCGTCTGATTGAAGAATGTTTACCTGGCATCTTTGGTAGCCAGATTCTCCGATTTCCTTGATAGTAACCTTGTGCTTGAAGAATTGTAGATGTCACTTCCCATGATGTTTTTGATGTCGTATTGAGATGTACAAGAGTGCCATTTTTGGGATTATTTATCGATGAAGTCCTATGTTGGTATGAAGGCCAGTTGGATTTGAAATTTCCTGCATCCCTTTGGCGAGCCTTGTTGGTTGGTTTCCTTTGGCGATATAAATATGAGTTTTGTTGCTTTTGGGGACGCTTTTTGAAACCTTTATCCACCACCATATAAGCCGAGGTCTGTGGTTTTGGTAACCAAAGTTTCTTTTGACCCTCATAATAGCCTTGCTCTGCTAAGCTATAGTGGGAGGCTATCCATCCCATGTGTTTACCTTTCGTCAATTGGCTAGGCTCATTTACCCATATTGGGTCCTTGACCTTTATTTCCTCAGCTTTAATGTAGACCTTTGAAAACCTTTGGCGGCTGTGATCTCACAGTGTAGTGTATTTCGGTTGAAAGATTTTCTTTGGAGTCTGTCTTTCATGTGGAAGCATGTGGTCAGTTGATATAGAAGCTCTATCTTGAACTTTTTTTGGTTGGATTGAAGACTCTGATTTAAGAGGATGCGTGTGTTGGTAGGACATTTGTCTGCTAACTTTATCTTTTCCTTGGTCAATAGTCGATAATCTTAGAGCGGTCGTAAGCTGGCTTTCTTCAGAGCTAGTCGTGATGACCATTGTTGAAAATCCAAGTTCTTCTTCAACTGCCTTTGCCCATTTCTTGGACAAAATCAAATGTGTATTCATTTTTTATGAATCCACCACTAGGAATTTGTCTTTGATTACCTTTGATCGTAGTTTAAGGGTAGCTTCTGCAACCCCTAAACTTGTGACAGCTATTCCATGTGATATAGGAACCTGTACCTAAATTTCATACAGTTCTGGCTTACCTAGAAGTAACCACAGCCCATAAGACATGACATTAGTCATGGAAGTGCAATCTATCTCTGCTGTAAAATTGAATTTCAGTTTCTCATGCATATCCAACGAGAATTTAATCTTCTTGTTGGCTGCCAAGTAACTAATGTCCTCTTTGCTTTTGGTACTTGTCTTGGACTTTTGTGCCTTGGAAGCTTTGTCATCCTCTTATATGTTGAACTTCTTTGTCATTTGACTGGTTGTAGCATGTCCCAAGTGCTTACTATCTTCTGTTGTAGCTGCTTGTTGGTGTTCATTGCTAGTTTCTGACTGTGATGCCTTGATTCTTGATTTCAGAAGCTCTCTGTCACTATTTACTTCTTCTAGCACTTGAAGGTCATTCAATGGTGACTTTTCTTCTTGGAAATGTTTTGAAGCTTGTGTAGCAAGATGTTGAGGTTGACTCTCTTCTTCTGATGCAATGGTCGCCATGGCCTTTGGTTTCCATTGTTCCATGGGTTTTTGTAGAGTCTCTTCTCAAAAACATTCATTCATATCCTGTATTGCTTGTCCTTGGTAGTCAATCTTGGACTCAGTCATTTCCTGTTCTTTTGTGTATTCTATGTCTTCAGTTACATCTTCTTTTAGCTTCTCATACTCTTTGATTTGTTCAATCACCAATGAAGAGTCCACAATAGAAAATTTATTTGGTAGACTTTCAGCTTCATCCATTGACTCTATTTGCATGTCTTCCACTTGTGACGTGGCACTAAGATTTTTTGTTACCTCTGCCACCTCTTCTTGTGTTGGCTCACTATCGCCAGAATCTTGGCTTCTTTTTCTCTCGAACCTTGAACTACAAGCTTCATCTTCGTCACCTTGTGGATGCTTTGACTTGTCCTCACTGAGGTTCCTTAAACAATCTTGAATTAGCTGATTCAATTGATCTTTTTTGAAAGCCTGATTCTCTATGATAATGTCGTTGACACCCTTGACCTCAAGCAACTGTGTCTTGAGCCTACCTTTTGTGCTCTGCGACAAGATCTGCTTCTTTTCCGGAGATCTTGTTGGGGATTCTTTATTTCGTTCCCTTGTCACTGTCTGAACTTTGATTTTGGCTTGTTGCCTCTTCTTTTCCATGTAGAGCTTTGCTGGGCAGTCCTTCACTAAATGACCAATGGCACATTGGTCGCAATATGTTGTTATCTCAAAATGTGCACCCTTTGGATGAGGCAGCTCTCCATAATACTATTGATAATGGTTTCCTATGGTATCTAGATACAGATATGACCTCTTCTTTGCATGCATGAACCTGTATATTACGACTGACTTAGGTGTATCCACTGGCTTTCTCTCTTTATCCTTCATCGTCTTGTCCTTGAGAAGCTAAAAGTAGCTTCCATTATTGCTTGCATACAAGATCAAATCACTATCCATGCTTTCTAGCAGTTGTAATGCTAATTATTCCATCAGTATATGGTCTTTGACGTGGGGCTTCTGCATAGCCTTAGGGCTATGTTTCCGAGTTGATTTTGGCGAGTTCTGCACCGAGGGTGAAGATTGAACCGAATCTTTGTTTTCCGTTTCCCTTGATGGTGCTTTTGGACGGGGTCCAAGTATGTGACTTACAGGTTGCCCACAATTGCTAAACTCGTCTATATTTTTCACATCGGCTATTTCATAGTGCCTATCGTATTTGTCGACCACAATGACATCTTGACCTGACCTTCTACATTGGGCATTGTGAATTTCCAGTGGTCTCTCCTTCGGCTCAGCATCTTCCAATGCTTCTTGAAATTCCACTTGGAATCCTGAAAAGGACACTGCTTCTTGTAAAGTTGGACTTCTTAATCCCACTCTTGAAGATATAGGGTCTCTTTGTTGAGTTTAACCTCCCCCCATCCGAGAGGGTTCCATATCTGATGTTGGCATCTGTTTAATGCCTGATGATATGACTTCTTGTGCTTTGTTAAGTAGCTCTTGAGACCGAGCTAGTTCTTTTTGAAGTTGTGCTATCTTCATAGGTGATACTTCCGGCGTATTCCCTGTTTGTGCAATTTGGTGTGCTTGTGCTTTGTTTTGTGTTGGTGCACGAGACTTGTACCGTGTCTTTCCATGTTGTGTCTTGTGTTGTGCCTTGTTGTGTGTCATGTGGTGTGTCACTCATTTCTGCATTGACAGTTGTCGTTGTTAACTCTTCCAAGTGCGTAGTTAGAGGTAAACCCATGACGAGATGGTATACATTACCACCTTTAGACATGTAGTCTTCTCCTCTTGAGCCAAACGCTTCTGCTGCAAAATAATGATTGTTTTCTACAGGAACTTCATGACTTGTGACAGCCGTGTAGTATCGACCATCTTCGTCTCCATAGAGAGTACCAATTTTCCGTTTTCCATCTTGTGCTTTGTACAAAAAACTACTTGGAGGATATGTCTAGATATTTGTAAGTTGATCTTTGTACAACATTTCTATCTCATTGTCGATGTATTTTCCGTGCCTCATGTAAATTGATCCCAGACAGTCTTCCATGAAATCTGGATATGGGTGTAGTACATTCTTCGCTGTTTCAACTTCCACATATTGAGATGTCCGAGTTTCCTCTGTATCTTTCTTTGTCTTGATGTACAAATTCCGATTGTCATCCTCATAGCATGGCAGTCCTTTGTAGTATCCAATCAGATAGATCCGAATTTGCTCTCTTGTAATTTTTGTGGATGTACTTGAAGCTTCTTCCTATGACTGGTCTGATTCCTTTGAGACGCCATTGCTTTCTTCTTGACTCCCTTGTTGTACTTGTTCAGTGATAGCTCTAATTGCTTACCTCACTGCTAATAAAAATTATTAGCACCCTTGTGTTGATTTTTTTTGCTTGAGTTCCTTCAGCTTTTGGGGATGCCTTAATCTCTGAGTTATCGAACTGGGCTTTGCTTGAACTTCTTGAACTTCTTATCTCCCTTACTTGCCAGGGTTGATATTGTCTTGTCTGGCTGCTTGCTTTAGCTTTTTAGCAGGCCTTGATCTAGTGGAAGCACTGTGATAAGTTATGCAACTTACCACTATACTACAACGACTGCTCCCTTTGTAGTGACTCTTGAGTCGAGCTAACCTGTGTTCAGTTTAGCACACAATCTACAAAATTCTATTTAGCTGGCAAACTTTTTCACAATGAATGCAAAAATTCTTGATGTACCTTTGACTGCCACACTTGTTCCTTGAGCTCGGAAGTGACTTTCAAGTTCGCTTTTAGCTAAACTAAACTTAAGCTAGCACAAGAGAACTATGCACAAGTCGCAGTGATTTGCTAGAAAAAATCTTGTGTTAAAGTTCTCCAAAACTTGCGACTGTTGTTGCAAAATCAAGAGTCCTTGTGTATGGTCTTACTGCTACCAAATTTGTGTATGGACGTACACTAAGCCGTAGGTAACTTTTACACCTTTCCGCGGGTGACCAATGGTTTTCCCAAAAGATAATCTCAATCTGCTAACTTAGCAGTCTTTAAAAACCATGACCGTTTTCTCACAATTCTTTTGAACTATTGGTTTTAGACACTCCTGACTTCTTGATGCATTTTGAGGCCTTAAACGATGTTTTTTTCAAAGTTGAACTAAATGGTTGCCGTGGGCATGCAGTTAGTTCAAGTTTTGCTCTAAGATCTGTAGAGTCGCTCTCAAGCTACGTTTTGATATAAAAACTTTTTCCGATACCGTTTGTGAAAGTTATGGCCAAAACCGTGAATTGCAATTTAGAATGGTCAAAATGAGTCCAAATTCAATTTTGAAAGAAGATTTTGGATCTCTGTGACACTCTAGACACTCTTGTATGGTCAAAATTACATTTGGACCCTAAAACTGGCCTGGAGACATCCTACGCGTAGGATGTCTATATGCTCAGAATTTAACAAAATTTGGTCCAAAGACTCCCCTTAAGTCCAACAATACAATGGTATGCTCAGAATTTCATTTGGACCTAAAAATGGCCTTGAGACATCCTACGCGTAGGATGTCTTTTTGCTGAGAATGACTTGAAATTTTCACCCCAGCTTCTCCTTGATGTGTTGATCACAGTGGTGTGCTCATAGGTTGGTTTGGAGTCCTAAATCAAGCTGGAGACATCCTACGCGTAGGATGTCTTACTGCTCAGATTTTGTCCAAACTTGATCCCAAGATTCTCCTAGTGCTCAGCAACCCAATGGTATGCTCAGAATTGAATTTGGATGCCAATAGGTCAAGATTTGGGCTGCATAAGCTTCTAGTGCACTCCAAGAGTAGGATGTATAGCAATTCTTGTCTTTGCTTGGTAAATAGGTCAAACAAGGTCCAAATTCACTTTTGAAAAAAAGATCTGGAATCCTTGAAACACTTAGAACCTCCCTATATGGCTACATTAGAATTTTGACCACTTTATGACCCTAGAGACATCCTACGCGTAGGATGTCTTTTTGCTTTGTTTTAGCTCAAACTTGCACTGTAGCTTCCCCTTGATGTGCTAAACTCACAGCTATTTTTACTTTTTGATTCTGACACCTTTAGATTGGTCAAATGATCAAGAATCTGTTACAAAAGCCTGATGTCTGTTTTGATGAATTCCCAAGTCAAATCAACTCCAAATTGGACCAAATTTGCCTAGGAGGCTTATCTAAGGCTATATAACAGCATGGTATGGTCACAGTAGAATTTTGGTTTCAGAATTATGCAGTAGACATCCTACGCGTAGGATGTCTTTTTGCTCAGAATGAACCCAAACTTGGACCAAAGATTCCCCTAGTCTTCAGCAACCCACTGGTATACTTAGATTTGAGTTTGGATGTCAAAAGACCCCAAAACTAGCTATTCCTGCCTTTTTCAGTCAAAGCTAAAGTCTGTTCAATCTTTCTTTCACTGACCCAAATGAGATGAAATTTATCACATGCACTCAATACAACATTTAGAACATGCCTATGGAGTCATCCTATGGTTTGGTCTCAAAATTAGGCCTTGGACACAATTTGGGTAGGATGTCTGGCAATTCTCGTCTTTTGGCTTTGATCTGTCAAAATTTGGTCAAATTTCCACTTTCCAGGTGAAAATAGGGTAGAACCTACCTTCTGAACACACTGGTAACCTCATATTTTCAAAAAAGTGCCCAGATCACCCTGTAGACATCCTAAGCATAGGATGTCTACTGCTTATTTTTTCAAACTGAAGTGTCCCTGATGCTTCCTTATGCTCTCAGCAAGAGCAAGTATGCTTCACAATTGCAAAAACATGCAAAAATCACTCAATTTAAGCCTTTTCTGAAATTTTACATTTTCTGACTCCGCCTTTTGGCTTTTGGTCAACAAAAATAGGGGAAAACACTCAAGTCAATACGTTACTAGGGTAAAACCTACCCTCTGAACCCACTGGTAACCTCAGTTTCCCCAAATTCCCTGCCAAAAGTGCCCTGGAGACATCCTACGCATAGGATGTCTACTGTCTTAAAATGCAAATTTTTCCTGGTAGTAGTACTCCCTATGCTCTGTAGAGCTGTCAGCAATAATCACATAAACTTTTGGACTTCAAATCAGCTTCCAAACACAATTTACCGTCTTTCCTACTTAGCGTTTTCCACTTCTCTGATGAGCCTAACAGCAAATAAGACATGCATAAAGTACTCTAGATCAGCAATCAAGATATCCTACTTACCCTACTCCTACTCATCATGCGAGATGGTGATTTTGATGTCTTGATTGCTTCCTAGCCTCACACGGACTCTCAAGTCAACCTACCACCACATCTACCACTCGAACTCCTACACTCTACACCACAACCTACTACCACCTAATATTACCTAAGACGAAGAATCTAGGCCAAACACACGCTCCCTACACTCCCTCTAAGACCAAAAGATTCCACCTCTCTCCGATCCTATCTAAATGTAAAATAGTACTCTGGCAAGCCAGAGGGACCTCTATCCTCAAGGACTAGTCTCGGTCACCTACTTAGGGCCCTCGTCCTCGGCAGCGGCGCCAATGTTGGACGGATACGCCTCGACGGACGTCAGCATAGCGAGAACTCACCTAACATATAATCTCAACTGAGGACGAAGCTCGACCCGCAGGTGCGTGGAAGCAAGCAAAGGGTGTCAACCTCTACTCGACCGACTAATGACTACTTCCTACAGAGATATCAAATCTACATGCTATCGGTTCTGTGAATGTGAGAGTCTCCTATGATGCTACCGCAAGTCAAAAGCCCATTAGACGTTCTCGAAACGTTACGAAACTTGAGAGATATCCTATCAACACCAATAGGCCACTCTCCTTAAGGTCCGTGATCAAAAAATCTACCCAATACCCTCCATGCAAAAAACGCGTAGGATGTCTGGCAAGGTTTTTTCAAGTCGACGTTTTTGAAAACTAAAGTGCCTAATGTGTAGCTCTACTCGCTCTGATCGCGTGGATATGCTGAAATGCAAAAACGGACAACAGTTACTCACTGAAACTCCAAAAGTAGCTCGCGGGTGAATCTGCCAAAACACAGACGAACGCGCGTGATGTAAGCATCAACGTGTAGCTCTCCTCGTGGGCAACACACTGCTGCTCTCCGTTTGCGATTCCGACCACCGTAGCTCTTGTAGCACACTCTCTCTCTCTCTCTCTCTCTCTCTCTCTCTCTCTCTCTCTCTCTCTCTCTCTCTCTCTCTCTCTCTCTCTTTCGCAGTCTCCCAACGACACAGAAGATCAGATTATTAGAAGTCCCTTTACAAAGCTTTAGGTTTTGGTTTATATACTAAACCTTAGAAAACCTAAAGTCCGACCAAAATGACTTGATTTGTCCCTAGGCTTCTATAGAGCTTAATTACAAGATTGTGAGCTAGCTTCGCTCATCCAACAAGCATCTGTGGCCTAAATACAATTGCCGACTTAAAATATAAAGTTCCCATAAACATTACCAAAGTGGTCGTAATGGCTCAAAATAACAATAACGGGATATTCGATGATGTCCATGAGCTTGTATCTTCACATTACAGCATCCATCTTTGTCTTCATCACTTCATCAGCATCTTTATTTGGAATCTTTAGAGAATCTTTAAGGAATCTTTGTGGAAGCGTTGTTGAAACGTTGACCTTTCAGCAGAGAACAAAGGAGTAAAGATTGTATTATAGAAGTTATATCCATGATGTAAAGTATTGGTTCAATAATACTTGTTTCATATTTTGGTTTATATAGAGTCCTTTCATTAAAGGACTTCACAAAAGATTCAATTCCCTATGCTTATTAAATCTATCTTTTTAATAAGGGCATTAAAATATTCTTTTGTTTTTAGTTTTCCAAAGTGTCTTTTTATTTTATTTTATTTTCAAATGATAATGTGCAATGTGCATCTTTCACCTTATTATTTGAGTGAAGCCTTTTCTAATATATAAACCATTCATGATTAATGGATATATAATGAATAATATTTTATTTTTTTTCAAATGATAATATGTAATTTGCACCTTTCACCTCATTATTTAAATGAGGTCTTTCATAATATATAAACCGCTTGTGATTATGTATGTATAATGAGTAATATAATTTTATATATTAACACAATAAAAATTCCATGTGATTTTGTAAGTATTTGTTTAAACTTACTCTCTATAAATCTCATCCCCCCTTAACTTAGCAAGCCTTTGTGCCTCTTCACCATGTTTTAAATTCTTGAGATGCTTCCAAATGTTTTTCAATCATTGTTTTTTATGCTTCTGGAATATATTGAATTCTAAATAGCTCATTGTTACACTTTTCTCCAAAAAACATAATATTTTATTGAGATACCACATGTTTCAAAATAATAGTGTCACTTTCTATTTTTCCCTCTCACAAACAAGCCTCTTATTACAAAATTCTTCTCAATAGCCTTATGTAGGCCATAGTGAGTTTTCACCTTATTTTTGCTTTAATTTCATTTTTTCTTTAAAGTCAAAGTGAATCACATTAGATTCCCGTTAATTAAAGCACCTCAAAAATGTTTGAGGCACTTATAAAAGTGGGTGTAATATTTTATCGAAGAGGTCACAAAATCACTAGGGTTTGGGCCTCGGATGTGTCGATGGGTTAGCAAATTGGGTGTTGGTATCCAATATGAGCTCTTATTTAATGAGCAGATTGTGGGGGCTTTTGAGGAAAAAGATCAAATAAGGCAAGGCTACCCACTAGCTCCTCTTTTGTTTGCCATTGGATCTCATCTCTCAATGACAATGCTCAAAGATAGTGCTTCAAGTGGGGAGATTCGAGGGCTATCCCTCCCCAATAACAACCAAATACTGAAAAAATTGTTTGCGGATGATTCACTACTCCTCCTCAAAGCTTTTCCTCAAGTGGACAAGAAGGCTCTAGAGATTGTGCAAACGTATGCCATTGCATTAAAGTCAAAGTGAAAGATTGAAAAATCTAGATTGATCTCCCTCCCAAAAGATGGCTCTTCAATCCGGCAATGTGGTCCAGGGAGATTATGTCCAAAGGGACGGTGTTTAGGCACCTAGGAGCCCCTCTAGGGGTGGATATAATCCACAAGAAAATATTCTCATGGGTGTTGGATAAGATAAGGAGCAAGTTGTGTAGGTGGGAGTATATGCTTCTCCCTTTTGCGAGCAGATTGAAAGTGATCAATTTGTTTATGCTCCCATATATAGCAATTAATGGCCCACTGCTTAAGTTAGCCAAATGAAACTGGAAGGTGTTCTTAAAAGAGGTGAAAAGATTCCTCTAGGAAAACAACGATAAAAACTTGTTGCCTTGGCAGTGGGCAAGCTGGGAGGCTATAGTGAGATCGGTGGGGCAAGGTGGTCTCAAAATTCTAAACCATGTTACTCACACGGAGGCCCATCATGCCAAGTTTGTGGTTGCAATCACGAAGCAAGATCAAGCTGGGTTGGCATGACAAAGGCGATGATGGACAATGCCAAATTGTTCTTGCAAGGTGGCTAGTGGAAAGGGCTAGAACTGCACGACAATTTGCTTGCCCCTCGGTGGTCTAACTTGAAGCTTGGGGTTTTTTGGTGAGCTGGCTCTAAAGTGCAGTAGAGCAGTGAAGGCCTTGGAATGGGGAGAGGTAACTAGATACTTTCACAACTCAATGTTTCATTGGTCCCCTTGGCTTTCTAAGGCAATAAGCATCTTGTTGAACCCTACTTGGACGGAGGTAGCCAGAAAGATTAACAAACAAAGGACTCAAGGAGGTGTACAACATCGTCATGGTCTTGCTAAATTGGTTCTCCCCCCTGAACAAGCAGTGGGTAAAGCAATAGTCAAAGGCAAGATGGATGACAATTGTAAAGAACATCTGGTGCCCACAATTGCCACTTAGGATGAAGGTCTTTGTATGGAAGGTACTTTGGGGCCTTACGACAGGGGTGAAAGTCCTAGCTAGAGGTATTGGTCCAAATAGATTCCCACAATGAAGCTCAACAAGTGAGAACCTCTCCCACCTTTTCAAGGACTTCCCGGGGATTTGTGGCCTAGAAGGAAAGACATGCAAGTGGGTTACATGGAAGATTGGGTTCTGCAAGAACAATCTCTTCTTGGGTGGGAAGGTGTTCATGAGCCAACCACTTCTAATCAGTACACAAATTGTCAGGCTCTGTTACTTTAAACACGTCTAGAAGGCCAAGAATTGTTGACTTTTTGAGAACTTCATTGAAATAGCAAGGTTCACAAAGATCATTCAAGAAACCAAGGAATAAATTGCTACCATTGGGAAACTGAGGAACTCTGAAGACTAGAGTAAGGTTGTGACTGTAGCAATATCGGAACTACATGGTTAAGAGTCTAATCCTTAGTCATCCAAGTGTTATACTTTTGTTGTGGGGTGGTCCCCCTATTAGCCGATGTACTAATGTTTGCTAGAAGAGGTCATGGCTCGACACCCAATTTTATGTTGTCCAGTAAGTTGAGTCAAGTATGGGGAAAGGGAATCCAATCTACAAAGCGGGAACCAAACTTGGGAACGAGAGATTTGTGTAGCCAATAATTCCACTCATCTTAGGGGAACGCAATAACATCTGTGCTCGGTCCTAACCAAGAAAAAATTGTCAGTGACCTTGAACCAAGGGTGATTTAGTAAACTCCCACCAATTGACCCTAGAAGGTCGATGTTCTAATTTAGTCTAATGACTTCGAATGGTAAGTGGAACCGATAAGGAAAGGTGTTTTTAGGTTAAGGGACTTAAATGACAAAAGTGAATGATAACACCCCCTTGAGTTGGCATCCAAGAGCAGGAGAAGTCCTGTCTTGGTGCCAGTCTCAAGTGGGAGGGATGTCAGGAATCGTGTTGCAACTGCTTCACCATATGTCACAGGCCAAGCCACCTCACCATGGAAAATGCAGACGATCGTGTCCCATCAAAGTACACACTAAAAAAGAGAGAAGATAGAGTAGAGAGAGAGGATACAGAGAGTAAATAGTAGATAAATTTCCTATTGCTCTCTCTATCCTATGTCTCTAGTCTCTATCCTCTCTCTCTCTGTCATATTGTGCTCAACTTACCCCTCTCTATCTCGCATACCCATGAATAAAAATGTCAGCAGGTTGGGAGAGAAAATTCATCAGCAACGGGTTTGTGTGGATGTGAGTAGCTTGGAAGAGGAGGTTTTGTTGCACCAAGAGCATTGACATCCCATGAGTA
Source organism: Adiantum capillus-veneris (assembly GCF_014529385.1). NCBI lineage: Eukaryota > Viridiplantae > Streptophyta > Polypodiopsida > Polypodiales > Pteridaceae > Adiantum > Adiantum capillus-veneris. The sequence goes on along the minus strand of NC_140951.1, from coordinate 38,261,665 downwards.
CAAGCATCAATAGGTTGGGAGAAGAAATTCAGCATCATCCCATTGTCGGTGTGAATAGTTTGGAAGAGTGGGTTGTGCTACACTTGACTCATTATCTACACAATCTTTAGCTTGGATTGTAGCCATACCTGTGGAAGCAGCTGGACTCCAACAACATCCTCCAAATGATTGCCACATTGGACAGCAGCCCATGATTGCAGATTATGGTTTTGAGTACCATTAGCAAGCTTCAAAACCAATGGAGTGGTCTCACTTATCTCAGGATCATGACAATAAATGATGGGATTCCATCTCATGGCCGCATTTACTTAACCACGATTTACCAAAAATCCACACATAGGATGCGACAGTATTGGTCCATAATGAAACAAGAGAGTCATCAAAGGAAAAGAGAACGTGATGCATCATGCTTGTCAATGCTAACAGAAATGAGTACAATTTGCAAAACAATGGTGCTTTGCTAGCAAGAAGCTACAAAAGGCATGAATTGAGAAGCTAAGCCGCCACTTTCTGATTGCCTCTAGACATGCCAACTTTTTGAAGGTTGCATAGTGGATCAAAGAAGTCTATACTCTTCAACACTCAAGGCACAGTCACCAAAGTGAAAGAATTCTTGTTTGAAGAGGAGCTAAAGTTTAGAAGAGCTTTATGCATGATGTTGGTGAATAGCAAAGGGTATCCATCAAGGTCTGTAAGCAATTTAGAGAGTGCAAGGTTCACAGGGTTGCATTGATGAAACTTGCTACAGCTAATTCACGATTGAAACAAGTTGAGTTAGGAGCATTCCCATTGAAATTATGCCCAAAATCAATAGCCTCAACGTCATTGCATCACGCAAGAGATAAGAGACATTGTTTTTTCTTTTTGGCAAATGGAGACGTGAGTGTGCCCAAACAAAAAGGATGTGTGTTGAAAATGTATGGGACCAAAATCTTGCATAAACCATCCATTACATTTTTTTGATGAGTCACAAGTATGCTACAAAAGTGCTTAAATTATTTTATTTTAGTATAGGTACCATGCGTATAGGTAGTAATTGAATATAGGTAGTATTACATTAGTAAAATGTTTTCTATGAAGCCCCAGAGGTGTGTATGCTCCAAAAGGCATTCTTTTGGTACTCTTGAAGCACCAATATAATTTCAAAGATATTTTACTATCACCATTGCAAGCACCATAGGAATAATATATAGGAACTCTTTAACCACCAATATATACTCATGGAATAATCTATAGGAACTCTTCAACCACCAATATATACTCATGGAATAATAATATATAGGAGCTCTTCAACCACCAGCATCAACTCGTGGATCTCCTAAAATACTTGGAACCATGAAGAATACCTTGACCCTGGGTAGAAGCTAGCATGAGGTCAAACAAGTACTTCAAGTATACATAAAAGCAAACAACGGTGCTTTGGGCCAAAGTGCATAGACTAGGTACTTCAATACTACCAATTTTGCTACATGTACCTTGTAGAAATATATTAGCTTGAAGATTACCTAGAGTATCTATATGTAGATGCTAGTAATACTACCATATCAAAGGGGTTGGTGCTCAAAAGCACCAACGTAAACTCGTAAATTCTATTAGGGTCCTCTTGGATGACCAATGTACATTTAATGGTAGTTTAAAACCACCTTTTCCTCTATAAAAGGGACCAAGAGACTCTTTGCTGCGTTTTTAATGTGGCAAAGATCTTAGAGGTGCTTTCTTTTTTCATCCCTCTTGCAGAGCATCATTTTTATAATTGCAAAGGAGAGGACGCTCTCTTTTTGTAGGAGGTGGCTTGGGGGGAATAGTAGAAGAGCATTATGATCTCTTAAGCTGACAATTTTTGGGGTAGTAGGTTGTAATTTTAACCTGGTGCTGGAAATTGTTTTTGCAAAGGGGATCTTTACCGAGTTCAATATCCTCTATCATATTGTGCACCTTGTAATGTATGTTTGTCATATCATGCCTTGTGACTTTTGGACTACATAGGAGGATGCGCTACAAGATGTGTTGTGTTCAGGTTTGAAGGGAAGGAATCGGTTGGTAGTAGAGAGTCTTTGTTGACTTTTCATGTTGCCACATTATAAGAGTCTGTTATTTTGGCTTTAATGTGCCTTTCCTTTTCCGTGTCATTAGTCTCTGTTATGGACACTCTATGAATTTAGAGGCATATTTAAAATTGGTTGGCCTATATCATGAAAGCAAACTATCTATCCACCCATTTACTTAAAGTACCAACAAGTGTAATTCAAAGTAGGTTTAAACTTACTATAGTTTAGGTTCCAAGCACATGATTGCTTGTTCAGGTACTTAAAGGGGGTTTCTTGGTAATCACAGGTTTTAAGTGCATGTTTTACAATGTGCAAGTTAGGTACTTTAAGTGTCATATTTGGTAGTCTCCCAGCATTCTTCACATGTATCTATCTGCAGATAGGGTACCCTAAACTACCATTGTGGGTGGATTCACAATTCCCTTTTAAAATACATGTTTTCACATTAGGTACACCAAGTACCTTGGCTGGTACTTGTAATGTTACTTTCTAATGCTAGAATGTTAAAACACAACATGATTGTAATGACTAGAGGCCTCCAATGTTGAAACATAGCATGGTCTTAGAAGCCTTATTTTACCTATCTGACACACCATCCACAGCTACAACCAAAAACACACTATCCATAAAATAGATTGAGTCCAAAGCAACAATAGGGACATAATGGAATAATTATAAATTCAAATTTGCATTTTTCACATCAGGTGCAGCCTTTACCATGGCTGACAACAACAACACAGATGTGTTAAAGATGTTTGCTGCTGAGGACAGGTTGGATGGGGACAACTACCCTATGTGGGCTTATATGATGCAACATGTTCTTGTGTCAAAGGGTGTCTGGAACATTGTGCAGGGCATTGATGTACGTCCTGGTTCTAAGAATGTAGGCGATGTTGAGGATGTTGCAGGTCTTGCTGCAAGGATAGCAGTTGTTAGAGTTGTTTTGCCTACGGTAGAACAAGCTCGTTGGGATGTTAAGGATGCGCAGGCTCATGCATTGATTGCGTTGTCTGTGAAGCGCACCATTGTTCCTCACATCCGTTCAGCAAAATCTGCAAAACAGGCTTGGGATATTTTAGCAGGTCTTTATGCAAGCCGCAATGAGGCTAAAATTGCTTTGCTGCGTAAAGAGATGGAGTCGAAGATTATGCATGAGGAAGATGATATGGACACTTTCCTTGCTAGTGTCAAGGATATCAATGAGCAGCTTATTTATGTAGGTGAAGTCATTTCAGACAATTCCCTTGTGCAGACTGTTCTTGATGCCTTACCAGATTCCTACCAGACTTTTGCTAGTACTTGGAGACTGATGACCCAAGGAAATCCTGAAGTTGTCAAGTTTGATGCATTATGCACATTGCTCTTGCAAGAGTCACTTTCTAGAAAAAACACGACTAGGCAGCGTGCAGTTGAACAGGCTTTTATTGCTTCTCAAAGAAAGGGCGGTAACAGTAATGCAGCCACTTCTTATGGTTCTGCTGCGAGTGGCAAAAATTCTATTCCTAATGCTTCTGGTGGCAGTACTTCGTCTGGCAATTCTGGTGATAAGGGAAAAAAGAAGATGAGTTGCCATTATTGTAAAGCCAATGATCACTTGATCAAGTCGTGTCCTAAGTTGAAGGCCAAAGAGGCTAAGAAGAAAGAGGGTGGTTCCACTACAAATGCTGGTTCCACTACAAATGCAGCCATTGTTGAGTCTTCTGTGAAAGGAGATTGTGTTGTTGATGTTGATGCAGAATGCGCTTTTAGCGCAGAGTGCACTTACAATCCTGTTGTCCATGATGCATGCTTGTCAGCTCTGCTGCAGATTCACATGTGTGGTATTTCGACAGTGGTGCTACAAAGCACATTACCTCACATCGTGAATTGTTTACCTCTCTCGAGTCTATCCCTCATGGGAATTCAGTCACTTGTGCCAACAACGCCTCTTATCGAGTTCAAGATGGTTCAGTTCGGGCCACATGCAGGTTGCAGCTTGTGCATAGTGATGTTTGTGGGCCCATGCAAACTCCATCCTTGGGCAATTACCTGTACTTCGTGACTTTCATTGATGATAACTCCAGGCATGCATGGGTATTTCCGCTTAAAGCGAAGTCCAAAGTTTTTATGTGCTTCAAAAAATTTCTGGCTATGGCTGAAAATGTCTCGAAATGTACTATGGGCACCCTCCGTTCCGATCGAGGGGGGAGTATATGTCTCATGAATTTAATGCATTTCTGGCTAGTCATGGGATAAAACACCAATGTACAGTGCCTTATACACCTCAGCAAAATGGTGTTGCTGAGAGGAAAAACAGGTCACTGACGGAAATGGCACGATGTATGGTCAAAAGTCAAGCTTTGCCGCATTCTTTTTGGCTTGAGGCCATCATGTGTGCCACTTACAGGTGTCCTACGAAAGCTTTGCAGTCTATTACTCCATATGAAGCATGGCATGATAGAAAGCCTTCTATTGAGCACATGCGTGTTTTTGGTTGTTTGGCATATGCTTTGGTGCCACAAGTGCAGCGCAGAAAATTGGATGATAAGGCTGTCAAATGTATTTTTGTTGGTTATAGTGCTGAAAGCAAAGGTTACAGGTTGTATCATCCGCAAACAAAAAGTATTCTGGTTTCTCGGGATGTAGTGTTTGTGGAAGATTTTGTTCAGCCCTTGCTGTCATGTACTAGAGACAATAATGTAAGCTCACATGACATTTATGACACTTTTTTGCCTCTTTTCAGTGGTGAAATACGAATGTAAGTTCCAATGAGGCAAATGTACAGCCTATGGGGGTTTCTGAAAATGTTTTAGATCAGCCTATTACTGATGCAGATGTACATGATGTACTTGATGAGGAAAGGGCTGAAAATGAGCAGGCTAGAGGTATGCCAAAATGGCTGGTGCACACTTTGCGTGACAGTAAATTGGATGCACCTTTGTTTAGTCGTACTCGTTCAGGCTCTCGCCATGCATCTTATGCATCAGATTGTTATGCTTTGGCTATGTCTAGCTTACATAATGTTGAGGAGCCTCTGTCTTTTGACGAAGCACAGAATTCAGAAAATTGGATGGCTGCCATGCAATCAGAATATGATGCACTTATAGAGAATGACACATGGACTTTATGTGATTTGCCTCCTGGCAAAAAGGCCATTGGTACGAAGTGGGTTTACAAGTTGAAACGCAAGCCGGATGGTGAGATTGATCTCCATAAGGCTCGACTTGTTGCAAAGGGTTATGCACAGTAAAAATGCATAGATTATGAAGAGACTTTTGCTCCCACTTGTCGTATGACTACTGTGCGTTTTCTATGTGCATTGGCAGCTCATTTCGGTTGGGATGTACATAAATCAGACATTGTTACTGCTTTCTTGAATGGTGACATATTTGAGGAAGTTTATGTAACGCAGCCTCGCGGTTTTGTCATAAAAGGACAAGAGGACAAAGTGTGCACATGTAAGAAGGCTTTGTATGGGTTGAAGCAATCTCCTCGTGCTTGGTATGAGAAAGCTGACACTCATTTGGTCAAACAAGGCTTTCGTAACAGTCCAACAGAAAGCACATTGTATGTAAAGCGTGAGGGTGATGTACTTCTCATTGTGGTTCTTTATGTTGATGATTTGCTGATCACTAGACCAAATGAGAGACATATTGCTGAATTTAAGGCTGATTTGAATGCTACTTTCAAGATGAAAGATTTGGGGCTATTGCATCATTACTTGGGTATACAGTTTAAGCAGTGTGATGGTGGTATTGCCTTGTGTCAGAAAAGTTACATAGAGACATTGCTATGTAAGTTTGGACTTGAGGATTGCAAACCTATTGCCACTCCCATGGAAACATGTTTGAAGTTGAGTCTACATGATGCTGGCGATCTTGCTGATGTCACTCTTTACCAAACTGTTGTTGGCTGCCTCATTTATGTATGCAACACGAGGCCGGATATTCAGTTTGCAGTCTCACAGGTCAGTAGATTTATGCATAGCCCAGGGTCTAAGCATTGGCAGGCTGTCAAGAGGATTTTCCGCTACCTTAGTGGCACTTTACATCTTGGCTTGTTTTATCCCAAGGGGGGATCATTGCCGCCAGACTTACATGCTTTTTCGGACTCAGATTGGGCTGGTTTTTTTGACACGCGAGTGTCCACAAGTGGTTTTTGTTTCATGCTTGGCACTTCAGTATATCATGGTTGAGCAAGAAGCAACCTACTGTGGCCACTTCGAGTTGTGAGGCTGAGTACAGGGCAGTCTTCACAGCTACGGTTGAGTGTCTATGGCTTAGACGCCTTATGGCTGATTTGGGTGTTGGACAGGACACTGCCAACACTATCTACACTGACAGTCAGAGCGCATTGGTAGTTGCGAGGAACCCAGTTTTTCATGCTCACACAAAGCACATTGAGGTGCATTACCACTATGTCAGGGAGAGGCTCTCAGCAGGAGAGATCAGCTTGGCTTATGTGCCAACACAGGACTACCTTGTAGATCTTTTCACAAAGGCATTGTCTCGTGAGAAGCTTGAATCTTTCCGCAAAGCTCTGGGCTTACTCCCCTTTGTGGACTGATCTTGTCCTCAGGGCATGGCACTTCCCTTCACTCATGTGCCAGCTCTCGTTCACCACATCACTCCAGGGGGGATTTGTTACCATATACATGTGGTAGTGATGTGTGTGAACACACTAGGACCGCCGAGGCATTTTTTCCCTCTTTAGGAGGTTTTTTCCCCCATGCATTGTATATACGCCCATCACTTTAGGGCTATCTATCTTTCCATTGCACACTAAGTAACACACTCTCTATTTGTGTGCCTTGAGCTTCCTTCATCTTCTCCAAGCTGTGTGTGTTTCTCTCCAACCCTAATTCCAACACACATCCACTGAAGTAGCCACAAATTAACCCAAAAGCTACCTTGACTATTTTTTTCTCTTTCCAACATTGTTGAACTCCAGATGTAAACATTTTCCCATTCCATAGCCCAAGCTAAGAACTATTTTGCATCCTTGGAAACATAGAGGTACATGAAAACTAAAATAATTCTCTCTTGGTGGGCATTCACATATCATACATATAGCAAAAATACTTCAAGAACTCTTGATGAGGTCAACCATAGTAGTTTGCAGATCATGCGGCTGAGCATCCTTATTATTAGGATCTTCGATCCATGAAATATAAAGGACACCGTTAAGATCAAATACTAATCCTGGTTGTGAGGAGACATGGAATGGATGTGATGGGTTTTGGAATAGAGGTTAGTGGATCTCTTATGATTATTGTTTTCTCAACAAGCAATTTGAGAGACCCCTTTTATTTTGGTATCTATGTAAAAGACATGGTTTTACATTAGAAACGAATAGATTGAGAACTTTTTGAGCAAAACAAGAGTGACCATTACAATAAATTGAGAGACACAGAAATGGAGGCCAACAACACATAGTACCACTATTAATATGCATGATGTATTGTGCTATGTACAATGATTTAAAAAATGGCTTATGATTATTAGGGTCATCATAATGTATGTTGAACTATGGTTTTTATCTAGAGTCTTTTGATTGTTGCGCCTTAACCTAGTTCTTACGCTATGGATCAAGACCTCTAATAAAACCACAAACTTTCTTGAAATCATCTAGCTTGTCTAATTTTGTATAAACACCCAATAATGAGAAGTATATTGTTTCAATGATTGATATTTTTGCTTCAAATATAAATTCCAATCAAACCAACTCCAATCCATCTCATTGGTAGGAAGCAACTCTTTGTGTAATACTTTCTAAAAGCAGCACATTTCTTGTACAATTTTGTGGTTTATACATCGTCCACCACTTGAAGGCCTTGTCTTCAAGGGTAATACTCATTTTTCAATTCCTTGAATGCATCAAAATTATGATGTAAATGTTGGATATCTCCCCAATTAACACTAGGTTGGTAATGGGACACATATGTCCTAGGACACTTTTATGTCCAGCTAAGTGAGTCATCATTTTCCTTGTATTATCTGAGAAGTTTCACAAAGAAACTTTTAGTGATATATATCCACAAATTTGGCTTATGAGAAAAAAAAAAGATTTTTTTTGGCTTACTAATTCCACCTTTCACCTTATTCTTGCAAAGCATTTCTCAACCTAAACTATGTAGAAAACTTGTACTGTTTTCGGTCTTTTTTCAAAAGAATTGCACCCACAACACATGAAAACTCATCTTTGTGAGATCTATAGTGCTAGAGAACTAGTATTATTGGTTCTCAACATGTTTTCATGCTTCTAAGGAGAATCAATGGTTATTGTGAAAGTTATGACCTAATACAAGAATTTTCTAATAGTGAATTTTCGTCAAATTTTACACATTCATGATTTTTTTTATGATTTTAATAAAATCCAAAGTTAATTTTGATTATGCACATGGGTTTCATAACATGAAACTATTATTCCTTGAGTTTTGTGGCACCCAATACCCCATATAGAAAACTATACAAGCATGGTTGAGTTTTTTGATTTAACAAGAATTAGAGCCATTCTACATTAACAACTTTAATCTGCAAATTATTGCTAATTTTAGTGGCCAACTAAGCAAATTTTGTAGCTTACATCCATATCTAATCATGATCTTTAAATTTGCCTATATATATTGAGCATCCTCTAGAAGATTAAAATATGGAGCCCAAATTTCTCATGCTTAGTTTTTCAGTACATTCAGATTATGCATAAAGTTGTTAATGGTGAAACTTTTTTTAATGTTTTATAAGTGGTCCATGGCTACTTATGAATACCTTTGACATATCTCAAAATGTGCTTCAATGTTTCCCAGTGCTTTTTGTTAGGATTTTCCATGAATCTGCTAACCACTCTTACTACAAAATCTATGTCCGATCTCGTGGCTACCATGGCGTACATACGACTGCCAACTATTGAAGAATACGGCAGTTTGGCCATTTTTGATTTCTCAGCATCAGACTTGGGAGCATCATTCTTGCTCAATTTTTCATATGAATGTAACTTCCCACCCTGCATATTAAAACATTGCAAAGCCTTGTGGATATGTTTTTCCTGTGAGACAACTCCAATTTTCTACATTTTCTATCCCTTTGATATGCATACCAAGAAAGTGACTTGCATCTCCCAAATCCTTCATAGTAAACTACATGCTAAGTGACTTCTTCAGGATGGAAATCTCACATTTAGACTTCCCAGCAATGAGCATATCATCCACAAAGAGTATCATGATGATGAGGGAGCCATCGTTCAACCTCCTGGTATACAAGCAGTGATATTCTTGAATCCTTACATAACCTTGGGGCTGTGTGTACTTGTTGAACTTCATGTACCACTACCTTGAGCTCTGTTTCAGTCCATACAACACCTTATGCAATTTATACACTAGTTTTTCCCCCGTAGGCTTTTCAAGTTTAACTTAAAACCCATTGGTTGTTACATGTAGACATCCTCATCAAGATATCTATGAAGGAAATCCATCTTCATGTCCATCTGGACAAGTTCCATGTCCCCATTGACTACTAATCCAAGCACAAGATGCAATGTAGTCATCTTGACTACTAGAGAAAAAATCTCATCAAAGTCCATGCCTTTCCTTTGCTTGAAACCCTTAGAAACCTATCTAGCCTTATACTTAGGCTCAGGATCTTCTGCCATGTACTTCTTCTTATACACCCATTTGCAAGGCAAGGCTTGTTTACCCTCTGGAAACTCTGTTGGTCTCCAAGTGTCATTTTCCATAGTTGAGTTATACTCAAATTGCATTTCCTGCTCCCATTTCATGCTATCTTCCATCTCAATAGCCTCTTGGTGGCAGGTAGGCTCTTCAAAATTAGCGACCGACAAATAGTCTAACCTTAGCTAAAAACACTTGGGAGTACAAGATACATGTGTAGGTCTGCCTAACTACTAGACTCTGCTCTCTCAAGAGTATCATTATCTCTCTCTGAAGCATTACTAATGGTAGGTACATCAGTAGTAGACCCAGATATTTGCATAACTGGACTTGAGGCTACATCCTAGAATCTTGATTTGTGATATTCAACCTCTTTCATAGGATTTCTATGCATCTTTGCTTCATTGAAGATCACTTGTGAGCAGCAAATAACTTTCCAAGATTTTGAGTGTGAGAGATGATAACCTATCTCACCATAGCCAATGAAGATGCATTTGTGTGACTTGGGGTCAAGCTTCTTTATGAGCTCTTTAGGCACATGCGAGAATGTCTCACTCAAAAACATATAATCTATCATAATTAGGCTTCTTGTCTTACCACATCTCTTGAAAATCTTGTACTTCAAAGGTGAACTAGGCGACCTATTGATTATATGCACTACTATCGTAACAGCTTCTCCCCAAAGCTTTTGAGGTAAATTTTCCATAGATAGCATGGAAGTGACTCTCTCTTGAATAGTTCTATTCATGCACTTAGCAACTCCATTTTGAGCAGGTGTGTACGATGTAGTAAAGTTTCTTTTAATGCCTTGTTTGCTATAGAAGTCCTTAAACTTAGTGGATATGTACTCTCCCCCATTGTCAGTGCACAAAGCCTTCAACTTCTTGCATGATTGGTTCTTGTCCATTGCAAGGAATTTTTGAAATGTAGCAAAAACTCTTTCCTCTCCAAGAGGTAGACCCACACCTTTTGAGTAGAGTCATCTATGAATGTCAAGAAATATAATGCCCCCTAGAAACTTATGTGGCATAGGCCCGCATAGATTGCTATTAATCAAAGCTAGGGCATTCCCTAATTTTCTATCCAATGGAGAAGTGGTAAGCCGCCTCTATTTCTTGTATATGTAATGCTCACACAAACTAAAACTTGAATAGTTCAACATAGGGATGTAGCCAAAACACTGCAATTGCTTCATTCCCTTGTGACTCATATGACCAAGCCGGCTATGCCACAACGTAGTAGAAGGTAGCTCGCCTACATAGATAGAGCTCTTTCAAACTAGAGACATACAGGGAGTACAATGATCCATACTTTTGGCCTTTGAGCATGACCAAGTTACTTTTATTTGATAAACTAGAAACTATTGCCAAATATTGTAGTGTCATCAAGTTGTCTTACTGACACCAAGATCTTAGTTAGCTTTGGCACATGTCTGACACCTCGCAGTACAAAATCGGTACCATTATGCATGCACAACTTCACATCTCCATTCCACATATCTCAAGATGATAAGAATCACCCAGCTTAATTGAACCATGTGTAGACGCATAATTGGAGAACCACTTCTTGTGAGGAGTAACATGAAAACTAGCACGTGAGTCAATAATCCTATTCTGCACATAGCATTCATCAAGATATAATAACACCATTGGGCTCAAATTAGAATTAAATACTAGCAAATCTGATGGTTGCATCTCGTTAGAAACAACATCAACATGTGGAGACTCAAGAACATTGAGCTCCTCTATCTTCACACTAATCTTAGGAGTTGCAGGACTTACGACAATGGATTTACCCTTTTCTCTTTACAATAAATGGCAATCCTTTTTCATATATCTTTTCTTGTGATGATGGTAGCATTCAATGTTCATCGTGTCATGTCTGCAACTCTTGCTACATGCATTCTTATGATCTTGAGAACGACCGTGATTGTGACTACGACCTCTTTATCATTGATGGTTTTTTGGGCTACTTTCATTAGCCATGTATGCATCACCATGCCCACCAGTGTCAAGAGACTGACATCGAATCTCTTTCGTGAGCAAAGAACTAGTAACATCATTGAAAACAAGCTTGCCCTGAGGGGTAGAGTTACTAATGGTAGTGTTAAACGTATCCCATGATGTAGACAAAGAGATAGCAAGAAAATGGATTTCATTTCATCATCAAAATTCAACCCTTTACAAGTCAATTGCAAAAACAATCCACTGAAATCATTTAAGTGGTAATTGACACTGCTATCTACTTTCATATTCAAGCACATAAGCTTATTCATCAAAAACACTTTGTTTGATGCATTTTAACCATCCAAGTTGAGAAAAATGAGTCCAAGTGGTGTCACACAGAGAGAGAGAGAGAGAGAGAGAGAGAGAGAGAGAGAGAGAGAGAGAGAGAGAGAACACGAGCATGATGTGAGTGGAGCTCTCAGCGAGGGTTCAAAATTACCTCACTACTCCTTATTGTTCTATATGATCAAAAGAATAGGTAAGGTTAGTACAGTCAGTGTGATGGGTGTCCGGCCAGCTAGCTTGAACCCTAACACTATTCTCTCCTCTCCTCCAACCCCTACATAAAGATTTCCCTATGTATAGGCCCCTATTCTCCCTAGGCGTTTAGCCGTGGAGCATGCTCCCTAGGACTCTTGTCCTAACAAGTATACTTATCGATGGGAATGATTTAGTGAAAGTACACACATGAGAAGTTTAAACCTTGTCCTTTGAGAATCTCAAAGTGCAAGAATTCTCCCAAGCACAATGGGAGAGAAGGAAATCAAAAAAAATTAATGGAGATTGTGTCCATACATGGAAAGAGGCTACCTTATGGTCCATAGTTAAACCCACTAGTGACCCTTCATCTAGTAAGAGCACCCAAACCAGGGCTATCTGCATGAAATCAAGTGAAGGAAAAAAAAAATTAGAATTATCATTACCTCATTGCATGACAACTATATGCACTTTATTGATGAGTTTAAAACTTCTACAAGAAAGAGGACTCGGGTCCGTCGGGGTGCAGAATACATTTTCATGGATGCCAGGCAATCAGTGGCATGGTTGGGAAAATATGCAAGTGGATTCAAAGGACATGGCAAATTAAGTTCTTCAAGACTGATCTGTACTTTGGTAGTATCAGGTTGAGAAGTCATGTTCTTCTTGTCTACACTCAAGTAATCAGATACTAATTCTTTCACCATATTTGGCAAGCAAGGAACCACCACGTGTTTGAGGGGGATCTAGTTGTGGCAAGCTTTTGTGAGATCATACAAGAGAGCAGAGTGATGATCCACATGATCGGAGGCAAACAAGCCTCAGAGGACTGGTCTAGAACAATGCATGTCATGATGACATCTTGTAATAAGTAAAGCCTAGGAGTAGTTGTGGTTTCTCTATGAGGTTGGTGTATATTTCTAATGTTCTTAATACTATCCACTCATAATTGTGAGTTTTGAAAAAAAAAAAAACTTCTACACAAACTTGGGAGTCTATTGAGAAAACCTTTGGGGCTAAAGGGAAGAAGTAAGAATGGTTTGAAGAAAGAGCTTTGTAAACTTAAAATGAAGTCTACTGAAGATGTAGCTAACATTGTACTCTAACTCAAAATCATAATTTAGTGACTACTTTGAGTCAACAATGAGTCTCTATCTCTCCTTGATCGTATATACACACATATAGTGCACGAATTGTACTCTCAGTGATCCACCCTAGCCCTAACAAAAATGGAGCTTGGCATTCCATTCTGTTAAACGCCCAATGTGTCTTAATTCATGTAGAACTATTCTATTAGTTGTAGTAGCTTGGGTAAATTGAGTGGAATGGATCTCTCTCTCTCTCTCTCTCTCTCTCTCTCTCTCTCTCTCTCTCTCTCTCAAAAACGCACACACACACACACACATTTGTTTTTTTGTGACAAAGCAAAATCATAGCACTAAGCCTTCTTGGTGTGGTAACATAGAAAAATAATAGTTTTAGGTTTTTACTCTTAGAACATGCTTATGCCTTAAGATCCTTGCCAATAGTCTACTTCAACCTTTGGAAGCAATTATTTGCTAAAATACAAAGCTAAGAAATCTCTTACAAGAGTGGTGACATCCTTACGTGTTCACCCTAACATTTAGACAAAGCTACTTATAGGGTAGAAGAGCCAATACAAAAACGATGAGATTGAGCAAGGCTCAAGGAAATGGTACCAAAATTTTGACAAGTACATGCAATCCCAAGGTTATGTGAGGAGCCAACAATACCACTACTTGTATACCTGGAAGTTGAACAATGGTTTTCTAATTATCTTAATACTTTATCAATGATACTCTCATGTTAAGAAGTCTAAGATGAGATTGTCATCCTAAAAAAATCACTTAGTATGATATTTGCTATGAAGTATTTGGGAGATGCAAATCACTTTCTTGTATGCATATCAAGAGAGATAGATCCCGTGGAATACTAGAGTTATCTTAGGAGATGTATATCCACAAAGTCTTGCAAATTCTTAATATGAAAGGGGGAAGGATTCATTGAGTACCCCCATGCAGGCATATGCAAAACTTGGCAAAGATTATGCTCCCAAATCTGATGCTGAGAAAGAGGAATGGCAAAAGTGCCATACTCTTCCAGCAATGGGTAGTCTTGTGTATGCAATGGTAGCCACTAGACCAAACATTGTGTTTGTAATGGGTTTGGTTAGTAAATTTATGGAAAATCTTGGCAAGAAGCACTGGAAAGCAGTGAAGCACATTCTGAGGTACCTTAAGGGTACACCTAGAAATTGCTAATGCTTTGGGAATATCGATGCGTCCATGGTGTGTTACACAGATGTAGATTATGAGGGTTATGTGGATAGATGAATATCCACATCTAACTATGTATTCTTGTTTGTTAGAGCAGTCATTTCATGGAGGTCATGTCTCTAGGATTGCACTTCATTTCCACCACAGAGGAAAAGTATGTTGTAGCTTCTAGTGCTAGCAAGGAATTTGTGTGGTTAGCTCATCGAGTGGGAGATCTTGGCCTTCATCAGACTTTAGTGTTTCATTGTGATAGTTAGAGCGCTATAGCATTAGCTAAGAACCCCGTATTTTACCACTTGGGCCACATTGGCCTTCAAGTGGGAGACTATTGGGGTTTTAGGCCAACTAGGTCAAACACGTACTGACCCATCATTAACATAGTTCATATGTTGGTTTAATAGAACAATAAGGAGTGGATGAGGCTTCTTCTCATCCTGTTGCGCTCCATCACATGCTATGTGTGTCTTCTTCCCACGCACCCCATGCAACTACTCACAAATTACTCAATTGAGAAGAAGAAATGGCCTACAAATTAGCACTCCACCACACTCTTTCCTAGTCAAGTGGAAAGACAAACCGAGAAGGTGGGTGTTTTTAAGAAGAACTTTCCCACCTCTTTTTTTAAAGACACGAGATTCTCTCCAAGGGGGCAACAATGTTAAGGCAAGATTCCAAGCCATGGCTAAGAGCGTAGGGAACAAGGCTCCAAGATGGCATGCACATGAGCCCTATACATAGGGAAGCCTATACTATAAATAGGGTTGGATGGGCAAAGTGTTGTGGCCATCACTCACTAATCCTCCTCATAGTAACTAACATACATTGCTTTTTGTTGTGCTTGTAGGGATTAATTTGAATGCAAAGAAGAAGAGAGAGACTACCTTTCAATGATAATCTTGCTTGGCCAAGTTTGAGGTAGAATGGAAGTTCAAATTCTTTGGAAAATTTCTGTTGTGAGGATACAGCGAGCTTGGCCAAGTTTGAGGTAGAATGGAAGTTCAAATACTTTGGAAAATTTTTGTTGTGAGGATGCAAGGATGTTAAGGTAATTTTCCAGTATGTTGGGAAGAGATCGGGTCTCTAGCTATGAGAGCTTGTCAAATTAAAGTGAAAGGCTTGGTGATTATGATAATATTACAATAGATAAGTTGATGGTAATACAAGATTAGGTAGACTCACATTTGAGAAGTAGAGATTATGGCAGAGATTAAACAAAGTATAGATCAAAGAGAGAATGATACACTTGCAAGAGATTAGAGACTCAAAATAATCCAAAATCAATCCTTTATTAAAAAACCTTACTTACAATGAATCTCCCCTTTTCCATGTCCTCTTTTACCCTTTTAAATCCAAAAAGTCACCAAAAACTCTAATTTATTATCTACTACTCAAATGGAAAATAGTTCCATTGACTTTGAACGGGGGTAAAACCCCAAGAAACTTAGTCAAAACTCTCTTGGATCATATCCTCTGCTTTTTATGTCTAAAGTGGTGCTCTCTTCAAACTGTGATCACCTGCGATGAAAAATTGGGAGCGTTTATATTCTACATGTCACCTGGAAAAGTGGTTGAAAGCAACTTCCTTATGCACAAGAAGCTCTATCCTAGTGGTTTACACTGCTTCTTGGATTTATTTTACAAAAATAATGTCCAAAAATACCAAAAGGAAACTACATTAATGAGAAATCTTAAAAATTCCAACCATCCACTTTGTAGCCACAATATGTATTGTTAAACTAGCACCTTTGATCCTAATGAAGGACCTAGAAGATCATGCTTTGAATAAGTTTTTACATAGTGTCTGCCCCTCTAAATGTGGACGTCTGTGCATTTATCAAGTTCATGAAGGCACACATATGATTTTTCTAGCATCCAAAGTCTCCTTAAAGAAATTTCAGAGTACCCAACTTGAAATTCCAGCCATCTTGTGGAAACTTTGTCCAAAAACCAACATAATCTTGAATAATATCCCAAATCTCTTATTGCTCATAACTATTGTGCTTGCACTCCATCATTGAAAAAAAAAATATTGGTGAAATAGGTTCATCCTCTCTAGCTCTGAAACATCCCACATGATTCCACAGATAAGCTAACCCCATGAAATCAGAAGAAAAAAAAATTGAACCCGGTCTATAAGGATAAACCCAAAATTTTGAGACACTTGGCACATTCAAGATATGAACCCATCATGGAACCATCCAGCCTCTCGAATCAAATGTTTCATGCATCATCCTCCACCATTCCAAATAAACCACCTTGGTAAACTTGTTTCATGCACCATCCAACCTCTCTGATCAAATGTCTCATGCATCATCCATCGTGCATTCAAATTAAATTTCTACCACCTTGGTAAACCTATTTAGACCATACCTTGGTTATAAGCCCGACTTGGATCATAAATTAATATAAAAAACTTCCATACATGAGGTATTACAAAAAAATGTCATGCATTCAAGACTAGTTGCATTATATCCATCCTTGAAAATAATTCATAGTCCATTCCAACCCATCTTTCATCAAACCACTATTTAAGCTCAACATCCTCCTCCTCTTGTTGTTTTGAGGCATGTCCCAAATCATGTGGTCCCTCCAAACTACCTATCTCATAGGGCAAGAATCCTTGTCACATGTAACATCGATATTGACCATATGTCCCTCAAACTGCTCCTCAACCTTCGTAACGATGTACCTCTACTACATAGAACTTATTATTTGTTTGAAAGATAGCATCCACTTCCCTTTCAAAATAATCATTATAACCCTATCCGGGTTGCAAATCATGTTGCACCCCTTTGAGAGCACCTCTATCTTTGTACACTTTGATGTCACTTCAAGGTATATGGCATCATATTTCCTTGCAATCATTTGGAATTTTTTACATCTGGAACCACTAGCTGTTGAAAAATTGTGATAATCTTTTCTTTTGGAGCCCCTTAAAGTTCATCTTTGATTCATAAAATTAAGATATCCATCCATGTTATATGTTTGGAAGATGTGAGACTATAAACTGCATCAAGTGTTGTTTCCACTGCTCATTCATTTGATTTTCTGTTTTGTATGTCTAATTGGTATCTTATATTCATTGCATAATTTATAAAAGCTCTGTTTCGTTCACCATCATCACAAATTCTCACCCCAACCAGCTTAATGTTGGCTTCACCAAAAAAATGTCAAGGTAATTTGCGACTATTCCAAGAAGACACCTAGTATATGGCAACGGGAGTTTGTGAGAATAATAGTGGAAGGCTTGTTGATTATGATAGTAAAGACATTTGATAAATAAATTAGCGATGATAATATAAGAATAGGTAGATCACATATAAGAATTAAAGATTATCCTAATTATTAATCAAAGAGAGATAGAACCACACACTTACAAGAGATTAAAGACTCAAAATAACCTAAACCAATCCGATAAAAAAACCTTGCTTTCAATGAACTATTCATTTGCCAAGTCCATTTCATCCTTTTATATCCAAAAAGTGATACAAAGCTCTAACTTCAAATTTGCTACTCAGATGGCATGTCGTATGGTTCTATTGGCTTCAAAAGGGGGGTAAACCTCTAGACACTCAATCATGATTCTTCCCGATCACTCCTCCTCGGCTTTTTGTGTTTGAAGGATTGTTTTCTATGATGCGTACTTGGGAGCCTTTATATTCTACATGTCACCTCTAAAAGTGGCTAAAAAGCAACTTGATTTATGCATGAAGATTTCTTCTAGTGCTTTGTAATTCTTTTTGGAGTTATAATGTCCAACAATACACAAAAAGCTAAAATTGATGAAAAGCATACTGTAGCCACAATAGGCAGTGGCTAAACTCTAGAACAATAAAGAAGCTAGAAGATCATGCTCTATATCCGTGTTGAACTAACTTTTGTTTGTAGGGAGACCGGTAGGCATCGACTCATTGGGTGTGAGATGAGTTAAGCTAGAGCACTTAAGATTGTGTTAATATGAGAATTATGATAATTTTGATTAACCAACTACAGATGATCAAGGAACCATATGTCTATTATTTATCCAAAATCCAAACCAATACTTTCAAATATATACTTGAGATCTCAATCTGTACACTTTGAAAAATTCACCCTAAGCTATCGACAAGTTCGAAAAGCTTCTCCAACAATGGGGAAACCCTAACTCTCTAAACAACCATCTTGATCAAGAAGAGAACCAAAAAAACATCCTCACCTAGTGTCGACTCTTCCTTCTTACTCTACTTTTCTTCTCAAACCATGGAGACCACTTTGACAACCAAGATGAGCTTTCATTGCCCTTCATTCATAAGTCTCTACTGTCTTTCTCCTCTTCTTCTTCTCGTCTCATCTCCTCCAAGCACCCACCCAAAAAATAATACACAAAAAATGTCACTTATACCTCTTTCTATTTTTAGCCAAAAAGAAAAAAGCTGGTTATGTTTATCCCTTTTGGCCTCAAGCTCAATTTCCCATAGAGTCATCCATCTTCACTTATCTTTATATCAATCATGGCGCTACGAACATGGCCCACTATGCCGCGAGGAAAAGGCCCCTTACAAGGGGAGTAGGCCAAACCAACGGGTGGCCACCCTCATTGTGAACACAAGAGCCCAACGACCAATGATGGAAAATAAGACAAATTCAGAAACAACCACGATAGCAACATGCAAGCCTACAAGGCTCCCCTGATGCGCAACACATCCACACCATAGCCAAGGAGCACGAGCTCCCAAAAGGGAGCCTCATTCTCTTGGATTGCTAGTAATCTGGGTTTCATATATATATATATATATATATATATATATATATATATATATATATATATATATATATATATATATATATATATGCCCTATCAAGGCCTCACAAAACCTATGGGATAAATGGTTGCCACACATAGTAGCCTTCCACACACCCACCCCCCCCCCCCCCCCCCCCCCCCCCCCAAAATTCCAACTAACAATAAATTATTTCACCCCCTTTTGCTAACCTTTCTGGGCCCATTTAGGGTGCAAAACTTGACACTATAGCATTGAGAGTGAAAAATCCAACAAAGACTCTGGAAGCCTATCAAAAATTTTCTAAACCTGCTCTAATCTTATTGTAGGATTAGTGAGAACCTCATGTTAACGTCAATATGAATGACATAGTAGACACGTCTGGGCAAGGAAGCGAGAAGGATGTGTCAAATCCTTGAAAAACAATATCAATGCAAGCTACAATCCATACTCAAGCTCAAGTGCTCCCAAATCATCGAAGGTTAGTTTGGCCCGCTAGTCAATCTCTATCAATTGATTGGCCAGATGGTATTCAAATGCAACCAAACTTGTAGGGATGACTAAGAGGATTAGGAAGACCAATCATATGGCCTCAGATCATCCAAATAGCATGAGCTCATAAAAACAATAATGGACTCTAACCCTAATTTTGATAGATCAAAATCGTTGTGTTAAGTCACCCTACATCTTAGGAATAAATAGAGGTACCCTATGGAATTGATAGCTGGTCAATCTTGAGTTATGGCATCAAACAGTTTGTAGGTGCTTGCCAACAAATTTGAAATAGTGCAAGAGACTTACATCAACTTGAAGAGCCTTTACCTAGCAATGTGTAGGAGCAATTCGAATCAAAAGGCAACACCTAACAAGGGTGTGAAGAGTAGATAGAGTTTGCAAATACACAGACATAACGTCATGCTTAACACAGTTTTATCATTAATAAAAGATTATACAAAAAGGTTACACAAGTGACCTTTATGTTTGGGTCAAATTTTAAGAATTTGATCCATGGCCATTAGCAACTAGCTCTTGAAGTTGATATACCCTTTCGGTAATACCCATGTAGACAAGAGAAAAAAAAATGTCTATAGGCTAACCTAACTAAGATATCTATTCATCAAACTATTCCCCCTCACAAAAAATTTAAAAAAATATATATTCATCTACCAAATTTTGTTATATGGCAACCACATGGGAGAGAGAGAGAGAGAGATTGGATTCCATCCTCACAAGTCATATTATGGCCTATGGGATCAAATAATACATGCCACATGCCCTATGTTGAGATAATAGCGAAGATATCTATTCATCATAATATCAAAATTTAAAACTCTTACGACATATCCGAGGTAAGTCAAAATGTGAGAATTTGTCCAAAACTTCGTGTGTGTGTGTGTGTGTGTGTGTGTGTGTTACCTCGAAACGTGAGTTGGATGAAAACCAGAGGCCGCTGCCTTCGGTTGCGATGGCTCTGTCCGTCCTATGCTCCTCTCTCTCTCTCTCTCTCTCGTTGGGGGGGGGGGGGGGGGGGGGGGGGGGGGGGGGAGGCTTTTGAATGATGAATGATGATGTCGCGGAGGGAGGCCTATTGCATTTGAAAGAAAGCACCTTTCGAGAGTTCCAAGACCCATCATTATATTTTTTTACTTCCGATTTCAATTTGGGATGCGTGGGGGAGGCACATGCTTCTGCGTAATTGCTGCAGCTTTCCAAGGCATCTTTTCAACACAGGAGATTATGAGAAAAGATCACCTCAAGCTTTGCATGTGTGTCCCCACCACCTTCAGCCTTCAAGAGTTTAAACTGCCAAAAGCTTCCTTCCTTTTCCAAACTTCCATACTTTCTGTGCTTTTCACCAGTTTTATACTACCTCCTGGCCTTGTGATTCACTGGGTCAAATCCTTTGCAGCCTTTATGGGATACAAAACCCATTAAGGGTAGAGTTCACACCAGCATCCTCGAATGTTAAGCTTCATGATCAACTCCCACCAGCATTGCCAAAACAAGATATACCAGGTGAACAATCACACACGGACTCAAGAACAAGAAAAACTCACATGGACCATTGCATTTTTCAGGAACCCATGCCAACAATAAAAACACAAGGCTGTTATGAGCTATTTCAACGGACAAAGGGATGAAAGATTGGTCGAGGATTAACTCAATTGCAGAGCTTGTAAAGTCGATAAAATTAGAGTCATAAACAGTGTAAGCATTGTGATCAAAGGAGGGGCGGGGGGGAGGGGGGGATCAAAACGATGAAAGATTGCTTGAGGGTTACTCAACTGCAGAGCTTGTAAAGGCGATCAAATTCGACTCATAAACGACGCAAGCATTGTCATCTCATCCTACTCTGCAAAATTTGATTTTGGTGGTACCACTCTCATCTGACCAATGCAATTTGTGTGAGTGACTTGTGATGACAAATATACTGGCACAAAGCTGGCTTAGTACAAGTTCACTCAACGAGTTGATCATATGTATGACTCTACGCTTGTTCTACTACCACAAACACATAAATTTACCAGCACACCTGATCAAAGGTGGTAGGTGCCATTTGTCCATCATTACATGCGCTGCACAAAGCTAGCAAAGACTCAATACAATCTTACTCAGGACAAGCAACAGACATAAACAAAAGGAGACCCAATCGAGGCTGACAGTTACCATAATTCCGTCAACACACGACATTATGTGAGCATGACTGCTGCAGCCTGCTGATATAATGAGACTATTTTGACATACAATTAGATACCGCCTATATGGAAGAACGAACATGGATATGGTAAAGTGCAGAGCTACAAAAATAGTGAAAACTTCTGGCCAGCTTCGTCTTCAAAGCAGGCTATATCATACAAAGGTTGCAGCTGAATGATGGCAAAGGACACCATTTTAGAGCAAGCGAAGCTCTACTGGCAAAAATTCGCTCAACAGGGCTACAGAGACCAACTTAAGAAAAATGGCCCTCACTCAATTCTCTCCAGCTCCGCTACTGCCACTGTCAATTGATGACGACTTTAATGTAACCATTCTGTGATGAAAATCCGGAGTGCTCACAATTTTGGACCCTTTCTTGTGCTTTACAAGGGGAATCAAAGATTGAACAACATCTGTCATAAGAGGACGATAATCTGCCTCAGGCTGAACACACATTGCAGCTATGGCAGCTACCTGCACAGCATTTTTTGTCATTCAAAATCCTTCAGTTTCTGCTTTACTATTTTCTATCCAGAATCACCCATTTCAACACCTACAAGCTCAAATAGCAAGCAAACCTGAATTAGGTCCTTTACTGCAAATTGTCCCTCCATGACCGGATCCACCATCTCCACAAGCTTGTCCCTATCTGTGAGTCGAGGAAGTGCCTGGAAGCAATGTCACCTTAGAAAAGTGTTGCAAGTATAGAATGCTCATTCACCCATTTGAAGCTTACCCAAGATACAAGAACACCCTGCCCGGGTGGCCTTTTCATGTCAACTGGGACGCGTCCTGTGAGAAGTTCCAATAAAACCACGCCATAGCTATATACATCGGACTTCGTTGTCAAATGCCCCGTTAGTGCATACCTTCAGAGACATTGGAGCACATCAAGAAACTCTGAAAGAGCTCAAAAGATCTACAAATCCTATACATAATTTCTCTTCATTCTTACTCTGGGGCAACATAGCCGTGGGTTCCCAAAACACGAGTTGAAACCAGCCCTCCAACCTTGTCAGATCCAAGCTTAGCTAAACCGAAGTCGGACACTTTGGCATTGAAATTGGAATCCAGAAGTATGTTGCTGCTTTTGAAATCGCGATGTATTACCGGAGGACTCACGCACTCATGGAGGTACTCAAGACCCTTTGCAGAGTCTAGAGCTATTCTCATGCGAGTTTCCCAGTTGAGAATTGGAGGATTGCCAGATGTTCCTGCACCATTTAACGATAAGTTGAGAGCAAAACATGAAGTATGCTTGTTAAAACATGTCGGGAGCTAACACAACATGAGCCTCAGATTGGCTCCATTAGTGAACACACTCTCCGCGTTTTTCGTTTCTTGTTAAGGACATAAGTTCAGGAAAACACGAGGGCCCATACCATCTGAATACAAGTGTTCTTGAAGGTTTCCATTCGGCATGTACTCATAGACCAGTAACCGGTGATCTTGATCGGCACAATAACCAAGCAAACCAACAAGATATGGAGAATGAAGGCGGCTGAGCATGTCAACCTGTCCCACAATTAGGAAAGGTCACCACTTAGGTAAATTTCACAAAATCACCTTTTGATAAGTGCTAAGACTGCAATTTGCTCATACAGAATATCTTCCATCTTCCATAAACCTATAGCTAGCTTCACATAGAATGCCAGCATCCAACATATGCCCACTCACACCCACATGAACCGTACTCCACATGTAGACAGACATGTTTTACATCGAACACAAGAATATGCACCTCTATGCGAAACTCATGATCCCCCTGCTTGCTTGACCGATCTAGCTGCTTGATGGCAGCTTGTCGCCCGTCTGGAAGCACTCCTCGGAAAACAGATCCAAATCCACCATGACCGACTACATTGCCCTGATTGAAATTACAGGTAGCTCCCTGTAATTGTTTGAAGGTAAACACCTGAGACTCTCTCTGCTCCAAGCTTACAGTTGAGACCGTGGTAGAATCTGGCAATTGCACATTCTTGCTCTTGAACCCTGCTCATGCAGAGAATTACATAATCAGGAAGGCAATCTTGATATAAACCAAATAGGCATCGCATAACAGCAAAGAAACTAGTATCAAAGAGCGTTCTCTATCTTTGTTAATGCATGAAATGGCAACACACACACACACAAAAAGCTTGGTACCATATGGTAACGTACACACACAATTAACCTAATACATAGTTAAGAGCCTACACTAAACACAAGCATATTAGTGTATGCTTGTGAATAAAATTATTGAAAAAACAGAACAATGGTTTGGATGCTAGAAAGTTTGCCTAAGCCAGTGTTTTCTCAATAATTTTATACACAATTTGCGATTAGCATTGCACTAATGGGCTAAGAGATAGGGCTGTGCATGCAACATCTCAAAAGTGTAGAGTTAAGGCAGCCAGTGCTTACATTAAAATTGAAAAACCATTTTCAGGTAAAGCACACATAGATTAATTTTTTGCTATGCATGCCTTGTCGGCAACAGAGAAAGCTGTAGCATGCAAAAATTTCTGTTCAATGAAGGCAGAACATGTAGACCTCGATTGCAGAAGAACAATGATACACAGATAGTTTTTCATCTTCCATTGAACCGAAGACATTACACAGTAACTTGGAAAAACAGAGGGGGAACTTACTCTGACTCTGGGACTTCTTCTTAACCTTGCAGCGAATGTGGCAGTAGTAGACGAAGACGATGAGTAGGGCAGAGACCGCCAGTGCAGCGATGACAGCCAACACAATGAGTGCAATGTTGGTTTTGCTGCCGCCATCCTGCGGCTGCTGGCTCTCAGAAGGAGCTCCTTCAACCTGTAGCAAGCTGCGAATCATATACACCTGCTTGTGTAGGTACCCCTGTGGGAGAAGCGTTTGTAGGGTTCCCGGTTCGATCAGCTGTTGGATTCAATTACCTGTTGAGCCAAATTGCTTGTGCACCTCCTTCGTGGGCAAAACTTTATGTTGTCATCCCCCCATTGCAGCTGGAACGAGAATGTGCAGAGTACAAGGGAAGGAGAACAGGGGAAGAGAGAGAAAACAGAGGAGGAGGGTGAAGAAGAGGAGAGCTTGTAACAAGTGTAGGTGAACCAATTTACGCACAGATGGTGTGTGTGTGTGTGTGTGTGTGTGTGTGTGTGTGTGTGTGTGTGACAGAGAGAGAGAGAGAGGTTTTGCGAGTATGTGTGTGTGTGTGTTTTGTGTGTACTACTTGGCGTCTATGAGAGGATGTGCGATATCGTGAGTAGCCTACCTGGAGGATGGCATCTGTGAGGGCGATGGGAAACAGGAGTCTATTGTGGTGGCTACCTTGAGTAGGCTAGAGAGATCAGCGACCAATGTGGGTGTGCGAGTGCGGAAGCGTTTGAGATTGAGAAGACAGAGAATGCAGAGACTAAATGTGGTAGGAGAGGAGAGAGAAGGAGCTTCGGTTATGCATGAGAGAAATCACCTACACAGAGAGAGTGAGAGAAGAGAAGCTACAATTTGCAGCAGCGCCTACCTACTACATGAGAGCAGAAACGAGAACAGCGAAGTCGTCCCGAAACGGTCACTGCTAAAGAGTTGTGGGTGTGTGTGTGTGTGAGAGAGAGAGAGAGAGAGAGAGAGAAGCTGTGGGGGGGTTGTGTGTGTGAGAGAGAGAGAAGCTGAGCTATACAAATCAATGCAATTCATCTCAGGGTTTTCACAGCACAGTTGGGCAAGGTCTAACCCAGCAGGAACGACAGTGAGAGAGAGAGCGAGAGAGAGAGACGAGAGAGTGAAGTTCAAATTTCCTCCCTGAGGGGCATAGAGAGAGAAAGAGGGGATCCTTTGTTGCCTGGGAGCTCATGAGAGGAAGAGAGAGGAGAGAGAATCACGCAGTTGTTTTGCCTTGTGTCTTTGTATGGGCGGGAAAAAAGGGTGCAAAACGCCAACCTCATGTTCCAGTAAAAAAATCGAGCCTTTATATTTTTTTAGGACTCGGAAAATTAAAGTCTAGCTAATGAAATGATTAACTATATTAATTTTTGCATCTTGAAATGGACAATTTTTTAATTAAGGATTTGGACAGTCAGCAGGCTGCCTGAGCAGGCTGCAGGCAGCCGAGTCCCACGGTTAACCACCGTGGTGATGAGAAAATTCACATTCAACTCTCATCAAGCCAACACTTGGCCGGTCCAACTACGAAGAACGAAGTTTGGATGCCAATGAACATAGGTTGATACGAGTAAGGGTACCCCCAATTACACCCTCCACTCATTGCACCTCTTTGAGGTGGAACTTTACGATTACCCCCCTCCATGTGGGGTACCTAAGGCCTCAAGACTAAGTAACACGGGGTCTTAAATGAAGACCCCGTCATGGGATCCATGGCAAGCAGCTATGCGCACAAAAGCAGAGGCACATCCGACCGTCTGATTTTAAACAGACATGTCCGTGTTTACTTTTTATGTTCGTGTTTACTTTTCCCCATTTAAGTTTAGCTTATATAGTTTATTTGGCGCTTTGCTAACACCAAAATGCATGTGCATGCGTGGTTAGCTCACCAAGTAGCCATGGCCAAGGTGTCGGGTTCGAATCACCGAGTGGGCGTTGACTTGCATTTTTTGTTGGTTGTCCATCTCCCTCGAGATTCCCGCGTGCCACACCTGTCGTCGATCCCATGACGGGGTCTTCATTAAAGGGACCCCGTGTTCTTTAGTCATGCGGTACCTCCTGCACGATGGCCATAGTAACAAGCATGTCTAACACAAACATGCACATTGCCTTTTGAAAGAAATCTCTTTTCTTAATGGCAAGTTGATGCTTCGCAATAGTTAGTTTTGAAGAAATGCTCTGACACCCCTGCATGTCACAATGATTGAACCATAGACCATAGCAAGTGCGCTTAAAACCCTTTGCCTCTATCGCTAGGCCAACTCCTTTGATGCCTTTTGAAAGAGACCTTTACCAGACGTGCCAAAGAAGAAGAAGAGAAAAGTCGTAGGAACAATCCCAAGAGAGAGAGAGAGAGAGAGAGAGAGAGCATCCTTTGAGTCAACGACCTTTCTCTCCAAAGGCATTGCGGCAAGCTTTGCTCTCTGAGAGCTGGGTTGCACCTAATGCTAGCAGGGTCAAGCTGGGTTGAAATTTGCACAGGGTCTCACCCCAAAAGATGTATTGCAGGGAATGGGTTAAACTCATTTACATGGAACATGGCGTGTATCTGCTTGGCGATTGGAGGGTTGGAAACAAGGAGAGAACTTCTCTGACATGAAAATAGTGTATTTTATAGGTTCTAGTAGCGCAAGCTGAAAGCTACGACTTCTCTGCAGTAAAACATGGATACCTTTGTTTTCAGTAATCACTCACCCCACTCACCCGAGGTGCGATCCGGCTCTGAGTATCCAGAACAAAATAAAGCTTGGCGGGGGGAAAAGGATAAATCGAGAGGAGGGTTTATTTGGCTAGAGAGGATTTATTTGGCCCAAGCGATTATTATTCTCCTTTTTCAAAGGAATACCTTCTAGAAAAAAAAAATGATTCCTCAGCCAATAATTTGGTGGACTTTTATGCCCTGAAAGGTTAAAATGCAATAATTCTTTAAAAAAAACTATAGTATAATATATGGGCTTTTTCGTTCTTGCTTTTTATGTCGACAATAAAGTGTAATACCCATGGGCTTTTTTTGAGATGTGGTAAAAAGTGTTAGGTGTATGGGCGCATCAGGCCTCTTAAATGCAAGAAAGAAGAGGGGAATCGGGATCATGCAGCACATTTTCAACGACAACAGTGACATGTGTAAGATTTGTTCCTATGCCAACACAAACTCACTTCAATTCCAATAAATTCATGTTACTAAACTTTGCCCATGTGGTTAATGGGAGTTATTGGACACCCCTTCTACCCTTCATGTTTTAGGGTGCATTCACATACGTTTGTGAGCCCCAAACTCCATCACAAGAAGTTTTGGACAAATTCTCACAATAATTCCCACATTGTGACTTACCTCAACATCATGAGCTTCTGTGAGGGAGGTACCACATGCTTAGCTAGATAAGATTGGGGGCAGGGGGACCGCCGGCCCGGTGGGGGGGCCGATGGTCCCCTGCCCCCAATCGTACCTAGCTAGGTATGCGGTGCCTCTCGAGCAAAAGCTCATGATGTTATTCATTGTATGAAAAACATTAGAAAAGACTCTGTTTTCCTACATGAGAAAATTTCTAAATCTTCTTGTGCATGTGTGCCTTTCAAAACTCAAAGTCCTGACTCCTCACCCTCTTTTCTCACACAATTGTATCTTGATTGTAAGGAGAGGTTTTTACACATTTTTGAAATCAAGTTTATCCTCTTCAAAACGCAAGTCTATCTTCTCTGCATTTGAGAGCCTAGGGGAAGTGGAAACCAATGCTCCATCTAGTCATATTGCTCTCTACATATAGGGAGGCCCCCATGCCAATTTTTCATTGATCCCTTGGCCTCACATTACTCCCCCATTGGAGAAGTGTTTTTGTCCTCGTTTAACAAAAGTGCAGTATTTCTTCTTAAGAACACTAATGTTTTCTCAAGTGGCACCTTCTTCATGTCGCTCTTTTCACTTAACTAATGCTCGATGATGCACAAGATGATGAGTACGTAAATCGTAATATTCTAGAATGCACTCGGGTTCGTGCAACCGGGTTGGAGGTTCAATGAAATTGACCAAAACCTAATGATCGATTACTTTTTTGTCCCTATGTAAGCGTTTACGTAAACTACTTACATGAAAAATCGATAACTACAAGAGTGTGCAGGTAAACAAAGTTTGTAGGCTATATCCCATCTCACGTAAATATATTTAATGGGCCACAACATCTAGGAGATAACTTAGGTGTAGGGCCAGTTTTCAGACTTTCTGAACGCTCTAGAATACGTAAGAATACCTCTTCACCTTGTGTGGAAGTGACTTGCCGATGTTTCTCATCAGCATACGTATTGTATTTATGCTATGCTTGTCAAACATTTTGAGAAGCAATTTTTAGCATATCCGTATGATCTTAGATAAAGTCCTTAACTTGTTGAATTTTCTCTTAATAGCCAACCCCATCATAATTGGTGATCTAAGCTAAAAATCGTACATAAGCATAAATAGACTAAACCTAGTCATAGCATGCTTTGCACTATTCTAAGCAAACTCCAAAATAGGGAGATAACCTTCCCAATCAAATTGCTTCTTGCTAGTAGACGCTCTTGGCATATCCTCTAGCACCTGATTAACAGGTTACGTCTACCCATCCGTCTCTGAATTATTCTGAAGTACTAATATTGAGTTGTGTTCCCAATCCTTTAAAGAAAGCTTGTAGAAATGACTATTAAACTTGGGATCCTAGTCACAACATTTCTAGGCAATCCATATAACCTATACACATTGTCAACAAACAACCCGGCTACCTCTAGAGCTTTAATGGTAGACTTGGGTGGAATAAACTTACATGGTCTAGTCAATCTATTTACAATCACCCATATGGAGTCATGACCATGTACGCATGACTTGTGCGGTGGTTGGTAGAGCCACAATAAAACCCATAGAGATACCTATTTATGGTTGCAAATTTCCAAAGGATGCAAGAGACCTCCTGCCTTTAAGCTCTCTACATTATTAAGTTGACAATTTTGGCAATGCAAGACATAGCCTTGAAGAGGACCATGTAAGTGTAGCCAATAAAATTGTCATCATACGAGCGCATAAATCTTCCTTATGCATGGGTTTCCTACACTTGGACTATCACGACATTCATAAAGAATTGGGCATCGAATGTTTGTGTCCATTGCTACACAAACTTGCCCCTTGGGGTTGTGGAGTAGGTATCCATCATCAATATAAAAGCAAGCCTTGCTTAGTAACCGACAAATTTTGGTCACTGAAATTGGGTGAACTATCTTGTTACTAGGTTGCAACAAGCTATGGGCAACCGTGCTTTGCAAGCCAAAGTTATCCAACAACTTCGTGCTTATGGGATTTCCCTACCTCTCCAAGAGGAGAGAGAGCTTAGGAAGCCTCTTCTAGACACTTCCAAAAGAAGACTCTCTCCTGTGAGAGAAGACGAGGAATCCAATGAACAAGAAAGAAGTAAATCTCCGAATTCCTTTGAAGATGTGGCTCCACAAAGATGGCGGTCTCGACGATCTCCAATTCCTCCCAAGAGGAAAAGATTGCCCTATAGTCCTTCTCCTCATCACTTCAAAAGGGAAGAGAGGAATCAAACAAAGAGAAAGGCAAAAGAATGGACGCCCTCTTCTCCATCTTCCTCCTCTTCTAATGAAAGCGGCTGTTTTTCTTCTAGAGAATACAAGAGGGGAGGACATCGCAAATCCTATTATGCTTGTAAAAGGTCCTACAAGCTTAAGAAGTTCAAGGAGGGAGGAAAGAGCATCTCTGTTCTCACCTATGATGGCACCTTTGGTGCTACCGACAACATTTTGGCCTTCATCCAGCAATTTGATGCGGCCTTTGGAGACGGAGGCTTCACAAAGTCCTTCAAGCTACGTCGTGTAGTTACGCACTTCCAAAAATCTGCTCGACAATGGTGGGCTAGCCTTCGTGGCAATGGTGAAGCTCCAAAAACATGGAAAACTCTACGATTTTCCATCATGAAGCAATTCCTTTATATTTGGCATCTCTTGAAATTCCTTGCAAGCGATGCCAAATATAAAGTGCTCACCGAATGGCGGAGTTTGAAGCTACTCTCCAACGAGTCTATCCACAAATATGTGGACAAGTTTTGGGATTTACATCTCAAAGCTACACTCTTCCAAAGATAGACTTTGTCGAGCAAAATAATAATTTTGTGCGGGATTATCTGAAGGAATGGCCGAGTGTGTCAACTCACAACGGCCTACTACTATCACCAAAGTCATCCACCAACAAGGGGCTAAAAGGAATGCCAAGCCCATGGAAACAAAGACCAAAATGACTCAAGAGGGAAGAACAATGCTCAAAGTTCCAAGGCAATTCCAACAACAATAAGTCGAAGGAGAAGTGAGTTTACAAAGGTAAAGATAAACTATCTCCTGAAGAGCTAGAGGCTTTTTGCAAGGACGGGAAGTTCCAAAAAAACTTTTGAGGCTTCCATTTGGCATCCTCTCTAGGGTGGCCCTTGAAATTCAAAAGGTAACGGTTATAAACCATGCCAGTGCGTGTAGTGATGGTCTCGTGATCAACTATTGTGTCAGGGATGAGTTGCTCTTCTTGGTCTACAAGGGAAGGTGCGGACTGATGGTGTGGATAGGGGATCCATTTAGGGCAAAGGGCCATGGGCTCTCCTATAATAGGTTGGCTGGGAGGAGGATCCGGCATTCAGTCTCCCCATGGTCTTTCACTGGTATCAGAGCTCGGTGGAGGAGAGCTATGGAGAAAGGGGAAGGTATTGCATGTTCGATGCATGGTGTTGCATGTGTGATCTCTCTCTCTCTCTCTCTCTCTCTCTCTCTCTCTCTCTCTCTCTCTCTCTCTCTCTCTCTCTCTCTCTCTCTCTCTCTCTCTCTCTACATGGCCGTGGGCAAGCTCCATGAGGAGAACCCTATGCCTTTCTTGATGCTACAGGGCGTGCATGGCCCCTTGGGTGGAAAAATAGTCTCTCGGCTACCCGCATATGAGGGACTACTAAGCAAGGACGGGCCTGACAAACACCCCTGCGGGAACGACCTCCTGCATGCAGCCAAGACTTGCACGATTTGAGCCACTGCTAGGCTCACTGAGGCCGTGTTGGGGAGAGGGTGAAAAGGCGTCACTGCGAGACTATGGTTATGCGCCACGCAACTGTGGTTATGGGCCACGTGCTACTTCATTGCCTGCCGCCATGGCTTCTAAGAAACAAAGCTCAATTTTTTAAAGTGTTTTAAATGACCACCCTAATTTGGGGGTGCCCCCACCCACTTAAGGGTTGAAGCCCACGACTAGGGTCGACAAGGCATGGTCTAAGACTAGCATGGCTAATAGCAAGGACCATGTAGAGTATCCATAGCCATGAACGACATGCAAAACACAGCCTGCAAGGGATGTAAAGCTGCACACCATCTCAAGGACGCCCAACAACCTGCCGATGCTAAAGCCATATCTTTTGGTATGGAGCAATTCCATATGCAAGTATTGGCAAGGCAAGGATTGGCAAGGTAGGTATTGGCAATTTCCGTATGCAGGTATTGGCAAGGCTTTGACTCAAGACAAGTTGCTCGAGGGAATTTCAGAGGTCACTAATAGCTTTCAATTTCACTTGTCACTTTCCTTCAGAACATATTGCATCAAGACACAAGCAAGGCTTGTGCAAACCGTGTTGTTATCAAATTTGAGCATGGCCTATCCACGACGTCAAACCCAGGTATGGTAGGCTCATGCCAAGGTTTGTGTTTAGCAAACTTTGGTTGCCCAAAGATCAATGATTGGTTTGACGACTAAAATCAAGCAAGGCTTGAGTGAGCAATGATCTCATCTAAAAACAAGGCTTCTTCCCATGCCTGGCAAAGGTCGGGACATGGTAGTGTTTGAGAATCTCGTAGAGATCAGCAAGGCATGTTGCTAGCCTTGATGAAGGAGGCGCAGGTACTCGATATGGCCGACCATTAACTACAATTTCAAGTAACTGTTTGACAAGTTCTCGGGCTTGACTGCTAGGCAAGTTGTGTGCCCATGATGCATTCTGATACGAATATGATCCACTCATTGTTGATAAGCATGATCTGATGAGTTTCTAAGATATCACGGGAGCACGGCTCTATCTACACAAACTTCCAGGATATAGTAAGCAAGCCAAGCTGGTTTTTACATCACACGAGGGTGTATATGATACATATGCTAATTCACTCGAGCACTATATATGGCTATGAGCCGGATTCCAGCAAACTACCAGAAACCTAGCCACAACTAGGTGACAAGGTTAGTACATTTTCAAGTTATGTTTGTTTTTGTCTATGTTTTACGTTTCATTTTGGGCGAGATCTCTTTGCTATGCAAAGCAAAGTGCTTGGGTAGACTCCATACGAAGCAACTGTGTAAAGCACACTGCTTTGCATGTCTTCATGTGAAGCACGGCTTTTCTTATGTGCCATATTATTATCGATTGACTTCGGATCAATGATAATAGCACACATATTTGGCACTATGTGGATATAAGCTCATAGTTTACGCAAGGGTGCACTGTGATGTATCCATGCCACTGTCATCGTGCAAGGCATGTATACCAAGGGCTCACATGGTTGAGACTGTCATTGCAGCCAAGGGCTTACTATTCTATTTGTTCCTATGTATGCACGGCATACTAGTCCGCTGGACGTATGACACTCCATCATTGTATACGCTTCCGCTATAACACTCAATACTCCGTCAAGGACAAGATAAGTCACTGATCTCTTACAACATTTTTTATGTTCTTCACCGGCAAAGTGCCGTATTTAAAGTCACCTTGGTACAATCACGATCACATACCAGGTAAGTTGGTCAAGATGTGACTTTGGTAACTCTCTCTACTAGGGTATGGTACAATTACACTGTTGTACGCTTATAGGATAAGCTATGACACATGCACAGTCTGCACTAGAATATTTGAAAAGGGCGTACAACACATTAGAATACAGGGATTTCCTCAAGGCAGCATTCTCTCTCTCTCTCTCTCTCTCTCTCTCTTTCCCACTTCTCTCCAAGAAAAGTGAAACTAGGCATGATGTTGTTGAAATCTTTTTATGTCAATACGGTAACAGTAAGGGCTAAGCGCCATCTATTGACACTTATATTGGAATGGCTAAGAGCCATCTTTTTGTAATCCATCAGTGATTGCTTTCAAGATCGACCAACTCTACTCAGTTGAGTACCCATCGCTTATAATGGACAAGCAAGGGTCTTGCCATTAGAGATTTTTTGGGCACTATTTTAGCACTACACACTTTACATGTGCCAGTCTAATTGATTTTTTGACCGTCTTAAACTCGTAAGAGCTTATCTCTACCAAGGTGTATGGATGAAGCCATCATTTTGACAGCACGGTTGTTCACACAAGACCACGATTATGGATTTTTGGGTGTCCAATTTCAGTGGAGCTCTTATTAGCACTAGGAGTGCCTATATGAGTACAATCTAGGGCAAGACCAAGAACGTGATTATTAATCACTAAGTAAGGGTTGATAGTCTATTCTTGGAACCTTAACACTTGCATTTTCAAGGAAAGAAGTCCACAAACTGCCAAGGGGTAGTGGAAATATTTCAACTTCCAAAGTAATGAAATGCCACGGGCAAACCCAAGGGGTCATGGACAAAGGCCACGGGCCGGCTGCTTGTTGAGCAGTTTTCATGCAACGTTTAACCAATGGGTTTGACACACCCAAGGTTACATGTGCAATACTACTTGCATTTCACTCATTTTTAATTAGTGTTCCTAGGCCTTTGCACGTGGGAAATTTGGGCAGGTTCTTTTCCCTCCAGATAAGTGCACACTATGCTCAACCTCCAGCGAGATGACAAGGTCATGTAAGAGCCAATAATTTTGGGCCGTTGTGTCCAAAATACATTTTTTGCATTATGCAGTTATGGACCCACTTGTAGGGTTTTATTTGACACACGTTATCACATGGGATACAACGTGGTCTAGGCACTCAAGGAGTTTAGTTTAGCCAGTGTGGAGCATGATTCATGAGGGTCCCTCTCACGCCCGGTGCATCGTGTTTGCAGTTACCTCCACTCATTAGTACATCTCGTGCTTGAAGGATGCTCTTTTTTTAGACATCCTAAGTTGAGACGTATTCCACATGTGGAGAATATCAGTCTCTGGGACAGACACTGGCGCCGCTACTTCAATTATGTGTCGCAACGATGTCCCTAGGTGATGGTCAAATCTGTTTTTTGGACCATTTTTAGCACGAATGTCATGAGCAATTTTGGTGGCCAGAAATTGTTGGATACTTCGAATGACTTGTTAAGGTACAAGTGCAGCTAAACAACATTACAGATGGTTGTTTATGCATATAGCAAGGCTATGAGTTGTTAATGAAAAGGTTTCATTGTTTGTACCTAGAAGTGATTACTGTTTCAATTTCTATTATGGTTTAAACGTTTCAACAAGGCTTGCAAATGATAGCTGCAAGTATTTAGTTTCTTTTCATAACTATTTACATTCCTTTTTAATGTGTGCTAGGAGCATCACATTCGCCATAAGTTTTGGCAAAGATGATCATAAATATACAGGTTCGGGTCTGTTTTTTGCTAAATGCATGCACACTAGGTGTTATGGGCCCTCGTGTTTAGCAAAGGCTGATTTGGAGCAACATGCATATTCATTACATCAGTTGCTTATGAAGCATTTTGCACTCTATGTGCAGTATCTCTACGAGATTACTTTTGGGTCTACCAATCACCAATAGAGTTCATTGCTCGGTTTGGGTGCTTGTGGATGTTCCAAGATAACCAAGATGGTTATTTAGGAAATTGTTGATTCATCAGCAAGGTTGTACGATATGGTGAACCCAGTTTACCAGTCATCTGGGAAGACTTTCTGTAAGTGGTTGGGGGAAGTACTTCACTCTTACTATTGCTATTCATCCCGCATTGGATGGAAAACTTACACGTATTCTTTGCTAAAGGATCTGCTAAGCGCATACGTTAGCACAACGCATTCTGAATGGGCAATTCTCTCCCTATTTTAGAATTTGCTTCGGTTAGGTTTTCAACTTTGAACACATGTCATGGTGGGGTTGGATACCGTTTCAATAGTTTCATAAGTCAAGGATTTAGTAGGTGTACTGACAAAGTATGTTGGCATGTAACCTACATTAGGGGTGAACATAGAGTTCTGTGTGTTCCAAAGTGTTTAGAAGTCTGACATGAGTACACTCCCTATTCTATCCTTTTGTAGCTATGAACTTTTCAAGATACTCACGCGAGTTGGACATCTTGCTCACAAATTCATGGAGAGTTGCGCCAAGGTTTTCTTGCATTATTCCAGTACCTTCAGAAAGTCTGAAAACTGGTTATGCCTTTAGACACCTCTTAGTTGTGGTTACTCTTTTAAAGTACTCAAGTGAGTTATAAATTGAGTTACCATTTAGATACAAGTGGTTGCAAAATCCATTAAAATCCATTAAAATGTGTTCCCAAGGTCTCTCAACAACGGGGAGAGGGTGTAAAAGCCCCAATTTCTTACCTGTAGCTGCTTTGATCTTTTGAAAAATCAAACAAGTTGAGACATACTGTTTAACATCAATTCTCATAGTAGGCCAATAGAAATCGCAACATAAATTTTGAAAAGTTGCAACAAACCCTCTATGTCCAGCATAGGGTGGTTTGTGCAATTCTTCAATAATTAATGTACAAAAAGGTTTAGTCACACACAATTTTTGTTTGAAATAAAGAAGTTTTCTTGAATAGTGTATTCAAGAAATGTGTGCACAAAATTGTCAATCATATGCAACGATGTCGTTTTGAATTCATCATCATGTGCATAAGTGTCAGGCATAGTGTCAAATAAAGTTTCCGTGATGGTTGATATTAAGTGAGGGTCTTCTACTCAAAGCATCAGCTATAACGTTTTCTTTACGAGTTTGGTATTGAATGTTGGGCTGAAAACTTCGAATTGTGGGACTATAGCAGAGATGTTGGAAAGGAACATATTAGATGACTTTAGCCTCAATGGGTTAGAAAGATTACTGATCAATAGAGCCCATGAATGGCTCACTAGGTGGTATCTATCAACAGGCTGTGAATCCAAGATCGAGTGGAAAGCTTGGCACTGGCATGCAAACATACACTTCCTTAAACCCCAAAAAAGGATGTGTATCTTGCCCTTATGGAATCATAGGATTGGTTGTCCCCGCTTAATGAACAATGGGGCAATAATTGGCCAGGGTGAAGGTGGGAGACGGTCATCAAGAACATATGGTGCCGTCAATGATCATATGGGATGAAGTTCTTCTTATGGAAGGTGCTATTGGGAGCCATGCCACTGGAGTGAAGGTCCTTGCCAGGGGAATTGGTCCATATAGATGCTCGCAATGTAGAACGGCTTGTGAAGACCTCTCTCACCTATTCAAGGAGTGTCTGATGATTTGTGGTCTTGTAGGCAAGATTTGCAAATGGGTCCAAAAGACCTGGAAAATAGGATTCTTCAAGAACAATCTCTTCTTGGGAGGGAGTACGTTCAAGAGCCATACACTGCTCATTGCTACACAAATCGTGAGGTATTGCTATTTTAAACACATTTGGAAGACAAGGACTGTCAGATCTTTGAGAACTCCCTAGAAGTAGCTAAGCTTGCGAAGATAGTCCAAGAAAGCAAGGCAACGATCATCACCATTGGAAAGCAAAGGAACTCAGAGGAGTGGAAGAGGACCCTTGGGGCCGCAATTATGGACGTGCAAAGGTGAAAGTGTGGGCTCATCTATGGTCATTAATCGAACTATATATGATTCGTTGAAGTGATCATGGCTCGTCACGAGCATGGCAAGAATATGTAATTTTTTGGATCTATCAATATAATTCACTCACCATTGTGAGTTTTGCGGGAAAAAAAAACCCCTTGGAGCTTCCATACTGAAACGATCCATTTGACGAGTAATTTGGGATTCAAAAAGGCATCAAACATACTACTAGCACGTACTCGATCTATTCTCAATTTATATATGGAATCTTCACTAGATTCCAAGCTCATAATGCACACACTAAGGTTTCCTAAAGATTCGTTTTGTTCAAGCGCCCATTCCCCCACAGACTCCTACCTACCCCGGTCATCACCCATCGTCGTGGTTCTCAAGAGCACGTTCCCCACAAACCCCCGGTTACTGCCATATTTGTGCCCTCCTTGCTGCACCATGTCCACCTCCCAAATAGTAGCCCCACTCCCCCCTGCACACTTCTCCTTGATGCAGACACAAGGAGAAACACACACACACACACACACACACCACCTTCCACTTCTCCAGATTCCAAAAAATTTAAATTAGCCCTTGCCCCCATGCTTGTCTTGTGATGCATGGTAGCACATGAGGTCACGCATGCAAGCTGCCGCAAGACATCATGCAAGAAGCTGAGACGAATGAGGCATAGCCCACAATGCATCATGGCAAAACGAGAGAGAGAGAGAGAGAGAGAGAGAGAGAGAGAGAGAGAGAGAGAGAGAGAGAGAGAGATGCCTCCATGGCCACCACCTCTGGCTCATCCTCCCTCCTTGCCAGATCCGTCCTTCGCTCCATTTCCTCTGCTTGTCATGCAGGCAACACGAAAAATATCTCTGGCTTTCTCTCTCTCTCTCTCTCTCTCTCTCTCTCTCTCTCTCTCTCTCTCTCTCTCTCTCTCTCTCTCTCTCTCTCTCTCTCTCTCATGCACGCTCTTCCTTCAACACCCCAACTCTCTCTTTGCTTCCCCTTTATCTTGCCATTTTTCTTTGGCATCTTCCCGGATTCTCACTAAACTAATGAACCCAAAATCTTTGTGACCTATTATAGTATACTCGCTCCATCTGACTCCATTAGGTGGAATATTCAACAATTCCAGCTTTGTGTTTACTCATCTTCAGTCGTTAAAACCACAAGCCATACTTTGGCTGCACATCAAAATTGGGCCTCTTGCCATAGATCTGCATCAACCGAGCTAACCACAGTGCCACAAGCGATTGGTTGCTGTGATGAGCACCACACAACAATTAAGAAAAAGCATGTGCTACCTTCCCCGCCGTCGCACGCTGCCTGTTATCCCCGCCATGTGCCACCATCTCTCTCAACATGCCTCCCCCCCCCCCCCCCCCGTGCCCCCCTTTTCCTTTCCTTTAGCTTTGTAGGAGCACCTCCTTTGATTTCACCAAAAGAAATGCGGGCAGTATGTCGGAGTATGTCGGTTCAATTTTGAAAGCATTTATTTAGGTAGAATCCGGGGAGACGCCTTTGTTTCAAGGGATATAAAACTAAAGCTAAGTGTTTTAGTTTGAATAGGAAAGCATGTGTGTGAGCAAGGGAGGACTCATTATTGCTAAGGGCAAATTTCCAAAATACCTCTCTAATTTGTGGAAATTCCCAAAATACCCTTCAAACTTTTCAAAATTGCAAAAATACCTCTTGTTGTGAGTAAATTTGTCCAAAAATAAAAAAAATTTGTGGCTTTTCATGAGAAGACTGATTGTGAAAGAAAATTCTCTCTCTCTCTCTCTCTCTCTCTCTCTCTCTCTCTCTCTCTCTCTCTCTCTCTCTGCCACATGCGTCTTGCCATCCACGCTTGACTTGTCTGTATGTTTTGAGCCTACAAGCGGTGGAAGGGCGCTTT
Organism: Adiantum capillus-veneris; assembly: GCF_014529385.1. Taxonomy (NCBI): domain Eukaryota; kingdom Viridiplantae; phylum Streptophyta; class Polypodiopsida; order Polypodiales; family Pteridaceae; genus Adiantum; species Adiantum capillus-veneris. The sequence goes on along the minus strand of NC_140951.1, from coordinate 38,222,514 downwards.
ACCAGGCACGGTAAGAGCCGTGATGAGGAAGTAGCCTAAACACACAACACTGTATGTGAGCTTCATTGCAATTTTGATGGTGCTAATTTGCCCATGGCAAGGGCAAGGGTGAGTGCAAGTTTGTATGCATGGAAAAAAGGGGTTTTTAGAGTTTTGTGCCTCTGGAGGGCGCTTGCAACGGAGCAAGGCAAAGGGGCGAGAGAAGGGGGTTGGACAGGGGCTTTGTAGAAGGGACATGGCAACACCATTTGCTTTAGAGTTCACTTGCACGGGGGTCGGACGTATATTTAGCGGGAGGAGGTCTGTAGGGGGTGATTATAGTTGAAAAGCGCAAGTCGCCTGCAACATAGAAGATGCCGAGTGCACCGGAGAGGTCTAGATAGGGGAATCCTAGGTGGAGCATTGTGCAATGGGCTGCGAGGAGCTTGGCAAGGCGTGGACAAGGGCTGTAGTGGATTGTCGATGGGCGGGGAGAGCTCGATAGTGCAGGAGTGCAGGAGGAAGGTGTAGGGAATGGTCCCCTGCTGACCATTCCCTATTTTCAGGGCGACCGCATGGCGATCGGCGGATGCCGGGAGCCATTGGCAGGAGCGCTGAAAACAGGGGACCATTCCCGGTCGTCAAAGGTCCAGGGCAAGGGAGACCAGACAGTGACGTGCGAACGCATTCCGCGCACTGAAAGCGACGTGTTGGGAAATTACGCACAGTGAAAGTGACATTGGAGATTACGGGGGCTGATGTGCATGCCAATCATTGGCTTTCAAGAAATATGTTACGCCTGCTGATGTGTCGATTATCCAGTGGCTTAGGCAAAAAATTATGGAGTTTAATCGCCAGTAAGTGTACGGTTCAAATGTGCAACCCCCTCCCCTGGACTTTGACGGGGGTGTGGAGCGTGCAAGACGCCACGCTTGCAGAAGGGGTGAAATAGAGGGGGAGAGAATTTGGAAAGATTCGCTTTAATAACGTGTATGTAGAGCCAGTAGTATGTATGTACAGACATACTACCATCATGGATCACAATAGAATCATTTCAGCAACCATAGTGAAACCAAGGAGTGTAAAATCCAAAATTATGCATCTTGCTCAATCAGTACTCTCTTAGATAAGTAGTACATTGTGACGTTAACTTCATGGGGAGCCTTGGTGTCTGCTCGTTTAAGTGGCTTTCCCAATTCCACTCCTCATTGAAAGGTTACATAGCTCTAATTGAGTTGTTGCACATATTGAGGCAGTGGTCACGTGATGCACACCTATGAGTTACTTTTTGCAATAATTGTGCGTTATGCATGTTTACAATTGCACAAGTTATCTATAAGGGGGAGGGATCCCCCCCCCCCTTCTCTCTTTCTCTCCTTCCTTCAAGTTAGGCCCCTCTCTCTCTCTCTCTCTCTCTCTCTCTCTCTCTCACTCACACACACACACACACACATAGGGGTGCTACCATCAAAGGCGATGCCTTTGTACTAGTTTGTCTTATATGCAAGTAGGCAAATCTTCTTACAACTTTGCTGGTTTTGACATAGTTGCACTAGTAACACATCTATACTATATATTAAGAAGACTGTTTTTCAGTGCCACGTGTCAAGGTTTGCTGCATCCGGTGAGTGAGGGGGAGAGAGAGAGGCTGCCGAAGACAGCCGGCCTTACTAGTTACTAATAAACGATGCATGCATGACAAACTTTCTAAACCTATCTTTTGCAAAAGTTACGATAGTAATTTGACCTTTTGGGAATACAAATTGTGTGAGAGATGTTGAAAATCACAAAGATTTGGGCTTTGACTCCAATGAAGGCTCCTTACTTCCATGCCGAGTTGGTGAGGTCAATTTATAGTATAACACTTGTGGACAGCCGCCACGCCAAGCTTCTTAAGTACCCCTCATTTCCAACCCATACATTTCCAATGTTATTTTTTTAATTTTATGAAGAGAGTGGAATAATTATATTGAGAAAGATAAAAAGAAAATTACATGGATCCCATAGGTAGAGGGTGGGATAGCCCCAATCATTTACAACTGGGCAACTCAGATGATGGAATCTCTCACAAGAAGATTTAGAAATATTCTCATGTAGGAAAACGGAGTCTTTTTTCAGTGTTTTTCATACCATGCATAACATCATGAGCTTCTGCTCGAGAGGCACCGCATACCTAGCTAGGTACAATTGGGGGCAGGGGACAGCCGGCCCCCCCACCGGGGCCGGCGGTCCCGTGTCCCCAATCGTACCTAGCTAGGTATGCCGTGCCTCCCTCACAGAAGCTCATGATGTTGAGGTAAGTCACAATGTGGGAATTATTGTGAGAATTTGTCTAAAACTTCTTGTGTCTCATCCTTATCCTCAAAGAGAAGTAAAATTTAGAGATCTTAGCTCTCCATTTTTGCCATATCAAACTCCTCTGTAAAGCAGTTAGACAAAAGTTAGGGTCAGAGGCTTCATGCATATCTTTACATAGACTAAATCAAGTTGTACCAATACAAGCAAGTTGTACCAATACAAGTGAGCTTTGAGAGCTATGGAAAATAAATTAGAATTCCTATGAACCCAAACAAACTTGAGAAGTATTCCTCTCCAAATGTTCCAAAGTGGAATGTCCAAACCCTTGCAGTTTCCAAGCAACAGATCCCCGCCTTTAGATCTTCCTCAAGAAAACCTGAGCATAACTTTTTTTAACGGGAGAGATGAGCTTGATCTTGTCTCTATAGTTGAAGAACAAGTGAGAGACATCTTCAGTATTATCATTGCATCTAGGACAAATACCATCACTCACTCTAGTTCTAAGTGCATTATCACCACTTTAGAGCCCTTGATGGATGATAATCCATAGCAGGTCATTGTTTGGAGCTTCCTTGAATCCTCCACTTATTGTTAAGCTTCCTCTTCAACTCCTCCTTTGAAATTGAATTGTTTGTAGATCCTTTGGGCCACATTACCTGTAGCACTTTTTAGCTTGCTCCCTCTTGAGGGAAGGCAAGTTTTGACCATAATAGCCTTGAATCTTTCTACACACCATATTGCATCATCGGCTATTGATGTTGAACTAGCTTTGCAGCAAGGCTTCTATCTTTAACTGTTTATTTGAAGCATATCTCTCCAAACTTTTATGCCATTTTCGAAGCACTTATGTGCTCTTTTCTTGGGGAACAACTTTTGTTTAACTGTAAAAAATCCAAGTCACGGTGAGTCGTCCAAAAAACAAGATCAGTTATTTGTGAATTCTATGGTAGGTCTCCACATGCTTTTGATGTCATGCCAGGCCTGCCAAAGCCTACAAACAAGTTTAGAACCAATAGATTTGTAGGGCAATGGAGAGAGAAGGACGTCTCTATTGATTATATTAGACCAGGTGTTGTATCCCTTTAGCTTAAACCTGTGCTTATTTCTTTTGTAGAGGAGAGACCAATAATCCTTTGATTCCATAGCTCTGCAAGTCCATTTGGTAGCCATTTTAGTAACAACCATGTCTAGGTCGAGAAGGCCCAACCCTCCTTTGCATTTGGAAAGACAACATGTATCCCATGCAGCTTTTCAAATCTTGGAATGATCTATATCTCCTCCCATTAAATGCTTATGGACAAAGCATAATTTTTGTTCATTTGATATTTGGTTTGCCATAAGATAATAAAAAGATTACTAAGGGAAGGATGTAATGGTTTGATGCAAAAGAGCTGGCAAAGAGAGGGGGGTGGTAATTTTTCCACTCGAAAATTTTTACCCTGAACTTGGACATTACCCATTCCCATCTTTGAGCAAAAGCAACCTTAAATCCCATGGGGATGCCGAACAGTTTGAACACTTGCCCATTCTCAATGTTCCTAAATTAGCATCAAGTACAATCCGAGGGACACCTCCTACAGAGAGCTTTGTTTCAAGTTTTATAGTGGTTAATATTCGAGCCATTGGCTAAGAAAAAGGTGTTAAGGCATTCCCAAAAAGTTTCAATAGATTGACTATCATTGCTCATCAAGACATTAGTTCCATCTACAAACTCCTACAGACACAAATCTTTACAAGCACTTAATATTTTAATGCCTTGTAACATATCTTTATTCATTGCATCTTGAACTAGCCAACCCACCACATCAAAGCATATTGCAAAAAGAAGAGGGACTATGAGACAGCCTTTTCAGACAGATCTTTTCATAGGGATATCATCTATGAGTTCACCTTCTAGGGCAATCCTTGCAAAAGCATTACCAAAAAGATTATACAAAAACTTACTAATTTTGTCAAAACAATATAAAAAAGGGATTGGAATCAAGCATACTCCATATATTCCCATACATAAAAGTTGCAACTATAGTAAACCTTCCTTTAATGAAACCTTTCTGTTAGGAAAAGTAATGCAATGCATGATAGGGCTAATTCTTCTAGGTAGGGAGAGGGCAAAGACTCTATACATAGAAGTCAGGTTAGTAATGGGTCTCTGGTCCCCTAAGTCTTCCTTACCTCCCCTTTTATGTATGAATTTGATAACTCTAGTATTTATAGTAGTAGAAAGAGCCCCTAGTCTCATGGCCTCTTTCCATATTTTGAGCAAGTAAGGTATCAAGAAGTCTTTATACTCATGAGAAAACTCATTGGGAGGGCCATCCAACCCTGGAGATTTTCTTGCTTTGAGAGTGGATATAGTCTCCCTCAACTCCCCCTCTGTGAGAGGTTGATCCAACACCTTAGCTAAATGAGTATGTAACATCTTTTTTCTCAGATTGACAATGGTTGCTCTAGCTTTAGTGTGATCAGTCCATCTTTGAGGAGGGTAAAAGAAAATATTAGATAAAAGTATCTAGCAACCCTTAGGTTATCTTTATGAGAGAACTTACAACCTTTCCTTGATTATCTTTTAGAAAAGGGATGATATCCTTAATTTTCTTTTCTCAAGGAGATTAACATGCGTTTGTCTGATTTATAATTTTTTTCTAGCCCAGAATTCTTTGGTCCATGGAGGCCTAAGCAGCTAGGAGCTCCTCTTTCTCAACTTGTCGTTTAGATCTAAAAGCGGAGGGGGAAGAGGACTACTACAAAGGACTTGCCTTATCCCCCTAGCTTTTTCCTTTTAGGCTGACATCAGATTCTAAGTTTCCATTATTTCTTGGTCCAAATCTTCAACAAGGGAAGTATGCATACCAAAAGCATTGTCAAAAATTTGTTTCACATATTGTTTAAATATTTTGATGGAAAATAGAGACTGGTCTAAATATAACCAACCAGCTATAAACATACCTTCCTCTTTTTGCATCTCAAAAATTAGAAGGGCATGATCAGACAACAATAGAGTGTTATCTTTACTGTTGTTGGTGTTACAAGTGGATGTGCCTTTGCCTCGTGCCGGATGACTAGTGTTTGGTCGTTTGCTGACGTGTTACTCTTCTATGTACGTATGGAAAATAAGGAGTGAGGCTCACTTTGTCCTTCACTCCACCCACACAAAATGTCCACATCACCATGCCGCTCTTCACTTGGTATCAGAGCACGGTAGTGGCAAGGCCCTATTTTCTCGACACCCTCCCCTCCCCTCACATGTGCAACGATCGTAGCTTTGGAGGAAATGAAGAAGCTCACAAAAATTGAATTTCTCTACATGAAACAAAAAAGTTTCTTTAAGGTTTTGGAAGTCATGGAGAACATCTCAAAGCCAAAGTGGCCACAATTTATGAAGATATTTTTATAGAAGGTGATGTGGGATGCTCTACCGGCGGGCATAAAGATCCAAGAAAGAGAAATTGGGCCCGATCGATGCTTGGGGTGCAGGATAGATAGTGATGATCTGGCCCATCTATTCATGGAATGATAGGCAGTTAGAAGCCTAGCAGGGAAAATCTGCAAGTGGGTCCAAAGGACATTGCCGATCAAGTTCTTCAAGACTTATATGTTCTTTGGTGGCAAGAAGATGGAAGTCATGCTCTTCTTATCTGCACTCAAATTGTCAGTTTTTTCTTCTTTCACCATATATGGCAGGCAAGGAACCGTCATGTGTTTGAAGGAGATCTTGATGTAGCAAGCTTCTCAAAGATCATACAATAAAGCAGAGTGGTGATCTATATGCTCGGAAGCAAGAAAGACTAGACTATTCTAGGGCTACCCATGTCATGTTGTCAACGTACGATAAGTAAAAGCGTAGAACTATGCTTCACTTACTTTGTAAAGCCAATTATGATTAGCCTCGGAGGAGAGAGGCGGTAGACATTGAATTTTGCAAGTTTTGGAAAAGGGAAAATATTAAAATCTAAGGTGCATCGTTTTGGAAAATAAAAGTGAAGGTTGAAACTTTAGCTTTTCAATTATGTGCAAGTAGGTGTGCTAAATTTTAGAAAGTGGGCTTATTAGGAGACGATGGAGAGCTTTAGAGCCATGGATTCTCAGGAGCTATAATGGACTGGGGTAAGGCAGTTGCCATCTTGCACGAGAAAATAATCGCACAAGGCTGAGTATCTGCAGGGATTAAGGCTTGAATTTTGGAATCCCTCACCTTTTGCGATTGAGGTGTTCGCCTTGCTCGCAAGCCTTCACACTGTATGCCTAAGGTGCGTTCGGGCCTTACAAGATGCCTTCCTGTGACAAGCCCCTTAGTACGACCTGCTGCGAGATTCCCCTTGGCTCCTTGGTAGGGATTGAGGGTGTGAATCCCCTTAGCTTGGCACTAATCGTGATCCATTGTCAGCATGTGATGCGTTCCAGTGACTCGGTTAGGGGTTTTTGCTTATTACCTTGTTGGAGTTGGGCCTCAAAAGGTGATCCATTGCTTGCTTGCTGTCTTCAAAGGGTTATTGGAAGAAAAAAAAGATAAAAGAAGGAAAAAAAAGTTCATAGGGATAGCTCTTAATACCGGTCACAACTATATGAGCACATGGACAAAGCACACAAGGTTTCATATGCGGACGTAGTGATGGGAAGTCGAGATGAGGCAAAGGTTCCCATCCAACGGTATAACTAAAGGCTCGGATACAAAGGAGGGTGGTCAGGGTGGAGGAGATGGTAACCCAAAAGCCACAAGGGGTGGCCAAAACGGTATCTCGACGCTAAGTAAAGAGGACTGAAGGGGAGAGAGTCTCATATTGAAAAAGAACTGGCAAAGATTTTGAGTGCACTGTCTTTGAACAAAAGGACGTTGGAAGAAGCCAGGACACCCACCAGATCTCAGGATGCCACCAAGGGGGATAAGGCTTATCAAACCTTCAAAAAAGAACTCCCGCAAAGTGTGGACGTGGAGGACGCATTCACCGTCACCGTTCCTTCTGCTCTAAGTAAGAAACAACTTGCCGAACTTGCTAAATCCACGTTGGTCTTCGGGCCATGGGCAAGGTGTCTGCCAGCGTTGAGCTTATCAATTGGCTCCACATCCCTTATGTCTTAAATCTGGGAGGTTCTATTTTTAATGCTAGATACTTGGCTAAACTTTTTTTTTTCTATGCAATGTAGTGACAAGACGACCATGGCAAAGGTCTTAACCAAAAGCCCGTTATTTCTCAATCAATCGCCGATGTTCATGCTTCCTTGGGATCAATCCTTTGAGTCCCCTAATGCTTTTAAAGACATGTGTCTAGTATGGGTAGAGTTTGTAAACCTCCAATGTGGCTAAGAAGCAATTTAAAAGACCTAACAACAACCCTGGGTACCACCCTCTTTGTACCATCTAAAGAGCAGTGGGCACTGCAGCCAATAAGTTGTGTATATGGTGGGATCTTAGAAAGGCCCAACCCAAGAATCTTGTAGTGAATGTTGGGGTTGGTCTAAAATTCGTTCCACTAAACTTTGGCACCTTCTTTGGGGCATGTTGCTCGAATGTTGAGACATCTTCGGCGAAACAGGTAGCTAGAGTTTTTCATTTACAGTACCCTCGCCATAGGATATGTATCTAGACAATTTTTTGTGCTTTTGACGCCGAGTTGGCAGTCACACATCAGTGGTTTGTGGAGTAGATGCCCAGTTAATGTAGTTGGCACATTTATGCGTATTTTGAGTTGAGTTTTAACTCCTCATACAAAGGAGACTTTGCTAGATTTCCTTCCCGCGAGTCGTGACTTTCATTGTTGGCACTTTTGAGCAAATTTTGAGCCTATTTTGTTTGAGATTTTACTCCCGATACAAAGGTTACTCTGCTCAAATTTCTGCAGCTTCTCGCCATAGTTTGGCACCTCTCAAACCCTCTTGTCAACCATGTCTTCTTCTTCAGAAAAGGAAGAGTATTTCATTCGCAAGTCCGATGGCAGCAACTTCACCATGTGGAAAGAGCGCATGAAAAATGTTTTGATAAACAAAGGCCTATCAAAATCGTTGAAAGAGCGTGTAGAGGATAATGGCTATACCCAAGCTCAATGGGAGATTTTGAATGTGAGAGCCATGGCTACAATACTACATTTAGCCGAGTAAGTGTTCTTCACTATCATAGGAAAGACAACAACCAAGGAACTTTAGGATAGCTTATGTTCAACATGGAAGAGAAAAAGTGCATCCAACAAAGTTTTTCTCATGAAAAAACTTATGAGCTCAACATGAAAGAAGGTAGCACAGTTTTTGGTCACTTAAACGAGTTCAGCTCCTTGTCAGTTGACATCTCAGGGCTTTAAGGAGCTTGTTGACGATGAACTCAAGTCTTTATTCTTGCTATGCTCTCTACCCAATTCATGGGACATTTTTTTGCACAACCATTAGCAATTCGGCTCCAAATGGCCAGTTAGTGTTCAATGCTGTCACAAATGCGTTGCTTGCTAAGCACTCAGTTTTCCATGAAGGATTTGGGAATGCCAATCACTTTCTTGGTATGCAAATCACGAGAGACAGGCAACGTGGAATTCTTGAACTATCTCAAGAAAAGTACATCCACAAAGTCTTGCAACATTTTAGTATGCAGGGGGGAAGTCACTAAGTACCCCAATGCAAGCATACTCCAAACTTAGCAAGGACAATTCTCCCAAGGCAGTTGCTGACAAAGAGGAAATGGTGAAAGTGCCATATTCTTCAGTAGTTGGCAGTTTGATGTACGCTATGATACCCACAAGACCAGACATTGCACATATAGTGGGAGTGGTTAGTAGGTACATGGCAAACCTTGGCAAAAGGTAGCAATGAAGAAAATCCTTAGATATTTGAAGGGTACAACTAGCAAGTGTTTACGCTTCGGAAACACTGATGCATCTATTGTAGGTTACACGGATGCGGATTATGCAGGTTGCGTGGATCGTAGAAGATCCACATTTGGCTATGTGTTCATGTTCGCAGGAGCAGCTATCTCTTGGAGATCATGTCTCCAAGATCGCACGTCTTCATTTATCACTGAGACAGAATATGTTGCTGCATCTGACGCAAGTAAGGAAGCCATTTGGTTAGCTCGTCTATTGGAGATTTGGGCATTCACGAGGTTTCAGTATTGCATTGTGATAGTCAGAGTGCCATTGCTTTAGCAAAGAATCCGGTGTTTCACTCAAAGTCAAAACACATAGAGGTCAGATACCATGTCATACAAGATGCATTGGCTAGTAAGCGCATCGAGCTTGTCAAGGTTCACACTGATGACGACCTCGCAAATGCTCTCACAAAGAGCCTAGTTTCGGAGCGATTTACACATTGCATAGAACTTATGGGTGTAGGATGAAGCCTAGGTGATGCTTCATCAACTTTGTATAGACTAACTATACTCATGCCACTATTGGCCACCATGACCTTCAAGTGAGAGGTTGTTGGGGTGTAGGTCAGGTGATCATGGGAAACCACTCTTATTGACTTTGCCCCCTAATCAATATAGGGAGAGAAAGTGAGAGAGTTGACCCACTCTCTCACCTTTCCTCTCCACTAACCCAACTCGATGTGCAGCTTCTCCTTCATCCCCTCCCCCCTTCTCCTTCCCTCTCTTGCATGCTTCCATACACGCACACTCCATCCTCATCACCATATCCTCATCCTAGGACTTGGGTAGCCTGTCTCCTCCACCACATGTGAAGGCAACATTACACAATTTCCAATTCTTATTTTTCTTTAGCTTGTTTGGGAAAGGCTTACATAACTACTCTACCCTAGGTTCCCTTTTGGATAAATAATGCGAGAAGTAGAGCAATTGTCTGGATGCTACTAAGGAAAATTGCGGGATAGCCCATTTAGATTCCTAGCCTTTCCATCCTTTTTACCAAACAATAAGAAGAGTCCCTTAATTAAATCACATCCTCCTCCCTTATCCGAACCCTTCTTGGAATCCTTTTTTTTTCTCCTTTTTTCGTCGGCTTCAGACCTACCCAAACTAGGTCGATTTCCAAACGCATCGGTGCGTCTCACCACTCGATCAAGACTCACTCCCATTTCTAGGGCATTGAAGGAACCCAAGCTCAAAACATAGACCAACGGTTATCAGTCCTAGCCAGAAAGGACCCTCTCCCATTGCATCCCACAGGTAAACACCTGTGATGGCCTTTTTTTTCAAGCATGTAAGATAAATCTCACCACTTTCTTGTAGGTTATGCTAGGGCTATCCACGTCAAATCTTCTCAAAAAAAAATTTAATCCTAGTTGAAATTTAAATTAGGTTTATTGAGTTATACTCCCCTTGTTCTTAATTCTACTTAATTTTTACTTAAATAAGACCTTAAGAAATACAACGAGTCTCTTGGAGGTTTAAGGTTTTGTCTCGACGTAAGTTTCAAGTTAACGCCGTCTTTGGAGAATCCCCTTTGTTTTTCTTGCATCATTTGCCATCCATGGGGCATCTCCATGGAAGCGATGGGAGTTTTATGTTCAAGCAACACAATCATCACTTCTTTGAAGCTATCCTATTACTCGCCACCCCTCCATATCACGATTGCAAAACAAATTTGAAGGAATACAAACTTGAAAAGAATGATGCATATGATCTTTATGATAATCTTCGCTTTAATGTGGGTCATGAATTGCAAACATATAACTTTAGAGTGCACCAACTTACAATCGTAAACTTCTTTTGAGTGATTATGCAAGAGTCGATGCTTGATGGTGTAAGAGGAACCATTCAATGAATAATAGTATAAAAGTAAAGTGCAAAGCTCCTAAGAGTGTGGATATGCTCGTGTAGTGAGAAATGCTCATGCAAGGGAGTTTGAATGTTTAACAAAATCTTCTTAAGATGGGATTTAGGCTTACCTCTTCTATCGTGAAGAGGGTTACTCACATATCTATGAGAAGCTTAGAGATTTGGATTCTCCGATTGACAAGAGGGAAGCGAGGGACGACCTTATGGGAAATCCTCTTTTTTCAAGAACTTCCTTTGATTATGCTAATTCACCCTTCAAAACTTAACTTTTTCTTGAGAAAATTAAATATTAACCTAATTGCATTACTAAACAAAACCTTGCACACATACTTTTTAGATGATATTCCCTTATTTGAATGCATAATCAAGAAACATTGTGAGCCTTTCATGAGAGCATTTTGTTTTTGAAGTCGCAGAGCGGAGCTTAGATCGACTCACACACACACACACACACACACAGATACACCGACAAAGAGCTTATACAATACGCAGAGAATTCTTTGAAGGGTTATCTTCGAAATCTTATTATTCACACAAGTATAAGTGAGTATATACAAAGAGTTAGTGATAAGCGAGTTAGGCGGGCGGGCGGCCATATCCGTATAAGAGGCCACTTGGGCTTTAATCCCAACAACCTCCCACGTAAAGTCCAATGTGGCACTTTAAGTAACTGTAAATCTATGAACATAAATGTACAAAGATTTACATGGCTGCCATCTATCCAATGCCCAATAACTCACAACAATGCACAAAGCCCTCTCCTGGAAGTCCCTTTGTGAGTAGATCAGCATGATTGTTCTTGGTGTGGATCTTCATCAGTTGTATCTGTTTGTGTTCAAGTACTTCCCTAATGAAGTGATATTTCACATCAATATGCTTAGTCTTCGAATTGAACACTAGATTCTTTGCCAATTGTATAGCACTTTGACTATCACAATATAACTTTGGCATATCTACTTTGATTCCCAAGTCTGCTACCAATCTACCAAGCCAAATAGCTTCTTTGAATGCCTCATTTGCTGCAACATACTCGGCTTTTATAGTAGACTGCGTAATACAATCTTGTAGTCGAGATCGCCATGATATGCCACCTCCAGCCAATGTAAAGACATAGCCTGATCTAGATCTCCTCTTATCCAAGTCTCCTGCATAATCTGAGTCAGTGTATCCTCTGACACTCAAATCCTGACTACCATAGAATATGTGCATACTCTTTGTATGTTTTACGTATCTCATGATACCTTTCACTGCCTCCCAATGTTTCTTGCCAGGATTTGACATATATCTGCTAACCACCCCCACTGCAAATGCAATATCCGGATGTGTAGCAATCATTGCATACATCAAACTCCCACATGCAGATGCATACGGCACCGTATCCATTTCAACCTTTTCCACCTTAGACTGTGGGCAAACTGTGGGCAATCTTGGTTGCTTAGTTTCACATATGACGGCAATGGTGTCATCAATGCCTTTCGCCTGTCCATATGGAAACGTTGCAACACCTTGTCAATATACTCTTCCTGAGATAAAGCATCTTCTTTGACCTATCTCACTGGATACACATACCCAGTATATGACTTGCCTCACCCATGTATTTCATGTCAAAGACCTTTGCCATTTTTTACTTAAGAGTTGAAATTTCTACCATTTGTCTACCAGCAAGTAACATGTCATCCACATACAATATGAGGATTATCAAGCTACCATCCTTAGCTTGTCGAGTATACAGGCAATGATCTGGCTCACTTCTCTTGTATCCTTGAGAAAGCATAAACTTCTTGCACCATTCTCCATAGAGACTCTTTCTCAAACGACATACCAATTTCTCTTTGCCTTTCTCAACATACCCTTTTGGCTGCTGCACATAAACCTCCTCATGCAAATCTCCATGAAGAAATGCCGTTTTCACATCCATCTGATGTAAATGCAGATCATGTTTGGCAACCAAAGCAAGTACACTTCTCAATGTTTTCATCTTGACAACTGGTGAAAAGACTTCATCAAAATCTATTCCGTGTTCTTGCTTAAAACCCTTAGCAACCAACCGTGCTTTGTATTTTGGTTGTCCATCATGAGGAGTAAGCTTCTACCTGTAAACCCACTTACAAGGTAGAGCTTTCTTGCCCTCTGGCAATTGAACCAAATCCCACGTTTAATTCTTATGCAGAGCCGTCATCTCTGATTGCATGGCCAACTGCCATTTTTTTGACTCAACCACTTGTAAAGCCTCCTTGTAACAAGATGGTTCTCCGCAATCCGTGAGCATGACATAATTTAGAGGTGGCACATAACGATCAGGTGGTTAGGAGACACACTCCAAACGTTTCACCACAACTAATTCTGCCTCTCTAGCCACTATAGGCTGTTCCTGAGCCTGACCATGCTGTCTTGATGTGCTAGCACTAGGTCCATCTTCCGTGAAGACAACTCTTCTGATCTCCTGTGTCTTCTCTGGCTTAGCGTGAAACCTGGCTTCATTGAAATGCACATCTTTGTACAGTTTCTCTTCATGTGACCCTTCTTGCCACAATGGTAGTGACGGCCGGTTTTCAAAACCGCGACCGCGAGAACCACACCCTAAGAAGGGAAGGCATATTACCAAAAGAAGAAGGAAAAAAAAACGAAAAAAGAAGCTCTTTACCATTCACCACCCTCCTCTAAGCTTAACCACTAGCGGGGCGCCGCCAGTTTGGCCACACCTCTCCATTATCGCCAGAAGACGGACTCTCTCTCTCCTACTGCTCAGCTCCGCCAATATCTCTCTCACCTACTCTGCCGCTGCATCACCAGGCCAAGTGGGTGCATAAGACGCTGATGCCTCTGTCACACCCTCTGGCGGGCCGCCATAGATATTGTATATACTCTCTCTCTTTCAAATATCCTCCCTCTCTCTCTCTCTCTCTCTCTCTCTCTCTCTCTCTCTCTCTCTCTCTCTCTCTCTCTCTCTTTGCTCGTCCACACCCCAGCCCCAGCGGGCCGCCATATTATGCCCCTACCTCCCCTCTCGTCCACACCCCCTTCGGCCTTATACCCCCCCCTCTGTTTTCTTCCCCAACCCTGGCGAACCACCAGCCTTATATCCCCCCCCCCCCATCTTCACCTAGCTCTAGCTCTCTCTCTCTCTCTCTCTCTCTCTCTCTCTCTCTCTCTCTCTCTCTCTCTCTTCTCTCTCTCCTCTCTCTCTCTCAATTCTTCTCCACCACTCACCCTATCCCCTATCCCCTCTCACCCTGTCTCACTCCTTTTTCCTCTACGGTGGGAACCCACCTAAGGGGCAATCTCTCTCTCTCTCTCTCTCTCTCTCTCTCTCTCTCTCTCTCTCTCTCTCTCTCTCATATTCCCCCCCTTCCCCCTCATTGACTAAGCTCCCCCCTCCCTCGTTTTGCGCCTCTGTCGGATCCGCCTGCGCGCACGCCTTCGACCTCGGCCCCAACCCATGCGGGCGCACCACGGAATGCAACCACCCATCCCCTATCCCCTCCCTCACCACCTCACCCCCCCCCCCCCCTTCTTCTCTCTCACTCGCGCTGTCCGCAGCCCGCGCTACCCTCTCCTCGCACTGTCTCTCTCCCTTCGCAGCCTGTACAGGCGCCGCTACACACAAACGCACACACACACTCACATACACAACACCACACACACACCCTCGCGCACACACCCTCTCTCTCACCCCATCTCCTCCTCCCCGCCTCTACGTCGCAGCAGGTCCGAAAATTAACTATATATATATAACATATATAATATAGTCCCCCCCGTTCCCACGCACGCTCATGCACCCACATACACACACACACACACACGATTACGCATATATATATATATATATATATATATATATATATATATATATATATATACTCATACACACACACACCAATACACACACACACACGCACAAACGCGCACACAAATGGTAAATACAAAAAACGGAGGATTCGACGATTACGACGAAATCAACAAAAAGAAGGACGACCTAGATCACGCGACACTGACAACAAAAAGAACAAAGGCGCCGAAGGCATGCCTCGGCCGACCCCAAAGAGACGAACGTGCTACACCGACGCACTAGCAAAGCTGCCATTCACTGACATCACGCGACCATGACAACCTCTTCAGTAAACCGTAGGTTATTATCATCATTTTTCAGTTTTCACCCAAGCCTTGTAAAAAGATCCCAACTTGTAAATTTCCCTCTCTCTAGGTGATGGCCACAAAGGCCCACCTAGAGGTTTCATTTTAATAACTCCCAAGACAAAGCAAGGGTCAACCACCACGGGCCCATCGCCTTGCTTTGTCTCCTCGATTATCTTACCCTAATCAAACCGGATTACCTTGATCTAAGCAGCCCATCACCTATAAAAGGGCACTGAGAGGTCACTATCGGGGGGGGGGGGGGGGGGGGGGGGGGGGGGGGGAGAGGTTTCATTTTAATAACTCCCAAGACAAAGCAAGGGTCAACCACCACGGGCCCATCGCCTTGCTTTGTCTCCTCGATTATCTTACCCTAATCAAACCGGATTACTTGATCTAAGCAGCCATCACCTATAAAAGGGCACTGAGAGGTCACTATCGGGGGGGGGGGGGGGGGGGGGGGGGGGGGGGCAGCTCATGAGAGGTCAGCACTGGCAGAGTTTTAGTGGGAGGAATTGGCAATGTTCACGTCACAAGAGGGGGGATTTAGTGTAATGGTTTGTTTTGGGAATTGCATCTATGAAGGGAGCTACATCCACCTCTCGACTCCAATGGTCGATGCGCGCACACACACATTCTTGGTAGAAAGTTTCACATCACCGAGTCGTCTCTAGAGAATGCAACAAGTAGGTTCATTATCTCCCCCTCTATCTCTCTATCACCATGGTGTAAATACGGCAAGGAGTAATTCTCCCTCACATCCCCAAGGGCTTTCGTTATTTGTTTATTCTCTCTATCTTCTCTGTGTGTGTGTGTGTGTGTGTGTGTGTGTGTGTGTGTGTAAGTTCGTGATATCTCACATCACCGTTGTCAGCGTCCTAGCCGCTCAAAGCTAGGTGGTGCCCCGTTCACTTTACCGTGACCGGATCGAAGCGTGCATCGGCTCCCGACGTTTTAGAGGCCGTCGGGGTCCGTGTCTCGCTTTGCTCCCGTCATTTTGGTGCCCCCACTGAGGAGGGCTTCTTAGAAACCTTCGGTTTACAATGCTGAAAGTAACGCACACCATCAATCATGGACGAATGGCTGAAGGAATTCTCTAACTGGAGGACGGAAGAGGAGGAGACTAAAGAGGCACTAGCCGCCTTCATTGAAGTACTACTGCCAGGCTATAGTGCTAGTCAAGAGGTAAGCTCCCCATCTTGTGTTGCTCGTTCTAACCACAAATTGAGAGCATCAAGTGGGAGGCCTATGAAGTGCCATCACTGCTGTCAACCAAAACACA
Source organism: Adiantum capillus-veneris (assembly GCF_014529385.1). Classification (NCBI taxonomy): domain Eukaryota; kingdom Viridiplantae; phylum Streptophyta; class Polypodiopsida; order Polypodiales; family Pteridaceae; genus Adiantum; species Adiantum capillus-veneris. Next base: position 38,206,105 of record NC_140951.1, on the reverse strand, counting down.
CTGTCAATGAGTGCCAACAAAGAAGGCAGCGAAGGGGCTGAAATCATCTACATCGACATTCACCGCGAAGAAGTCATCCACATCAAAGGAGGAAAGAAAACGGTAAGGCCTCTCTTTCCTAAGGAAACTGCAATCAAAGTTATAACCTCTACTCCAAAATGGTCTAAAGGGGCTGCTCGAGCCAAAGGTAACGAAAGGCTAAGTCAGTCTGGAAACACATGACCCCAAAGGAAGAAGCGTCTGGCCAAGCAAGTGCTTCAATTTCGGAAAGCTGGGTCGTACCCAGTTTGCCAAAGAGAAGGTCATTTGAGGCTAAGCAGCGGAAGGACGCATGCAAGTACTGCCAGTCTACTTCGACAATCCTGAAGTAGAAGTGGTGAGAAGGTTCCCATGCCCTAAGGAAGAGTGGTTCAGCTACTGCTCTCGCTGTTTTGGAAGACGGGTAGAGGGTCTTCCTCCTCTCCTTGTACAACTTATCTTGAAGAATCTCTCCACCATAGGTGAGACCCAGTGGGCTGGAGACGAATTACAGCTGAATGGAGTGGAATTCATGCAACACACCGACTATGGTAATTATCTGCAATTGCTACTAGCCAAAAGGCTAGGAATAGTCAGACGCATCGCCATCACCCCGTACGTGCTGAGCGACGAAGGAAAGGTGGAGCCCATGAAAGGCGTCAACCTCCTGTGGATGTGCCGACTCATCAACACCGGCACGGTAAGAGTATAAGTAAGTTCACCACCCTTTGTGCATGATGAAAAATGGGCCGATAGCATTCTCGTTTAGATTCCTACAACATATGTATGTGAATATTTATGTAGATAGGAAAATCTTCTACCAACAGAAGATTGTGTATCTCTTCGGTGCGGCGGTGCTAGGAGAAAACCTTAATTCCCCAAACTCTATCATTCTCCCCATATTGGATTACCATCACTCCTTCAATGTTTCCATCTACAACCATGGCAAGTGTTTCTTTCCCCACGCTCAGCGGAAAGAAGGGAGAAGATCTCACCACCGACTTTCTGGATGATTTCGACATCGCTTGTGTGGTTTCCAACAAGGATGACGACGCCTCACGGCTTCAAATTTTTCCTCTACTGATGAAAGTAGAGGCCAAGTCTTGGTACAATGCTTTGCCCCAGGCTACCAAAAATGCATGGGATGTGTGACGTGCTACCGTTGTGAAGAGGTTTGGTGGAGGCACAACCTCGGAGAAGCTATGGCAGCTACTACTGACGGAATTGAAGCAGGGAAGTCTGCTAGAGTATGCCACCTACGAGCCCAAGTTTGTGGATTTGTGGGAGAGATGGGTTGCCTCACTGGAGGAAGGTGAAGGAGCGCCTAATTTCCTGAAGAAGGACCATTTCATTGCTGGCTTGTGGTCGCTGCTTAAGGATAAGGTGAAGGGAAGGTTTCCTGCAACATATGAGTTGGTAGTATAAGTAGCCCGCCTTAAAGACAAGAAGCTGCGCATGCAAGCAAGAGTCAACGAGTCAGAGGAATCAAGCTCAGTCCGACTAACCCCAGTGACTGCAACAGCTGTTCATAGAGCCCAACCACAAGAGGCATCAGAAGAGCAGCAAGACCTACTGAGTCGCATCACTACCCAACTAGAGAGTCTATCCGTGCATCTGGTGCAACAAGGGCATGTACCTTTCAGAAATCTAGAACAAGGAAGAGGACAACGAAGGCAAAACCAAGAGTACCACTGCTATAATTGCGGGGAAGACGGCCATGGTATGTACTACTGCCCACATCCAAGGAGGCAGAATTTCAATAGAGGAGGGAGACAGAATCAGATCTCTCCGCCAAGGGCAAGACCACCACCACCCAAGCAACGAGGGTCGATTCCATCGGTCCAAATCCTTCGACCACCTGTACAACAACAACCACCACCACCTCTTATTCCACCACTACCCCCACCACCTGTTGTAAACCAAACGGCGAGTGTTATTAGCTTGGAAGCTAAAGGGAAGGCAAAGGTAGAAGAACCAGTTCGAGAGAAGCACAAAGGGAAAGCAAAAGTAGAAGAAGTGGATGCTATGGGATTGAAGTGTGCCAGGAACGAAGAAGCCTCTCAAAGAGAAGAGAAAATGAAAGGGAAAGCCGAGTCTAGCAAGCAAGCAGCTAAACCGCGACGGAAGATAGACATCGTGGATTTCTCACTAGGTGAGTATGCTAAACCCTATGACTTAGTTCAGGATGTGTTGATGCAGGGCCCGAAGATAACTTGGCCCCAATTACTCCACCTTGCACCAAGGATGAGGAGGCAATGGACAAAGATGGTGAGTACCAGGAAATCAAGACCAAGGATAGCTGGGGCTATCTCTTGGAGGGATCTCGACGACATCCTACCAACCATGGATGCCCACATCAAGGGGCAACGAATCTCAAACGTCTACATAGATGTTGGAGCGCAAATATGCGTCATGAGTGAAAAAATGATGCACCATCTAGGTCTAGAGGTGACTAGGCCGGCACCCTGCCGAGCCAAAATGGAAAACAACATAAGAGTGAAACGCGTAGGCATTGTGAATGCGGTCAAAGTAAAAGCATTCAATACGGAAGTGGAGGTAGACATCTTTGTCATGCCACACAAAGGGGAGGGCTACCCTATCATTCTTGGGAGACCCTGGCTCATGGCTATGGAAGCTAAGCAAGACTGGAGCACTCGAATGATTTAGATGAAGGACGCTAAAGGGAAGTCCATATTCTATGACATGAGGACTGGGAAGCAACGCAACATGATCTTGGAGGCTTCAAAAGATGAGTCCACCAGCGACTATTCGTCTACCTCGGGAGAAGAGACAACAACAACTGATGAGAGTGACAGTAGCATCGAAGTGATGGGGGTCATCCTTAAAGACCCAAAAAGATTGACATAATCTGAAGCACCCCCGACAAACCGAGAGGAACCATCAGGTACACAATGCTTAGAGGATGCAAGTAAGTTACATCGGATGCTCTCAAATGAGTTAACCGATGAAGAAAGGAAGGAGTATGTCTCCATGCTAGGTAATTTCACTACATTGTTCATTGATGGCTATGATAAGAGCACAGGAATCACAGTAGTACAACACCACATAAAACTCAAGGAAAGGTAGTAAACCCATAGTGCAAAAGCTCAAAAGACTTGGGGTAGTCCAACAAGAGGCACTACTTAAAGAAGTGAGGAGTTTGCTACAGGCAGGTTTCATCTACCCCGTCGAAGGCTCAGAATGGGTCTCTCCAGTAGTAGTCACACCAAAGAAGAATGGCAAGTGGAGAGTCTATGTGGACTATAAACCTCTCAATGCAACCACAAAGAGGAATCACTTTCCCCTCCCATTCCAAGATGAAATTCTCAATGAAGTGGCAGGGTGATGCCTTTTGGCCTCACCAACGCTCCGGCCACATTTTAGCGCTATGTGACTTTTGTCTTCCAACCCTACTCTTTGGAACGTCAATATGGGTCTTCATAGATGATTTTTGCATCTATAGTTCACGCTCCGTCCATTTAAGCAAAGTCTATGATGGCTTAACCAAGCTGCAAACCTTGGGTGGCCAGCTCAACGTGGATAAGTACCACATTGGTGAAAGCAAAGTCACTCTCCTTGGCCATGTAATTTCAGCAAAAGGGATTGAGGCTGACCCTAACAAGATCCAAGCTTTGGTATCTTTGTCATCACCCACCACCGCTAAGCAGTTGGTTTCTTTCCTTTAGAAGGTAAGATACTTAAGCAGGTTCATTCACTTGCCATCTCAAGTGGTTCTCCCTCTACAACAAGTCACCTAGAGGGATGTCTTCTCATGGAGTGAAGAAAATGAGCAGCAATTTACTGAGGTGAAGCAAATCCTAGCCACGCTTCCCACCATTTCACCCCCCAAGTGGGACGAGCCATTTTATGTGAACCCCAGTGTGGGAAGTGACACACTTGGAGCCGTATTAATGCAAAAGGACCCCCAAACTTCTTTCATGCGTCCTATTTACTTCTCTAGTCGTGTCATGACCCCATCAGAAAAGGGATTCACCGAAGTAGAACACATGTTTCTTGCACTAATGTTTGCTACCACAAAGTTCCGCTCCTATCTTCTGACTAGACCCTTTGTAATTTTGACAATGGAGGAGGTCTTTCCATATGTAATGTGACACATGGATGTCTCATCTAGGATCTCTAAATGGCTGGTTAGATTACAAGAGTTTGACTACACCATGCAAGTAGAAAACTCCACCAGGGCTAGTTTAGCGGGAATTCTTACTCATCGCCACTATGAGAAGAAGCTGAAGCAACACGGAAGCAAAAGAAGAAACACCAATGGTAGAAAGTCCTAAGCTAGAAAGAGCTCACTCTCTTTTCTTTGACGGAGCATACAAAAGAACAATGGACCAGTGCGTAGCTGGCATAGTCATTTTCAATGAGCAACAGGAAAGGGTATTCTCCATCAGGCAGCTATTACACTTTCACTCCAAGAATGAAGCAGAGTATGCAGGTTTAATTTTTGGGTTAGAACAGTGTATTTCACAAGGAATTCAGTGCCTAAATGTGTTTGGCGATGCTTTGCTTTTGATAAGGCAGATAATGGCACTTGGGTTTCTAAAAATCAAGTTTTACTTGGTCAACTATGCCAAGTTAAGGATCTTTTAAGGAAGTTTGAAGCAGTGCAATTATTTCATGTCCCCAGGACAAAAAATCAGGAGGCAGATGCTCTAGCCAAGGAAATAATACAAGACGTTCCCATAGGAGCAATCAAACTGAAACTACCCCTCTTTCAAGGTAGTGATGTTATGCCTAATATCATTAGCTTTCTAAATACAAGAGGGTGTCCGGAAGGGTACACTAAAGGCCAGAAACAGTGGCTGGTAAGGAAGGCTACCAGATACCGCCTTGTAAACGATCATTTGTATTGTAAGGGCAAGGATCAGATTCTCAGGCGAGTGCCCGCCTCCAGTGAGATCACAGAGGTAATTTCAAGTTGCCATGATGGCATTTGCGGTGGTCATTTTGCTTTAGATATCACCAATAGGAAGATTCTACAGGCAGGATACTCTTGGCCTAGTCTAAACAGGGATGTACATCAGTGGTGTAAAACATGCAAGGCTTGTCAAGTGGCCAGTGATCGCACACTAACCTATGAACCACACACTCCTATCATCTCATATGGTCCATTTGAGAAGTGGGGAATAGATGCAACCGATCCTCTACCAAGGGCCCAATCAGGTAAACTGTACATTATAGCGGGTGTAGATTACATGACCCGATGGGTGGAAGCAGCAGCCGCCACCCGCATCACAGTCCAAGAGGTAGCAAAGTTCGTATTTGAGCACATCTGTTGTCGTTTTGGCACTCCTCTTGAGATAATATCAGATAGGGGACCAGGTTTCAGAGGCGATTTGGTGGGAGAACTGATGAAAAAGTTAGGCATCACACGCCGACATTCCACACCATACTATGCACAGTGTAATGGCCTAGTAGAAAAGGTAAACGAAATGATATGCAAAATCATCACAAAGCAGGTGAACAACCACACAGGAGACTAGGATAAACATCTCATGGCCGCTCTATGGGCCTACCGAACAATGTTTCAGACATCATTAGGTTTCACCCCTTTCCATCTAGTTTACGGAAAGGAGGCAATTCTACCCATTGAGGTACAAATAGCCAGCTTACGAGTCTTGGCTAGCCAGATACAACGCCCAATTGTAAATCTCCGCAACCATATCCTGGATCTGGAAAGGCTCCAACTAGATAGGGAAGAAGCAATCAATCACTATGAAGCGCAGGCAGAACGACGCCAGCTCACCTTCAATCAAGGGCTTAAGGAAAAGGGCCTAGATAAAGGCATGCTAGTATTGAGATACGACAACATATTTGGCACCATGAAGGACAAGAAATTTAAACCCCGATGGGAAGGACCATTCATTGTCAAGAAGCGCTATGACAACACAGCTATAAGCTGATGGAAGCTGATGGGAGAATTCACAAGACTAGAGTCAATGGATGGAGGCTGAAAAGGTATTTCCTTATGTTTAATCCAGAGTTCATGCTAGACATTCCAGAAGAGGGAGAACCCTCCAATTCCACAACTAAAGATGCAGAGGAAGGGCTAGAAGCATGAATGCCTCTAGCCAGATGGGAGGGCTAATGACGACCGGTTTTTGAAACCGCGACCGCGAGAACCACACCCTAAGGAAGGGAAGGCATATTACCGAAAGAAGAAGAAAAAAGAAGCAAAAAAAGAAGCTCTTTACCATTCACCACCCCCCTCTAAGTTTAATCACTAGCGGGATGCCACCAGTTTGGCCACACCTCTTCATTATTGCTAGAAGACAAACTCTCTCTCTCCTACTGCTCGGCTCCGCCAATATTCTCTCTCTCACCTACTCTACCGCTGCATCACCGGGCCCAATGGGCGCATAAGATGTTGATGCCTCTGTCACACCCTTTGGCGGGCCGCCACAGATATTGTATATACTCTCTCTCTCTCTCTCTCTCTCTCTCTCTCTCTCTCTCTCTCTCAAATATCCTCTCTCTCTCTCTCTCTCTCTCTCTCTCTCTCTCTCTCTCTCTCTTTCAAGTATCCTCCCTCTCTCTCTCTCTCTCTCTCTCTTTGCTCGTCCACACCCCAGCCCCAGCGGGCCGCCATATTATGCCCCTACCTCCCCTCTCGTCCACACCCCCTTCGGCCTTATACCCCCCCCGGGTTTCTTTCCCCAACCCTGGCGGACCACCAGCCTTATATTCCCTCCCCCCCCCCCCCCCCCCCCCCATCTTCACCTAGCTCTAGCTCTCTCTCTCTCTCTCTCTCTCTCTCTCTCTCTCTCTCTCTCTCTCTCTCTCTCTCTCTCTCTCTCTCTCTCTCTCTCTCTCTCTCAATTCCCTTCTCCACCACTCACCCTATCCCCTATCCCCTCTCACCCTCTCTCACAACCTCACATCCTCTCTCACTCCTTTTTCCTCTACGGTGGGAACCCGCCTAAGGGGCTCTCTCTCTCTCTCTCTCTCTCTCTCTCTCTCTCTCTCTCTCTCTCTCTCTCTCTCTCTCTCTCTCTCTCTCTCTCTCTCTCTCTCTCTCTCTAATATTCCCCCCCCTTCCCCCTCGTTGACTAAGCTCCCCCCCCCTCGTTTTGCGTCTCTGTCGGATCCGCCTGCGCGCATGCCTTTGACCTCGCCCCAGCCCATGCGGGTGCACCATGGAATGCAACCACCCATCCCCTATCCCCTCCCTCACCACCTCACCCCCCCCCCCCCCCCCCCCCCCCCTCCCCCCCCCTCTCTCTCTCTCACTTGCACTGTCCGCAGCCCGCGCTACCCGCTCCTCGCTCTCTCTCTCTCTCTCTCTCTCTCTCTCTCTCTCTCTCTCTCTCTCTCTCTCTCTCTCTCTCTCTCTCTCTCTCTCTCTCTCTCTCTCTCTCTCGCAGCCTGTACAGGCGTCGCTACACACAAACACACACACACAATCACACACACACACACACACCCTCGCGCACACACCCTCTGTCTCACCCCATCTCCTCCTCCCCGCCTCTGCGTCGCAGCAAGTCCGAAAATTAACAAATATATATATATATATATATATATATATATATATATACACATATATAATATATCCCCCCGTTCCCACGCATGCTCGCGCACACACGATTACGCATATATATATATATATATATATATATATATATATACTCATACATACACACACATGCATAAACGCACACACAAATGGTAAATACAAAAAAACGGAGGATTCAATGATTAAGACGACATCAACAAAAAGAAGGACGACCCAGATCACGCGACACCAACAAAAAAAAGAACAAAGGTGTCGAAGGCATGACCCGACCAACCCCAAAGAGACGAACGCGCTACATTGACGCACTGGCAAAGCTGCCATTCATCGGCATCACGCAACCACGACAACCTCTTCAATAAACCGTAGGTTATTATCATCATTTTTCAGTTTTCACCCAAGCCTTGTAAAAAGATCCCAACTTGTAAATTTCCCTCCCTCTAGGTGATGGTCACAAAGGCCCACCTAGAGGTTTTCATTTTAATAACTCCCAAGATAAAGCAAGGGTCAACCACCCAGGGCCCACCGCCTTGCTTTGTCTCCCCGATTAGCTTACCCTAATCAAACCGGATTACCCTGATCTAAGCAAACAACACCTATAAAAGGGCACTGAGAGGTCACTATCGGGGGGGGGGGAGGGCAGCTCATGAGAGGTCAACACTTGGTAGAGTTTTAGTGGGCAGAATTGGCAATGTTTGCGTCACAAGAGGGGGGATTTAGTGTAATGGTTTGTTTTGGGAATTGCATCATGTGAAGGGAGCTACGTCCACCTCTCGACTCCAATGGTCGATGCGCACACACACACATTCTTGGTAGCAAGTTTCACATCACTGAGTCGTCTCTAGAGAACGCACCAAGTAGGTTCACTATCTCCCCCTCTATCTCTGTATCACCACGGTGTGCCACCTCGTCGAAAAGAAGATCATTTGTAAATACTGCAAGAAGTAATTCTCCCTCACACCCCCGAGGGATTTCATCATTTGTTCATTCTCTCTATCTTCTCTCTCTCTCTCTCTCTCTCTCTCTCTCTCTCTCTCTCTCTCTCTCTCTCTCTCTCTCTATGTGTGTGTGTGTGTGTAAGTTCATGATATCTCACATCACCGTTGTCTGCGTCCTAGCCGCTCAAAGCTAGGTGGTGTCCCCTGTTCGTTTTACCGTGATTGGCTCGAGGCGTGCATTGGCTCCTGGCGTTTTAGAGGCCGTTTGGGTCCGTGTTTTGCTTTGCTCCCGTCAGTAGCATTCTATGTCATCCTTTGACTTCGAATCACGAGACTTACTTTGGTTTTGTGCCTTCTTACCCTTCTTCTCTTTAGACTGTTTTCTCCCTCGAACAAGCAAAGCACTATTGCCTTTGCCTTTGTCAATGTTCTTCTTGTTCACTTCCTCTGTAAGCAAGCTGCCTTCTACATTGGCACTTGTAAGACCCTCTGGCACGAGAGAATTACTTAATGCCGTGCGAAAAGTATCCCAACTGTCTGGCAAAGTGATTAAGAGAAACATAGCCTTCACTGTATCTGGAAAGACTATCTCATGTGCTGTTAACTGGCTGAAAATTGTGTGAAATTCATTGAGATGATTTGACATGGTTGTCCCTTCCTTCATCTTCAAATCCACCAATTTCTTGAGCCAGTAAACCTGAGAAGCAGCACTTTGTTTTGTGGAGCGGAGCTTAGATCGACTCACACACACACACATAAACACACAGAGATACACAGACAGAGAGCTTACACAGTACGCAGAGAATTCTTTGAAGGGTTATCTCCCAAATCTTATTATTCACACAAGTATAAGTGAGTATATACAAAGAGTTAGTTAAAAGCGAGTTATGCGGGCGGTCGTCCATATCCGTATAAGAGGCCACTTGGGCTTTAATCCCAACAGTTTTTCGAAAAATTATAATGCCTCTTTGGAAATTATAGTTAGTTCCAAAAATCCATAATTGCCTATGGTTTATGGCATTTACCTCCATTAAATAATCCAAGAAAAAGAGTAACTTGGAAATTAGTAAGAGATTGTTGCGGGGATTTAGGGATAATTTTACATATTATTCATCAATTATCATGTATACTACTTAGATAGGAATGATCTCTAGTCACCTATGGTTAAAGAGAGTGCTTTTTATTCTCTCTATGCCATATTAGTATGATAATCTAAAGAAATTTGAAATAACCAAACTTGAAATAACATCGATCTAGTGGTTAGCAACGTGGTTAATAAATTTTAGAAAGGAACCATAATTAGAAACAAGCAACAAACATAAGAAGTTATGTCTTCTTCAAAAAGACTTGCTTATGAAAATGTGAGAGCTTAAGCATGGATTTAATTAAGCATGAAAGTAAATCTCTTTAAAAAATGAGCAATAGCAAGAGAACCTTACCTTAGTGTGTGTATGGTAGGGTCTTCTCCTTGCTTTGGAAGAGTAACAAAGAAGTATGTTGACATAGCCTGCTCTTTCCCACTTCACTTTGCTTGAAGACCACTGATTTGGCTATTGGAATGAGAGAATGGCAAGAGGCAAAGGAAATTCAAGCTATGGAAAGCTTGAGAATTTGGCAAGAGGAAAGGGAGAGTGTAATAGCAAGTTGATTGGGGTTTTGGTAATGGTTTCTCTTGGAGAGATGTGTGTGTAGGAGGGTGTGTGAAAGAGTTTATGCTATGGCTTCACCAAGCTTAATCTCAAATTTGCATTTCCCAAAAATGAGAGGAGAGTGTTGAACGAGTAGAGAAGGCCTCCTTTTACGCTTGATTTGATAAAAACCTTAACTTATCTTTATAATTTATATTTACTTATCTCGATAACTTTTCCTCCTTTTCAATTTTTTTCAAAAAGCTACTTACTCACCCCATCCTTATCCTTATTCTTATCTTCTCTTTCTTTTTCCTTTTTTTTAATTTCCTTGAGAGGAAAATATAAATTTTCATGCGTTGGTTATGTCCCTATCCCATGGCAGAAGCCGGAAGTAACTCGTGGGTAAACTTTGAAGCTTGGATTTAAATCGAATTTACTTGAATATTTATTATTATTATTTATCGTTTTTTTAAACTAAGTTGGTGGCTTAGAGGTGTTGGCCATGCATAAGGGCTAGGAGGAGGCCCTTACAAACTCTCCAACAAAAACAAAGAGTTGTCTTGAGGTCGAAGCAAATAAGGAAGGTGGTAAAACTTCAACTGCAAGTTACTCTTTTAACTTGTAGGTAACACTAATTCAGTCTTCGCTAGTTGTCTTGTCTATATAAGGCGCAATCTATCCTCATCTCTTACAATATTCTTATCTTTATCTTTCTCTTTTCTTCCCATCTCCTTGTCAAGAACTTCTTAGGACTGTCTCTTTTAATCCATGTACGCTTTGTCGTACGTGTCGAAGCTGCGAACTTGCCTGTGCACTGTTTGCGAGCCTTGAAAGACTGTAAACACACAACTAGAAGAGCCTAGCAAGCTCAAAGGGGTAGGGGTGTGTCACTCACTGCTCAATGCTTCCATCGTGAAGGATCCTATGTTGCGAAGAAGAAGGAGACATCGTCGATATTGTGCTCAACCGCCTCACCGTCGTCGATGCCGCCGCAATGCTCGATCACACACACACACACAGACTCTCTCTCTCTCTCTCTCTCTCTCTCTCTCTCTCTCTCTCTCTCTCTCTCTCAAGCGCACGCGCGCGCACACACACACACACACACACCTGTGAGCACACGAAGGAGAAGGAGATAGAGATGGAGCAAGAGCACTTCTTAGCTTACACCTCAAAGAATGAGGATTTTTAGGTCAAATGGATCCTTTTTAAGAGTTTGGCCCATTCACACGTGGATGCCCACAGTGGCCGGTCGTTGCAAAACTACTGTAAAAAAAAGATAAGTGGTGCGTCTCTCATCGGCGATCACCTACAGACCTATTGGACCGAGCCCGGTCCATGACTCAATCAAATAAATATTATGCGTCCCTCAAAGGTGATAGGGTGTCCGTGAGGGTTAACATGCCCCCCTTCTTGATGTAGATTCCGTCCTTGGAAGCTATTGAGATGAAGTACGTTCGTCAAGGTGGAAGAGCATCCAAGATTGAATGTCTTTAGCCTTCTCCAATCACTACAAAAATCAACCAAAAATGGCGCAGTAACTGCATTCTCGCATACAATTAAAAAGCATATGCAATTGTAGATAGACAAATTGATTGGTAACAAAATATTAAACAATTTGTCACCAATAAACATTAAACTGTAATATAACCAAACGCATAATCAGTTGTAAAGGTTAAAAACTAAACAAGTTTGGGGTTGTTAATTTAATGATCGAAAGACACTAGAGGTCAACTATTAATACCATGGGCAAGCTTCTCAATTTTCTTCGGTCAATTAAGTTGTTTAATCACGAGAGCCAAGTATTTCATGTCCGAGGGTTGAATAGAGGCTATACTTAAAAGACCTTGTAGTTAAGCTACGATAAAAAGAATTGCTCATGAAATCATCACCTAACTTATTTCCTTTTCTTTGATTCCCCAAAGTGTTTTCACATTGATTCAATTTTGATGTGTGTGCTTATTTTGTATGCCTTGGATTTTTTGCTTTTTAAGGAAAAGCGCCCACACCACTGGGAACCTCTAGGGCTCTAGTACCATAGGCGATACATGTGAGTGAAGTACCAAATCAAGTTGGGATTTGTCTTCCAGCTTAAGATTTTACATTGCAGCACTTCTGATTTTTTTGTTTGTTCATTTTCAGCATTTTAATTTTGTAACTTTGGGGGGTCATATAACACTGTTACCCTCCCCAGGGGGGTCATCACACTAGTAAACTCCCTTTATAATACTTAAGATAAACATCAATAGGGACTAAGCCACTAGAAATCCCTAGTACATTGCACACAATGATGCCTAAATCGGATTAAGAACCTAAAGTAACCATTGATTACTAGGAAGGTATTCCCCATGGTATTAAGAGAAGATCTCTAACTCCTAACTTGGTCAAACTAGCTTAGTCAGACTGCTTGATTCTAAAACTTAGACAATGGATTATGACAGATAATTCTATACTAGAAAACACAACGAATGCCTCTAGGAGGCACATCAGTGGGAAGAGGCACCAACCCTTATTGAACACAATCAAACAACATAAGGAACCCTAACCTAATTATTTGCACTCCCCCTAGAGACTCAAAAGGAATAGGTTATTGTAGAGATTGGAGGGGAACCCTAAGGCTAAACCCCTATCCTCGTCATCAGAAAGAAAAACAAAGTCATCATCTGTGAGATGATATGTGCCATTCGTGTAATCATGTAACTCTTCCTCATCATTAGAGGCACAAATATTCACTAAGAACATCACTAGACATCTATAGTCATCTTGGTCAAGAGGGTAAGCTTCTGCAATCAAAGAGACGTCCTCTACTAAGTATGGATCAGTCGTGGTCAAGAGACATATCAACCATTCTAACTCCTCAAAATTCCTCTCACACGCTAGCGTATCTACCAAATCCCATTCACATGCAAGCAGCTATACCCCCTTTTCATTGACATAGTTTCTAGTGTCTTTTGTAATTTGAAAGGATTCTTTGGTGTTTATGCTATAATTGTTACTGAAACACACACACCTAGCACCAAGAGTAGTATTGATACTATTCAAAGACCTACTTACTATATTTTATCCCTCGACTTCTATCCTAGATAGAATTAACTGGGACCGACCCCTGTGGGATGGGGCTCTCTTCACACGGCCTTTATAAGTTCTCCTAGTCGTTGAAGGCTAAAGAGGCTACCAATTCTTACAATTAGACATTTATTTCTTTGATTAACGCCTTGTTTGACCATGTAGAGCTTAGCATTATCTCAAGGATTAGAGCTTCCTATTGAGCCTCTTTCTAAAGCCTCGCTTCAAGTTCTTAGATGCATTCATGACCCTTTGGCATCTAAATTAATAGGAGGAGCTTCTGTTGATCTAGCCAACTCCTTGGTTCAAACTATGTCATTTGATAAGTGTGTTCATATCCTCGCCCAACTTGTCAACAACTCTAAAGAAGGGGTAGTAAATTTATCTGAATTCATAGAGAACGGCGAAAACTCAACGCAAATTCCAAGTCATAAAACTGTAGATAATTGCCAAAGTGGGAGTAAACTCGACCATTAAACCATTAGAGAGTAAACCGCAAATACAGATAAAACATGGAGAGAATCCGAGGATAAACAGACATAATTTCCCCTGTATTTTGAGCAAAGTTTCACAAACAAATTGCACCAAAATAGACACTCGGTGTCTCGGTAAACAGATCCACAAAATGATATACATATGCTACCAAAAGCTTGGCAAAATAGCTCACTCCTAAGTGAGTGGCTCTATGGACGTATACCTGTCCAAAAACACCTGTAAATCTGCAAAGCTGCTACTTGCGAGCTATGTCGAGCTCAAGTTGTATCCACAAATACGTACATAGCATGAAACTACACAAGACCGTGCCAAAAACTCTTTGGAATGCTCCACACAATTGTACATGAGCACTACATGTGCCGCATTAGCTGTGCTGGAAAGACTGTGCAACCTGTGAGCAAAACTGTTGGGAAACTGCCACACACTACCTCATCGGTTGTGTAAACTCGTCGATCGAGAACACCATCCAAGGATTGAGCGCGCTCGAGAAAAAAACCCGCTCTGAAATGGGCAGTCAGAGCCGAATGTGTTGTATGTGTGTTGTCAAAGCAGAAAATTGGACAATCGTTGCGGGTAGACTATGTGAAACACTTGTGCAAAGTAAAGAGGGTACCTCTCACCAAAGGTAAGAGTGGATAACTCTATCATACTAGCCATATCTGTACACACAGATAGATGATGGTTAGAGTGCAAACATTATAAGGCTCGTGTTAAAAGGTTGTGTCCTTGTGCATAATGTGTTTTTATGATTTTGTGTTATGTATAGAACTCGTAGGTTTCCACATTTTTGTTTGGTGGCTCTTGCTCGTTTAATTTTTTATTTTTGTTTTATGAGTATAAGGCTTTATATATACATTCCCTAAGATTGGAGATTGAGAGGTCAGGGAGGAAGGTTAAGAGGGGAGTGAGTAAATGATGAATGTCAGCAAACACTCCCCCCTTCCTTGGGTAGATTATACCTTTTGGAATGATGTCGTCACCTTTTGAAACCAATTGTTCCAAGTTGTCTTGGGTAAAGACTTTGACCAATAGTTTTCAACTGCCCCAAGCATTTCATCTAGTTGCAAGGTTGGTAAGGTACTCTCTCTTGCAACGTTGTTGTAGGTGGTGAACTTACAACGGGAGGTGCAAACTCTTTCTTATTTGTATGGATATGTGCTATGGTAGGTGTCGGTTGTGTCGAAGCTTCTATTTCTATATAGGAACTACATGAAGAGCAAGAAGCTTCACTTGTTTTTTCTATGGTTGAAGTGAGCGAAACAAGCCTTTTTCACTTGGGAACCCATACTAGCTCCGGATTCGGTGTATAGTGTTATGTGATTTTTCCTTTTCCATGATCTTCCATCGGCCTTGTCGTCACACGATTTGACGCACATGGGTCAGGTGATAGGTAAGAACCCAATTTACATTTTGGCACCCAGATTTGATCATTTCCTTGATAGTAGCCTTGGGCTTCCAATAGTCGTTTAGGAATCCAACGCAATAGTTTCTTACATTTTCAGAAGCGAGTGGGGCGTTTCCTAAAAGGCTCCTGTTTTTTTAGCATCAGCCATGGTTGCTAAAGAAGCTTTAGGGACCCACTTGTATGCTTTCTTCGCTATATTAGCGTCTTGTGTGTCTCAAGCTTTGTTTCAACTACAGAAGTTGAAGCTTTAAAGAGTTGGGCTATAGGGACATATGGTTCAACCTCTTGGACATGCATTGTTTTTGGCTTTATTTCCTCAGGAGGTAGTATCTCAGGGACTATAGCTTGAGTGACAAGGCTAAGAGGTTGTTTCTGCGTTGTGACACTCCCTGTCCCCCAATCAATAGTGCATTTGGTCGCTATCATCCACGTGCGTCCTAGGTTTATATGACCTTCCATAGTTCGAGCAAGCATGACCAAAAAGTCTTGAGCTACAATCCTGTTGTCATAACTGACAAAAGTGTGCCAGATACGAAAAATCACAGTTTTTTCTTATTGACACCCTTGACTTGGATAGTACTCTCAGATAGGGATGGCTTTCCCAACTGACACCATGCCCCATATGAAAATAGATTATATTTAGCATCCGTGTCTAACAAGGCGTTATATAGCACTTTCCCATAGGCAATATTTAATTCAATAGGGTATCGTAGAGGTGTGTCAGAGTCCAACCAATCATCCTCTGTTTCAACGTGGAATGCGTGTAACTCCAAGGTTTGCCTCTCGTTGGCATCTTATGCGTTGTTGTTGCTTAGCCTCAGCTTGAGCTTGTATCTTCTTCAACTTTGCTCGTGCCTTGGCTGCCTTTTTTTTATGGATGGCATGTAGCTCCGCTTGGCTTAAAGGATCATAGTATCTTTTACATTTTATCCCATTGAGGAATCCAATGGTTTCAACTCCATCAAGAGTCTCCAGACGAATGGTACCTTGTGGGGTGATTTCACATACTCTATATGGTGCTTTTCCCGCATATTTCAACTTTTTCTTCTCGTTTTGCACTCCATACATAAGGACTTTATCACCAACATTGATATCTTTGTTCTTTAGATGACGGTCAAACGATTTCTTCCTCCTATTTTTCTCCACAAGTGCGTTTTGCATAGCCAATTGCCTTTCTTCGTCTAACCTTTCAAGGATATATAAACCCTCAACTAAAGGGTTACCATCCCAACCTTCTTTTGAAGCTACGTAAAGACTAGGAATTACAAACTTCCATGTCATAACTGTTTCTTGGACATATACCATTTTGAATGGTGTACAATTATGGTAAGCCCATAGAGCTAATGTCAGCTTCAAATCCCAATGTGTGCAATGAGCTTCGACTGTTTTGGTCAAGATAGAAATTAAAGTCTTGTTAGTGCTCTCAGCTTGGCCATTTTCTTGTGGATAATAAGGCGTAGACTTATGGTGGGCTATCATGAAGTTTGTCGTGAGTTCCTTTATCACTCCATTTATAAAATGAGTACCATTGTCACTCACAATCTCAAAGAGACAACCAAATCTTGTAATAATGTTCTCAAAGAGAAACTTGGTAGTTGACCTTGCATCAGCCTTACGTGGCGCCCTGGCTTCCACCCACTTTGTCACATAGTCAGTGGCAATGATAATATATCGAGATTGAGTGCTATGAGTTGCCTGACTAATTGGGCCTTCAAAGCATAAACCCCATTTTCAAATGGTTGAGTCACTTTAACAGTACGTAAGGGCATCTTATCCTTTCGTTGTGTGATCTTCTAACGTTGGCAGTCATTATATCCTTTTGCAAAAAGTGATGTATCCAGGAAGGCCACCAATAGCCCGATTGCAACACCTTTCTAGCAGTTAGTTCCCCTGAGAAATGTCCTCCAGCTATACCCATGTGGGCTTCTTGCAGTATGTATAAATACTCATCCTGACGCGCACAACGTCTAAGAATATCGTCCTTCCCTAGCTTGTAGAGAGTTACTGCAATGAGAGAATAAGGTTCACATTCTTTTAATAGTTTTCGAGATATATCTTACAAAGCTCTTTGGGTGGAAAACCATTAACTAGAAGTTCACAATCTTCTCACTCCATTCAGGCATGGCCTTGACTAGAAATAAGGAAGTATTGGGCAATTCATCATCGACTCCAGTAGGGGCTTCACCATTGGGTATGCGAAACAAATGATCCGCCATGACATGTCTTTTACCAGGTCTCATCACAACGATAAATTCAAACTCAAGGAGAATTAACAACCATCGTGTAATTCTTCCCATGGAACAAGGTTTATTTACTAGATACAACAAGGCTTGACGATCCACATAGAAAACAAACTTTTTGGCAAGAAGGTAGTAGTGAAATTTCTTCACTGCGTAAATCATAGCTAAACCTTTCCACTCTGTAGTGGTGTAGTTTCTCTCGGCATCATTCAATTGACGACTCACAAAACTAATGGGGTAATCCAATTTATGTTCTCCTGATTGAGCTAGAACACACCCAATAGAAAAGTTCAATGCATCAATATGCACATGGAAAATTACGTTCCAATCGGTACTCGTAGAATGGGAGAGCTTGTCAAGGTCTTTTTCAGTGACTCATAAGCATGGTCACACTCCGCGGTCCAGTGGAACTCAATAAGAAGCTTGTACAAAGGACGAGCTATCTTGGCAAAGTTTAAAGTAAACCGCCGATAATAACCAACATGGCCCATGAACCTTTGAACTCCTTTATAGTTTGTAGGTGGTGGCAAATCAGCAATGGCTTTAATTTTACTCTCATCTGTGGAAATCCCATTTTTGGACACTATATGCCTTAAAATGACTCCATGTTTAACCCAAAATTGGCATTTGAAAGGGTTTGAGGAGATGCGATACAATCTGCACTTCTCAAACACATTTCGGATAAACATGATAGATGTTCTTTCTAAGAAGAATAAACACAAAGTTCATCTAAGAAAGCTTCACAAAACTCCCTCAAATATTCTCTAAAAGCAGTGTTTATTAATCTTTGGAAGGTAGCAGGAGCATTGGTTAAGCCAAAAGCCATAACACGAAATGCGAACACTCCGAATTCGGTTATAGATCCCGTTTTAGCTCGGTGCTCTAGTGCATTTGTGATTTGATTGTATCCAGAGTACCCATCTAAAAAGCTATAAGCTTCCTTTCTGCAACTCTCAAGCACATGTTCTGAATATGGCAAGGGATAATGGTCCCTCCTAGTGGTGGCATTGACCTTCTTGAGATCCAGCACACTCTGTGTTTCCCATTATTTTTTGGCACAATCACTATTGGAGACATCCATTCTAAGTGCTCAATAGGGTATATGAATCCGCATTTGACAAGCTTTTCAATTTCTTCTGGAACAATCTTTGCATACTTAGGATTCATTGCCTAGGGTCGTTGTTGGACTGGTTTAGCCACACTATTCATGGGGATTGTGTGTTGCACCATGGAAGGTGGAACACCTTTCCTATCATGATATGTCCAAGCAAATTTATCGTTGAATTCCTTGAGAAGTTCTTTAAGTACATACTCCTCAGTCTCTGTCAGATCTTGGGCAATGAAAACAGGTTTGGACTCTTCTCTTGGGTCTGCTAACTCTATTTCCTTAACTATCACTAGACCGTCATAGACTCCATTGATTCCATCCATAGGTTTTCTTTGAGTCTTTGTATACACAACCTTATGCTCCTCCGTGGTGTAGGATTTGAAATGATTGGGTGCAGGGTATAAGTCTGTGGGATCTTGCTGTTCTTCGGACTGTGATTTCACTTCCGCTTCCTTTTGTTGTTGAGCTAACTCTTGATTTTGTCATCTCCTTATGGTATGACTCAACTTGGCTTCTCTCTAGCCTCTAGCTAATGGATTGTGGACTACACCACATAACGCTTTGAAGGTATTCACCCAGTTATCTACCAAATTCTGATGAGCATCACATGCCCCTATATAATTAAGCCATTTTGCGGTAGATTTCTTTTAATTTATTCTAGCACGCACATTTGCTCGATAATGCCGCCTCTTATATATCTTACTCTTCTTGTCTAATTTTTTATTACGACTGATCTCTAGTGAAGAGTCACTAGATAAATTGCTACTTGTGTCTTCTGCTCTCCTGGATTGATTATCATCTAGGGTACCACTAGGCCCTGGATGGTTTGTCCCCACATTTGCATTAAGATTTAACTCTGATTCTTCGTCCTCATAGTCAATTTCAATTGATGATTTTGACTCCAAATCGTGTGGGCTATAGTCTTGTGAGACGTTACTGGTTCCAATGCTAGTCAAGCCTTTATCCTGTAGGTCATCAGAAGCTATATGCATTGCTTCTAGCATATTTAAGGGTACGAGTTGTGGCATTTCATCCCCCTCATGTGTTACCCAGTTCATCCCCCTATTTTCCCAAGTGTCTATGTTTGCTGCCAGGTGGACCCAATCCACATTGTCGGACTCAATCATCCCAGGTAGAACCTCCATATAAGGAGAATCTTCCACTTTACACGTGTAACAATACTGCAATGGGGCCGAGTGAAATGTGATGTCAGATCTATGATCAATTATAAATATGTTTCCTAGAGGATATGCTCAACCAGTCACAAGATCAACTCAAATGACAGAATCTTGGAACTGCAAGTAGACATGGTTTTTAGACCAATCATGCACCATTTTTGCTTCCCTCATTAAAGGACGTCCTAAGATCATCTAAGATGACATAGTGTGCTTGGAGAAATCCATAACAATGAAGGTATTTCTTATTTTGTGTCCAAAGACCTTGATCTTGAGATCTTCTAGCATCCCAATAGGTTTACCAATAGACCCATTGGCCATGTTTACTACTATGGTTGTAGTCCCAAGGTGAGGTCTTCCCATAGTTTCCCATCAATTTTTAGTCACAATGCTAATCCTAGCGCCACCATCAAGGATTCCCTTCACAGTCAGTCCCTTGGTAGTGATTGGTATGGTTGCATTGGATTCATCGCCCTCAAAGTATTGTCCAAACTTGTTAACATGTATTTCTACAACAGGGTTCTCATCTAGGTTGGGTTGTGGATCTAAGTGTTCCTCCTCTTTTGGCATCTCCCTAGCTCCATCCATCTGTGAAAATTGTGGTAGCCCGACTTTCAGTTCTCCATTGAGGAAAGCTCGAAGAGCTAAGAATAGCTCAGGGTCTCCATATAGTTTGTACATGATGGTGGTTCTAACTTCTGAAGCCATGAAATCCATCAATTTGGGAATATTTAACAACACCTTTTCTTTTGGGCTTCAGTCCCTTGACGTGGGGAAGATGGGAGCTCCATTTCTTTGATATGGTCAGGTAGTCCCTCTGTAAACATTCTTTCCAACAAGAAGTGAGT
Organism: Adiantum capillus-veneris; assembly: GCF_014529385.1. NCBI lineage: Eukaryota > Viridiplantae > Streptophyta > Polypodiopsida > Polypodiales > Pteridaceae > Adiantum > Adiantum capillus-veneris. The sequence continues at coordinate 38,185,650 of NC_140951.1, read as the reverse complement.
CGCCCACTTTTACCTCACTTTAAGTCACTTTCTTCTTGGATGACACTAGGTATGGCTAGGGGTCTATGGGCTTTGTGAGGTTGTTGTTGCGTAGGGAACATTGTGTCTGTAATCTGGATCTACCTAGGTGCTGGCTCTAAATCCCTTTGGGTCTCTTCTACCAAACTCCTTAATTGCTTGACTCGCTCGATCTCCTCTGTAGGGTTTGGGTAAGTTCCCATCTTCTTCTTGGGTCCTGACCATTGTGGCTCATGACGATCTTCCTTGTTGGTTTCTTTCCTAGTGGTCATTTTGGTCTCCATGGTTTCACCTAAATCAGAATCCTCTTCAGCGTCATTCATATATATGGGGTCATCACCAGTCCCTATGTTGGTCTTTGAATTGGGATCTGACTTCGCTGCTTTTTGCGATCTCTTCCTTCATGTTTTCTTCTTCTTCTAAGATTGGGCAATTGATGTGGTGCCTTTTTCCTGAAGAATATAATTTTGTTTTTGGAGCATCGATCGTGTAAGTACATTTAATCGTACCGCAGGTGTACTTTGTGATGGCTCCTCGGTAACCTCAATCAAGTTTAATGGCATGATCTTTGGCGCATTTGGAGTATTTGGACATTGGGCAATCAAATGATCTATGCCACATCGATTACACATGAGTATCGGCATTGTAGACGTGCTCGCTTGGCTGGTTTGCATTAATGTAGCATTCTTTTGTAGCTTAATAGGACACTCACCTACACGATGTGGACCTCCACACTCATAGCATTGAAGAGGTGGTCTCTTGGTAGTGTAATTAATATTTTGGCCTCTCGCAGCAAGAGCAGCTACTTGATAGATAGGTTTGACTTGTCCCCAATAGTCCTCCATGTAATATTGCAGACTTTCTTCAAGTGCATCAATTCCATAGGCAATATTAGGGTCTATATCTTCATCACAGCCTTCCAAACAAGCAATAGATGACTCACAACCCACTTGATTCACATAAGTTATTCTCGGATGTGGTGGTTGCAGTCTTAGCAGTGGAGGTGGTAAGGGTGTTGTTTGAAAAACATGTTGGAACCTAGGGATCATGTGTCGTGACGTTTATTCAAGAGGTGGGGCTGGCATCAATGCAGACACTTGAGGTGTGTCTATCCATGCTAAGGTTGGTCTATTGGCCATTGCGCACTTAAATACTATGCAATCCTTATCTTGATGACCATACCTCCCACAGGCATTGCAATTCTCATTAAATTTTACTCTAAAAGTAGGGCATTCATTGGTACTATGCAAACCATAGCAAACTGAGAACCATTGTTGCTCCCTCCTTGAATACATATGGTTGTTTTGTGGAGCACGATTGTCTCTAAGACTCTCTTGAATGACCTTGGTGAGATCTGCTAAAGTCATCTCAGATATCTTTGGCTCCTTAGCACTAGACTTTTGGGTCATTGGCTGATGCCTCAATGCTTGTGAGCTACTAGATTTAGGCTCAATAGACACTCTTCTTCCTTGAATCATTAAATTATCCTCCAATTGGATTGCATTGGTGGTGTGACTGCTTCCCAAGTGGTATACCTCTAATGACTAGGCCATTGTAGATATCCTCATGTCATAATCCCCTAATGAATCTTTCAAGCAATTGGTTATTATTGAAGAGTTATTTGGATTACAACAAGAATTCAAATGCTTCAAGTGACTAATAAAGTCTCTCACCGGCTCTCCTTCCTCTTGTTGGGCTTTCTGGAGCTGAGATGCTACACCCCAAATCACTCCCTCTCGTACGTATTCTTTCAAGAACAGTCTCCTAAGAGTAGGGTAAATCGTTTTTTCTTCCACCCTTAGGGTTCTATACCAATCCCTAGCCTTTCCACTCAAGGTTAGGTTTAAAGCATTACTCTTATACAGGTCATTGTGTTCTCCTAGAGAGTCGCATATTTGTTCAAACACTTCAATATGCTTTCTCACATCCCCGTCTCCACTAAATTTTTGTGTGAGCTTGACTATTTGTACTGCCTTACTTTTAGGCTCTCTATTAGGCGTGTTACACATATTCTTAGCAATAGATCGACCGATAGCTTGAGCAAATGTTGCCAAGTCACCTAAGTGAGCAGGCACCGTGGGTGAAGGTGCTCCAGAGACTACATGTGGAGTAGGTATTGGCATTGGCCTTGGCGCATAGGAAGCCCTTGGGTTCCAAGTTTGGTACGGTGTTGTGCCATGTGGCATGGCGGTCCAAAGTTCATATGTGTGGCCCTAGGCATAGCAGATGTCAGATGTGGCATGCTAATGCTAGCCAATATGGTCCCATTGAAATAAGAGCTTGGGTGTTGTGGTTGTGGAGCATACGTTGTTGGAAAAATGGGAGGGATAGGAGCTACATGAGTACGAGGACCCATAGGTGTATACAATTAGTACGCACTTGTAGGTACTATTGTAGGCATTGAGCTACCATGTAGCGGTGCTTTACTAACAAATGAGGTCCATGGTTTGTTTCTTGGCATGCCCATCATTGGGGTAGGCATGGTAGCCGTGGTGTCATCAAGGGAAAGATGAGCTAGACTTGAAAAGATAAAGCTATCCCTTGTGGGTTGGCTCAGATTGCACTGAGACCCCTGGCAAAACAACATATGGAGGATCCATCGGACTTACCGAGGGAGTATCCATTTGTGATGAGGTTGGTTGTTTAGCCTTCCTTGTATCCAAGAATCTCATGAGACCCGTTGAAGGTATGTGGATCCCCTTGTTCTGTCTCTCTAACTCAATAACCCTATGGATGACCTCACAAACACTTTGTTGTTGATCCTCTACACTAGTGGCACCCATTGTGGATTGTAGGACATCTAACCAACCCACGTGATAGGTGTGACCTGTATATAGGACGTTAAAGTCTCTGGTTGTAGTTCATACTCCCAGTTTTCATTTAGGAATGCTCGATCTAGGATTGAGGTGCTAGGGGTGTCCTTTGAACTAGATGCAATGTGGCTCTCTATGGGTTGACCCTTAGTGGTCGCTAATTCAAGAGCACTCGATTGCTCGCATGGCATGAATGTTGACATAGGGGCTTTTGCTTTTAACTCTCTCCTTTGTTCTGCCCTATGTAAGATCTCGATTTCCTTTTCCTTGGCCACAATGATATACCGCTCAACCTTTTGCACTTCGGCAAGGCTTCTACCATCTGGTAATATAACCTTGGAGGGGAATAGCTTTGAAGAGTCAGGGGGTGTAATGAATGGAGTATTCCTGTGCACACTCTCTGGGAGCATGGGGTCTATGTTGGTCATGATTGGCGAATTTACTTCCCCACCCCGCTCATTTACATCGTTAGCTCCATGTTAAGATCGGGTGGCTCTACTAAAGGTTTCTTTCAAGCGGCTGAGCACGCTCGACCCTGACCATGGGCCCATGGCATGCATGTCTTGGATTGAGTTATCAAGATTAGTCATCGGGTAACCCTCCATGATGTTGTAGTCAGAGGAAGAGTCACTAGACGCAATATGTGGGTCTTGAGTGGTACTACCTTGGGTTCCCGCCAAGGGCCTAGAGCCTAAAGTAGAGAAATAGTGAGTGCCCACATAAACGGAGACACTCTCGATGTGTTCGTCCTCTAGCACACGACCAGAGCGTAGGTGCATGTGACCTCGACACTCTAAAGGTGTTGGTGAGTGCCCGTGAGGGTCGCCCACCTGGTTTTTTAGGTGTTTACAACCTTTTTTTTTGGTATTTTTTGTCTTTTTTTAAAAAACTGAGCCACGAAATCTGGCATGTGATTGCTCAAATCGAGCATCTTGGCTAGGGCGACGTGTCGTGCTTTACAGCCCCCGATTCGGTTACGTACAACCCTCAGAATTCGTAAGTCCAAAGGGTGAGTGTGAAGGGGATGGTGGAGGACTTGAGGAACTTGGCCCACATGCCCTCCCTTCACTTGAGGTCCTAGTCCTTATATATAAAGTGGTGTGTATAGTATATCAAACGACTGAGGACTGAGGCCTGGGCTTGGGCTTGGGCTTGGTGAATGATCCCGATCCTTCCTTATAAGGTTTTTTAAAATTTATTTTCCAAATTTCTTTTGGGTCCCAATATTCTCGAGCATTTTTTAATTTAAAAAATTATTTTTCTTTTTTTGAGGATAATGTGGTCGCGTGGACGTCGAGCTCCCACGCGCGCACAACAGCTCCTAGGAGCTTTGTCTAACCTCCTTGCGACTAATTAATTGCTAATTAACTGTCTAACACAAATTGCACACTCACAGAGACGGTCACCTCTACTGCTCACTGTCTACTCTACTTCTCACTGTTTACACTCACTAATAAATCTACTAACACCTCCACATTACAAATCTTGCAAAACTAACAAAAACCAGTACAATGCAGCACTAACAAAGCGTACAACCACTAACAAAATCTGACAAAAAACTGCTAAAACTGCACATTACAGTTACTTAAAAAAATCTAACAGAAATCTGCTAATTTGCCCATTGTTGCCACTTAACAGTTCTCACAGAACTCAGCAAAAACAAAAAACAGATGGAAGAAAGGCTTCAAGAGGCAGCACTAAGTGCTCCTCAAGCTTAATGCAAGGCTATCCCCGGCAGCGGTGCTAAAAATGTATGCTTTGCCATAGGTGTCAAAGCTGGGAACTTGCATGTGCACTGTGTGCGAGCCTCAAAAGGCTGCAAACACACAACTAGAAGGGCCTAGCAAGCTCAAAGGGGTAGGGGTGTGTCACTCACCGCTCAATGCTTCCGTCGTGAAGGATCCTGTGTTGCGAAGAAGGAGGAGCCGCCGACGATGCCGCGCTCAACCGCCTCGCCGCCACCGATGCCGCTACATTGCTCTCTCTCTCTCTCTCTCTCTCTCTCTCTCTCTCTCTCTCTCTCAAGCATACACACATACACACACACCTATTAGCACTCGAAGGAGATGGAGCAAGAGCACTTCTTAGCTTACACCTCAGAGAATGAGGATTTTTAGGCCAAATGGACCTTTTATAAGAGTTTGGACCATTCACACATGGGCGCCCACAGTGGCCAATCATTTACAAAACTACTGTAAAAATAAGATAAGTGGTGCGCCTCTCATCGGCAATCACATACACACCTATTGGACCGACAAGCTCGGTCCATGACTCAATCAAATAATTAATATGTGTCTGTTGAAGGTGATAGGGTGTCCGTGAGGATTAACAATCCCTAAGGGTTTCTCTTTTCTCATTACCTTACTTTATGGATTGGTGGCCAGAGCTCGTTTTATCTATTTCCATTCCTCATCTTCAACAAACAAGTGAATCTGTGAGGACAGATTTTGTGGAGCGATATGAGCCCAAACCAAATGGTGGACCTTTCAACGTATAACAAGGGTGACACTTTGGGATCGGGATCACTTTCACAATAATGTTTGCTTGGCTATGGTTATTGAAGCTATGGGTTTGGGTGCTCGATATTACTACTTGATGAGGTCAATGCATCGGGGGTTTTTTGAATGAGTCTTTTTGCTTGCTTAATTCCTTCCTCACCATCAAAAGATATATCTTTACCCTCACTTTGGTTTACCTCTTAGAGGGCCCTTTAACTTCTCATCTCATACTAGAGAGATAGTGCAACGATTTCTTAGTGAATTCTTTATATGGATGAAAGGCCTAATATGTGCCCTGCTTGTGATAGTTGCTTTTGTGATCATGTGATGGATGGGCTTATTGACTTGTAAAAATTTATCTATCTTCATTGTATCTTTTAACAAGTTCATCGTATATTGAGACCATGGTTTTATCTTGAATCCTTTCTTCTTTGCTTTCTCTTGATGACTACAGTTAAATTCGTTCTTAGTTTCCTGTATCTGGTATTTTGTAGAAGTCCCTAAGAGAATTTCGGACATAACTAATTCTATTTACATATTTATTTTGTAATTCCATATAGTGATCTGAGTTACAAAATTTAAAGGATAACACTTATCTCGTTATCAAGTAGGAAAAACAGTCCAATTACATTTCTTGAGTGACACAAACGGTTAGTAAGATGGAACTTGTAGTGGTAATAACATGGACTGGTAGAGTTCATTTTGAGCACAAAAAGAGGAAATTCTCATAAAAAAGATGAGAAATTTGAGAAGCAAGGTGTTCCCAATCTTTTTAAGAGGCATATTCAATGGGATAGTCCTTCCACTGGACCAAAACCTCTCGAATTGTTTGGTGTCGTAGTTTCTGTTCCTTCATGTCTAAAATTTACTCTAGCTCCATCTAGAATTCTTCACGTGTGATAAGAATCCTCATCATTTAGGATGCGAAGAGGATCTGCAACATATTCTTTTAGCAAGCTAACATGAAAGGCATTTTTCACATGCAAGTGAGGGGGTAAAGCAAGTTCAAAAGGTCTCATATCCTCTCCGAATCTTAAAGGGTCCATAATATCTATATGCTAACTTCTTGTATTTTTCCAATTTGAGTGAACTTATCTTTGGTTTGATCCTAAGAAAAACTTTATCTCCTATCTTGAAAATCCTAAAAGATCTATGCAAATCAGCATAAATCTATTGCATGTCACTTGCTCTATTAAGGTTCTCCCTTTTGATTTGGCAATCCATTTCTTCAAGGGTGTTCTTTGTTGCAGGCACTGGGAGACTTGGGTCGGCCATCCTGAGAGGAATGGACAATCTTGTCCATAAAGAGCTTTAAACGGAGACATTCCCAAGCTTCTATGGTAGGAAGAATTATAGGCAAATTCCACTAAGGGTAAATATTTGATCCAAAGAAGAGGCTGCTGATTGCAATATGATCTCAACATATCTTATATGACTCCATTAACTCTTTCAGTTTTCCATCTGTCTCTGGATGATAGGTTGAACTTAGGTCTAATTGAGTGCCTAAGGATTGGAACATGGCCTTACAAAACTTGGAGGTAAATTTGATGTCGTGATCACTAATTATCCTAGCAGGGATTCCATGTAATCCAATAATTTCTTTTACAAAATTTTGAACAATATCAGCTGCAGAGGTAGTGGTTTTGACTGTGACAAGGTGAGCTACTTTGGTGAGTTTATCCACCACCGCACAAATTGAATCAAAATTTCCAGATGTCTTGGGTAACCCTGTTACAAAATCCATATTGATGCACACCCACTTCATTGCAAGTATATTTAATGGTTGTAGCTTCCCAAGAATCTTAACTCTCTGAGTTTTCACCTTCTGGCATGTCAAACACTTCTTCACATACTCTAGGGTATCCTTGTTCATCTTAGGCCAGGAAAAATTTTGTTTAAGAGAAGAAAATATTTTGTGATATCCTGGGTGAGCTACAGGGGACTTTCATGAGCTTCCTTTAGATTATCCATCCTTAGGCATGTAGGTATGCACAATCAATTCTTAAAGAATAAGAGTCCATCTAAAATAGAGTAGTCTTCCAAATATCTTTTCTAAACTTGAGCTTGGATTTCTTGAATCAATGGACCAAATTGCTCGTCAGTCTGGAGGGCATTTTGAACTTCATTTGGTAGGGTTGAATGGACTAGCAAGATGGCAAGGGCCACTAGCCGTCGGCTTAGAGCATCCACAGTTTGATTTTCCATGCCTGGTCTAAATTTGATCTCAAAAGTGAACTCTTGTAGATATTCAACCCATCACCTTTGTCGCATATTGAGATGTGGCTGAGTGAAAATCCACTTGAGACTTTTGTGGTCGATTACAAGCTCAAACATTTGACCTAAAAGATAGTGTCTCCACTTCTTGAGGGCATGAACCACAACTAGTAGTTTGAGGTCATGGGTGCAATAATTCTTCTCATGAATCATGAGTTGCCATGATTCATAAGCTATGGGATGGCCTTCTTGATGTAGGATCCCACCTATACCTTGTATGCAAGCATCCACTATCACCTCAAAGGTTTTTTGAAAATTTGGAAGTTTGAGAGTAGGTTCACTGACCAATATCTTTTAATTTGTTAAAGGTTGTATCTCTCTTATCAAACCAGATAAAGGGTTCCTCTTTTAAAGTCCACCAGACAATGGTGGTCTAGCCTACGGGCCAACGGTGAAGCTCCATGAACATGGAAAGCTTTAAGAGCTTCCATTATGAAGCAGTTTTTGGCCACCGATGCCAAAGATAAAGAACTCACCGAATGGTGAAGCTTGAAGCTCTCTCCCTATGAATCCATCCACAAATATGTAGACAAGTTTTGGGACCTACAACTCAAAGCCACTGTCTTCAAAAAAGTTGGATTTTGGAGAGCAAAAGCAGCAATTTTGTGTGGGCTTAACCGAAGAAATGGCGGAGTATGTAAACTCCCAAAGGCCACACACCATATTGGCGGTAATATATCATACTATGGTGGCCTCTCGAATCAATTTCCAAATAGGGGCTAAGAGGAATTCTAAGCCCCCTGAAAACAAGGGTTCCAATGAGCCTAAGGGGAAAGACAATGTCCAAAAGTCTCCTAAGGGCAATTCCAACAAAGCTAAGGAGAAGGGAGTTTATAAAGGCAAAAATAAACTCTCAACTAAAGAGCTTGAGCGTTATCGCAAGGATAACTGGTGTTTCAAGTGCGGCGAACAAGGGCATGCGTACCGCGCTTGTCCTCAAAAGAACAACCACCATGATCCTCCTAGAGCTACCTTGGTCAAAATCCAAGAGGGGGAAACTCACCACAAAGGATCTCCTCTATGCCATGCTTGGGGAACGGTAAGAGAACATGATGCTTTTATTCTCTTTGACCCCGGTTCTACGCATAATTTTATATCTATAGAGTTGGCCACCAAGCTAGGCATACAAGCCTACGAGATGGGAGATGTCCTACCCGCAGACGGTGCTTTCAAGGGGCAAGAAGCTTCAGTCACTTCCTTAATCGGGAAATTGAGGCTCCATGTCCAAAGCTATGTGGACAAAGAGGACTTTTTTATCTCTCCTCTCAAGCATGAGGATGTAATCCTAGGGGCACCATGGTTTGATCGCATGGCTGCCAATGTTAAATTCCCTGAAAGGAGAATGTCCTTTAAGTTCAGGGAAAAAGATATGTATATAGATGCTAAGGAAATGGGTAACACTATACCCATTGTACATACATAAGCTTTCAACAAGCCAATAAAGAGCTCTATTTCCGTGTACATGATTTTTGTTAAAGATTCTCAAAATGAACCTAATGTTTTAGCAAAAGAAAATATACACAATCAAAAGGAATTAAAGTTATCCAATTTTCTCAAGGGGTTTCAAGATGTCTTTATTGACGACATCCCTTGTGAGCTACCTCCTAAACGAGGTAATGATGACCATGCAATTGAACTTCTTCCAGGAAGTTCACTGCCTAACAAACATCCTTATAGAGTTTCTCAAGCTCAACAAGAGGAGATTATGCGGCAAGTGCATGAGTTAGTTGAGAAGGGCATGGTTAGGCCTATCTCATCTCCATTTTGCTCACCTGTTTTACTAGTGCAAAAGAAAGACGGCACATACCGTATGTGTGTCGACTATAGAGCACTAAATAGGATCACTATCAAAAATAGGTTTCCCGTTCCACGAGTAGAAGACCTATTTGATAAGCTACAAGGATCAACCTACTTCAGTAGGATTGACCTAAAAAGTGGCTACCATCAAATAAGGATAGTTGATCAAGACATTGTAAAGACCGCATTTCGCACTATTTTTGGTCTTTACGAATATATTGTCATGCCTTTTGGCTTGACCAATGCACCAGCCACATTCAACCGCTTGATTGAGAAGCTATTCAGGCCTCATCGAACCTTTACTAGAGTGTTCTTTGATGATATCATCATCTACTCTAATTCATTAGACGAACACAAGCAACACCTCAAGTTAATATTTCAAGTTCTAAGAGAGAAAAACTTTATGTTAATCGAAAGAAAAGTGAATTTTTCTTACAAGAGATTCAGTATTTAGGTCACATTATCTCTCAAGATGGCATCCAAATGTATCCGTCAAAGTTAGAGGTGATAAAAGGATGGCCTAAACCAAGGAATCTTCATGAGTTAAGAAGCTTTATAGGTATGTGCACATACTATAGACGCTTCATAGAAAATTTCTCACAAATAGTAGGACCATTACATGACCTAACAAAGAAAAATGTTAGGTGCACATGGTCTGCCAAGGAGAACAATGCTTCCGCTCAATAAATAGTGGGGCAGAAATTGGCATGGGTCAAGGTGGGAGACGATCGTCAAGAATATGGTGCCCTCAATGGCTTGATGGGATGAAGGTTTGCTTATGGAAGGTGATATTGGGATCCATGCCAACTGGAGTGAAGGTCCTTGCCAGGGGAATTGTTTTAGATAGATGCTTGCAATGTAGAACGGCTTGTGAAGACCTCTCTCACCTATTCAAGGAGTGTTCAACGATCTGTGGTTTTGTATGGCAAGATTTTCAAATGGGTCCAAAAGACCTGGAAAATAGGATTCTTCAATAACGATCTCTTCTTGGGAGGGAAGACGTTCAAGATCCATACACTGCTCATTGCTACACAAATCATGAGGTATTGCTACTTCAAACATATTTGGAAGACAAGTAAATGTCATATCTAGAAGTAGCCAAGTTCGTGACATAGTCCAAGAAAGCGGGCAGCGATTATTGCCATTGGAAAGCAAAGGAGCTCGGAGGAGTGGAAGAGGACCTTGGGGGCCGCAATAACAAAAGTGCAATGGTGAAAGTGTGGGTTCATCTATGGTAATGGGGTGCCTCCCCCATTAGCCAATGTATCTATGATCCATTGAAGTGGTCATGGCTCATCACAAGCATGGCAGGAATATGTAATTTTTTGGATCTATTAATATAATCTACTCACCATTGTGAGTTTTGCAACAACAAAAAAAGTGGGCTTATCCAATAAGAATCTTTTTTTTTTCAAAACTCACTCAACTGAGTGAATAGATTGAATTAATCACCAAAAAACAATACATTAGGTCCATGCTCACACCAAGTGATGGCTTCAAAAGTAATTTCCCAAATGGACACAGGAGCACAATATCACCTTCATACATCATCAAAATACTAGGTTTTACAGGGACCCGACCCCAATACAAAACCACACAAAAAATCTTTCAATAGGTATAGACACATCCCAACCTACATACCATAAGCCACATAAGGGCGGAGTCAATACCTCCATCACCTCAAATGTGATGCCCAGCCAGCCGACAAGAAGACCATTGAGAGGACATGTGAAATCTCACCACCATATATAAAGACTATTAGGGGTGCCCACCCTATCAAAGGATGGCGCCCACTACCACCATGGGAGGAGACTCTACCACAGGATGCCCACTATGCCAGAAGCCCCGAGCAAAAATGAGCAGAAGAATCACAAGCCAACATCAAGAACAAATGCAATAGGTCATTAAAGATAGGCCAAGCACCAACCAACCACGAATGGCAGAGTCTGCCACATCAGTAACCAACTCAGCCACCGTCAGCACGTGATGCCCCAAGCCAGATCCATACCACACTAAACCACCTTAGAGAATAACCAGGCGCATGAGCTCCCTCCGCAGGAGAGGTGGGAAGTCACCAAACCCAAAGTGCATAAATTTGCCATGCTGAGCCCCACTCACTACCCAAGAAGGACACGACAGTCGGGCACCCCATCCCCGGAGCACCCTTGCCCCGGAAGCAAAAACAAACCCCTCCCAGTGGTCCTTGAGCCCACAGCTTGCCCAAGGCCCAACTTGAAGCCACTCGCAACCCCCAGACAGACCATCAAATGGGGCCCCCAACCCAACATGGAGCTATTGAGGCTATCGATGAGTAGAGTGAGCAAAGGAGTAGGGCTCCATTGCGGTGGCTCGAATGCAATGGCTAGGGCATCGTTTTTTTGAATAGGGATGAATAAGAATCTAGGAGATTGTGCTCTCGTTTTTAGGGGAAAAGGGAGGGTGGAGGAGGCACGTAGAGGGGGGAGAGAGAGAGAGAGAGGAAGAGAGAGTTTTTTTTCCTTACTGGCAATAGTTTGCATTGTATTGGGACTGCAACATTGACCTATAGCTTATCGTGAAGGAAGGAGGGGGTGGAATGTGGGAGAGAGACACAGAGAAGAGAGAGAGAGAGAGAGAGAGAGAGAGAGAGAGAGAGAGAGAGAGAGAGAGAGAGAGAGAGAGAGAGAGAGAGAGAGAGAGAGAGAGAGAGAGAGAGAGAGAGAGAGAGAGAGAGAGATGGCATATGTTCCCTTGCCTGCACCAGTTGATCATGGTAGGGAACGTGAGGGGGAGTAGCTATCATCATGTGCATGATCAAGGGGAGACAAAGTAGGAGACATCGAAGGATCCAGGCAACTTGAGTGCAAGTCTGCGATAGATTTGCTTTTGAGGGATTGTCTCTTTGCTCGTCATAGGCTAGTCTTGGACGCATTCCATGGAGATTTTGCCCTGCTAATTACACACAAGAGGGCAATCAGAGAGAGGGAGTTGTGCCATGGCATGCAAGATCAGAGAGAGAGAGAGAGAGAGAGAGAGAGAGAGAGAGAGAGAGAGAGAGAGAGAGAGAGAGAGGGATTTCCATCGTGGCTTACAAGGAGCAAGGAAGCAGACAAGGAGTAGTGGGTGCTATGAGGGAAGACAAAGGCGGAGAGCAGGGCATTGAGACTGCGATGTTGAGTGGATGATAGAGGAAGGGGGGCATAGAGACAAATTAATTGAGTTCTTCTCCTTGAAGCTCTTTTTGGGGGAAATCAACTTAAGCAAAAGTTTTGGAGGCTTTGGCTTGCAAAGGTTGCAAAAGGTCTCAACTTTAACAAATTTAAAAGCAAAAGAATGAAGCTTGTTGAATAAGTGAATAGAAATTATAGCTTTAAGGATTCTTTTGGGGAGAGTGTGTGTGCACATACAGACACATTAAATCGGTGAGCTTGGGTATCGGTGGCTTTGCATTGGAGCCTTACAAAAAGTCTTCCTCAATTTCTTTGCTACCTCATCTGGTAGAAGTGCACAACAACACAATGGTCCTTCCCAGATTTGAGCTCAAGCACATTCGCTTCTCGATACCTATGTTAACCATCTTGCCCTCCTGGTTTCCCTGTTAGCACCCAACCCCTTTAATTTTTGTTAAATAAGTCATGTAACCCGTGCCAGCTCTTTGTTTAACTATGTGGCAACAACTGATGGACGACATGCACATTTGGGAGGGAGCATTTGGTAGGCAACGTGAGGAGTAGCATGGTGTATGCTCTTTCTTTTCCTCTTCCATATTCAACAAAAAATGATATCTTCCTCAAATTTTTACTAATCAATTACTTTTTGTGAAACATAGGTGGCTGTAAGCATGTTAATGTGTCACTAAAAATGTTGTCAGGGACGATGCCAGGTAGTAGTGCTTGCTAGCATATGTTGAAAAGCCAAGACAATGTCCATTTTCAAATTAACATGTCCATAGAATTATTAACCATTCAAATGAGGCCTCTTTTTCGGTTACTAGAGTTGTGGGATCGTGGACTCGCTTAGCTCTTGCTCTCTCTCTCTCTCTCTCTCTCTCTCTCTCTCTCTAGATGACCCTGACCTACCCTCCTATTTGTTTTTTCCCTTCTCCTCCCATCTCCATAGAGCTATGGAGAACCGGACAACAATATTTCCACTAGCTCCAATGTTGGATATGCAAACAACGTGTTCAATGTTGGTCAGTAAATTGACAGTGTTAACTTATGATGCAAGCATATATGATATTTAAGGGATTTCAAGTAATTAATGCTTTGTATTTGTTTGCAGTCCTCAAGAGAAACTTGCAAAAGGGAGCCATTAAAGGTGATGCATCACAACTCCCAAGATCCAACTCTTTCTGTGATCAAGAAATACGAGAGAGAAAGAAAGAGGAAACAAAGGGAGCATAAATGGATGCAGAGTGAACAAGGACATCATGCCCTCAATGATGAGGAGAAAAATAAAATCTCCTCCGAGATTGTGATAGCTTTCAAGAGGAGGACTGGAAGTTTTGAGACATAAGTAAAATGGAAAATCTGGAATCTAGCTGCTGAACATCGTGTTCTTCAAGCAATCAAAGAACATTCCTCAGTGGAGGAGGTTTCTGTATAGAGCTCAATCATCTCCAATGTCCGCAACATATTGGCTACTTTCAAGCAGTCAGGTTCTAACTAGAAGTTGTTTTTTAGGAATGCACCATTCCAGATGATGTTGAATTCAAAGGATAACATGCCTATTGCAAAAATCTCAAGGGTCCTTAAAGTCTACCATCACTCCTTGCACAAAACGAAATCACTGATGAAGCTTGTTATCAATGGTGGATTGTTTTCATTGGCTGCATCTCACAAGCAACACCGTCATAGCCCTATCATATTAGACAAAATCAAGGAATTGGTCCACATATTTTGGAGAGAGGAGACTCCCATATCCTCCAACAAGAAGGATGTTTATCGAAAGATAATGGGGAGGAAAAGCTACATAACACACCATGTGCACCTTTTGGATGAGCATCAGGTGATCAAGCTAACAATGATATTCCATTTAACTTTGGTATTCTATGCATTGCATCTCTAGTGCATAATAACTTCTATCGTCTTATAAGTATCATACTATTCTATAGTCTAATAATGGTATCCACACTGTGCATGTGGTCAGCATACTGTGCGAGCAGGTCAACAGTCTATGCTAGTTAGTACATACCTAGTATGCTTGTTAATGTACTAGTTAGCACACTGATTTTGCTTGTTAACACATTGTGTATGATATAGCTTTACCATGTCAAGTATGCCACTTAGCATACTCACCATGCTAATTAACATACCTAGTTAGCACACATGCTATTTAGTTTAATATACCTCATATGCTAGTTCCCACTGATTATGCTAGTTAGCATACATAGTATGCTAGTTATCATATTCATTAAGCTAGTTAGCATACCTAGTATTCTACTAAACACATCATGTCTACTAGTTAGCATTTCTAATATGCTAACTAGCAATTAACACAATGTGTATGCTACTTAGCATACTCACCATGCTAAATAACATACCTAGTTAGCACACATGCTCTTCAGTTTAGCATACCTCATATGCTGATTGGCACTGAGGATGCTAGTTAGCATACATAGTATGCTAGTAAACACAATGTGTCTGCATTTCTAATATGCTAAAACAAGACCATTGGCATTCTTTTGTGATGCATGCATGCACTCAAATTGGAAATGATGCATAAACAAAGCTCACGTGAAACCTTGGGAGTATCATCTTTTGATGCCATTACGTGATAAGGTTGACATTGATTTTGAGTCGATAGATGACATTCCAGTTGATGAAGTCATTTGCTATTATGAATTCACGTATGAAGGCCATCATGATGCGTTAAGTAGCGCTCTATGTGTTGGCAATACATTTGCGGTTAATCTAGATTCTTTAGACAATGCTGAGGATGTGGATTTCTACCTAGTCAAGTGTGTTGCAGCAATGGAGAAGGTGGAGAAGGGGTACATCAATGAATGGAGCAATGATATTGATAGTGGCTCGTATGTTGTGCAAGGATTTTATTACAAGCAATTGGATGCATACACCTTCAAGCTAGACAGTGCGCAGCCCATCGTCCACATACTCTCACATCTTGTACGATGTATCAAAATACATATGCAACACATCCCAAAGAGAAGGCAATTGTACACAATCACCCCAGGAAACTATGAAGCAATCTATAATAGCATGCCCTTCAATTTGTAAGCTGTAACCTAAGGATTTTCAACATAATTTTTGTTGCGGGTAATGCAGTTCTCTCAGTTCCTTGTCTCTTGTGTGTGTATATGGCTATGGCATTTATCGCAGCCAATAATGATAACTGCCTTGTATGAATCTATCTTTATAGCCATGTTTAATAAACTAGCATTAGTATTTTCAAGTCCTCAACTTTGTTGGAGAGTCAATTTACAAGCATACCCTGTATCTAACTACTGTACCGATTATGCTACCTCTTGGTATGCTAGACATTATGATAGTTAAGATAACATGTGTATTGGGTATGCTAGTTAGCATACACATTATGCCCATTAGCATACTAGCTAGCGCTTGGAGTGTGCTAGTTAGCATACAAAGTATGCTAATTAGCATACTAGTTAGCAATCCAAGTATGCTAGTCAACATACCCAGTATACCTACAAGCATGCTTGGTTGGCATGCCAGATATGCTAGCTAGTATGTACAATATGCTAACTAGCATACCCAGTATGTTAGTTAGCATACCCATTATGCTAGCTAACATGCTAGTTAGCATACCCAATATGCCAGTTAACATACCTAGTATGCTAGTTAGCATACCTAGTATGCTAGTATGCCAGCTACCATACCTTGTTTATCTCAAATCATGCTTAGTTGTGACACCAAATATGCTAGTTAGTATGTTCAATATGCTAACTAACATACCCAATATACTATGTAGCATACTACTATATGCTCTGAATGCTTATTAATATTATATGTATGCTAGTTAGCAGAACCTATATACCTAAAAGCATGCTTAGTTGGCACACCAGATATACTAGTTAATATGTTCAATATGCTAACTAGCATACCTTGTATACTATGTAGCATACTTATATTGTGCTCAGAATTCTTATTATGATTATATGTATGCTAGCTAACATGCTAGTTAGCATACCCAATATGCTAGTTATTATACCCAGTATTCCAGTTAGCATACCCAAGATGGTAGTTTGCATACCCATTATGCTAGCACATAGAAACCCCGATTCGGTCACAAAAGAATCAAATACCACAAAAGTAGTTTCTTAACATCTCAAATGTAAGTCAAAACAGCTTTGGACATTGAAACAGTGATCCAAATCCCTCATGATATTACAACATCAAATGACTTGACATAGTTTTGAGTTTTACAAAGAGTGTGTTGCTACCAACTCCATAAAGTTACATCACAAAAGAATACACATAAAGGACATTCTAATGCCGAGCCTTTTTGTCGTGCCCAGGGCACTTGTATTTACGCTTCACTCATTCCTGCTCCTGCTTAGTCTCTTCTTTCTGCATCTGCTTCTCTAATCTTTCCATGACTAACCTTTCCCTCTCATGCCACTCAACTTGCCTCTCTTTGTTTCTAATGGAGCTCATCCTTCCATGCGGCTTCATCCCTGGCTCTTATTTTTGCTGCTATCGTACTGAAGATTGCATCAGAAAATGAGTCAAGGTCGATATCAAACACATATTCAAATGTATAGTTAACACGATCCTCTAATTGCATCCATAAAAAGAGCCAATCAAAGTGCATCCCAAAAATTATTGTTGCTGCTCAACAGTCTGGTGCTCTAACTTGGGACTAATAAGCCAAATTCCTTCATTGTTCTGGCACGCTTTGTATGTACTATCACCAATGATAATAGTGTTTTTGGGCATGAAATCCGGATTGTTCTTCCAAAAGAGCTATAAATTCTTGAAGAACATAGGCTTATCCCTAATCTTCCACACTTCGGACCAGTGCAATGGTACTGTGCAAAAATACCTACCAACCTTGACTTTTGCTCTTTGAATACACTATCTAGAGTTGTATTCACCTTACCCGGCATGCTGGTGCTCCATATAAAAACATGGAAAACCGGAGGCACCAATCCAAAAATATGTGGCTACCTCTGCAACAAAATACTGTTCGTTGAGCATCGACTTTGTATTTTACCATTTCCTCAGTATATGAAGGGGGCTTTTCGCCATACTGACCCTCTACAGCATTGACCAGTAGGCCATTCAAATCAAGTATGACAGCCACTTATTGCTAGTGTGCGTGTGCGCAGTGCAGTGTGTGCGGGGAAGGGGAATAAGCACAAGACTGATGTGGGTACAACAACCTTAGGAACTATAAGTGAGGAGCTCCCTACTTCATATAGAAAGAATAAGGGTAGGTACAAATGTGGACGGGTGGTTGGACACCAGACGTCCGACCCCAGGCAAAGGCATAGCGCCGTTACCCCAACAAACTCTCACTTAAAAGCGATGCATCGATAAGTGAGGCCTACTAGCTAAAAAATACTAGTATGTACAAGAAACTACGTGAGAGACTCTCTCAACCTATACCCATTGGCTCACTCTGTCGATCTACACGCAATCGTATTGGCTCTGGTGGTAGGCGAACATGCGTACCCATGATAGAGCCTGCATGTAAATCTTATATACTACTCTGTATGGTGTATAAAGCTCCACAAAGCATCATGCTGGTATCAATCAACGTACGACTGACTATCCCTACTGCAAATGCTCCCACTGCAGCTGTTAGGTCGGCCTCGATACTAGTAAGTCAAACATGGGATACCCTAACACTAATGAAATCTACACAAACCTGGATGTACTTGCCTCCCTTCTGCTATCTGCATGTACTGCATCATCAAGACTACTCATTGTGTGTGGATGTGTCACTACCAACACTAGGATGGCTATGCAACTATCACCCATAGGTGGAACTGTGTATCCTGCCACCAACTCAAAGAAATCCATATCAAAGAACTCCATGTCTGTGATCTCTGTCTGTGTCTCAAGGGAGTAGACTTGCTCTACCTTTGCCTGCACAAACTAGCATGAGCATATCAAAGAACTCCATGTCTGTGATCTCTGTCTGTGTCTCAAGGGAGTAGACTTGCTCTACCTTTGCCTGCACAAACTCTGACAACACCTGTTGTGTCTCACCAGAGCACTGCCGCTCTATCTCTATCTCTATAGAGTCTACTCGCACGTCTTGCACAGCTAAATGCTATGTCTCATGAGCATGGTGGAGCTCACCCACGAAGGAGACACGTCCCGTCTCTTGCTCAAAGCATGCCAACAACAAAACTGAGACTATGTCATCTCAAACCTCAAACACATGCATAGGATATACCAAGCCACTGCGAGATGAAGGCAATCACTATTGAACCACAGTGCATCTGGAAAGACTTCTCTCTAAGCAGTATTTGACAACCAAAGTCTGCTAACTATCTTCTTTCTTTAGCCTCTAACATTTTCTATGCTACAAGAGCATTTTGGGGTGCTCTAACTACAACAATGTTGGTTTTCCCCCTCTCTTGTGAGCAGGGAAGCTTAAAGAAGGAGTATGTGCAAGGGCTTTTGGAAGCAGGCGTGGCGTGATGTTGGGGCATTAAGGTGGCCCAGAAATGTGTGGGGCAAGGGCCACCCTGAGTCGGGGCTCTCGATTGCTCAATTTCCTTGCTTGGGTGTCTTGTTAAACCCCCTTTTTTGGTACTTGGTGGATGCCAACAAACCTACCCTGCTTGCTAGGGCAAAATGGTGCCTAGGGTTAAGGTGGGCATGCAAGGGTTTTGGTTACTTTGGGGACTTGTGGGGAGGTGATTTTTAATGTTGCGATGTGCCCGCACCTCCATTAAATCATGGGAGAGAGAGAAAGAAAGGTTCCACATTCCCGAATTAAGGACTATATAAGTAAAAAGGAATTATGGTAGTTACCCATAAGAGAAAAAAACTATCACTTTCATTACACCAATAAAAGCACAGATTCACCCAGTGAGGGGAGTATCAAGTCCAAAATACCCATAAAACACACAGACCGTCAACACCATCTTGCACATGCTAGAATCTTCTATTGGAGAGACTACATGGCATTTATAGTAGGGTCATCAAAAGACTATAGCAAGAAAAAGAAATCATAGTCAAGTACATTGAAAGTCCTATCTAGGCAGGTCATTAGATCAGGCTAAGTATAGTGACAAAGTGTGTGTGTGTGTGTGCACGTATGCGTGCATGCGCGCACGCGTGTGTGTAATATCCCATGCATGAGCAGCAAGGAACGCTTGGCACCCATAACAAAATACGAGTAGCAAAAGGGGGACCTCTAAAGGTTTAGATCTGTGATGAAAGAACTTCTTGCATCTTGCCAATTCATCGAGATCAGTAACCAAGGAAAACTAGTGTGTGCTCGCTTGTGCATGAGTGTGTGTGTATGTGTGTGTGTGTGTGTGTGTGTGAGAGAGAGAGAGAGAGAGAGAGAGAGAGAGAGAGAGAGAGAGAGAGAGAGAGAGAGAGAGAGAGAGAGAGAGAGAGAGAGAGAGAGAGAGAGAGAGATTGATTTATTGTCCACGGAGGTCAGATATGACCTATGGGACCATCACAAAAATATTACATCGACTCGTTGCTTCTAAGTGAAGCCATCAGATACATATCAGTTAAGGACTGAGGGTCCAATCATCATGGTAAAAAAGAAAAACGAAACAAGACCTAAGGAGGGTTGGGTAGAGCCTTTTTGGGGGCTCCGAACTCTTGGATGATGGTTTTACCACCTCAATATACTGCCCATTTACCTTGCTTGCGGGCTTCATGCATCTTCTTAAGCTCACTCTTTTTTAGCTTTAGTTTGATTTGTTGTCAGCTCCTCATTGATCCAAATCTTTGTCCCTTTGAGGAGTCGAGATTGCCGTAGCAGTTGTATCTTATCCTCTTTGTCCTTGAAAGTGAGAAGGAAATGCTTAGGCGGCACTTGCCTATGTGTGTCGTTGATCCAAGAAACCATTTCAGTTTGATGTTGATTGGTTGAAGGATGTGGTTGAGCTTGTTGGTCGCTTCTTCGAGAGTGTCCTCGACGGTGCACCATGGCGAGGGGAGCCCATCAATGCGGACCTTGAGGGCATTTTCTTCTTGGAGTCTGTGTTCGTGGAACTTCCTTGTAACGCAAGTCTGTACTTTGGCAAAGGTGGCCGATTGGGCTTGAGTTACCTTTGCTTCGACTTCTTTTCCTTTGTCAGTGGCGAGATGAGCCATGGAGTCAAAGCGTGCCTCAAGCTTGCTAAGGCGAGCTTTGAGGTCACGATTCTCTTCCATGACCCGATCAAGGGCTGCTTGAAGCTGTCCGATTTGGGTGAGCTTGCTAGGAGCCGCTACAACAACCACAAAACTCGGCCGGACCCTTGCGGTGATCTTTGGGGTATTCATGCTTGAAAGTGAATCAAGCTACATGTGGACGATGGGAAGTCAAGTGAGCAAGTGACAGAGTGGGAGAGATACCCGTCAGATGAGGACTCTATTAGAAATTTATATCCAAATTGTAGCATGTGCTATCAGATTACACAAAGAACGAGTGGGTTGATCATGCCAAGGTCAAAAAGACAAACCAAACACAAGCTATGAGCTTAAGAATCTCCAAAGCATAAACACAGCAAAGAGGTAAGAGTGCACTTAGGGTTCTGGGTAAGTCTAATACATATATTCAAATAGGGTAAAATATGCCTCATTTTGCTAGTATGTGCGTGCGCGTGTGTGTATGTGTGAGGGAAGAGAGAGAGAGAGAGAGAGAGAGAGAGAGAGAGAGAGAGAGAGAGAGAGAGAGAGAGAGAGAGAGAGAGAGAGAGAGAGAGAGAGAGAGAGAGAGAGAGAGAGAGAGAGAGATTAGTTTCCTTGCAACCTAGAGTGCGCACTGGATTTTTGCTTACTATAAACCATCAGGGCTACTATTATCCACCAGATTTGACATGTATGATCCACTTACCTCCCTTGACATGTTTGTGTAAGCGGCACAACACAAAAAACACCAAACAAAGCACATAAATTAAAATCCAATCGAGCCTGCAAATTTTGTGTGATTTGGGTACCAAGCATGGATCGTGATCCATGACCCCTAGGTGCAAAATTTTTCAAATTCAGATTAGTAGGTGTATTAAAGTTTCAAAGCATCAAGGGAATGAGAAAATTTTACAAGATTGTCCAAGGTTTTGCACCTTTAAAGTCACTGAGTGTCAGCAATTAGAGTTTTTGGAACAAAAGACCTTAGAGTGGAACTTAAAAAGGTTTATGTGCTTAGAGAGTCAACCGCAACCAGAAAGTGCTTAGCAATGGCATGAATCTTGACATCAAAGGCAAAACAATCAATCAAAGTCAAATTGCAGTGAAACTTGAAGGACAAGTGGACATAGAGGTGTTAATCAACATAAAAGCAATTTAACAGGGAAAACTATTGACCACACAAATGCAACAAAGTGGCCTCAAAAAAACAGTTATGGCCGAAGTCGAGAAAACAGGGCCATAAAGTAGGAAATTGAGTTAGCTTGGTAAAATTAGCTCTGAATTTGAAAAGATTTCATTAATTTACTAGGATTAGCTATAGGGACATACGCACAAAATCTTGATCCAATCTATGACCCAACATAGATCATGATCCATGTGCCTATCTTAGATATTTTAACCAAACTCTAGCCAATTGGACACACTTGCCATTTGTAGTATAGCCCCAATTTTTCAAGTCATTTGAAAACCAAAATCCTTGTGAGAATCCTAACATTCTTCAAGTCTGCGGTTTTTTTTTTTGACTTGATGGTCAAACCAAAGATCCAAATCACAAAAGTTTGCATCCATAATATCCCTTAATCATGCTGAATCAAATGGTACCAAGATCGCTAAAAAATGTGTTCCAACATGGATCACAATCCATGTAACTCTGACAGGAATTGACCTAAACCATTTTGACCTAGAGCCTATGGTTGTCCTAAACACATTGGTGAAGTTTTGGTCAAATTTGGGTCTTATTTGCTTAAGTTATGCTCATTTTTCCAAGTTATGGTCAAGTTTGCAATAAAGCGGATTTTTTGACAACTTTTCGATCCATTATTTGGCACTAAAAGGCTACATTTTGTTAGCAAAATGCCTCATCAATGTGCATAAAAGGAATGGGGAGCTGCTCCATATGAGATAGTCAACATCTTGTCCAATGAGAAAGCCCATGTTACAGATGAAGGATTGGAGCATATTCCTATAAACATTTTCATTGGGAAGTTCCAAGCAACCATCGGAACTAAAGTCAAGGCCACCATCTTTCCCAGAGAGCTGTGGACCTTGCATCAGAAGCTTGAGGTGATGGATTATACCCGATGCTGCACTCCACCTACCAGCTGGCAGACACAATCTGCTATTGAAGGCCTTCATCAAGCAACAGGGTCACAAGTCGACGTACAAAAATCTGATCTACTGAGAGACGGAGCTACCACTCTGATTGATTTCACAACACCTCAAAGTGCAGAAACCACCTAGATACACCAAAACACTACTGCATTTAGCAATGATGATGGCAATAGGCTTGTCTAAATGTCAAGTCATCAAATGTGACCTCAAAAATTATATTCTTGAGAATTTGGTTGAAGAAAACCTAAAGAGAAGTGAGAAGAACAAGTGCTATATGAATGTTGGACCCATGCTCACGTGCATTTTCTACCAAGCTTTGGGCATGATTGAAGATCTTCGGGAGGTGGAGTCCCAATTGGATCTTCTCCACAAGTCCAAGCATACCGTCAAAGTTGTGGAAAGTGCTTCAACTACACCAACAAAGAGAAAGACATGCAACTTGGGTTCAAGGATACCAACCACAGATAGTGAAGCAACAGAGTTGGATATTGAGCTCCACGGAAAAATCAAAGAAAAGAGGACATACCATCTAAGTACCAATTGATAGAGGAAGAAGAACAGGTAGAGATTCCTCTGATAAGGGAAAACCACAACAAGAGGAACACATTCTCAAGACACAAGTGCAGAGGTCGATGGAAGAAGCTCGAAATGTGCAAGAAGAACGATTGGCAAAGAGAGAGCTGCAAAAGCACAACAAGTGTCCTCCTCCTCCGAGTTTGACGATGTGGAATTAGATGCAAAGCTTAAACAGCTTAAAGAAGAAAGAAGGTGGGCTGCCAAAACTGACCTCAAGCTAGTTGATGCTACCAAACAAAGAATACACCAAGAGCTGAAGCATAAAGAAAATCAAAGGGAAGAGGAGGAGTCCAAGAGATAGCGGACAAAAGAATTTGATTCAATTTTGGACTCCCTTCACAATCCATAAACACAACATGAGGAGATAGTGCCAGAGACAGCTGCTGCAACAAATGTAGTGGAGGGAACCGGGGAGACTTCCTCTCTAAAGCCACCTTCTCTACCTCCTGCCAATATACCTGAAGAAGAACCTTGATGTAGAACAACTACATCTAAAAGAGAAACACCAGACACAAGAAGAATCTACCAACACTCGAAGAACTCCTCCATAGACTGAAAAGCTTGCACAAACAGTACAAA
The DNA here is from genome assembly GCF_014529385.1 of Adiantum capillus-veneris. Classification (NCBI taxonomy): domain Eukaryota; kingdom Viridiplantae; phylum Streptophyta; class Polypodiopsida; order Polypodiales; family Pteridaceae; genus Adiantum; species Adiantum capillus-veneris. The sequence goes on along the minus strand of NC_140951.1, from coordinate 38,161,710 downwards.
TGCAAAAGGACCAAGTAAGAAGAGATGTTCCCTCTCTGCAATCAATAGATGAGACAATGGCTCTGCAGATTATAGAAAAGTTTGATCTTAGAGAAACACTGGACATGATCGAGCTGCAATTCAATAGCCACAAGATGGTGACAAGCATTTGGATCAAAGACACACAATAAGCCAAAGCTACCACGACACAAGCACACCAAAGATAGCATCTCGTAAATAACAAGAGGATAGTCTACAGGAGGACAAAGAAAAGCTATAGACAACTCTAGAAAAAGAGAAAAGAGTTGCAAAAAACATCTACAAGGATCTGGAAAGAAAATTGAAGCAAACAATGAGTTACAAGTGGAGCAGCAAGCACCTGGAAAGGGAAAAGAGAAGGTACTCAAAACTTTGTGATTCCTATGATGTGATAAAGGACACTCTTTCCACCCTTCTGGTCAATCAAGATGCTGCACCACTAGCCTCTACCTTTCACCCTCAACAACAAGCTCAAATGAGATAACATCACTCAAGGCTGAATTTGAGCAAGAAAAGTTACAAAGGAAACTCTTGATGGGGGAGGGGGGTATTCTCACAACCAATGCACAAAAAGAGCAGCAAATCAAAGAACTATAGACATAGCTTGCCAAGGCCAAAGCAAATCTAACGGCACAAGTCAAAATGCATGCTAAAGAGCTACAAGCCAAAGTTGTGGACTTGGTTGGCACTTCACGAGAAGCTGCGCATGTACCAGTCACCCAAACATAGTACATAGAGTTTGAAAGTGATGATCAACCACCCTTAATAGACCTACCTGGCACTTCAACCATGGGAGGATTTAATTTCATGATTCAAAAGAAAACCGACAACGAGTGGATACTAGAGACAAGCTTAGACCATGGCTAGCCGACATGCTAGAGGGAGTAACAAAGGATTGCATGCTATATGAGCTCAAAGTTTTAGAATTTGCAGCCTTGCCGATGATAAAACCTAATGAGCACATACATAACTTCCACCATGAAATGCTAGCACTACCACTCATGAAGCAAGAGGCTAACGTATGGAAAAAGAAGCTGCTACCAGCCTTAGAGATTAATGCATAGGGAGACTATGAAGGGCAAGTGCTGCTCATACTATAGAGCCAAAATTTATGGTAGAAGAAATGCTTCGACAAGAGGCCTCAGGATGAGACCACTTACAAAAATGGTCGATCCACAAATGCTCCCTAGCATTTTTGGATCGACCCAACCTATTGTCCAGTCCTAAGAAAGCAATTATGGGAGACATATGTAGTGTAGAAGAGCACGAGACTAATGGTGCTAAATTACCCTGTTCTTGCTAAACCTACACATACCCACAAACCCGCCAAAGGTTATTTGCTACATACATTTAGGGCTACCATCAAACTGCTACAAGATGTGCCAGACTTGACATGATAGATGACACGCAAGATAGCCATGATTCTAACTTGCATCGATGCCTTTGATGATATCGACATAGCAGAGCACCCATGGGAGGTCTTCATTGAAGGGACCGATGGCATCAGCTGGGACTTGTAAAAGAAGCACCCTCAAGGAATGTGATCAAGGGAATGTATGCCAGGATCATGTTTTTGTCCTTGCATGAAAGGAGGCATTCATGACAGGGTTTTTCCAGACGGACTCAAACATGTTCAACCTAATGACAAAGGAGCTTCAAGCATAGCTTACCGAAGCACATTGATAAATAACCCTCCCAGAGATTTATTTGTCAAAGTAGACATAATAGCCAGGGAAGCCAAGTTCAATAAAATCATCAAGTCCTTGGAGAAACACCAATTCAACTATTGAAGATCTTCTCCAGCTTGTGCAACGGCTAGGAAGGGGGGAGTGTTTAGCTGATGCAGCTTATGGGCACCTCATAGTCAAACACACTATCTAGCGCCACATTTTTTGATATATCGTATCACATTTTTTCGAGAACCTTGTAAATGAGCATATGTATTTTGATCTGAAAGTTGTAAACCTTTGACATGTAATATCTAATTATGTACTCAAAGCCCAAACAGTAGCCGACCGTTGGCCATTTTGCAAGCCCCAGGTATAAAGGTCAAAATCCTTAGTTTGAACACAAAATTGACATTATTGTTTTGGATAAAAGAGAGGTTGATTGTACGACTATCAAGCGACTACTCTACTCAGACTTGTAATCAATTTCTCTCATGATTGGGTAATCCAAATTCAATCCTAACAATTGCATTGTGTTTTTTGTCTCTTGCTCTTTCTTTCAAGTGTAAGCACATTAAGTTCTGTTGTGGTTTGCGACTATGCGTTCACGAGCCTTATCTTCAATTTTGAGTGCTTAAATCTTTTTTTTGACATTTTGACCTTAAGAGAGTGTTATTAGAACTTAGAGCAATCTATTTATGTAGTTCTATTGCAACTTTTGTGACTTGATACATGATGGATCATGATTTTGGTACCTTGTCAGATTGCAACCAGACTTTGTAGACATGTCCCCTCACACCTAATATAGCTTCCCTTAAAGTTTCATGGCTATCCAAGTCCATTTAGTCATTGAAATGGTATGATGACCTCGAGTGGCAAGATAGGACATAGGCATATTTTTTGACCTAGGAGTTGGTTATTTTCTTTTTGAGTTAATGCGTTTGCTTGTTAGGTTCATTTCTTAAGGACTGACACCCTCAAAGAGTCTCCATGCCCCATCCGAGTCACTTCCCTAAGTATTGACATTAATATGTTAGTGCCAGATAGCTATAATATAGATGTCTGCCGTGGTGGCCTGCTAATTGTGAGTGTAATCTTGCCTTCTCTCCAAACCATCTACGATGAGTGAACTTCATCTTGATTGTTGTGTGGGTGGGACTAGGCCCATGTAGTGGCCTTAGGGCACTCTAGGGCACCCAATATTGACCCAATAATGTGAAATATTGAAGCTCAACCATAGCAGCAATGATCAAGGACAATGTGTGTGTGTGTGTGTGTGTGTGTGTGTGTGTGTGAGAGAGAGAGAGAGAGAGAGAGAGAGAGATTCCTAGTGCCTCTTGGCTTGCTTTAATAGTGATGTGGAAGTGTCTAACATTGCAACAAACAATCGAGTTATTAGTGACGATGCAATCATTGTAGAGATGCACATGGAGATGGTTCATCTAGGACTGTGATAGCTTGTACCCTTACTGCTCCCAATGCCTCAGCTAAGATATCAGCTCTATCGCCATTATTTGTTAGCCTCTTCATTTTCCATTTACCACCTCTTATGCCAATTCATTTGGAATTGGAGTGTTGCATGTTTCTTCTCAACCTTGACAACCTTTCTCCTTTGGTCAAAGTGTTGTGCTTCCGAGGGTTACCTCCTCTTCACCTTTCTTTTTATGCTTCATCCTTAGCCAATGGGCTATGATATACTCATCTTTGGCACTTTGATTTCATCCTCTTTCATAAATTGTTCAATCTTTTAGGATGCTATTTACCGTTTCCATGTTCAACTTGAGCAATATAACCTCAATACGGTCATCTTCACTTGGCGATGGACGGTTTGTCAAGTATGGCTTGACATGCAATTTGGTTCTCCACATTTGTCAAGACTGTATTATCTTCCTTAATAACTTCTTAACATCTATTGCTAAGGGGGGGTGGGTGTTAGAGCTTTATATTCACCGTCCAGATGCTTTCACTCCTACTTACAACTTTTCTCACGTGCATTCAAGCCCTTGGATGTGGGTTACCACTCTTTCAGTCTCTTGGTAGGGATTCTTGGCACATATGGGGTTTGCTCCAAGCATTTTTCCCATTGCACATTTTTTCCAAATTTTGTGGATTTTTTTGTTGGGTATTTTGAGAGGTTTTTCCCAACCTAAAGTTTTGCTGGGACTGCGATAGCTTGTACCCTTACTGCTTCCAATGCCTCAGCTAAGATATCAGCTCTATCGCCATTATTTGTTAGCCTCTTCATTTTCCATTTACCACCTCCTATGCCAATTCATTTGGAATTGGAATGTTGCCTGTTTATTCTCAATCTTGACAACCTTTCTCCTTTGGTTAAAGTGTTGTGCTTCTGAGGGTTACGTCCTCTTCACCTTTCTTTTTATGCTTCATCCTTAGCCAATGGGCTATGATATACTCATCTTTGGCACTTTGATTTCATCCTCTTTCATAAATTGTTCAGTTTTTTAGGATGTTATTTACAGTTTCCATGTTCAACTTGAGCAATGTAACCTCAATATGGTCATCTTCACTTGGCGATGGATGGTTTGTCAATTATGGCTTGACATGCAATTTGGTTCTCCACATTTGTCAAGACTCTATTATCTTCCTTAATAACTTCTTAACATCTATTGGTAAGAGGGGCCGGGTGTTAGAGCTTTATATTCACCATCCAGATGCTTTCACTCCTACTTATAGCTTTTCTCATGTGCATTCAAGCCCTTGGATGTGGGTTACCACTCTTTCAGTCTCTTGGTAGGGATTCTTGGCACATATGGGGTTTGCTCCAAGCATTTTTCCCATTGCATAATTTTTCCAATTTTTGTGGATTTTTTTGTTGGATATTTTGAGAGGTTTTTCCCAACCTAAACTTTTGCTCGCTACAATAATGTAGCCCATGTCCACTATTTGTACATCTTGTACCATTCTGCCTCTAGAGTTATTAGGTTTTTGCTTACCTCTCTCTCTCTCTCTCTCTCTCTCTCTCTCTCTCTCTCATGTTCTTGTGTGTATGTGTCTCCTTTGCCGCTCACTATGACACATTGATCGTAGGACATGTATGCCAAATGGGGTATTCATGAAAACACAAATATATGCTTGGTGGCATTCTTGTTGATAACGTGTCCCTTGGAATCTTCTGATTGCATGATATGTTTGACAAGGGCAAAAGCTTTGGTATCTCAAGACTTTTTTGCATTTTTTTTGCTACATGGTTATGATACTATCATTCTTGCTTGTATCTAACCCTTTATCTGCTACTTCATTTTTATTCATTTTATCTCAAAATTTTATTGGGTACAACCTCTCTCTCCTTTCCCCTTGGAAAGAAAGGAGTTATCTTTGATGGTTTGCCAAGACTATAATCAACAAACAAGAGTAAGTTCACTTAATCAGTGTGTTTGCATTTTCCCAAAATATTTTTTGAATAATGGAGAATAGCGTCCCCTTCCCTTGTAATGATAAAGTATATAATATGTGTAATTCATGATGACTTGTCATATAGAGCGTGGAAAAACATGTATAATTAGACAATTAATAAGAATTGTGCATTCATCCGTTGTTTTCTGACTAAAGCTCTTTTGTTTAACTAGACATCCATTTGTTGCGATGAGAGAAAAATTGTAGAAAAGAAACAATCACATTTTGCATTGCTTGCACCTTGTAGTTGTAAGAATCTTGTCTATTGCCATCCCTTTCTTTCAAGCCTGCATTGACCCAGTATTCTCTGCAGAGTATAGTATTGCTCTATCAATCAAGATGTGGGTCTTGATTGTAATGGAAATGGCCTATGAACTTTGAGAATAGCGGAATTAAGAGAATTAGAGTGAGCATTTTTGTGAGATACTTTGAAAACATAGAGGGTGAACTTAATTGATGGTAGCAACATGAACATAGTTCTTAACTAACTTGGCATGAACAATCTTTTGCAAGAAGAGAGTATTAGAGAACATGAAAATAGTTAAGGACCGGATTTACTTGGAGCCGGTCCCCCCTCCAAAAGGCGTTTGTATTATAGATTCTCCCATCAAGAGAGACATGGTACAATACAATCTTTGTGTTCCTTGTAACCTTGGTGATGCTATGAAGATGGAAAGCTTCATGCATCACGAGCATAACATAAACTTTGCAAAAAGCATTAACTATCCCAAGCCTCGGTCCCAAGGCCTCAAACACCTTTGAAGGTGGGGAGAGCTAGCGGGGAATGAGGGTAGGGAAGAGGAAGAAGAACCATTCATAGGAGAAAGAAATTGTTCCTCACTTATCATCAATCTTCTTGCTTAGCATAGCATAATAGCATAGTAATGAAGATGAAGAAGATGGCAAGCTTAAGCATTAAAGCATGGCTCTTGGTTGGATTTGCATTCCATAGCCAAGAGTATTGGTGTAGGCTCTCCACTTCTTAACAAGCTTGGAGAAGGAGATGGAGCTCTTGCACTTTGCACTCCAAAAAATGAGAGAATGTGTGTGTGTGTGTGTGTGTGTGTGTGTGTGTGTGTGTGTGTGGGAGAGTATACCCCCTCTCATGCTTGGTCCACCTCTTTCTCTCTCTCTAGTAATATTTAATTATATCATTTGGGACATATGTCCTCTTTTTCCTCTTTGAGAGAAAGAACTTAATTATATATTTTTATGCATCTAAATTCTCATTGGACCCCTTTAAAGTCTATCCAATAGGATTCAAGCACATCATGAGGGCCACATGTGGAGAATTTTTTTGAACATGTGTCTTTTATGCTTCTTAAGTCATTTGGTTTGATTTGAATACTTTAAGCACTTAGTCAATCAAGCATGTGTCTTTTATGCTTCTTAAGTCACTTGGTTTGAATTGAATACTTCAAGCACTTAGTCAATCAAGCATGGAATAGTTTGAATTGAATACTTCAAGCACTTAGTCCATCAAGCATGAAAACGTTCATGCCTCTTGAGAATTTATCTTTGAACTTAACACTTTAAGAACCTTAGTCATTTAAGCATAAAAATCACCTCAAGCTTTGGGCAAGGTTCCCACAACCACTTTAAGCATCTTAGCACCTCATGCTTGGGTAGGATTCCCACCTCGAGGTTAGCGCTAGCTTGTGTAAGGCCAAATGACTTTTTAACACTAACTTTTGGAGTTCTTTAACGAAGCTAATCCTAAGGTCTTTTAAGCTCCATTAGATGCACGCTGCTCTTTGATAGACTGTCTCCTTTTGGACTTTTTTTGAGTTGTAACCATCTCTCCTCTTGGTCCCTTGCTGAGGTAAATATAGAAGCACTTATTGCACATTGCTCTTTGGTAGACCGTCTCCTTTTGGACCCCTATTGAGATGCAACCATTTCTCCTTTTGGTCCCCTGTTGAGATAGGTCTAGAAGCACATACCTATATCCTAACTCTTGTTCCCCTTTTATCTTCCCATATTAAATGATCAGTTTAATATAAGAAAATCATTGGGTAAAGCTAGATATTACATTTTATGACATGATAGCATAGATAAGAAACATTAGTATATATGTTGCTAGCTTTTTAGGTTAGCTGATAGTTTTGAAATTCTCTCTACTGTATTTGGTAGCATCTTTAACCAAGAGGGTAATGTCTTTAGTGAAGTGATCCCTAGATGATGGGCTAGCACCTGAGATTCTAAGTGTTGAGGATAAAGCATGTGGAGAAATCATCGAAGACTTCTCAAAATAGGCAAAGCATGCAGAAAATAGCAACACAAAGTAGAGTATGTCCGAGAGGTTCACATGAGGCTCTCAAAGTGCATATGATCTCCATAATGAACTCTCTCTCTCTCTCTCTCTCTCTCTCTCTCTCTCGTGAATGCTCGCTTTGCACATCCTATTTTGCAAGTGGTAGCTTTGGAGAGCTTACAAAATTCTTTCCCTCTATTATCTATCTCACATTGCTATATGTGGGATTTGAGTGCACACCCGCCTTTGTGAATAAATTCTTAACCCATTGCAATCAGTAGGTCTTCCCAATCTTGGAAAAATAAAAATTCTTTCAAAACATGTCGAGTGCATAAGTGAAGGGTGAATTTAGAAAATGAAAAGCCCCATGAAAGTGGAAAGTCAAAGAGGTGGTCTAGTTTGCATTGTGTGCATTGATACATTTCTATATTTTTTTCTTTCTTACCCTTTCTTTAACATTTTGCTCCTTTTAGAGTTTCCATGAACACTATTTGCACTATCTAAGTAATGGGGCCATTATAGTAGCGACCCCAACTGCAACGCACATCACCCCTAATAATAAACCACTCCACTCTATAATCAAATACAATAGGCCGATTGTTGAGGTGCATGCCTCGCTATGCTCTGATCTCAAGTTCGAAGATGAGTAACGGGGCCATTATAGTGGCGACTCCCAACTGCAGCACGCCTCACCCCCAATAATAAAACACTCTACTTTGTAATCACACGGCTGTAATAGGCCAATTGTTGAGGTGCATGCCTCGTTATGCTCTGATCTTGAGTTTGAAGATGAACTTTTACTGGCCCTCCCTTGCCACAATACTCTACGGTGCTAATTTTGCAAAGCAATTGTGTGCTTGTCTCTCGGATGGAAGAATCTGCTCTCTTTCCATATTGTGCCATAGTACGGGCCCCTTTACCTTAGGTAGTTAATTTATTTTTTGAGAAGCCATTAGGATATATCTACTTAACATAATATGGCGGAGGGGAGTCCCCTTTACACGTGGCGCAAGCTGCGAGATGAAGGCTATGTCCAAAAGAGTCTACTTCACCTAATATGGCGGAAGGGACTTCCCTTTACACGTGGCGCAAGCTGCGAGATGAAGGCCATGTTCCAAAAGAGGGAGATAGAAAGAGAAAGAGAGAGGACACGCGATAAAGAGGGAGAGAGAGGCCACCAAAGGCGATCGGCTGTACTAGTATATTATATGGGAAAATTACCAAAATACCCCTCTAATTTGTGGAAATTCCCAAAATACTCCTCAAATTTTAAAAATTCCCAAAATACCCTTGTATCTATTTTGGTTGGATTGTTCAAGATTTTTTAATCTTTACCCCTTTTTGACAATTGAGATCCGCTTTGCGTGCTTAGCATGTAATTTGTCACAAATTACCTCGCAAAAAAAGGCAATTATGTCTACAGATAATGAAGCAATTCATCTCCAAAGCCTGCATAATCAGCTCAAATTTTGGATTTAGCATCTTATATTGATAAGCAATGAGTCTTCTTATGAAAATCTACAATTTTTTTATCTTTGGAGAAATTTAATCTTTATAGATAATCAACTCAAATTTTGGATTTAGCATCTTATATTGATAAGCAATGAGCCTTCTTATGAAAATCTACAAATTTTTTAATCTTTGGAGAAATTTAATTTCACAACCAAGGGTACTTTACACAAGATTTTACATATTTGATTAGTTTTGCAGCTCGAGGATACTTAAGGTTTGCTTCATAAAATTGGGCTGCCCTACTGGGTCTACAAACCCATTAAGTGGAATCTACCCAGATGCGACCGTCCCTCTCTCTCCTCTCTCTTCCATCTGTCTCCGCGGGACGCTCTCCCCTCTGCCCTACCTGCGCAGCCATCGCCACAACCTCCTGCAGTTGCACACATCACATGCACGTTCACACGAGCTCAGACGAGCTCTCTCGCAGTCTCTCTCGCTCTGCCCTTTGTGATACCTGCGCGGCCATCTCTAGACCCTCCTGCAGTCAAACAGTCGGTCATGCGAGCTCTCTCGCTATCTCTCCCGCTCTGCCCTCACACGACTGAGGCCCCATGCCCCAAGTGCAGTTGCAGGTCACCTCCAAAATGAGATTTCCCTCTCTCTCTCTCTCTCTCTCTCCCTTCCTCTTTCCACGTGCCTGCTCCAAATGAGATTCCTCTCTCTCTCTCTCTCCCCCTTCCTCTTTCCACGTGTTTGCTCCCCTTTTTCACTTCAAATTTATCCAAAGCATCTCCCAAGATACCGGTTAATCAACTGCTTCCAAAATTGGGGACACCTACTGGGAATTTATGACAAAATATTGGGGGTATTTTGGGAATTTTTGAAATTTGAGGGGTATTTTGGGGTATTTTCCCATATTATATATCACTTGCTACCATGTACATGTTTTGAAAAAACTTTTGATCTGGGTTTTGCTGAATTTTAAGTGCGGAACTTACTGGGGGCCTTCGTGCCGATGGCAAGGCTTGGGTGATCTAGCAGAGCTCGAAAAGAGCTATGTTTCGGTTGCGAAGGTTTGCAGGACTACAAGAGAGAGTATCATGTATCAAACAGATTCTGGGGAAGGAGGTGCCTTTTGATCTGCATTATGGAAGAAGCTTTTCGGAAGCTTTGGCTGTCTTGGAACCTGATGTTGAGCCCAATTTAAACCTTCCCGCGCCTGATCCTGAGCTTGCAGAGGTCATAGTGGCCGTGCCCAGAGCAGGAGGGGGGAAAATCATATCAAAGAAAGAGAGGAAAGCAGGCCGTGTCCCCGGGATCGTCCATAGCTTGGAGGATGGTCAGAATGGTGGGCACAAACAGCTCATTTCTGTGGAAACCAAGCAGCTTTCCAGGCTTCTCAAGCGAATAGGTTACAGCTTCTTCCACTCTCGGACATTTGAGCTCGAGGTGCGTGAGGAGATGAACTCTGATGTTATCATCTCTAGAGAAAGGGTTTTACCTCGCTGGGTAAGGTCTCCCCGCCTTGAATTATTTTTGCCAAGACTTTTGCTTTACTATGAATCCTTCATAACCAAGTTAAGTATTAAGTGCACTTTGTTGAATATCTGCTTCCTAAACTAAATGTGGGAACTGCTACAATCGTTACTTTGTTCACAAATTATTTTGTCTTTTCTTGGAGCTCTGAGTAGCACTTAATACATCCGATGCATGTACATATGTGGGGTTTTGTTAGGCGGCGTCAAGGAACACAAGGGTGGCGACTAGACTAGGAATGCTCTCAGCAATTTTCTGCTGGCATGACGACTTTATAGTTGTGAATATTTGATTGCTGCTTAGTTGGATAATTTTTTCCAACAATGGAATAATGTGATAGGCTGAAAAGATACCCTTGCCCCGAGGTCCCAGGTTTCAACTATGGCACAAAAGTTTATCAATTGAACTGCATTTTTTTTGTTGGTCTATGTGCATTGCATGCCTCATGTATTCTTGGTGAACCAATGTTAAGAAAAGCATGTAGTTGTCATGGCTGGGTGATTGTAAAAGGCTCACGCTCTTGCATTTCTTGAAGAGGGCACTTTCCAAAAGTTTGTGCTTGCTTGCCAAAGAGCACCTTGGAAGGACCTGCTTTTGCCTTTGGCAGTAAACTTCCGAGCCAAACAAAGCGTCGAGTCACATTCATAACAACTGTGGTCGTACCTCGTGGGTACCGAGGCAATTAACTGAGTACTGGTAGTGCCATCCTTGTCAAGCTTGCCTTTGCCATTGTCCTCTAGCGAACTCGTGCATTTGCTTTTGACTTCACAATTTCGAGCCAAACAATTTGCCAATTTCCTTGAGAACCATGTCGATGCATAGGCCGCTAACTGGATGGTTGATCTGCTATCCATAGCCACTTGTTGGTTTTGGTCGATGTTGCGGGCGCTTGAGCAAGGGGAGGCCATGTTGAAGGTATGGGATCTGAAGATAACTCCTTCTCGCACTCCAAAAAGTTGACCACACAATCCCAAGCTGCTTCACCAAATTTTCCCTCTCTTGAGCTCCAAGATCCTCCCCTCCATAAGGCCACAAGATTGGTGCCAAGTCACTCTCCAAAGCCGTCCTCAAGCCGATCAAATTCCCAAGCCACGTCTGCTCCTCTGTTACTCTCGAGAAGTCCGTTTAATTGACTTTCGATGCCCTCGCAAGTTGTCGTCTTTCCCCAAGTGAATCACCGCAACCCATAGTAAATACCCCTTTCTTGGGCCCAAATCACCAAGCTCAAATTGCCCACAGCGTTTTAAAACGCTGTGGCATTGAAGGGAAGTCGGGCCATCGGCAATGGGAGTGTGGGGGTGTTGATAAGATGCTGCACAGGAGCATTTCAGAACGCTGTCGCACAGCAGTCAGAGGCTGCTGGGCACAACATATCAAAACGCAAGGAAAAAAGAAGCTCCAAGCTGCTGTCTCTTTCATGCAGTGCCACCACGTCACCTCAGAGCCCTGTCAGTGTCACAAACTGGTGACGTGGCTGCCCAGTTGGGTGACTGCTGGCTGCCCATGGTACACACACACACTCTAGCTAGGGTTGGCTGAACTGCCGATGGCAAAAATGGTGACGTGGCTGCCCAGTCCGAAAATCACGGCGCATATCACGGAACTCCGTACTGCTACTGACACGTGGCATTCCGTAAATCGCGGCGCTTTTTGCGGCAGTTCTGGCGCTGTTTTTGCTGCTTTATTTTACGCAAGGAGATAGAGATAGAGAGCTTTAATATTTAAAAGCTTTGCTTTATCTTGCCAAGTATGGCTTGAGAGAGAGAAAGACTGTACATGCTTTATTTTATCAAGCTTTTGATTTTCAGCTTTTGGGGCTCTGTTTTTAGCATCCCTTGTAAACCTTTATATTGGTAGCTTGGGCTCTCACTTCTTAGAGCATTCGGACGCAGAGTCTGAGAGTGAGTCCCGGCTACTCGCTTGCACTTTGAGTTGCAGATTAATACAAAAAGAAATACCAAATGGGACGCCAGTCTTTGGGGCCAATATCTCTAGGCACGGAACTCCGCCGGGCCAGTGTCGAATCAATTGTGAACTGTGTACTGTTTTGAAGTGATTATTTGTGGTGTCGCGGTAGATTCTGGACTTGGAGTGTCCAAGTCTGTTACAGTGGTATCAGAGCACGGCCGATTTCTCTTCTACTTGAAATCCGATCCTTTTTACGCGGCACGTATGGCTTCAGGCAGAGATCAGTTGACTCCCTCTGCATCCGGAGATGCGGGAAGAGATCACAACGAAGATTCACGCGAGTACGGTCCGCCTCGGCCTACTCAAGCGGAAATCAAAGAGATGGAGCGTCGACGATTGATCGGCGATGCAACAAAGATGATGCTTAATTTTGCGAAGGACTCGAAATTTGCAAAATATATGAGCTAAACTTCTTTCGATGAGGTGCATTCACAATGGCGACAGACCATAGAACCACCCCTCAAACCGGCTCTCAAGAAAACTCCTACTCCCAGGATGTACGCAGAGCAAGAATTAGAGGAGGTGGTTGATGGACGAATTGCTCAGCTTTTTGACGCGCAGTACAAAGCTAAAAAGCACGACAAAAAGCAGAAGAAAGGCGCTGACTTCCTGGGTTATTTGGGTCGTCAGTCTACATTTGAATTGGCAAAAAAGCAGAAGAAGAGTGTTTGATTTGAAGAAGTACCCAATTCTTCTTCTTCTTCTTCTTCTTCTTCTTCTTAGAGTTCTTCTAGCTCCTTTGACTCGAGCGAAGAAGACAGAAAAGGCAAGAAGCGAAGCAAAAAGCAAAGCTTCGGAAAGGGCAAGAAAAAGGCAAAGAGAATCTCGCCCCGTACTTGACAGTTCTACACAGGACTCGTCTTCAGATAGTTCAGACTCTGACGACAACAGCTTTTACGCAAAGAAGAAGAATTTTTATAAAGCCAACCAGTATGACTTTTTGGAAGACAAAAGCAAGAAAGCGCGAGAGTTTAAGGAAGGTAGACAATCAATTAAATTTGACACGTTTTCTAGTAATAGAGATGCTTCGAAGGCTTTGTCTTTTATACAGCAGTTTGACATAGCTTTCTCAAGAGGGCGTTACTTGGAGGGCTGCCTCTTACTATAAGGGGAATGCTCAAACTTGGTGATCCACGCTTCGATTAAACAAGACAACACCAATTAAATGGCCGAAATTCAAAAGGCTTTTTATTTCTTCATGGCTGACTCGAGAGTATGAACGCGACATACGAACTGCTTGGGCCCATCTTCGGATAACCAAGAAGGATACAGTGGACGCTTATTGCGAGAGATTCTGGAGCTCTTTTCTACCCGCCTCTTCATTTAAGAAGATCTCGTTCAAGGAACAGATTGAGCGGTTTACCTTGGGTCTTCCTACAGAGATCCGAGATCATTACTTGGAACAAAAGTCAGTTTCCATTTAGGAGTTGATGAGTCATGCGAAACGGGGTTTTGCCATTCACTCGGGCAGTTTGACCTACCCTACTGATGTGATCATGACGCAAAGGACCGAACAGACTTCGACAAATGAAAGTAGAAAGAGGAAGAGCAATCTAGAAAAGAAAGAAAAGGATGCACGACCCAAACTTACTCCTCAAGAGAGGGCTCACTACATAGAGGAGGGGAAGTGCTTTGGATGCGGGGAAACTGGGCCTATCTCCGTGAAGTGCCCTAAAAAGGCACAGAAAGAACAAAATGACAAGGACGACGAAAGGCCTGAGAGTTCGAGAGCAGCTGCGGACCGTGGAAGAAAAGGCAAGATGAAAACAGGACTGGTTGCAGATTGCGTGGGTACTGATCCCAGCAAGATGGATGAGAGTACAGAACTTTGCCGAGCTTGGGGCAAAGTGAAAGACCAAGAAGCCTTGACCTTCTTTGATGGAGGAGCCAAGGCCAACTTCATTTCACCGGAATCGGACAACTCGAGATCACTCCCGATCGGATGGAGCCACTTGTAGAGGCAATTCTAGCGGCATCCGACAGGGACGTAGCCATCACACATGTCATTGGCAAACTTCGGTTGCATTGTCAAGGGTATTTGAGGCATGAGGACTTTTACATAATACCTTTGGAAGGTTGTTATGTTCTCTTGGGAATTCCCTGGTACCACAAGAACAACGCCGTGGTTGATTATTGAGCGAGGAAAGCGACTTTGACCACAGAGATGGGCAGAACCATCGTACTCGATGTAAGACTTAAGGGCGAGTCTATCCCTACTGTATCAACTTCGGCCATTTCCAAGTTAATGAAATTCAGTCTGTTTGTTTACTCAATCTTTTTGAAAGAGTTGAGTGATGAGGATAGGACAAATATGTCTGAACTTGATAAACAACACCAAGATTTTCTCCACTCTCATGCCGATTGCTTCTCAGAGGGCCTCCCAAGCGAGTTACCACCCGCTTGTCTTGAAGATCATACCATTGATCTGATACCTGGAAGCACACCACCGAACCGGCCGCCTTACCATGTGAGCCGAGCCTAGAACGGAGAGATTATGAACCAAGTGAAAGACCTCTTGGAAAAGGGTCTTGTCCAGCTTAGTACTCCACCGTACTGCTCTCTAGTGTTGTTGGTTTTGAAGAAAGACGGAGCTTGGAGAATGTGCATCGATTATAGAGCTCTCAACAAAATCACCATCAAGAACAGATTTTCGATTCCTAGAATCGATGATATACTTGACCGACTTCAGGGATCCTCGTGCTTTAGCAGGATCAACTTGAAAAGTGGATATCAGTAGATCCGAATTGCGCTGGGAGACGTCTATAAGACAACCTTTCGGACGACTTTTGGGTTATTTGAGTTTTTGGTGATGCCTTTTGGCCTAACCAATGCTCTTGCGACATTTACCCGGATGATGGATATGATTTTTCAAGAGTATAGACTATTTGTTGGCACTTTCTTTGACGACATCATTGTTTTCTCCAAGGATGAGGCAGAACGTAGAGACCATCTGCTTCAAGTCTTTCAAGCATTATGAGATCACAAGTTAGTGATTAATGTGAAGAAAAGTGAATTTTTCCTACCAGAGATACACTTTTTGGGACACATTGTCTCAGCAGAGCAGCGGGAGTGCAGATGGATCTGGCCAAGATAGAGACTATTCGTGATTGGCCCGATTTGAAGAATGTCCATGAAGTTAATTGACTACGGGACCAGTTTTGACTTTGTCGGACTTGCAGAAGTCATTTGAAGTATATTGCGATGCTTGTGGTCGTAGTCTGGGTGTGGTCTTAATGCAAGAAGGCCATGTCATTGCCTATGAGAGCCGATTGTTCTCAAGGCCAGAATTGACAACACAGATTTATGAGAAAGAGCTTTTGGCGGTTATCCATGCTCTTACTTAGTGGCGGCACTACCTACTCGGAGCGGATTTTACTGTCTTTACAGACCATCAGAGTTTACGCTACTTCTTGTCACAGAAGCAACTATAGGAAAAGCAGATGCAGTGGGCGAACATCTTGTCATAGTTTCACTTCCAGATTGTCCATGTGCAGAGACATAAGAATTTGGTGGCAGATGCTTTGTCTCGGAAGCCATTGGTTCTGGCTATTTCCGCAATACATCATAAAAGCTTCGAGGATATGGTCGATTAGTATGCCACAGAGACAGAGTTTGCAGACATTTTCACATGGATATGGGATGGGGAAACAGTAGCGGGATATTCCATTCGTGATGGCTACTTGATGAGGAAAACCATGTTGTGCGTAACATAGCCGTTGAGGGAAAAGGTTATGATCGAATGCCGCTGTCCGCCTTTTACGGGTCACCGCGGCATTGCTACCACCTTGAAAGGGGTAGAGAGATACTTCTTTTGGCCGAGACTCAAGAAGGATGTGGACGAGTTTGTGCGCAGTTGCTTGGTATGCCAGAAGGTCAAGTTTGACAGGCATAAAGCACAGGGATTGTTACAGCCTTTGCCCATACCCACCCGCCCCTGGGTGTAAGGTGCAGGGGAATGAATGTTGTACTTTCTCAAGATGAATGATCCATGTTTGCTCAAGGTTCCTTTTAGTTCTTATGGAAGGGAGAGCCTTCCGTTCTTAATGGAGAGTGCTATGATCACGAACAAAGTGAATGGACACTATGCGTGCAAGTGTATGAGACTAAGAGATAGAGAGAGAAGAGAGATACGACACCAGAGACGTAAAACCCTCCTCCGAAGGCCCCACTCTCGATGGCGCGAGTGGTCTACTATTGATTGCACAATCTGGTACAAGATGCTGATGCAAATCTAAATGGGGCTATGTCGATGTGGACGGTGTGGACGACGAGGACGAGACTATGGCTGAAAACTGAATGCTTGGAATGCTTCTTGTCGCTGAATTTGTTGATGCAAAACGCTGATTTTCTGATGCGGAAAATGCTGGTTTTCTGAGGCTGAAAACACTGATTTTTTGGAGCTGAAGATGCTGGTCTTCTGAAGCTGAAAATGCTGGTCTTCTGAAGCTGAAAATGCTGGTCTACTGAAGCTGAAAACGCTGGTTTTCTGAAGCTGAAAATGCTAGTTTTCTGACGATGAGGCTGATGCTAAAAACGCTATGGTGCTGGAGTCTATGGCGATGATGCTATTGCTGAAAATGCTACGGTGCTGAGGGTCTTGCTTGAGAGGGAATCCTTCAAGGTTGGGAGTCTTACTGAGAGAGAGGGGGAACCTGTCGCTGAAGCCTGTTGTTCTCCTTGCTCATCTGCCAAATAGTGCTAGCTTTGATTTGCTTATATATTTTCTTACCCAAATTGCCCTACCTACTTTTGTTGGAAAGTCACTTAAATTAATAAGTGAAAAATGCCAAAAATAGGTAAAATAGGCTAAATGCACTGGAAAATTTCACTGATGGATTCTGAAGGGAATATTGATGATCATGCTGTGTGCAACCAGAGGATATGCATCTACACTAAGTGACTGGGCATGCACGGTCTACGAATAGACTCACAAAAGTGCAAGATCACTTCTAATCTAGACTGACTTGTGACACAAAGTGATGACGTGGCGGACAACAAAAACCCTAATTTTTGCCGAAAACCCTAATTTCCGGAATTCACGGAGGTTTTTTTTTTTTTTTTTTTGAGAAAATGATGAGCGACGTGAATTTTGCTTTTTTTTAAATTAAAAAAAAGAGAAAAAGATTCTCTAAGAGAGAGAACTGATGCTTTTTATTTTAAAAGCTTTTGGGGCTCTGCTTTTGGGCATCCCTTGTAACCTTTAAATTAGTGGTGAGGGCCTCACTTCTCAGAGCATATGGACGCAGAGTCTGAGAGTGAAACCCTAACTGCTCTCTTGTACTTTGATTTGATTAATATAAAAAGAAATACCGAAAGGGGCGCCAGTCTTTGGGGCCAATATCTCTAGGCACGGAACTCCGCCGGGCCAGTGTACATCTATTGTGATCCGTGACTTGTTTTGAAGTGGTTATTTGGTGCTGTCGCAATTGATTCTTGACTTGGAGTGTCCAAGTCTGTTACAGTGGTATCAGAGCACGGCCGATTTCTCTTCTACGGGAAATCCGATCCGCGAATTTCTTTTCCGCGGCACCTATGGCTTCAGGCAATGAGTAGTCGACTCCCTCTGCATCTGGAGATGCGGGCTGGGATCACAACGAAGATTCAGACAGAGAGTATGGCCCGCCTAGGCCTACTCAGGCGGAGCAGCAAGAGATGGAGCGTCGTCAATTGATAGGCGATGCAACAAAGATGATGCTCAATTTTGCCAAGGACCCGAAGATGGCAAAATATATGAACCAGACCTCTTTGGAAGAGGTACAGATGGAGTGGCAGAGAACCACAACACCACTCCCGAAAACCGCTCTCAAGAAACCTTCTGTCTCCAAGAAAATATACGGAGAAGGAACTGGAGAACGTGGTTGATGCATGGATTGCTCAGCTTTTCGACGTGCAAAAGAAAGGCAAAAAGCACGGCAAAAAAAAGCAGAAGAAAGGCACTGACTTCCCGGGATATTTGGGTCGTCAGTCGACTTTTGACAAGGCAAAGAAACAGAAGAAGCGTGTTCGATTTGAAGGAGTACCCAGTTCTTCTTCTTCTTCTTCTTCTGATAGTTCTTCTAGCTCTTCAGACTCGAGCGAAGAAGACAGGAAAAGCAAAAAGTGAAGCAAGAAACAAAGCTTCGGAAAGGACAAGAAAAAGGCAAAGAAGGCTAAATCTCGCCCAGAGACTAACAGTTCTACTATGGACTCGTCTATAGACAGCTTAGATTCCGATGACGGAAAGTTTTATGCGAACAAGAAGAATTTTTACAAAGCCAACCAGTATGACTTTCTCGAAGATAAAAGCAAGAAAGTCCGAGAGTTTAAGGAAGGTGGCCACTCGATCAAGTTTGATACTTTTCAGGATACTCAGATGCTTCGAAGGCTTTGTCTTTTATTCAGCAGTTTGACATCGCTTTCGCGGGAGGACTCTCTTCAGAGCCTCCAAGATTCGGAGAGCTACCTCTTACCTTAAGGGGAATGCTCGTACTTGGTGGTCCACGCTTCTTTTAAACAGGATTGCGCCAATTACATGGCTGAAATTTAAGAGGCTTTTTATTTCTTCTTGGTTGACGCAAGAGTTTGAACGAGATATACGAGCTGCTTGGAACCATCTTCGGATGACCAAGAAAGACACAATCAATGCTTATTGTGAAAGATTCTGGAGCTCTTTTCTACCCGCCTCTTCATTCAAGAAGATCTCGTTTAGAGAACAGATTGAGCGGTTTACCTTGGGTCTACCTACAGAGATCCGAGATCACTGCTTGGAACAGAAGTCAGCTTCTATTCAAGAGTTGATGAGTCATGCGAAGCGGGGCTTTGCCATTCACTCTGGCAGTTTGACCTACCTCACAGATAAGGCCATGACACAACGAGCCGAACAGACTTCTGGGAATGAAAGTAGAAAGAAAAAGAGCAACCCAGAGAAAAAGGATGCACAACCCAAGTTTACTCCTGAGGAGAGAGCTCGCTTCATCAGAGAGGGGAAGTGCTTTGGATGCGGGGAACATGGACATATCTCCGCGAAGTGCCCTAAAAAGGCACAGAAAGAACAGAATGATAAAGATGACCACAGGTCTGAGAATTAGAGAGCAGCTGAGGAATGTGGCACAAAAGGCAGATTGAAAAGCAGAACTGGTACCACATGGCGTGGGACGTGCACCGAATCTAATGAATGAAAGTACAAACTTTGCCGCTTTTGGGGCAAAGTGAAGGATCAGGAAGCCCTTTTGAAGGAGCCAAGGCCAACCTCTTTTCACTTGGAATTGACAGCTCGATTTGGAACTACGCCCGACAGACTGATGCCACAGGCGGAGGTAGTTCGACTGGCACCCGGATGGGATGTTGCCATTACACCGAGCATTGGCAAACTTCGTTTGCAATGACAGGGGTGTTCAGGGCACGCGAGTGACGTTCTACTTGGGATCCCTTGGTACCACAAGAACTACGCCGTGGTTGACTACCGGGCCGAGAAAGCGACTTTGATAAATGAAGGGCTTAGAGATTGTACTTGATGAACTTCAGTTTTCTTACTCATTCTTTTGGGAGAACTGAACGATGGATAAAGGTTGAATATGTTTTGACCTGAAGAAAAGAACACCAAGATTTTTTTCTCCACGCTCATGCCGATTGCTTTTGAGAGGGCCTGAAGATCATACCATTGATGTGATATCTGGAAGCACGCCACCGAATCGGCCACCTTATCGTGTGAGCCGAGTACAGAATGAAAAGATTATGAACCAAGTGAAAGACCTCTTGGAAAAGGGTCTTGTCCAGCCTAGTACTTCACCGTATTGCTCTCCAATGTTGTTGGTTTTGAAGAAAGACGGATCTTGGAGAATGTGCATCGATTATAGCACTCTCAACGAAATCACCATCAAGAACAGATTTCCGATTCCTAGGATCGATGATATACTCGACAGGTTACAGGGATCCTCGTGCTTTAGCAGGATTGACTTGAAGAGTGGATATCATCAGATCATGATAGTGCCGGGAGACGTCTACAAGACAACTTTTCGGACGACTTTTGGGTTATTTGAGCTTTTGGTGATGCCTTTTGGCTTAACCAATGCTCCTGCGACATTTAACCGGATGATGGACAGGATTTTTCGAGAGTACAGGCTATTTGTTGGCACTTTCTTTGACGACATCATTGTTTTCTCCAAGAATGAGGCAGAACACAGAGATCATCTGCTTCAAGTCTTTCAGGCATTACGAGATCACAAGTTAGTGATTAATGCAAAGAAAAGTGAATTTTTCCTACCAGAGATACACTTTTTGGGACACATTGTGTTAGCAAGAGGAGTGCAAATGGACCCGGCCAAGATAGAGACTATCCGTGATTGGCCCGATTTGAGGAATGTCCATGAAGTTAGAAGCTTCTTGGGACTGTGTTCGTACTACAGGCGGTTCATACGAAAGTTTGCAGAGGTTGCTTCCCCTTTGCATACCTTGACACAGAAAGGAGTACCTTTTTCGTGGGGACCCACAGAGGTGACTGCCTTTCGGACATTGAAAGAGAAATTGACTACAGGACCAGATTTGACTTTGCCGGACTTGCAGAAGTCATTCGAAGTATTTTGTGATGCTTGTGGTCGTAGTCTGGGTGCGGTCTTGATGCAAGAAGGCCATGTCATAGCTTACGAGAGCCGTTTGTTCTCTAGGCCGGAGATGACAGCACAGATCTATGAGAAAGAGCTTTTGGCGGTTATCCATGCTCTTACTCAGTGGCGGCATTACCTACTCGGAGCGGATTTTACTGTCTTTACAGACCATCAGAGTTTGCGCTACTTCTTGTCACAGAAGCAGCTTTCGGAAAAGTAGATGTGGTGGGCGAACATCTTGTCATAGTTCCACTTCCAGATTGTCCATGTGCAGGGACAGAAGAATGTTGTGGCAGATTCTTTGTCTCGGAAACCGTTGGTTCTGGCTATTTCCGCGATACATCATAGGAGCTTCGAGGATATGGTTGATCAGTATGCCACAGATACAGATTTTGCAGATATTTTCACACGGATACGGGATGGGGAGACAGTAGCTGGATACTCCCTTCGGGAAGGCTACTTGATGAAAAAGACTATGTTGTGCGTTACACAGCCGTTGAGGGAAAAGGTTATGACTGAATGCCACTGTCCGCCTTTTACGGGTCACTGCGGCATTGCTACCACCATGAAGGGGGTAGAGAGATACTTCTTTGGGCCGAGACTCAAAAAGGATGTGGAAGAGTTTGTGCGCAGTTGCTTGGTATGCCAGAAGGTCAAGATTGACAGGCATAAGACACAAGGATTGTTACAGCCTTTACCCATACCCACCCACCCCTGGGAAAGTATTGAAATGGATTTCATTTTTGATCTCCCGAGAACACAGAATGATCACGATGATTTTTCGATTACATGGCACGTCTGAGACGATTGTCTCCGACAGAGACCCCAGATTTATGAGTTTGTTTTGGAAGGCAATTTGGGAGAACATTGGCACGCGGTTGCAGTTCTCGTCCTCGTTCCACTTGCAGACTGACGGGCAATTTGAGATTGTCAATTCAGTGATTTTAGATTTATTGAAGTCTTGTATCTCGGATCAGAAGACTCAATGGGAAAAGAACTTACCTTTGGTGGAATTTGCCTACAATAACACGATACACTCTTCGACGGGGAAGACGCCATGTGAGATTGTTGAAAGTGCTGCGAAGGTTCTATCCTTCCTAAGCACGAAAGATTAGATATTTGAAGCGGATGAATATTCGCGAGATTTGGATACGGCTTTTGCCAAGGTTCGCGAGACTTTGCAGAATTCTCAAGAACGACAGAAAAAGGCAGCGGATCGCTATCGTCGCGACTTGAAACTGAAGGAGGATGATTGGGTGCTCTTACTTTTGAGAAGGCACGCCTAAGAAAGAAAAAGGGAAAGGAGAGGCTTTTTTTTCCAAAGCTTAGTATGTGATACTACAGACCTTTCCAGATTACTGAAAAGATGAATGATGTCTCCTTCCGATTGAAACTGCCAGATACTTGGAGGATTCATAATGCATTGCATGTGAGTCTCTTGAACCCTGTTAAGGGTGATGTACCTGATGAGCAACCCGAAGTGGAAGAAAACGAGGAGATCTTTGTTCCTGAACAGATTTTGGCACATAACGATACAAAGAAAGGTAAAGTCCGAAGGCGGTTCTTGGTTTAGTTCAAGAACTTTCCTGCATTTGATGCGAAGTGGATGGAGGAGGAGGACCTAGCAGATACTCCTCGGATTGTGAAACTTTACCTCGATGTTTTGGTTTAGCATAGTCTACTCCAAACGGAACCCAGAAACTCAGCTTGGCCGAAGATTTGGTGCAGTGGGATGCACAAGAGGGGAGTTACTCCGCTCCTTTGTCAACAGATGCCTCGATTTTGATACTAAAGTCACTGATGTCTCTTTGAGCTTCAGGGATACTGAGAGCTGACAGTATTCTGCTGGATTACTTTATGAAATGGAATTCCTGATTATGATACTGATTTGTTCTTGACTTCTTGTGAGTGCAGGAACTGATAGCCGAAATGACTGCAGCATTTTGGTCTGATTGATCTCGAATGGGCATGGTTGCAATAGGGGTTAGTCAATCGGACATCGATGAGGTCCCGATTGGACCTAGATGTGATTGCTAGCTACATTGCCGATAAATCATGGTCTAAGATCCGAATGAATGTTGAATGTCATGTGATGTCCTGTGATGGCTGGTGATGTCCTGTGATGTCGTATGATGTGACTGTCGATTTTGTACATGTGCTAGATGTGTATTCCTAGTACGTAGGTACTAACAATCAGTGTCTACTAAGACGGTTTATGGCTTTTGTCGGTTTTGCAGGCGTAATCGCGGTCGATTACAATGCTTTCAAGAGGGGGGGTATGTCACAAAGCGATGACGTGGCGGACAACAGAAACCCTAAAATTCCTGCAAACCCTAATTTCTGCTAGAAACCCTAATTTTCGAAAATCGCGGAGGCTTTTTTTTTTTTTTTGAGAAAATGATGAGCGACGCGAATTTTGCTTTTAAAAAAAAAAAAAAAAGAGAAAAAGACTCTCTAAGAGAGAGAGAACTGATGCTTTTTATTTTAAAAGCTTTTGGGGCTCTGCTTTTGGGCATCCCTTGTAACCTTTAAATTAGTGGTGAGGGCCTCACTTCTTAGAGCATCTGGACGCAGAGTCTGAGAGTGAAACCCTAACTGCTCTCTTGTACTTTGATTTGATTAATATAAAAAGAAATACCGAAAGAGGCGCCAGTCTTTGGGGCCAATATCTCTAGGCTCGAAACTCCGCCGGGCCAGTGTACATCTATTGTGATCTGTGACTTGTTTTGAAGTGGTTATTTGGTGCTGTCGCGGTTGATTCTTGACTTGGAGTGTCCAAGTCTGTTACAACTGGACTGACTGAACCCTGATCATGCTGTAGCTTGTCCACGGACACATAGGGTTGGATGTGTCACGTGACATCCCCTCCTTTTCAAAGTGAGGTATTGGTACCGAACTGTATGGCGTCGAGGGAGATCGCCAATAGCATCCGAAATCCTGCAAAGGACTCTTCGCCGGCCCACTCTGATGTGTGGATCGTACAGTACTTGAACTTCATAAAGGTTTGCAACGCTTGCTTCTTTGGGCCTCGCCGAAAGCGACACAATGTCATCTTCAATGCTTCAACTTCGTCAAGAGTCATGCTTCTTTCTTCGTCAAGAATCTCCATGGCTGAAAATTTCTGAACCCATTTCCAACACAAAACCATGAACATACCTATTCCATGTAAAGTGAGTGGAAAAAATCTTGAAGTCCTAATAGAGTGTGCATGCAATGTGGATGAACAAAGAGAAGTGCCAAACCGTTCACCACACACACGCAAACAATGAGATCGAATCTTTCTCTTATGATCTAAATCAATCAACTGTGGCAATTCACAACGGAAATGCCCATGCTTGGTGCTCATACTTTCATGTGCTCGTTCTACGAATGTGTCATGCCAAGGAAGAGACATGGAATGTGACTTCCTTACATGCCTACTTTTCAACTTTTCATGAACAATCCGCATACATTCGTGCTCATTCATGAGTGAAACGTGCTCAACGTACAATATGTCATGCCTAATAAAAGGGATCACATAAAAACGCTGACTAAAATACAGGAAACGATCACGAATGAAACACTCGAACAATGCGTGCGTATCAATCATGCGAACACATAATACTTCCTGTGAGGGTTCCTTGGACTTAGGCTCGAGAGCCAAGATCGGTTCTTCCTGAATGATCGAATCGTCCTGTGGGGGTTCTTTGGACCTCGACTGGAAAGCAAAGATCGGTTTTTCGTGATTGATCGAGTCTACAATGAGGTTAGCTTCGCTAGAAAAAGCATCCACGAACACATTATCCTTGTGAACAATCACATCATCTTCATGCAACTCATCATGCTTGTGAGAAATCACATCTTGATCATGCAAATCATCATGCTTGTGAGAAATCACATCGTGATCATGCAAATCATCATGCTTATCATTATCATCCAAATCATCATGCTGATCATTGTCATTCAAATCATCATGCAAATCCTGTGTGTCATGCTTTGGAGAAAAAGAGACTGAGAGAGTCTCCTTCTCCTGAATCCTTTCAATCTTGTCCTGCATATTAGCAATGAGAGAGGGAGAATGAACAATGTCCTCTCCATGAATGACAATGGGAGAATCACTTTGGGCATTGAGAGTGAAAGTGTTAGCCTCCCAATCAATGAGAGGGTTAGCATCACGAAACCATCGAATGCCCAAAATCATTTCACATCCTGAGAGAGAAGAGACAACAAATCTTCTAGTGAAGGCAGTTTGTTGATTTGCAAACAACACATCAAGGCACTCCTCCGTGATGAGAGCGTCCATACTGGGAATAAAGACAGAGACCTCGATAGGAGATCTCTGACTAACTTCTAGGCGGGCTCTCTCAACAAGAGAGAGATTGATCACATCATGCATACTACCTGGGTCAAACAATATGACAAAACGTTGCCCCGTCATATGACCATAACATTTAATGAGAGAATCATCAATGGGAGGGTCATGAGAAACTTTGGGCACACTCGTGTTATCATTAATTGCATTGACAGAGGAAGTGGGTTCTGTGGATTCTTTAGATTAGTTCGATTCAAGCTTAGGACATGTTCTTTTTATGTGACCCTTAATGTGGCAATGAAAACGACGACCTTCCTTAGAATAAGTGCTTTGCTCTTCTGACGTGATGTATCTTCCGATAATTCCTTGTGCTACCTTTTCATCCGGAGTAAGCTTAGGTTTAGCAGTTGTGTTAGCCTTATCCTTAGATTCATTGAAAGAATTCTTTTCTGAGAGATTGTTGGAAGATTGGTTAGAAGAGTTACCATTCTTACCATTCTTACCGTTCTGAGGGTTCTGAGAAGTCTGCGAGGTACTTGTGGAAGTCTTGTTTTCCTTAGGCTTTCCCTTGTTGTGCTTCATCTCCTGTGCGAGAGCAATCGCTACCGCTTTGTTGAGATCGATTGGGTCCAAGACTTCTACATCAAACTTGATATAGTCGTCTAACCCAAAAAGGAATGCCTCTTTGCGTTCATCATCCGACTTGCGTAATTGGGTACCTAGCTGCAAAACACGATTAGAAAAAGACATAACCGGCATACCATTTTGCTTGAGAGCGCGCCAATCGTCCTTCAATCGTGCGAGGTATTGAGGTGGCATAAACCGCGCCTTGAGCTTGTCTTGGAAATCAGCCCAATTGAAGGGAAGGGGCGTGAGTTCGTCAGCTTCCTCTAGGTGCGCGGCTAACTGTGCCTCTTGCCATGTGTGGTACCAATTAATGGCATCATTGGCAAGGTACATGGTTGCCGTCAAAACTTTGCTATTTCCTGTCTTCTTAGTTGTCGCAAAATAAGCATTAAATTGATGCAACCAAGAATGAATAACCGTAGCATCCATCTTACCATCATACTTACTGAAAGTCAACTTCTCTGTGACTGGATGGTTGGAATCCGCATCATGGCTTCCGCCACTTGAGGAACTCCCACGATCTTTTGGCTGGTTCGGATTTCGGGGCAAGTACTTGTCGAATCAATTCTTGAGTGCGTAGTTCTCTTTGAGCCTCACGCTCGATCTCCAAGGCCACTCTTTGAGCTTTACGCTCGGCCTTTCTCTTTCGTTTCGTTCATCGTGCTTGCGTTCTAAAGCAAGGCGATTTGCTTCTTGTTGTGCGGCAATTCTTTCGTTTCTTTCGTCGCGCTCGCGGTCCGTAGCTGCCTGTTGTGCGGCAATTCTTTCATTTCTTTCGTCGCGCTCGCGGTCCTTAGCTTCTTGTTGTTTTGCTTTTCTTGCTAGTTGTGCCAACGCAACTCGATTCATTTCTTGTTGTTGTGCAAGCATGTCCAACATCGACTTGACCATTGCCTCCATAGAAGTTGGTACAATTCATGGCGTAGATGGTGAAGGGGGAGGGTCAGAAAAATATCTTGGTGGTGAGAACTCTTCGTCGCCTCTCTCATGCTCATCACTTGTATGCGAAGTATCCATTCTGCTTCGGGTGACGACCATGCACTATGTATGATCTTTGGTTCTTAAGTTCACGACGAACTTGGGTTCTTGAGGGTCTTGAGGTTCTTGAGGTTTTCTTTCGCTTGCAAACCGTGTTTGAGAAGGATCTTCTCTTCACCCGAGTTCTACTCCTTTCCGCGGGCGCACCCCTTGGCGGCCTTGCGCTCACACCAAGGTTGCTTTTTCCCACCTCACGTCGATTGACTGGCTGCTAAGTGCACGGTCCGCTCTCAATGAGTGAAAAGAGACACAAGGGGAGACTGGCCGCTGGACAAGCCCTTCTTTCTTGGGATTCCTGTCACTCTTCAAAAAACACGATTAGGAATCGACATGCCCAAGCGAACTTGGGTTCAAGCAAAAAAAAATTCTTGTGATTCTTGTGGTTCTTTCCTTAAGTGATACAGAACATTGCCAAAGCTCTGATACCAATGTAAGGTGCAGCGGAATGAATGTTGTACTTTCTCAAGATGAGTGATCCATATTTGCTCAAGGTTCCTTTTAGTTCTTATGGAAGGGAGAGCCTTCCGTTCTTAATGGAGAGTGCTATGATCACGAACAAAGTGAATGGACACTGTGCGTGCAAGTGTATGAGACTAAGAGATAGAGAGAGAAGAGAGATACGACACTAGAGACGTAAAACCCTCCTCTGAAGGCCCCACTCTCGATGGCGAGAGTGGTCTACTATTGATTGCACAATCTGGTACAAGATGCTGATGCAAATCTAAATGGGGCTATGTCGATGTCGACGGTGTGGACGACGAGGAAGAGACTATGGCTGAAAACTGAATGCTTGGGATGCTTCTTGTCGCTGAATTTGTTGATGCAAAACACTGATTTTCTGATGCTGAAAACGCTGGTCTTCTGAAGCTGAAAACGCTGGTTTTTTGAAGCTGAAAATGCTGGTCTACTGAAGTTGAAAACGCTGGTTTTCTGACGATGAGGCTGATGCTAAAAACGCTATGGTGCTGGAGTCTATGGCGATGATGCTATTGCTGAAAACGCTAGGGTGCTGAGGGTCTTGCTTGAGAGGGAATCCTCCAAGGTTGGGAGTCTTACTGAGAGAGAGGGGGAACCTGCCGCTGAAGCCCGTTGTTCTCCTTGCTCATCTGCCAAATAGTGCTAGCTTTGGTTTGCTTATATATTTTCTTATCCAAATTGCCCTACCTACTTTTGTTGGAAAGTCACTTAAATTAATAAGTGAAAAATGCCAAAAATAGGTAAAATAGGCTAAATGCACTAGAAAATTTCTTGATGGATTTTGAAGGGAATACTGATGATCATGTTGTGTGCAACCAGAGGATATGCATCTACACTAAGTGACTGGGCATGCACGGTCTACGAATAGACTCACAAAAGTGCCAGATCACTTCTAATTTAGACTGATTGGACTGACTGAACCCTGATCATGCTGTAGCTTGTCCACGGACACATAGGGTTGGATGTGTCACGGGACATTGGGAAAGTATTGCAATGGATTTCATTTTTGCTCTCCCGAGAACACAGAGTGGTCACGATGGTATCCGGATTGTTATTGACAGATTTAGCAAGTAGGCTCATTTCATTCCAGTGAAGAAAACAGTCAAGCTGGATCACTTAGCAAGATTTGTGGCCCGGATCTTTAGATTACATGGCATGCCCGAGATGATTGTCTCCGGCAGGGATCCAAATTTACGAGTTTGTTTTGGAAGGCAGTTTGGGAGAACATTGGCACGTGGTTGCAGTTCTTGTTATCTTTCCACCTCCAGACCGACGAGCAATCGGAGATTGCTAATTCAAAGGTTTTGAATTTATTGAAGTCTTACATCTCAAATCAGAAGACTCAATGGGAAAAGTATCTGCCTTTGGTAATATTTGCCTACAACAACACGATACACTCGTCGATGGGGAAGGCGCCATTTGAGATTATTGAAGGTGTTGTGAAGGTTCCATCCTTCCTAAGCACGAAAGATGAGATTTTTGAAGCCGACAAGTACACGTGCGATTTGGACACGGCTTTCGCCAAGGTCCGCGAGGCTTCGCAGAAATTTCAGGAAAGACAGAGAAAGGTGATGAGCGCGCGGGGGTGTGTGCAAGTGATAGAACACGCGAAGATGTGCAGGCCTTGAGGCTTGAAGTGGAGGCACTGTGCTGCAGGAGGGAAGCGCTAGCAGAACGAAGAGGGAGAGAGAGAGAGCTCACGTTTTTGGGGAAAACTCAATAATTGAGTTTTGGGTTTTCTCACTTTTATTATAAGTGACCTTTAAAAAATGTGACAAAGTATAAAAATGTACAAAAAGGGGTTATTTAGGCCTTTAACCCAACAACCTCCCACTTAAAGGCATAAATGACGCCTTTAAGTTAACCAACTCCCACCAGCTGTATGCAATGCTCATGTTGAGCCTTAGCAAGACTCTTGGTGAGAACATCTGTAGGGTTATCCTGTGTATGGATCTTAGTCAAGCTGACTAGACCATCCTCCAATACCTGTCGTATGAAGTGGTACCGCACATCTATGTGTTTGGTACGCGTATGAAACATGGCATTTTTGGCTAAATAGACAGCACTCTGGCTATCACAACCCAACACGGGTGTACGAGCAGGCATGCCAAGTTCTTTTGCAAGTCTGTCCAACCAAATGGCCTCTTTTGAAGCCTCTGTGGGTGAAATATATTCAGTCTCAGTAGTACTCAATGCCACAATTTTCTGTAACCTAGAACACCAAGAGACTGCACCACCAAGAATGGCAAATACATATTCATTGGTAGATTTCCTGGTATCCATGTTGCCTGCCATGTCTGCATCACAATATCCTTGCAACTTTAAGTCACTTTTGCCATAAATGATACACTTTGATTGTGTACCTTTCAAATATCTCAGAATGCATTTGACAGCTTCCCAATGCGCTTTGCCAGGATTCGACATGTATCGACTAACAACTCCCACTGCATGAGCAATGTCGGGACGAGTGGCAACCATAGCATACATAAGAGAACCACAAGCTGATGCATAAGGGCTTTCAATGCCACCTCATCCTTTGGGCAATCTGCTTTGCTAAGCTTAGTGTATGGAAGTAAAGGTACTCCAAGAGGCTTAGCATCAGCCATATTAAACCTGTCAAGTACTTTTGCAATGTACCTTTCTTGAGATAAAAACAACAATTTCAGCTTTCTATCTCTTTTAATACGCATGCCCAAAATATGCTCTGCATCACCCAAATCCTTCATAGCAAATGTTGAATTTAGCTTACGTTTCAGAGCATCAAGACTAGTCTTATGTTTCCCGGCAAGCAGCATGTCATCAACATAGAGAACAAGTATGATGGGACTACCATCTTCATCCCTTTTCGTATACAAACAATGATCTGCATGGCTGCGTTTAAAGCCTTGAGACAGCATAAAAGTGTCAAACTTCTTATACCACTGCCGTGACGATTGTCTCAAACCATACAGAGCCCTTTTCAGTTTGCATACAAGTTCCTCACGTGTAAGAACTACAAAACCTTCAGGTTGTCTTGTCACCGTGCAAAAATGCTTTCTTTACATCTATTTGATTCAATTCCAAATCAAGCACTGCAACGAGAGCAAAAAGGACACGTAAAGTTGTAAGCTTTACAACGGGAGAAAAGATTTCTTGAAAATCAATTCCTTCTTTCTGTGCATATCCTTTTGCAACCAATCTTGCCTTGTACTTGGGTTTTTCATCCACAATCTTAATATCGTATACCCATTTGTTAGGAAGAGCGTTTCTCTCTTTAGGCAATGGCACAAGATCCCAAGTATCATTTGCATACAAGGATTTCATTTCCTCTTGCATTGCAAGCTCCCGCTTACTGCTTGACTCACATGTCTTTGCCTCTTTATACGTAAGAGGCTCTCCCTCATCTGTCAACATAATGTAATGCAAAGAGGGATCATATCTACTCACAGTCCGTCTTGGACGAGTAGACAGCCTCACCCAATGATCCACATTATCCGGTAATGGGTCTACATTAGGTGGCAAATAAAATCATCAACAATGGGCTGCTGTACATCATTTTCAGCACCATTTTCAGCTTTGTTTCGTGGCTGCAGATGCCCCTTCAGGAGCCTCAATTTGCTGTCCAATATCATCTGGCTCAAACACCACTGGATCATCTACATTTTCTGTCACAAATGCGGGCACCACGTGCCAATAGAAAAGAACAGACTGAACAGACTTTTAGCACTTAAATAACAACTGAACGGAAAGAGAGACGACACGCGACACGGAGTGGCGGAATTCCACCCCAGAGAGTATTAGCCCCAAACCTTGGCGCCCCTTTCGGTATTTCTTTATATTGCATCATCAAAGTACAAGCCGGTACCCTATGATCCACATTATCCGGTAATGGGTCTACATTAGGTGGCAAATAAAATCATCAACAATGGGCTGCTGTACATCATTTTCAGCACCATTTTCAGCTTTGTTTCGTGGCTGCAGATGCCCCTTCAGGAGCCTCAATTTGCTGTCCAATATCATCTGGCTCAAACACCACTGGATCATCTACATTTTCTGTCACAAATGCGGGCACCACGTGCCAATAGAAAAGAACAGACTGAACAGACTTTTAGCACTTAAATAACAACTGAACGGAAAGAGAGACGACACGCGACACGGAGTGGCGGAATTCCACCCCAGAGAGTATTAGCCCCAAACCTTGGCGCCCCTTTCGGTATTTCTTTATATTGCATCATCAAAGTACAAGCCGGTACCCTAGACTCTGCACCTTCTCCAGGAAGCATGCCAGAGAATGAGCCCTAGCCTCATATTTAAAGGCCCTTGGCTTGAAAAGCAGTTGTAGTAAAAAGCCTTTAAACTCAAAAGCTTCTGGTTCAAAAGCAAAGCCAAAAAGCTGCCAGCGCAATTTACGGAAATCCGTACAGCCTGCCACGTCATCAGTCAACGCAAAACGCGGAAATCCGTACAGCATGCCACGTCATCATGTCACCGCAATTTTTGAAATTTGTCTGCTGCCTTAGGGTTTTTGGCAGAAATTAGGGTTTGCAGGTTTTATGGTTAGGGTTTCCAGAATTAGGGTTTCAGCAATTAGGGTTTTCAGAATTAGGGTTTTTGGCAGAAATTAGGGTTAGGGTTTTTTGCACTCGGGCAACCACGTCCTCGCTCTGTGACACTTCTTCTGCTGCTTGTTCTTCTGAGGGTTTAGGCCCCTCGGCTGGCATCTGTAAGTTGGCTCCATTCTTTAGGCTTCGACACGTCAGCAGTTTGTTACATCTCCCCTTCTTGAAGAGAGTAATCGTCTGCGATTACAGCATATCTGCAAAACAACTCAAGTTAGCTCAAAAATTTCCGAGGGACATTTCGAGGGACAATCAGTTTGCCCTTTTTATTAAGGAGTTAGGTTCTCCTTTCTGCTCTTTTGATCAAGGAGTTAGCTGCTCCTATCAGCTGTTTTCATCAAGGAGTTAGCTTCTCCTTTCGTCCATATCGGAACTCTTGATATTCCGGCGTAGTAAAATTAGCCATCACACCCAGACCGTACTGATCTTCCTTAGGTGTCTTGATGCACTAAAATTACATACCCAGGCAATCTCATCCAATTAGGAATATTCAGTGGTTGGCACATCACAATGCAACACAAATGCTCACATATGCATGTTACAAGACATAGAAAAACATAAAGCTGCCGATGAACACTCCTTCGGCATAACCTAACAAGGTCCGGGCCGGGAGATATTCAACGACTCCCTCATCACTCCTCCCGCATAACCTAAAAAGGTCCGGGCCGGGAGATATAGAGGCCTTTTACAACCAAACGTCCCCTAGACCGCAGCCTGCGTCGTTTGGAGGTGCTGAGAGTAACCACTGCTCAGACTTCTTAATACTCCTCCCGCATAACCATCCAGGTCCGGGCGGGGAGTCACAACAACAATTATTTTACAAGCATACAACCAAACGCTCCCCAGGCATCGGCCTACGTTGTTCGGAGGTTTTCAAACATACAACGAAACGCTCCCCAGGCATCGGCCTGCGTCGTTCCGAGGTTCAAACAATACCAAAACAGTATTTCTCACTTCTCCACCCGGGAGTAAAATCACCAATCATTGAAACCAGTATCAAACCAGAGTCAAACAATTCAAATCGGCACCAAAACAAGTTCAAACCAGATACCATCCATTTCAAACAAATTCTAAACAGGATCACCAAACAAGCTCAAACAGAACTCAAACTTAAAAAGCAATCTCGACATCAGTCGAGCTCGAAAAGTCGACTGACTTTCCATCCTGAAACCTGTACCAAAAATTAGGGTTAGGTTTCTTTCATAAGGTCGTAGCCGAGCACAGCATGGTCCATTAGCTCTTGGACAAACAGTGTTTCTTTGGCGGCGATAGTAGTCCCAAGATAGCAATCGCACTCGGTCTCCAAGTTCATCTGCTTGTGAAGAGACATCTACTGGGAGATGTCGAGAAACTTCAAGTTATAATCTGCTAGGGTTTCCATGGCAAGCATTTCAGGATACCCCACTCTGCCAGAAGTTGCACTCCAAAGGAAGATGTCAGAAACCATATAACTTCCGGCAAAAAATTTCTTGAAAGCTTGCCAAGTACTTGGAGTATGCTGCTTGGTAGCTGTAGACATCAACATCTGCATGGCATTGCTTCTGAAAAAACAGTGACTTGAAACAAATCTGGATCCTTCTCTTGCAAGTGATCTTAATTGGCTTATGCCCTATAAGACACTGCGGTGAAGACGGGAGCGCGCCTGATGCGCGATGAAGTAAGGGTGGGAGTGGCTAATTGGTCCGGATTGGAGAGTGGCGAAGATACCTCGAATCAAATTCAATAGCTCTGTCTGCTCTTTTGTGGGACCGGTATGCCTTTAGAAAAGCACACGCCTGATGCTCTGATACCACTGTCACAAATGCGGGCACCACGTGCCAATAGAAAAGAACAGACTGAACAGACTTTTAGCACTTCAATAACAACTGAACGGAAAGAGAGAGACGACACGCGACACGGAGTTGCGGAATTCCACCCCAGAGTATTGGCCCCAAACCTTGGCGCCCCTTTCGGTATTTCTTTATATTGCATCATCAAAGTACAAGCCGGTACCCTAGACTCTGCACCTTCTCCAGGAAGCATGCCAGAGAATGAGCCCTAGCCTCATATTTAAAGGCCCTTGGCCTGAAAAACAATTGTAGTAAAAAGCCTTTAAACTCAAAAGCTTCTGGTTCAAAAGCAAAGCCAAAAAGCTGCCAGCGCAATTTACGGAAATCCGTACAGCCTGCCACGTCATCAGCCAACGCAAAACGCGGAAATCCGTACAGTCTGCCACGTCATCATGTCAGCGCAATTTTCGGAATTTGTCTGTTGCCTTAGGGTTAGGGCTTCTGGCAGAAATTAGGGTTTGCAGGTTTTAGGGTTAGGGTTTCCAGAATTAGGGTTTCAGCAATTAGGGTTTTCAGAATTAGGGTTTCTGGCAGAAATTAGGGTTAGGGTTTTTTGCACTCGGGCAACCACGTCCTCGCTCTGTGACACTTCTTCTGTTGCTTGTTCTTCTGAGGGTTTAGGCCCCTCGGCCGGCATCTGTAAGTTGGCTCCATTCTTTAGGCTTCGACACGTCAGCAGTTTGTTACATTTTCAGCCATATGTGGTGCATCCTGAGGGTCAAAAATAGGCCTAACAGGTGGTTGGTCATGCTGAAATTTGACCCTTTTATGGTCATGCTTTGAGGCACATGCCTCATTAAAAACAACATCCCGGCTGCGTACAACCCTTTTGAGCTGAGGTAACCAAATCCTGTAACCCATTTCGCCTTCTTCACCATATCCCATGAAAAGGCCTTTAATGGATTTGGCATCTAGTTTACTCCTCAACCCGGGTCTGACATGCACAAAAGCCTCACAACCAAAAATGCATAAGTGATCATATGAAGCAGGCTTGCCAGACCAAACCTCTTTAGGGATGTCACCTTTCAAAGACATGTGAGGGGATCGATTGCATATATGCACTGCAGTTTTCAAAGCTTCTCCCCAAAATCCATGAGAGAGATTAGCTGTGGACAGCATGCATCTCACCCTCTCACAAAGTGTCCTATTGAATCTTTCAGCCACACCATTAGAAGAGGGGCTGTATGGCACAGTAAGCTCTCTCTTAATGCCCAAATTTTCACAAAATTTGTTAAATTCAGCACTTGTGAACTCTCCCCCATTGTCCGTATACAAGCATTTTAGCTTTCTACCTGTTTGGGTGGTCACAAATGCATGAAATCTCTTAAACGCAGCAAAGGCTTCATCCTTAGATTTAAGCAAATAAACCCAAATTTTTCTAGAATTATCATCAACAAAGGAGACAAAATAAGCATGCACCTCCCATAGACTTAGTAGGCATGCTACATACATCAGCATGTACAAGATCAAGCACACAAGATTTACGAGAGACACCAGAGTAATAAGAACGCTCTACTTGCTTGCCATATTGACATTCATTACAAAAGTCAAGCTTTGTGCCTTTAGCATCAAGCTTGTTCAAAGTACAAAGTTTAGAAAGGCCCTTTTGGCTCACATGGCCAAGCCTCTTGTGCCACAACTCCATGTGAGAGTTAATTTCAGCCAATGCAATAAACTTGCCCAACACGGCCTTTCCATGCATGCAGTAAAGTGTCCCTTTCTTTGTGCCCTTTACAATCAGCCTTGAGCCTTTAGTCATTTTCCATGATCCTCTCTCAAACAAGATGCTGTAACCATGCATATCCATCTGACCAACAGAAAGCAGACTCTTCTTGATTGCTGACACATATCTAACATCATGCAAGACAAGCTCATTTGTGCCATCTATGGAGAGATGCACAGTGCCAATACCCTCAATGGAACATGCATGATTGTTTCCAAGGTATACATGGCCACGTTTGCTTGCATCAAAAGTAGAGAAACACTCCTTGATAGGAGTCACATGAAATGAAGCACCGGAATCAACAATCCAAGTCTGGGATAATGCATCATTGTCAGTCAACAAAGCATCAATAAGATCACTCTTGGTGATCTGCAGGTCCTATGAATGAACATTAAGAGAGGCATCAATGTCATAAGCATCATCATCTGACAAAGTGGCACACAAGATGTCCTCTACATCTGACAACTTCTCAATCACAACACTAGAAGCCACATTGGCCTTCTCTCTGTCCTTTGAGCTATCTTGTGCATCTGTCTTGACTTCCTTCTTCTCTTTCTTTTTGTCTCCGCCATTCTTTTTCCGTTCTAACTCGGCTTTGTAGTACCTGCAATCGGGTTTCTTGTGACCTTTCCTGCCACACTGATAGCAAGTCACATCACCCTTGCCTTTGCTACCATTTCCCCTTTCCTTACTCTTACTCTTACTCCTTTGTGCATAGGCATTCTTCTTTTCTGTCCTGCCTCTAACCATGTTGGCAGAGCTGCCTCCCTCTCCACTTGCTTTCCTCCTGATTTCCTCATTCAAGATAGAACCCCTAACACCATCAAAGGTCAAATTGGGGTTATTGGACAATGAAACCACCAATGTTTCCCATGACTCAGGTAAGGTTATAAGCAAGAAGATAGCTTTCAGCTTATCATCAAAAGGGGGCAAGCCTGAATCTTGTAATTGCGACAAAGTACCTGCGAACAACGACAAGTGCTCTGCAGCGCTCTTGGACTCATCTAGTTGCATGCCAACAAGTTTCACATCAAATGCACTTGGTTGACAGGCGTTGTATTCTCATACATTCCCTTTAACTTCTCCTACACATTAAAAGCACTTGTGAGACCTTTCACATCAATGACTGTCTCATCGGTCATGGCCATTTTAATGTATGTAACAGCCTTCCTGTTCAGGCTAACCCATGCTTCATCCGTCATATTCCGTGGCTTTACCTGTTCAAGTGCCCCTTCGCAACCCTTAAGAAATAGGATTCCCTGGATCCTGTCTTTCCAAAGGTCGAAACTTGTTCCATCGAACCTCCTAATCTCCAAGAGATTCTTCACATCCGAAGAAGATGAGGCCATAGTTGCATGAATAAGAGGACTAATACGTTGAATTTTTGGGCAAAATGCACAAAAACCGGAGTATAGCCTCACAGAGGCATATATGCACTACAGTTCCAAATGGTCACAGGAGCAATTCAGGGCAAAATAGGTCGATTTGGGCACAAAAATCAATTTCTGAAATTTATGCGCAGGAAATTTTAGCGAGCGAATTTGTGCTCAAAAACAACAATTTTAGTTGTTTTTAACCTCACAGAACATACATAAGGCTAATGCACAACCTTTAGAAGCATGTAAGAGCAAAAGCCCCAATTTGTAGCATCAAATTGTATGAAATTGAGCCACAACTGGTCATACATAGCCAAACTTTGTCAAACGTGCATAGATTGCTTCAATTTGCACTTCCCCCAATGTAGTCGCATCATAAAAACAATTGCAAAAACCTGCGTAAATCTGAAATTTGCTGAAAACACCTGTTTTAGGACCCGTTTTTCGGCAATTTCAGTGTTTTCGGGTAGCGAGGACTTAGCAAAAGTGTTCCCACACCTTAATACATCATTTTCAAAACCTGTATTTTTCTGTCATAACCTGTAATTTGCTGGTTTTGACCTAATTTCAGCTTGTTTTAGGTCAATTTGACTTGCCGGGAGCTCTCTAGTGTCCGGGGACGAGTCCTAATCTCGCGTGAAAGTTGACCTCCTTGGCTGAAAATCAACGTTTGCAGGTTTGGGAGCAAACCATAATTGGGCTCTGATACCAGTTGATCAGCGCGCGGCGGTGTGTGCAAGTGATAGAGCACGCGAAGATGTGCAGGCCTTGAGGCTTGAAGCGGAGGCACTGTGCTGCAGAAGGGAAGCGCTAGCAGAACGAAGAGGGAGAGAGAGAGAGCTCACGTTTTTGGGGAAAACTCAATAATTGAGTTTTGGGTTTTCCCACTTTTATTATAAGTGACCTTTAAAAAATGTGATATTGAACCTGGACAAAGTATAAAAATGTACAAAAAGGGGTTATTTAGGCCTTTAACCCAACAAAAGGCAGCAGATCGCCATCGTCGCGATTTGAAATTGAAGAAGGATGATTGGGTGCTCTTACGTTTTGAGAAGGCACGCCTGAGAAAGGAAAAGGGAAAGGAGAGGCTTTTTCCAGAGCTTAGTATGAGATATTACGGACGTTTCCAGATCTCCGAAAAGATCAATGGTGTCTCCTTCCGACTGAAACTGCCTGACACTTGGAGGATTCACAATGCATTTCATGCGAGTTGCTTAAAACCTTTTAAAGGTGATGTACCTGAAGATGGGGAGCCCGATGAGCAACCCGAAGTAGAAGAAAACGAGGAGATTCTTGTTCCTGAACAGATTTTGACACATAAGGATAGAAAGAATAAGGGTAAAGTGAGAAGGCGGTTCTTGGTAAAATTCAAGAACTATCCTGCATTGGATGCGAAGTGGATGGAGGAGGAGGACCTAGCAGCTACTCCTCAAATTGTGAAACTTTACCTTGAAGCTTTTGGTTTAGCATAGTCTACTCCAAATGGAACCCCGAATTCAGGTTGGCCGGAGATCTGGTGCAATGGGTTGCACAAGAGGGAAGTTACTCCGCTCCTTTGTCAACAGATGGCTCAATTTTTGAATACTAGTGTCACTGATGTCTCTTTGAGCTTCATGGATAGTGAGATTCTTTGAGCTTCATGGATACTGAGAGCTGACGGTATTTTGCTATATGACTTTATGAAATGGAATTCCGGATAATATGAACCTGATTTGTTCTTGACTTTTTAAGTGCAGGAACTGATAGACGAAATGACTGCAGCATTTTGGTCTGAATGATCTCGACAGACATGGTTGCAATAGGGATTAGTCAATTGGACATCTATGAGGTCGTGAGTGTATTCTAGATGCGATTGCTAATTGCATTGCCGATAAATCATGGTCTAAGATCCGAATGAATGTTGATTGTGATTTGTCATGTGATGTCCTGTGATGTGACTGTTGATTGGTACATGTGCTAGATGTGTGTTCCTAGTGCGTCGGTACTAATAGTCAGTGTCTGCTAAGACAGTTTATGGCTTTTGTCTGTTTTGTAGGCATAATCGAGGGCGATTACAATGCTTTCAAGAGGGGGGTATGTCACAAACTGGTACGTGGCTGCCCAGTTGGTGACTGCTGGCTACCCATGGTACACACACACTCTGGCTAGGGTTGACTGAACTGCCGACATCAGAAATAGTGACGTGGCTGCCCAGTCCGGAAATCACGGCGCATATCACGGAACTCCGTATTGCTGTTGACACGTGGCATTCCGTAAATCGCAGCGCTTTTTACGGCAGGTTTTACAATAGTTCTGGCGCTGCTTTAATATTTAAAAGCTTTGCTTTATCTTGCCAAGTATGGCTTGAGAGAGAGAGAGAGAGAGAGAGAGAGAGAGAGAGAGAGAGAGAGAGAGAGAGAGAGAGAGATTGTACATGCTTTATTTTACCAAGCTTTTGATTTTCAGCTTTTGGGGCTCTGTTTTTAGCATCCCTTGTAAACCTTTATATTGGTAGCTTGGGCTCTCACTTCTTAGAGCATCTGGACGTGGAGTCTGAGAGTGAGTCCCGGCTACTCGCTTGTACTTTGAGTTGCAGATTAATACAAAAAGAAATACCGAAAGGGGCGCCAGTCTTTGGGGCCAATATCTCTAGGCACGGAACTCCGCCGGGCCAGTGTCGAATCAATTGTGAACTGTGAACTGTTTTGAAGTGATTATTTGTGGTGTCGCGGTAGATTCTCGACTTGGAGTGTCCAAGTCTGTTTTTACAGTCGGCGTTTCAAAACACCCTTGCGCGGAGCTCCCGGTGCCCTAGCTTGGCTGCTAGCAAGAAGACTCGCCGAATAACCACTGTCTCAAAACGTTGTCGATGAGGCCTCTTTTCCCTAGTGAATGGAGGGTGCCCATAGTACATTTAGAGACATTTTACACTTTGGACTAAGCTTTAAGCCGATACACCCATGCATGTCTGGAGTAATCATCAATGAAAGTCACGAAGTATAGGTGATTGCCTGAGGACGGAGTTTGCACAGGCCCACAAACATCACTATGCACAAGTTGCAATCTGCATGTAGCCCTAATTGAACTCTAATATTACTGTGAAGCCTCTGGCTTATTATAGAGTTCCCCATTTTTCAAAGACCTTCCACTCCTAGCTTAGCATATTAGGATTGGTCTTAACACTTTCAAAATCTATCTTCTTTTCAAGAATTCTGTCTGCAAAGAAAGTCATTTACTTTCTGTAGACTCTTGTTCTACATGAAAGGGAATGTCATGATTGTGCTTCATTATTCAATAATCATCATCATTGTCCACGGATCGACTGATTATCGTGTGCATTACTTCTTCCAATCTGGTGATTGAGCAGCATTAAAGAAAGACATATTCCCGAAAGGTTGTGCTTGTTCAGGAAATAGCGTCTTAGTAGGAATCATATCATTAAAAGATCATATCTATGAATCAAAAGAGCTTGATCTTATCAGAATATTCATATCATAGATTGTAATTCCAGTGTCTGAAGAATCTACCCACAAGAGTCGCCACATAAGCTGCACGCTTGTATGAGTGTATTTTGATATCATTTTTGCCTTGGTTGTGTTTTTATGTTTGATTATCAACATTCTTATCTATTGTTATTGTGATGCATTTCTTTCTTGTCAGGTTCATTTGCATGCAGGTACAGATGCCATTCTAAATGCCACTTTTATCAGGGCTCCACCTGAAGCAAAGATCCGAGTCAATGTTCCTCTTGTTTTCCGTGGAAGAGATGCCTGCCCAGGCATAAAAAAAGGTTTTTCCTTGCCTTTGCTCATCGTGTAAGGCTGTCTCCTGGTGTTTTAAAGCAATGAAGAAAACAGTATTTCTGCACAATTATGGTTTGAGCATTCCTCTTTATTGCATCTAAAAGGGGGCAAAGTGTGCGATTATTGCCAAGTGGTAGTTCTGTGTTGGTAGCTGAGGAGCTTCTTTGTTAAGCTGCTACAGTATCTTTATATGAGATGAGCAAAGCAGTCAAGGTGTGTTGAATAGACTAAGACACAAGAAAATGACAAATGTGCAGAAATGCCGATGCCATGGATTCGATTATGCAGTTGCGCATGCTGAGGAAGAAGAAAAGAAACTTGTTACAATCACCTTCTGGTAGATTATTGTGGGGCATTCTTGAAATGTACATAATAGTTTTGGTCTCTTGTGGTCAACCCTCTTTTGCCTAGGTTTTAGGCATATTAGCATTTTAGCTATATTTGGGTCTGTTCTCTTGAAGAGTTTTTGTTTACGGGCACTGGTATTTGTGGGCACTTGGGACTCTAATTTCTAATTTAGTCCATTTAGGAGGCTTTCTGCTCTTTGTCAGGTTCATGTTTTTGAGTAGTATTCAACATTCGCTCGAGACTTTCCTCCCTTCTATCTTTATAGCTCTCTATTAGTAGATCCGGCCAGCAGCCCTCCCTTTCCCTCACAAGTAAAACATACTACTGTTACACTTCATGCAAGACGAAGTCAATCTATGGCTATCATACTACAGAGGGCTTTTTTTGCATGGACCCTTCCGCTCCCCTATCTACAGTAACCATTGAGCTTATACGCTTGTTGAACTCAGCTGTCAGATTTTATCAGTACTGGGACTATGACTGAGAACAGGTGATATGCTCTTCAGCACTGAGTCCAGACAGCTATGTAGACGCCATAGAGAGCAGAGATTGCTGGGACAGGTATCCCACTGCCAGGGTAGACAAGAGATGCTGTCTCGTACTGGACATAAGAGGCGTACTTATGGAACCATTCTTGTGAACAGAGAGTTGAGCATAGCCTGGCGAGGACTCCAAGAGTGGACACCCATTGAGGATCTTGCAGCATGGCATACTAATGTAGGACTATATCATGTATTAGACTAGTGACCTGTCCCATAGCAAAATAGTAAAACGCTCTGCTCCAGTCCATAGGCTCTGTGCAAGTACCTCATCTGCCTGATTTGATCTCAAAGCAAGCTTTGAAGCAACCTCTTCCTAATGGAGACATTCACAACCCTGATGTTAGGCCTAGAACGAAAGGCTTCCTGGAGATAGTTTAGGTGAATAATTAAGAAAAGATGTGAACCCTTCGATACTTGAGATACTCGTCGATGGGAAACAATTTTTGTTTGTTTCACCAGTGTGATACATGGCTCTACGTTGGTTGGGACACCATGCCTTAGCTTCCCATGTTGACGATCCTTAAATAGCCCCAAGTAGTAAATACCGCACCTTTTGGAGACTTAAACAAACATTTCATTTAATTTCATCTCTCTCAGGATCAGCCATCACTGCAGAGCTCGGTCCACACTCATTCGACCACTACCGGCACTCT
This sequence comes from Adiantum capillus-veneris, assembly GCF_014529385.1. NCBI lineage: Eukaryota > Viridiplantae > Streptophyta > Polypodiopsida > Polypodiales > Pteridaceae > Adiantum > Adiantum capillus-veneris. Next base: position 38,119,535 of record NC_140951.1, on the reverse strand, counting down.
CGTCGACCGAGCACTGGAGCTACGGAGATTCAGACGGCCACGATTGAGGAGAGGGGCTACGCAGCATCGACGGAGACTACAGCAGAGGATTCGAGCCATACTCTCTCGACATCCAGAGTGCAGATGAGGATGGATTCTAGTAGTAGTATTTTTGTTCTAGTCTTTTTGTACCCAGATATGGTATCAGATTCACAATTTTGTAACAGTTTGGTCTCATAGGTCATTTTGGCCTTTTGAAGACGTTTAATATAACATTTCATTTCATTTCTCTCACACACACACACACACATATCCTGTTATTCAGTTTCTCTCCCTGTGCCATACTGTCTGTTATCCTATCTGCTGAATTCCCCTGGATTTAATGCCTTGCTAACTTTGAAAATTCTTTCCTGGCAGGTGGCTACCTTAATACCATAAAGAGAACAGTGCGGTTTAAGTGTCCAGCTGATCATATTCCACCTTATGTGGAAGTTAACCTCTCAGAAATGGATATGAAGGATAAGGTTCTTTTGCGTGATCTAAAGGTTCACCCCTCAGTTAAATTGGTGGCCGTTGATGATTCTCTACCTGTATGCAAGATTATGGGAAGTGGATATGAAGGTGGTCCACGTGGGCCAGGAGGAACAGCACCAGTAGCAGAAAAGGCAGGAAAGGAAAAAGGAGGAAAAGAGAAGGGTGGCAAATGAGGTGCTTGAATGATTACAATGTCCTTTTGCTTTGGTAGGGGTGGTCGACGAGTCTCGTGCCAACCTTTCAGTTGTTCCTGTGGAACAATTTTGGGCCAAGGAGGCATTGAGGGCCTCTTGCTTTTCTGGCACATTCACATGCCTGTGCAGAGGAGGCGATTTCTTGGAGCTCGTCATAATAGGCTCTAGCCATTGTTAGCTTTTGGTTGTGCTTGAGTTACTTGGTCAATAGGGGACGAGTCTGGCCATGTATGCTCTTGTTGTAGTTCAAAAGACTGGGCTGACCTTCACATGTTTTCATGTCATAGGAATGGCAGATTAAAGTGCCGATTTCTACAATTTTCACGTCGAATGTAGCCTCATAGTGTTACCTTTTGGATATGTCTTTTTGATCTTCTTGGCAGGTTATTTCTGGCCGGCCTGGTCACATGCCAATTTATTTCAAAGATAGAGGTAATAAAGTTAGCCTTCTCAAACGGCATCTCTACCTCTACTGCTAGCAAACTTTTCATATTTAGCAAGGCTACGTCACTCTGTGCTGCTAGCAGACAAAAGATATCGAAACCATAGAAAAAAGCAGCTTCACATACAAAGCGCTCGAGATGTTAATCTTTTGACTCTAGTGGGAGGACAAGGCTTTCAATGTGCAGGTTGTTTGGATTTTCCTGGTAGGGATTGCTCTTCATTTTTGTAGTTGCTTTTGCATTGAAGGTGCACGTTTCCGTTTGAGAATAGGAGAAAAGCTGCCATGTCATTAGCAGCCTTTATCCACAATTTATTCTGCAGCATTAATGGCATTGCTCAGGCGACCATTCAGTCTTTTAGGCTAAAAAGGAATCCTTTAAATAGTAAACTAGAGTATAGCTGTAGATGTGTGTATTTAAAACGAGCTTATTCAAAGCTTTCCTGATCTCCCATGGGATTTGTAATAGCTAGTAGGGGACTAACCAGTCACTGGCTATTATGTAAAACTTTTTCCAACCCGAGAACAAAATTCTCCCGACTTCAAGGTCAAAACTTAAGGATTTGATGGTCTATATGCTGAAACATGTTAAACTTAATTAGCTTGGAAGTATTAGGGATTTGCAGTTTTAGCCAGTTAAAAGTACTCCACAGGCTGTTTTTTTTCACACTGACGCACAGTTGGACGCCTCAATGCGGATCGTCATTCTGCCAAAGTATGCTCCTTGTAATTCAATTGTTGATTTAGTGTGTGGGTCCACAAAGATTTGGAGTCAACTCCCCTTGGCATTGCAAATTAGAATTTCCCCATAGCAATGCAAAGCATTTTTGGCAAGAGGGTTGCGGTAGAGGCGAGGAGCTTTAAGCGCACTGTCTATGGCTCAACACTTGCGGCATTCAGGTGGGGCTGCAATCCCATAAAACTAGCTGATTTGAGGCATCAGAGAAAAGGAGGGTGGTTTAATATTTTCTTCATTGCATGTTTAATTGTTTCTTCATTGTGATGATTCAGCTCAAGTGTTGTGAACAATTTGCACGAGTTTGGAAACACATTGGTGATGTGATGACTATCATTACATGTAGAAAAGCAATGTCTTGTTCAGCACTGCTTAGTCACTTCAAAATTTGCAATCTAGCTTTAAAAGTAGATTTTCAAGGTGAAAACCTACAAATCTTGGAAAATTTTAGTGTATTTTGCTCAAAGTTTTCTTTCCGAGGGTTAACCATATGATGGCTCCATTTACATCTTTTCCATAAGAAGGTTTTCCGAGACGATCATAAGCTTTTGCGCATCTTCTAAAGTATGGGCCTAGAGAGAGAGAGAGAGAGAGAGAGAGAGAGAGAGAGAGAGAGAGAGAGAGAGAGAGAGAGAGAGCATGCCTATGTTGAGCGCGCACTAAAATATACTCTCTTGTCGAAATACTTATGTGCCTAAAGGTCCTCTTCTCTCCTAGTTGGTGATTTGTATAACAAAGTACAGCCTCCTTGCTGAGTTTTTGCATCAATAAATTTTTTCCCTTGAGAGGAAACCTTCATATAAAAAGAAAAAGAAGCTTCATATACAATAAACTAAAGGTCTAGAGAGATCAATGCAGCTAATTGAGTTCGAAGTAAACGCAAAAGGACGAGACCACAACAAGAAGTGGGTATCATAAAACCTAATTACAGACCCTGTTGAGATTTGCAAGGCTTTCCCACGGTAGGTTATGAAACTCACAGAATACCAAACTAAGAGTGAAATTAAGAAATAGAAGTTTCTTGTGCATATCCACCATTGGTTCCTTCATCCAAAGTTGCTTTCCTTACTTGAAATAGAAATCCCTTTGCACCTAAAGTAGTGTTGGTGTTTTCAAACTCTGTGGAAGCCCTCTTTCCTGGGAGTGTAACCCCCTTTGTAGAACATCACTAAGGGAAATGCAATATTCTTCCTAATTCAAACAAGTGATAAAATCGCTAGGTTTGCATTGAGGTTACATCGTGCACGTTTTTATTTAGGATCTCAAATCTAGATTGCTGACGAATTAATTCACCCAATGCAAGAATACAAGATGCTTTCAAGGTTTAAACATGATTCGAGTATTATGTTGAGGATATTGAAGTCGAAGTTAAAGATGTTGCACTCCTTAAATCCATTCCATGAGTAGCATTCATCTTCAACTAGTTACAAAGTAAGGTGAACCATCACATTGCTTGCTAACATACATATAACATAACATTCTCATGTGGTCGAACGAGGGTGAGTGAGCGTGTGTGTATGTGAGAGAGAGAGAGAGAGAGAGAGAGAGAGAGAGAGAGAGAGAGAGAGAGAGAGAGATGATTGTGGGACCAAAGATACATGTGATGTACTATGTATGGGACTGATAAGTGATTCTTAATGTCTGAAATCGTGGTGATGAGAATTGCAATAGAGAGCCCACATTGTGGATGGAGAGAGAGAGAGAGAGAGAGAGAGAGAGAGAGAGAACTTGAAATTTACTACACACCCATCACCAAACAACTTTTCGAGGAATGTTTGTTATTGAATAAAAATATACATAAAATAAGCCAAGCGCACGAAAATTTCTAAGGAAATAGAGAGAAAATAAAGGAAAGGGAAAAATTGATATATCAATTAAAGAAATTTGGATTCAAACTATTGGCATCATGCCTATTCGGACAAGCCCTCAAATAAAGTTAGTCAATCCAAAGTGCAGCTATTAAGAAGCCTTTATTATGTCGCAATGTTGTGACCAAGGAGTCTCTTTATATGGGCACAATTGAATGGACAGTATGGACTTACAAGAAAGAGTCCTTTAAATGTTGAATGTAATCAAGATACCAAGTTTCACGTTTCCAAACTCCCTTAATTGAAACTTGAAAAACTCGAACATAAGAACCCTTTGTGCCTACCAAACAAGTAGTCTGTTCAAACTAAAAAGATAATCCTGAAGAGAGAAATTAATTAATGGGCGCATGGGATCTATGGTGGAATGAATAGCATTGTATATCTCCAGAAAGTAATAATCCCCCCAATCCCCTCCTCCTCCTCCTCCTCCTCCTCCTCTCAGATCTAACCCGCAACTTGAGCATGAGACATCTCTCCTGACGACATCGCCCGTGCACATCTTCATGAAATGTATGTGTCTTCATTGGTTTTGGGCGTGTGAACGTGCCACGGGACGAAAGTAATCTCTGTACTCGAGATTGCTTTCGTGACAAAATCTACGGTGCCTGATGAATGTCAGGGCCCTAGATAGATACGGTCCCTTGATCGCATCTCCCCATGCCCATGTGGATGATAGCTAAGGGAGGAGAGAGAGGGAGGGCAGAAAGGCCTCAGTCTAGAGCCCCATGCAGCCAGGCCAGGGACCTCAAAGACTAACCTAACTCCATGCTAGCACCATGCTCTGGACAAAATATACATCCCCTTTCTACATGAAGTTGAGTTACCACGCAATTTTAAAGTCTATGCAACAAACTTAGATTTGGCATCTTTTCAGGTCCTGCACAGATGACATGTGAAGGGAGGTCCATGCCATAAAGCTTCAATTACATTGGACATGGAGCTCCTATGCACGTGTCAATGAGTTTTCTTTGAATTCTCATGCTCCCATACATCCCCTTTGAAGTACAACCATGTTCCCAATGCACAGCTTCTTCCTGCAATGTGGTTGGTGAAAGTGGTGCAAATAAACTCCCAGCATGCTAGTAGCTACAAATGTGTATACTTGCTGCACAAGAGTCGCATTGAAAGGATGCCCAGAAAAGGAGAACAATTCAAGCATTCTCCTGTATGATTCATGAAGCTAGGTGCACTGTAGGAGGTCATGGGCACGACATACAAGCCACAAGGCATGTGAAGATTTGGTTAAACTTGATGTTATGGACCATAAAACGGGTAGCGAGTGTGTGTGAGAAGAGGCTTCAATCAAGCTACTGACAAATGTTATCACCCTCCAAGGTGAGGAAAATACATTAAGCATATTTACAATAGTTTAGGCTATGGATGATATTTGTTGAGTTCAGTATCCTTATACTTGAGGTATGTGGTCTTGCCTCTTGATATATGACCTTGAAGAGGTTTGAGCTACTTCTCACAAATATTTCTTGACCTTGAAGTGGCTTGAGCTACTTCTCACAACAATTTCTTGACCTTGAAGAGGCTCGAGCTACTTCTCACATAAATGTGATGCCTTTAATGTTCAACAATGCTTCGCCACAACATTCAAGATTACAAAAACTCGCATCCTCTTCTCAAATTCAAAGAGCAGCATTGCCTAAGTCTTGTGTACACATCATCAACGCTACTTTAGTCCATTGCTTTGCCTTGCAATCGAGTAGTGGCCCCATTAATTAATTACCAGCATTAGAAAAGCATTAACTACACTACATTGCATCTTCATATATGGTGATGACATCCTATACCACAAAAGTCAAGTTTCACATATATCAATGAGCCTACTGTGGGATACTTTGCAATATCGTGAAGTGCACCAGAAGATTTACCTTCAGCTTAAGCACATTCAAACTTTAAGTCGACAATGCATGCAAACGTAGGTTAGAATCAATGTAGAGGCAAGCAATGCATGTGATCACCATAATAGGCAATAGAAAGGATAGGCCCATGACACCATTTGTGTAAGCACCAAAAGATAAGCCATCACTGCACAAACACCCTTACAAGGGGGCAAGGACAGGCATGGAGTGGTGCCGAGGTTCCCTCTTGTGCCTTCTTTGGTATTAGTGCACCCCAGCTCCCAACTGCCAAAAAATTTTCTTTGATTTTTCGATAGTAAAAAGAGAACCCACCTCTATAGCCTTTGCCCTTTGGACTGGCCAAAAAGATGCTGCTGAAACATCACTCTCAGCTTTTCCCATAACTGAAGTCAACTTAACCACCTAGAGGAGTCATCACTACTGAGCATACCAGTCTTCCATCCTCTTGATGCAAAGGAAATCACAGTAAGGTTACTAAAAAGGCAAGGTAACCAATCAATATGACATAATTAGAATGAGCTCAATCCATATTTTGAATTGCTAAAGGAGGGAAAATGACAGGAAGGGCCTTCCCATCCTCTTGCATGATATAAATATGGGGTTACCATTAAGACAAGCTCAATCCATATTTTAGATGTCAAAAAGATGGGGACACTCATCGAGTGAGTCGAATAGGCCTCTGCACCATGTGCAGAGGGGCTGGTGTGAGCAATACTCACAGCTACAACCACACTTAGGGAGAAGCTGGCAATTCTCATTCGAGGCAGCAAGCAAGCAATACAAACTGGCTCAAGATTAACTCTCTACCTTTTTAAAACTCCTAATACAAACCTGCAATGCAACACAAACCAAAATATTGCATACTTGGAGTCAAAAAAAATCAATCACACTCCTTACTTTAAACTCCACAACATGTCCATTAACAAAGCTTCATCAATATGTTGTGCTGAACGATGTCATCATGGACATTATGCTATCATCTTTAACCATTGTCATTGTGGCACAACATGTAAGCACCCTAAGGGAGGACCATCCCAATCACAAAGAAAATTTTAACTGTCTGATGTACCCATTAACAACCAAACCATTAATCCTCCTTTTGAAAGTTAATGACAAATAAGGCAATAGCCAACAAATTGTAAAAAAGCTGCACAAAAAATTGAGGCCTTGCACATTTGGTGCGTGCTTTTTGAAATGAATGTAAACGAATATAAGGCCATAAATGGTGAGGCCTGAACATACTATTTAACATGGCACTCAAAAGATGGTTGTGGGGTTGTGTGTAAAGAGTAATATTCCAAAGAAACACTTACTGCAGCAGCAACAAACCCACCTTGCAGTAAGATCTTACTCCACAGCTGCATGTCTCTAGCAGATCAACTCCGACTTTGGACGAAGCATCAACCCTCGGAGATGATGTGGACGTGTAAAACATCCACCAGTTTTATGCCTACAAAACCCAGGCCCAAGCTGCATAGCTTGATGAATAGAATGGCATTTAAAGCTATCGATCTCCTTGCAAACGTGATAATGCTCCGGCAATATCATTCTTCATACCTTCAAGCAACTTGTAACGGCGCCGGGTGATCCTCCTTGCTGGGTCAGCGTTGAGATGGTAGATAAAGTGAGTACCTACTCCTGTTTGCTCAAAGTGTCGATCTCTCCATTTCTCCTCTCCCCCTCCCACTGTCTAACCTCTCTCTGACTTAATTTCAGATCTGTTTCTCTAATGTCGCCCCCATCATCTCCTGCCAATAATTTGAAGTCATCCTTGCCCTCTGTTATTCGTATGCGCAAATCAGTTATTTTCTTTGTTAGTGCCTGAACAGTGAGGTCAAATGCATCCTTGAACTTGCTGAGCCGATGCCGTGGGTCGTTGTACACGAGCCCTGGGATGAGACGAATCACCTCCTCCCTCATCCCCTGAATCTCAGCTTCAGAAAACTTCAACAGTACATCCTCAATACTCAAATTCCCAGCCCGTATATCGTCCTCTGGTATGAAGACAGAATAGCTGCTATAATCTGCTGGTAAATGCCATACATATTGGGTGTAAGCTGAATGATTATGAAAGAAGACAGGAATGCATCCTGCAATCATAGAATCAAATATAGAGCGGCGGGTGTAGGAGTCTCCCTGCGGTTGCAAACAGAACACCGACTCCTGAAAGAGCTTCATAAGCACAGTTGGCACATGGCACTTACTCTCACCTCTATCACACTCTAATAGGTTGCAGTGCTTTGACAGTTGACATTGACTCATGATCTGCCCTCTTATAGAAGTAGCAAGCTCAGGGCGAGGAGCTCCAGCAAAGGAGAACAGAAAAGGCCTTTCAACAGCTCTCACGTGCGCTTGCCACTCTTCGACATCTGAATCTCTAGAAGGGTGGAAGTAGGTTGGGTACGGGATACCGAAATCATCCTTGTGATAAGGGCTTCTCTCAACCATCAGCATAGACATGTTCATTACCTCAGGAATGTACAGAAGCTTGTTTCCCCAATCCTTATTGTCGTCCGTTAACCGCCGAAAATCCCAAGTGATTCTGCCCCCTACCACAAAATGATCACGACCACCCATAACTGCCCATTCTGGTCTGGTCCTCAACCAGCTTGCTAATCTTAGTGGTCCAGCATCTCGCACAGAAACATTAGCTCCCCATAGGTGCCTGGCTATGTCAAGGCCTGCATAGAAAGGTACATATAATGCAGCAGCTTTGCCCGAGTCACTTGTCAAGCATTCATATTGCTTCATTCTGTTGTGAAAGATCAGATCCACTGCAAATTGGTTAGTTGCAAACCAGCCATTCTTTGGAAGAGACCCCTCTGGATCCTCCAGCTCAGGGCCAAGGCCTGCATTCTCTGTGTATTTGCACATATTTGCCCAAGGATTAAGCTGCTTGCAGTTGTCAAGAAGCTCCTGGTTGAACTCTGAAGGAAGCTCATGCATGTAGACATACTTTCCTGCACACGGATCGCTCTGATTGTTGACCGAGGCAAGGGCACGCCAGAAGGGCTGGAGGGAAGGGGCCTTCTGCCTCTCATGCTGGTTATCTCCTGTTGTTCTCTGAGGAGGCTCTTCAGGAAGATTGCTCTGAAGAGTTGCAGATTTTTGATGGGGATGAAGGAGAGGAGGGACTTCAGTGGATGTGACTGCTGGCGAATCAGATGAGACTTCATGGGCCACAATGGAGAAGTGGAAGACGAAGAGGAGCCACCATAGCCCAATTGCAGCCAGAATGAGGAAGCAGCGACTGTAGAGGCGCGACAGAGACCACACTGGCTTCTCCATTCTGCGCCGATACATGTAAAAGAGGCGCGGTAGAACAATATAGCACAAGATCAGCGGCGAGGAGCACGAATTCCTCCAAATCTGCTCAAGGTCAAGTCTCCAGTTCTGATTGCCCTGAAAGCTCGGATTTGCAAGCGTAGCAGGCACTCATCCGCGCCCAAGAACTAACCTCGCCGGCATTGATGGGCAGCCTACAGCATCAAGGCAGCAGTAATGCCGATCATTCTGGCGATCATACTGATCGAAAACCTAGCGGTGGGACTCGGGAGTTTCAGCAGAAACAGTCGGACAGGAAGAGAGAGGATCCGGAGACCGCGCTGATAGTGGGAGGGCGAGAGAGTGGTACACGACGTGCTTTAACGAGGTGTCGGCGGCAAGAATCGAGATTCAAGGAGGAGGTTTGCCGCCTGTGTGAGGAGAAGCACCCACTTCTACGGTTTCCTTCTACCTTGGAGGCTCTTCTTTCCAAAGTGAAACGCTGGGTGTTTGGACTTTAAACTCGGGACTGAGTGCAGAAAATGAAGGTAACTGCCAAACCAGCCAAAATTTTGGACATACAGAAGACACGTGGCTATGCCAGCATGAGGTGACGTCTCAAGGTGACCTCCCAAATTAGAAAGTTTTAGAGAGCTTGCGCACGCATCGGACGGCAGTGGTCACACGATGCACAATTGTCACGTACTTTTTGGCATGCCATAGTGTTTTCCTGGGTTCGTTCATCTAATGTGGCAAGAGCCTTTTTAGAAACAACTAGTATGACCGGCCGCCTTCGGCGGTCTCTCTCTCTCCCCCTCTCCCCCTCACTCATATAAACCGGAACTCACCGGATGCAGCAAACTTTGACACGTGGCACTGGAAAACTAGTCTCCTTAATATATAGTATAGATGTAGAAGTAGGGAGAGGCGTGTTGTCATTCCCCTTTAGTGTGTGCATAATATCATGGGTGCGATTTGGAAATTGCTTTTCTCCACCCGGAGTAAAGGGCACTGCCATCGTCTATTCAAATGATAGCTACTACCCTTTGCACTCAGAGAGTGGATAACTTTGCATCATGCACCTGTCAGGGGCGATGCTAGCAGATGAGCGCTTGGAAGAGAGTTGCGATGTGCATATTGACAAGCCCCTCTATAAACCAATTTCGGGTCACATTCTTCCACTTTGAGTTAGCTTGCAATTAGATGGCAAGGACATACGCAGCCCTTGCATGCATTATGCAGCACTCTTGCAACGATATACTTCGTCAAAAGACTTGGTCGATGGCATGTGTTCCCATGCCCATATCATCTGCCATCGGGTCTCTGCCATGTGCTCGACTCCAATGCTCTTTTGGGACGTAACCTTCTGCTACAGATATATTCCCAATGTGGGGCATTAGATAAGGCTTTTGTAGTCTTCACCGCATTTCTTGACACATACCACTTCACATGGATTTTTCTCATTCAATCATATGCGGTAAATGGACCAATTGAAAATCAGTGCCTCTTTTCTAGCGAATGTTGTTGGAAGGGATACTTCCAGGTAGGTTTATAAGGTAGGAATCCTGGGCGTTTGTGAGAACAATGACCTCACATTTGTTGTTAAATTGCTTCATTCATGCATTGCAAGGGGTAGTATGGAATTGGATGCTATTATTGGAAGTGCTTTGATGAACATGTATGAAAATTGTGATAACTTTAGAGCATGCAAAACCAATCGGCTCACTCATGTTTATACGCTCAATTCCATAAAACCAAACAATACCTCCAGTGTAGACAATGACAAGAAGCAGATTGGTAGTCTGTACAAGGATTGGAAAATGCTACCTCTAGAGAAAATTAAAGATTAAAAGTAACCAGCTCGCTCATGTTTATACGCTCATCAAAAAGGCAAACAATATCTACAACGTAAGTCACTTTGCGAATGTCAAGAAGCAAACTGGTGTTTGCACAAGGATTGGAAAATGCCTGCCTCCTTAGAAAATAAAAGGTTTAAATGAAAAGAAGGTGAGTCTCTTATCAGTTGCAACTTTTATTGGTTTGTTATTTTTGACTTAGATTATTTGAAGCAATGACAACATTTCATGCCAGAGTATTGAGATGATAAGCAATATATTGTAGACAAGAACCAAGGTAACAATTGAAGGTATCCGATGTTGTTTCAAGTTTTCTGATGCTTCAATGTGACATGTGGCATTGAAGTTGAGGGAGTATCATAGTGTTTCTTGAAAGGGATTAAAGAATATCACAGCGTTTCTTGGAAGACATAAAAATACTTACAATGAATGTTTGGATTTGTTCTACTACATGCCCTAAAAGTAGTAATTCATGGCAATTTCTCATCAAACTTAAGCACGACCCACTTTTGTTTGACTATAGTCTTGCCCTGCTTTTTAACGTGCTGCTCGGTACTTTTCTTGAGCTACTCATCCTCAAGAGCGTCTTGATAGAGAGTGACATCAAAGTAACCTTTAGCATCAAAGTGATAAAGATGAAGGCAACCAAGGGCCTCTTGATAGAGAGTGACATCAAAGTAACCATTAACGTCATGAATCTTAAGTTTCAAACATGTCTCCCTAGGAGATAGATTTCCATCATAATCTCCAACATCATGCATCCTATTCTTCAAACCTGTCTCCATAGGAGAGGTAATAGGTTTGCAATCTTCAAGGGAAAATATGGCTTGTCCGACATAAAACAATGCCTCCATTCATTACTTAAAGTATGTGGCCAAATAATGATGTAAGAGGCTCACCTAACACAAATAAAGTGATACTTGATCTAAATGTGCTTTATCTTTGAATGGAAGACATGATTTTGTGCCAATAGTATGGCACTTTGGCTATCACAATATCTATAGGAGCATCAATAACCATACCAAGATCGCCCACTAGTCCTGAGAGCCTCTACAGTGCTCAAAGTAGTGCATGGCTATACACGTGATGCCCAAGAAACCAATCCAACTATGAATACATAGCCAGTAGTAGACTTCTTGGAGTCTATAGACCCTGTATAGGTTGAATCGACATATCCATGCACAAACATATCCTATTCACCAAAGCATAGCAACAATTCTGAACTCCCTCTGATGTTCCTAGGAGTACCTCCCAATGTTGCTTGCCCAAGTTAGACATGAATCTGTTAACCCCACCAAGTACATGGGCACGATCTGGACATGTACCCACCATGGCATACATCAAGCAATCAACATCTGATGCATACAAAATTTTGTAGTCTCCATATCTATCTGAGGGTATTCATCATGCCTCAGGTTTATATATGTATGCAATGGGGTGCTAGTGGCCTTTTCCCTTGCATATGGAAATGCTCAAGAACCCTATCAATGTACTCTTTCTGACTCAAGAAGAGTAGCCTGCAAGAATGATCATGAGTGATCTGCATACCTGAAATGTGACTCACATCTTTGAGATCCTTCATGGTGAAGGGCTCATGTAGCCCATGTTTTAAGGCATCCACATTTGCAACTAACCTCTGGTATCAACATGCCATCCACATGCAAGGTCAACATAATAAGACTATCATCTATAGCCCTACGAGTATAGAGGCATGGGTGATAGCCCTTTGATGTCATGAATGCATCAAACTTGTGGTATTGTTCACGAAAGGCTCTTACAAAATCGACAATAAATTTATGAAGCAAAATATGATTAATTAGATATATTAATATACTTGTGTTACAAAGATTCACTTAATGATGCAAGTCCCCTTGTAGGAAAGTTGTCTTTACATCCAACTAGAGTAACCCCAAGTACTCTTTAGCCACCAAGTGAAGCACTATTTATAGGGTAGTTATTTAGGTAATCTGTTAATACTCTCCTCTTTTCAAGGTATGGGGACTTTCTGGATTCATAGTTTTTATTGTTTTTCAATGTTTTGCATGATTTTCAAAGTCACAGAACTTACAGTAATGTCATGGTCAACATAAATTTTTGGATACCACTATTGAAGTTAGACAATGATAGTTTTATGCCTACTTATCCTACTCCTAGTTGTACAAAAGTAGAAGTAGTAAAAAGATTTAGGTCAGCTTTCTCATACCAAGCATGAGGAGACTGCTTCAGCCCATACAAAGCTTTCTTACATTTTCACACTTTATTTTCTTGTCCTTTCTTGAAAAAACCGCAAGGCTGCATTACATATACTTCCTTAAATATGTCACCATTCAAGAAAGCACTAAGTACGACTAGATATATGTGCATCCAATTTACTATCACACAAAGTATGCACAAGCCATTTTGGCATACATCTAGCCTCCTCATTCTCAACCCTTTCCACATCAGTACATCATGTACATCTGCATCAGTAGTAGGCTGATTCGTAACATTTTCAAAAACTCTTATAGGTTGTACATTTTCCTCGTTGGAATTTACAGTCAAGTGTCCACCATCAAAAAGAGGCAACAAAGTATCATAAATGTCTTGTGAGCTTACAATACTGTATCTGTAACATGATAACAAAGGTTGAACATAATCTTCCACAAACACATCTCCTCGTGCAACCAAGGTACGTTTTGTTTGTGGATGGTATAACCTATAACCTTTGCTTTTAGCATTGTAACTAACAAAATGCATTTAATAGCCTTATCATCCAATTTTTTGTGCTATGTTTGTGGCACCAGAGCATGAGCTAAACAACCAAAACGTGCATGTGATCAATAGATGGCTTCTTATCATGTCATGCTTCATAAGGAGTCATAGACTGCAAGCACTTGTTAAGTACATAAGTAGCACACATGATAGTCTCAAGCCAAAAGCTTGACTCTTGACCATCCATCGGGCCATCTCCGTAAGCAACCCGTTTTTTCTTTTAGCAACACCATTTTGTCAACGTGTGTATGGCACTGTATGTTTTATCCCACGATCAGTCAAAAATGCATTAAAATCATGAGACAAATACTCCCTCCCTGGATCTAAACGGAGGGTTCCGATAGTACATTTATAGACATTTTCAACCATAGCCAAAAATTGCTTGAAGCACATGAACACGTCGCACTTAGCTTTAAGCGGATACACCCATGCATGCCTGAAGTAATCATCAATAAAAGTCATGAAGTATAGATAATTTCCAAGGATGGATTTTGCATAGGCCCACAAACATCCTGTCTCTCTCTTTCTTTCTTCATGTTTTCCTATAACTTAAGTATGGTAGATTGATTATCCCAGCTCTCTGTTGAATTTCAGGTCTTGAGTAGGATAGATCTTTGTAGACTTGCATGTAGCCCTTGTTACCATATACATGTGGTAGTGATGTGTGTGAACACACTAGGACCGTCGGGGCATTTTTTCCCTCTTTAGGAGGTTTTTTCCCCCGTGCATTGTATATACGCCCATCATACTAGGGCTATCTATCTTTCCGTTGCACACTAAGTAACATACTCTCAGTTGTGTGCCTTGAGCTTCTTTTACTCGACTTATGGTGCGCTGACGGGTCTTTTTTGTCAGCCGATTGTCGTCCGCACGTCGTAGAGCACTAAATGGTAATGTTGGGTTATGGGCAGTCAAATAAGACCGGCACACATTGAGAGACAGATCCCCTCCCTCTATTTTTTGTCCTATGGCACGCATATACATAGTATTGGTCTGCTGATCATTCTTCGCCGTGGAGCATATAAGGGGTAGCAAAACAGGGAGAGAGAGGAGTTGGAACTCAAATAAAATGAGATGCTCTAAGTAAACTCCGTTAAAAAATAAAAACTAACCCTAATGAGATCAATCTATCATAGAGAGAGAGAGAGAGAGAGAGAGAGAGAGAGAGAGAGAGAGAGAGAGATAAATGTTGGTGTGTCCCAATACTTACCTTTTTTGCTTGTATTTTGTTTTTCTTAGGATTAAGATCCCACAAAATGAAGAGGCAGAGGGTGGATCCAGAAATTGTCTTAGATGAACATGAAGCAGAAGAGAGACGACCTAAGTTGCTGAGAGGCTCTTTAAAGAGAGATGTGGAATTTGCTCTGGCTAAAGATACATTTCTTGGAGATGATGTTGTGAGAACAGAGGAGCCCCCCAATGACTCAAAAGCTTCAGAACAGGAAGAAGTGCCCGTAAGCCAGAAGCTTCAAGTGACTAGCACCAAAAAGAGAAACATTGATCTTTCTTCTGCCAGTGAGCCAGCTACAAAATGTAAGCAAGGGGTTGAAAATCTTGCATGTGTGGATGAAAAACTTTTTGATTTTGCAGTATATGCAGGAGCTGCTGAAATGTTCGACAAGGTCTCTTCTATCTTCAATGCCCCATTCATTCTGGATGACCCTATAACTCAGCACAACGATTTCCTCAAGTCTGAAAGAGACAAGTTTGAGCTTGAGGTCCACAAGGGCAGGGTGGTTCTTGCTGACTTGGTGGTGGTGCACTTCAAAGATTGTGATTCCACAAGACAAGCATACAAGAAGTACCATCAACTGCCTATTATCTATAGACCCTCACGGTGTCCTATGCAGGAACGAGATTGCAAGCTAATTAAAGAATCCTTTGTGTTCCTTCTATTCTTAAATTCTCTATTTGCTTGTCTATTGAACAAGATGATGAGGACTTGGAGTCCAATGAGGTTCCTGAGATTGAGGAGGTTATTAATCTTGAGGTAGAGGCTAAAGAGGTGCAACGAAGCAAAATACTTACGGTTAAAACATCTGACATCAAACTACCTTTAGATGTCTCTGGCTTTAATGAGAAACAAGCCACATTGATGCTTCCTGGACTGCCAGACTTCAAATTTGGTGAGAGATCATACATTTTCCTCCATGACATTCAAAGTATATTTTATTTAAGGAAGGACTTTGTACTTGCCACACTCTCCAAATTTCAAGAGGGGAGGAGTGGATTTGTATCTGATGACAGCAGTGATGACGAGGCAATGGAAACCTCTAGTAACCCGATGGAGTGCCTCAAACTCTGCTTCGACAAGGAAAAAGAGTATAGAGAGACACTCCCAAATGAGGCCACCTTCCAAGCTATAAAAGACAACCTCAGGCCATCAACCAATACTCAGAAAGTAGAGGACTGGTTTACGCGTCTCGCACAAGGGTCCACGAGGTCAGTGGACCTATGGAAGGATGACTTATATATGCAAGATGAGAGCTACATGGTAAGCGGCCCCCCCCCTCGCCCCCCTCAAAAAAATAAAATAAAAAATTCCTAGTTGTCACTGTCTTTCTCTAACTCATCCTTTTGTGTACAATTATGGATTGCTAAAAAGGATGACTTTCTTCGCCGTTGGACAAAAGAGTATCGTGGAAGGGATGCAGCACTAGGACATTTCCTTGCCAGACTTTGTGAGGCACCCATACTAGTATTTCACAATGGAATGTCCCAAGAGGGAAGTATTGCAACATTCGTCCTCAAGACGCTCTCATGCTTCCTAGGTGGACCAATGCTACCACAAAATGCAGACAAAGTTATCCTCGTCGACAAAGTTTTTGCTAGAAAATGTTTTGAATATTGTCCGGGGTACACTGGTGGTCATGCAGCTTATTATTACACATACACCGCAATGGCACTCACTTTGGGGAAACAAAACCCAAATGAACTATTAGATTATGGAAAACATTTAATGATCCGATACAAGGGTAATGTGCCAAAAGATATCCACACTTTGTCATCAAGTTGAGAGACTTGTGACTTGTATTGTATCTATTATCTCATTAGGCATCTCTTGTACATGATGTGACCTAAAATCAAAATCTCTTGATCCACCTATGGTTACCATGTTGCATTGTCTCTCTCCACTTTCTCTGGCCTTCACAAGCACTAGAGTTGTTGAACGCCTCTACTCGTTTCCGTTTCATTTGTTGCAAATGCCTAATTGCTTGTGCTATTGCTGAACAGTCTAATACATGTTTTTGTTGCAGTCAATGAAGGATTCTGCGATAAAACTGAAGTGCACGTGCAAGAGCGTGTGTGTGTGTGTGTGCAGCAATGAAGACGAGAGGAGAAGAGATGAGACACAGGTTTGGGTGGAGTCCAAACACAATAGTGTTACGGTTATGAGTCCTTATTCTTTTGTGTAGAATGAATGGTCAATGTTAGTTCCCGGTTAGTCTCCGGCCGCCCAACACTCAGGCGCGGCACATTGGGCTTTACCACCAACAACCTCCCACTTAAAGGACAATGTGCCTTTAAGCTGGGGTGACAATGTATATATACATACAATACAGATAGACAATGACCATGATCATCTACCCAATGCCCATGAGTGCCCGACAATGTGCAAACCGCTTCGAAGGTAAGCCCTTTGTGAGCAAATCAACAGGATTCTCAGTGGTGTGAATCTTGGCAAGTTGCAATCGCTTGTCCTCAAGCACCTCGCGAATGAAGTGATATTTCATATCCACATGCTTTGTCTTTGCATGAAATGTCATAAAATACAACATCTAACTTTACCAAATGATTTTCTCATATTAAACTGATCATTTAATGTGGGAGAAAAAACGGGAACAAGAGTTAGAATAGAGACATGTTCTTCTAGACCTATCTCAACACGGGACTAAAAGGAGAGATGGTTGCATCTCAATAGGGGTCCAAAAGGAGATGGTCTATCAAAGAGCAATGTGCAATAAGCGCTTCTAGACTTACCTCAGTAGGGGACCAAGAGGAGAGATGGTTACATCTCAATAGGGGTCCAAAAGGAGGTAGTCTATCAGAGAGCAATGTGCATCTAATGGAGCTTAAAAGACCTTAGGGTTAGCTTCATTAAAGACCTCCAATGGTTATTGTTAAAAGTCCTTTGACCTTAGGCAAGCTAGGGCTAAGCTTGAGGTGAGAACCCAACCTAAACTTACCTTTGACCTTAGGCAAGCTAGGGCTGAGCTTGAGGTGGGAACCCGACCTAAACTTGCCTTTGACCTTAGACAAGCTAGGGCTGAGCTTGAGGTGGGAACTCCACCTAAGGTGCTTGTCATGCTTGATGACTAAGGTACTTGAGGTACTTGTCATACTTAATGAGTAAGGTGCTTGAGAAGCTTCCTATGCATGGGGGGTAAGGTGCTTGAGTCAAAAAGAGATCCTAAAAACTTAATGAGGAAGTTGCTTGAGAAGCTTCCTATGCATGAAAGTCCCAAAGTTAGGGGAATCTTTGACCTAACCTTCCACTCACCCAAAGGGCACCCCTTTTCTAAAAGGGCACATGGGACACATGTCACACTCTCACTAAGCTTAACCACATGGTGTGCTTGTATGCTATTGGTTGGGCTAAAGAGGGGTCCAATGAGCTTCTAGTTCCATCCAACAAATATCTAGATATTTTCAACCTCTCTCTCTCTCTAAGGGGTAAGGAGGACACTTGTCAAAAGACTACCCATGTACTTAAGTGCATGTTGCATGTGATTGGCTAGGGGGAGAGGGGTCCAATGAACTTGCAGCATGTGGAAAAGTTGCAACTCACCCCAAGCAAGCAAGGGGGGTGCTAGGGGGTATACACCACACAAACACACTCATTTTGTGGACCATTCTCACTTGGTGAAAGTTGAGGAACACCACCTCCTTCTTCAAGATTGTGAGAAGTGAGAGCTTACATCAACACTCCTGGCTATGGAATGCAAATCCAACCAAGAACCATGCTTCAATGCTTAAGCTTGCCATCTTCTCCATCTTCATTACTATGCTATTATATATGCTAGCAAGAAGAGTAATGATAAGTGAGGAACTATTTCTTTCTCCTATGGAATGTTTCTTCTTCCTCTTCCCTACCCTCATTCCCCGCTAGCTCTCTCCACCTTCGAAGGTGTTTGAGGCCTTGGGACCGAGGCTTGGGATAGTTAATTCTTTCTACAAAGTTTATGTTATGCTTGTAATGCATGAAGCTTTCCATCTTCATTGCATCACCTAGGTCACAAGGAACACAAAGATTGTATTGTACCAAGTCTCTCTTGATGGGAGAAACTATAATACAAATGCCTATTGGAGGGGGGACCAGCTCCGTATGAATCCGGTCCTCAACTATTATCATGTTCTCTAAACTCTCTCTCTTGCAAAAGTATTGTTCATGCCAAGTGAACTAAGTACCATGTTTATGTTGCTACCATCAATTAAGTTCACGCACTATGCTCACAAAGTAATCTCACAAAAGTGCTTCATCTAATTTCCTAATTCCGCTACTCTCAAAGTTCATAGGTCATTTCCATTACATTCGTATCAGGCCAAGAGGAAACGGTTAACCCATATTCATTCTCCTCATCACTTCAAAAAGGGAAGAGAGGAAACAAAGGAAGAAAAGGACAAGAAAGAGGTCACCCTCTTCTCCTTCTCCTTCACCTTCCTCCTCTTCCAATGAAAGCAATAGTTATTCTCCTAGAGAATACAAGAGGGGAGGACATTGCAAATCTTATCTTGCATGGCAAAGGTCACAAAATCTCAAGAAGTTCAAAGTGAGAGGAAAGAGTATCTCTTTTCTCACCTATGACGGCACCTTTGGTGCTACTGACAAAGTATTGTCCTTCATCCAACAATTTGACATGGCCTTTGGAGACAAGGGCTTCACGGAGTCCTCCAAGCTACGCCATGTAGCTATGCACTTCCAAAAATCGGCTCGTCAATGGTGGGCTAGCCTTTGTGGCAACGGCAAAGCCCCAAAGACATGTAAAACTCTATGAATTTCCATCATGAAGCAATTCCTTGCAAGCGATGCAAAGGAAAAAGTGCTCACCGAATGGTGGAGTTTGGGGCTTCTCTCTCATGAGTCTATCCACAAATATGTGGACAAGTTTTGGGATTTATATCTCAAGGCTATTATCTTTCAAAAGATAGACTTTGTCGAGAAAAAGCAACAATTTTGTGCGGGATTACCCAAAGAGATGGCCGAGTATGTCAACTCTCAATGGACTGGTTATATCACCGAAGTAATCCACCACACCATGGTTGCTTCACGCATCAATTTCCAGCAAGGGACTAGACGGAATGTCAAGCCCATGGAAAATAAAGACAAAAGTGATGACAAGAGGAAACCCAATGCCCAAAATTCTTACCAAGTCTATTCCAACAACAACAACAATCGGTCCAAGGAGAAGGGAGTTTACAAAGGTAAATATAAACTCTCTCCTAAAGAGCTAGAATTTTTTTTTAAAGGACAACAAATGTTTTAAGTGTGGGGAGCAAGGCCATGGTTATCGTCCTTACTCCAAGAGAATTTCCAGTAATGAGACTTCTAGAGCCTCTATGTTTGAAGCTCCAAAAGAGGATGCTCATTGCCAAGGATTTCTCCTTTCCTATGCTTGGGGAAAGATGCAAGAGCATGGTGCCTTTATTTTGTTTGACCTTGGTTCAACTCACAACTTCATATCCACGGAGTTGACCACTAAGTCAGGCATACAAGCCCACGAGATGGGAGATGCATTGAAAGCCAATGGAGCTATCAAGGGACAAGACGTCTCAGTTACTTTCTTAATTAAAAAATTAAGGCTTCATGTCCAAAGCTATGTGGACAAGAAGGATTTCTTCATCTCCCCTCTCAAACATGAGAATGTTATTTTTGGGGCACCATGGTTTAACCGCATGGCTTCCAACATCAAGTTCCCTGAAAGGAGAATCTACTTCACCTATAGGGAAGAGAGCATGTACATAGATGCTAATGAGTCGGGGAACACCATATCCTTGCAATAAAGGGAATCAAGAGGAATTAAAGTTGTCTAATTTCCTAAATGGATCCCAAGATGTTTTCATTGATGACATCCCTAGTGAGCCACCTCTAAAATGAGGGATGATGACCATGCAATTGAGCTCCTACTAGGAAGCTCACTGCCTAACAAGCCTTCTTACCAAGTTTCACAAGCTCAACAAGAGGAGATCATGAGGCAAGTGCATGAATTGGTGGAAAAAGGGATGGTGAGGTCTAGCTCCTCTCCATTTTGTTCACCATTGCTTTTAGTGCAAAAGAAAGACGACACATATCACATGTGTGTCGACTATAGAGCACTAAATAAGATCACTATCAAAAATAGATTTCCCGTGCCGTAGGTAGAAGATCTATTTGATACTTTACAATTTTTGTCTTGACAAATTCTCCAAACGCATTCAAACTCATGATGGACAAAAATCTTCAGGCCATTCAAATTCTCTTGAGGAGTACAAGCGACACCTCCAGGTAATCTTTCAATTTATGAGAGAGAATAAGCTTTTCATTAATAAAAAGAAGAGTGACTTTTTCCTACAAGAGATTCAATATTTAGGTCACATTATCTCTAAAGATGGTACCCGTATGGATCCAACAAAGTTAGAGATAATAAAAGGATGGCCTAATCCAAGGAATCTACAGGAGGTACGAAGCTTCATAGGTATGTGTGCATACTATAGATGCTTCATTAAAAAAATTCTCGCTAATAGCAAGCCCATTACATGACTTAACAAAAAAGAACGTTAAGTATTCATGGACTGCAAAAGTGCAAGAAGCTTAAGGAGAATCTTATCTCTCAACGTGTGCTCACACTACTAGATCTCTCAAATCCATTTGAGGTCCAATATGATGCTATGGCATGCCCTTCTTGATGCATATGAGAGTCAAAGACTCAACTTTGATAAGTGAGTATTGGGCAAATACGAAAAAGAGCTACTAGCTATTCTATATGCCCTAAACACGTGGAAACACTATCTCTTGGGGACTCCATTCATCCTATGAATGGATCACAAAGACTTAAGAACTTCACGATGCAAACCAAGCTCTCTGACAAACAAATGAGATGAATATGATACTGACCGAGATTTTAAGTATGTAATTACAGCCTTTGCATTAGGGAAGAAGAAAGAACCATTCACCTTGAAGGATGGTTATCTTCCAAACGAAAATAGGCTATGCGTTATTCACCCATACAATAAGAAAGTCATGTATGAATCCCATACTTCTCCTTATGCGGGGCAAAAAGGGAATCCATAATCTACTCTTCAAGGAGTACAAATGTATTTTTGTTGTTCTACCATGAAAAGTAAACATACAAGAGTATGTTTCAAAATACGTGGTATACCAAAAGTTGAAATTTGATCGAGGGAAGCAACTTGGTTTTTTTCAGTCGTCGACAGGCTTAACAAGAAAACACACTCTATGCCTGTCAAAAAGACTATTAAGGCACATCAAATGGCAACCCTCTTCAGATAAAAAATTTTCAAGTATCGTGGCTTGCCAACATCCATAGTGTCGGACAAAGATCCTAGAATGGCCAGTAATTTCTAGAAGGGTCTCTTTGAGAATCTAGGAAGTAGACCAAATTTCTCTTTCGGTCTATCATCCACAAATGGATGACCAAAGTGAAATAACTAATCTAACGATTCTTGATCTAATAAAAGCCTATGTCATGGAAGTGGATCAACGTTCTCAATGAGAGAGTACCTACCTTTTATGGAGTATGCGTACAATGACATTGTACATACTTCTATGGGGAAAGCGCCTTTCGAGGTTAAAGAGGGAAGATCCAAAAGTCCCTTACTACTTAAATTACATGGGAAGATCTTCACTGCTGATGAATATAGTCGAGACTCACAAGAATCTTTTCCAAAGATTAAAGAGGTTATATCCATCTCAAAGCAAAGGAAAAAAGGGCTACTGCTAATAAGCATAGAAGAGCCTTAGCCTTTAAGAAAAATGATTGGGTCTTGCTAAAGTTTCTCAAGGCTCATCCAAGACATACTACGGGCAAGAATACTTCGGGCCACCAAGAGTATTATGCTAAACTAGCAAAAAGATACTATGGTCCTTTTTAAATTCTTAAGCCAATCAATGAGATGGCTTATGAATTAAAGTTGCCCAACCATTGGCTCATACACAATGCTTTCCATGAGAGCCTACGTAAGCCTTACAAAGGAGCGCCATCAAAAGAAGCAATAGTTGCAGAACCTCCAAAAATCGAAGATCAAGAAGAAGTACTTTAATCTAAGTCCATCCTATGACATGAAGACAAGGTATTAAGAAACGGTAAGATTATCTGACGATATCTTAATAAGTTAAAGAATTATCCTTTTAAAGATGCTAAATGGATGCAAGGAACCTAGCTTAAGGATAATATGAGCCTTGTCAATGCTTACAATGCTGCACTAGAGTAAGCATACGAAAATGCATATTAAATGAAAAATGTTTTTGTCTTATAAGACTAGTTCTCTTTTTATTGTGCACAAATTTAAATAGTATGCATGCTTAGAATCATGTTTCTGGTGATCACGTCTCCCAAACACCAAGTAGAACTTGTCACTCTACTTTGGAAGTATGATATGGACTAAAGAGCAGACATGCTTGCGGCAGCTACGTCTCCCAAGCACCAAATGGACTAGTCATCCATCTTGAAATGATGTCGTAGGGTAAAAAGGGATCCTCTACCCGCTAAGAAACATGGACTAATGACTAGGCTTTAACTTCTCTACCTCATAGTCGAGGACGACTATGATTTCAAGACAAAGGTGGTGTTATAAAATATAATATCTAACTTTACCAAATGATTTTCTCATATTAAACTGATCATTTAATGTGGGAGAATAAACGGGAACAAGAGTTAGAATAGAGACATAGGCTTCTAGACCTATCTCAATACGGGACCAAAAGGAGAGATGGTTGCATCTCAATAGGGGTCCAAAAGGAGATGGTCTATCAAAGAGCAACATGCAATAAGTGCTTCTAGACTTACCTCAGTAGGGGACCAAGAGGAGAGATGGTTACATGTCAATAGGGGTCCAAAAGGAGGTAGTCTATCAGAGAGAAATGTGCATCTAATGGAGCTTAAAAGACCTTAGGTTAGCTTCATTACATACCTCCAATGGTTAGTGTTAAAATTCCTTTGACCTTAGGCAATCTAGGGCTGAGCTTGAGGTGGGAACCCAACCTAAACTTACCTTTGACCTTAGGCAAGCTAAGGCTGAGCTTGAGGTGGGAACCCGACCTAAACTTGCCTTTGACCTTAGGCAAGATAGGGCTGAGCTTGAGGTGGGAACTCCACCTAAGGTGCTTGTCATGCTTGATGACTAAGTTACTTGAGGTACTTGTCATACTTAATGAGGAAGGTGCTTGAGAAGCTTCCTATGCATGGGGGGTAAGGTGCTTGAGTAAAAAAGAGACCCTACAAACTTAACGAGGAAGTTGCTTGAGAAGCTTCCTATGCATGAAAGTCCCAAAGTTAGGGGAATCTTTGACCCAAAGGGCACCCCTTTTCTAAAAAGGCACATGGGGACACATGTAAGACTCTCACTAAGCTTAACCACATGGTGTGCTTGAATGCTATTGGTTGGGCTAATGAGGGGTCCAATGAGCTTCTAGTTCCATCCAACAAATATCTAGATATTTTCAAGCTCTCTCTCTCTCTCTCTCTAAGGGGTAAGGAGGACACTTGTCAAAAGACTATCCATGTACTTGAGTGCATGTTGCATGTGATTGGCTAGGGAGAGAGGGGTCCAATGAGCTTGCAGCATGTGGAAAAGTTGCAACTCGCCCCAAGCAAGCAATGGGGGTGCTAGGAAGATACACACCACATACACACTCATTTTGTGGACCATTCTCACTTAGTGAAAGTTGAGGAACACTCATTGCCGTTCTCAAAAAAACCTTCTGGCTGCTGCATATAAACTTCTTCTTGAAGATCACCATGCAAGAACGCCGTCTTGACATCCATCTGGTCAAGTTCCATGTCGTCTTTAGCAACCAATGCAAGTACACACCACAGAGTATTCATCTTGACAACTGGAGAAAAGATCTCATCAAAGTCAATACCCTACTGCTGCTTAAATCCTTTAGCAAAAAGTCGTGCCTTGTACTTGGGTTTATTATCATGAGGTGTAATGTTTTGCTTGTACACCCATTTGCATGGTAATGCCTTTTTACCTTTAGGCAACCGAACCAACTTCCAAGTTTGATTCTTATGCAACGAGTCCATTTCTGATTGCATAGCTTTCTCCCACTTCGCCTTGTTATCCATTGACATGGCTTCCTTATAGCAGGAAGGCTCTCCGCAATCTGTCAACATAATGTAGTCCAGGGAGGGATAAATCTATCAGGAGGCCTTGAAACTCTTTTAGACCTTCTAATAACTGCTTGAGCTGGTTGTTCCTCAGCAACATCTTGTACTGCAGGAGGATTCTGTCTTGTTTTCTGACATTAGGCACTTCAGCCCTATGGCAATTGGTTTGCAATCCTCAAGTCCAAACTTATATAGCAATGTTTGTATGTAACTTGTCTGACACAAGGCAATACCACCATCATACTGCTTAAACTGTATACCCAAGTAATGATGCAACAACCTCAAATCTTTCATCTTGAAAGTAGCATTTGAATTAGCGTTAAATTTAGCAATATGTCTCTTACTTGGTCCAGTGATCAACAAATCATCCACATAGAGAACGACAATGAGAAGTACATCACCCTCACACTTTACATACAATGTGTTTTCTATGGGACTATTATGAAAGCCTCATTTGACCAAATGAGTGTTAGCCTTCGCATACCAAGCACGAGGAGATTCATTCAACCCATATGCCCCCTTTATCCTCTTGTCCACATAAACTTCCTAAAAAATGTCACCATATAAGAAAGCAGTAACAATGTCTAACTTATGTACATCCCAACCAAAATGAGCTGCCAATGCACATGGAAAATTCACAATAGTCATAAGACAAGTGGGAGAAAAAGTCTCTTCATAATCTATGCCTTTTTGTTGTGCATAACCCTTTGCAACAAGTCAAGCCTTATAGCGATCAATCTCAGCATTCGACTTGCATTTCAACTTGTAAATCCACTTCGTATCAATGGCCTTTTTGCCAGGAGGAAAATCACATGAAGTCCATGTGTCATTTTCTATAAGTGCATCATATTCTAATTGCATGGCAGCCATACAATTTTTTTAATTTTGTGCTTCATCAAAAGATAGAGGTTCCTCAACATCACATAACTTAGACACAACCAAAGAATAACAATATGATGCAGAAGATGCATGGTGAGAACTTGAATGAGTACAACTAGACAAAGGTGCATGCAATTTACTGTCACGAAAAGTATGCACCAACCATTTAGGCATACCTCTAGCCTACTCATTCTCAACCCTTCCCTCAACAAGTACATCATGTACATCTGCATCAGTAATAGGCTAATCTGTAATATTTTTAAAAACCCCCATAGGCTGTACATTTGTGTCATTGGAATTTACATTTGAACTTTCACCACTGAAGTAATATTTTAAAAAACCCCCATAGTCTGTACATTTGTCTCATTGGAATTTACATTCAAACTTTCACCACTGAAAAGAGGCGACAAAGTGTCATAAATGTCCAGTGAGCTTACATTACTGTCTCTAGTACATGGCAGCATGGCCTGAACAGAATCTTCCACAAAACATCTCGTGAGACCAAGATACACTTTTTTTTGCAAATGATACAACTTGCAACCTTTGCTTTCAGCACTATAACCAACAAAAATACATTTGACAGCCTTATCATCCAATTTTTTGCGTTGCGTGTGGCACCAAAGCATATGCCAAACAACCAAAAACACGCATGTGCTCAATAGAAGGCTTTCTATCATGCCATGTTTCATAGGGAGTTATAGACTGCAAAGCTTTCGTAGGACACCTGCTAAGTACATAATGTTGGGGTATAAAGCCCAATGTGGTCGCCCAGGTAAGTGGCCGGGCCGCCAGGTATGTACACATATTCTTTTGTAAAAACCTAATAAGAACTCACTATGCTCTACACATTACAGTAGAGCGAGTTCACCATATCGTCGTGCTCTTCTTCTCGCACTCTCTCTCGCATCGCACTTCCGCTCGTACTCCTTCAACTGGTATCAGAGCTCAGATCGAGGCTCGGGGCAGCACTGCAGGAGGCTAGAGCCACCAGCTCAGATTGGAGTGAAATTCGACAAGCGAAGACACGGCCCCAAATTTCGTGGGACTGCTCGAAGGGCTCGGTGTTGTCAGAATTTCATTCTGAGGTCATCTCGGCCACCGTTCGGCTTCGACAAAGGTCTGCGCAGGCCATTTTCGACTACGTGGTCTCAGCGGGTGCAGATCCGACTCTGCAAATTTGGGGTTTTCGGCCTACGATTGCAGGTGCTGAGGATATCGACACTCCCAGAGTGTTGATTTGTGGCTGTCTACACATCGAAGGACGGCTCACAATTCTTGGAGGCATGTCACATACGACACGGGAGCATCTACACACAGACTGTAGGCGACATCCACTAGTTCATCAGGTAGCTTGCGTTTGCTGCTTGATATTCCAGATTTCATCCTGACATTGCAGGTACTTCCACATGGGGTGTATTGTCAGAGATGATGTATGTCTGTTGAGGGTTTGCTGGCTGTGAGTCACGCAGCAAACAACCGCCGCAGCGGTTACAGCATACAATGGGAAATTTGTGGATGTATGACTTTGTGGGAAGTCTATGTACTGTCAGATTTACTGCAGCCTTTGTTGAGGGTCGAGTGAGGTTTTATTGAGCTGGGGGATTCTCGAATGTTGAGATCCTTTCGGTGATACAGGTCTTGGAGCGATCCCTCGAGCACCCTTAGATAGGCAGCTAGGATGTATTGACTGTGAGTTAGACAGTTGGGATTGCATCTTTGCTTTACTGCCGTTGAGGCATTGTCGCAGTCTATGCTTACAAGACAGTGACAGGACAGTGAGAGACAGTACAGGTGCAGGACAGGTTTACCCGCAGCTTAGAATGTCAGAGAGACAGTGTTTTTTGAGTTGTTTTTTGGTCTGTTTTTAGTACACCAGAGCCATTTTACAAAGGAGACTCTGCCAAAATTTCTGCAGAATCTGAAGCTTTCTTGGTTCATTTGACAGGTTGATATTGGTTCAGAGGTCAGTTTACAGGGAAAACTCTGCCGAATTTTTCCCAGGAAAGTAAACTACTGTGAAGCGTAGCTATGGCTGGATCACAGGACACTGCTCTTTACAATATCAAGAAGCTGGATGGAACCAATTTCCCATTGTGGAAGAAGCAGATTTGGCACGTGTTGGTACAAAAGAAGCAGATAAAACCTATAAAGCTCAAGGGGATAAAACCAAAAGATATGGACGAAGATGAATGGAGCGAAATGGATGAATTGGCACTTTCTACCATTATGCTGACTTTGGCAGAAAGCGTTTACTTCAATGTAGCAGACGAGATGTCGGCTTATCAAGCATGGTTAAAGCTGAGTGATCTTTATGAGAAGCAGAGTGCAGCTTCACAGGTATACTGGCTTAAGAAGCTTGTTGACTTGAAGATGAAAGAAGGGACACCTATGTCCAATCATCTGAATGAATTCAACACAATCTATAGTTAGTTGTCAGCTCAAGGTGTCAAGTTTGATGAACCTGTTAGAGCTATGTTCCTATTGATCACATTGCCGGAAAGTTGGGACACTTTTCGCACAGCTTTGAGTAATTCTGCACCTCTAGATGGTTTGAACATAGCAGGTGTAGAAGGAAGTCTGCTTACTGAAGAAACCAATAGAAAGACAATGGACAAAGGCAAAGGAACAGCCTTAATTGTCAGGGGAAGGACCAAAGAAAAGTACAAAGGTGGAAAGAGGAATCAGTCTCGTAGCAAGTCCCGCAATGCTAAAGGCGAGAGTGACATAGAATGCTACCATTGTGGCAAGAAGGGTCACATGAAAAGAGACTGCAGAGAATGGAAAGCAGAAAAAGGCAAAGAGAAAGCTGAAGACCATGGTGAGAAGAACAAGTCCTCAGTGAAGATTCAAGAAATAAATGTGACAAACACTGTTGCAGAGGATGACAGTCTAGTGTCAGGAGACATCTACTTCTTGAAGAATACAATGGACTCAGCTCTTCTTACAGCATCTGATGGAAATGCACTGAGTGAATGGATTATAGACTCAGTAGCATCACTTCATGTGTCTCCAAACAAAGAGAGGTTTACCTCTTATGTGACCACTAAAGATCATGTTCGGCTAGGCAATGGGCAGACATGTGAGATCTTAGGTGTTGGAGATGTTCAATTGAAGTTTCAGAATGGCTCTTCTTTCATGCTGAAGAATGTGAGACATGTTCCCGCAATTACAAAGAGCTTGATCAGCACAGGTTTACTTGATGATGCTGGCTACGTCACCACTTTTGGACAGAACATGTGGAAGATATCCAAGGGTTCTATGACAATAGCACATGGAGTAAAGTCTGGAGGACTTTACATGATTTATGTATCAAATGTCTCTAAAAATGTAATCAATGTAACCGAGCAGCCGAACGTTTCTTTGTGGCATAGCCGGTTAGGACATATGTCCAAGAAGGGAATGGAAATCTTGTCTCGTTCTGGTTATTTGCCTGGCTTTTCATTTAATGATTTTGAATTCTGTGAGCATTGTTTGTATGGTAAGCAAACACAGTAGCCACATAAGCATAGAAGCAGTAGAAGAGATACACAGTTGGCACTTGTTCATAGTGATTTGTGTGGACCTATGCCTAACCTATCTCTAGGGGGAGCTTCTTACTTTATGACATTTATAGATGATTACTCGAGGAAAGTATGGGTTTACTTTCTCAAGCACAAGGATGAAGCGTTTAGTGTTTTCAAAACGTTTGTGACACTTGTGGAGAATCAGAGTGGCAAGAAGCTTAAATGCTTACGCACTGACAATGGTGGAGAGTATGTTTCAAAGGCCTTTCAGGACTTTTGTGAGTCAAAAGGTATAAAACGTGAACTTACTGCTCCTTACAATCCTCCTCAAAATGGTGTTGCTGAGAGGATAAATAGGACCATACAAGAGAAGGTCAAAAGTATGTTGTCTAATGCACAGCTGCCAAATGGGTTTTGGGCTGAAGCTGTATCAACAGCTGTTCATCTTGTAAATAGATCTCCTAGCAAGGTTTTGCAGAAGGATTCAGTGCCAGAGATGGTATGGTCAGGCAAAATGCCCTCATACAAGCATCTCAGAGTCTTTGGCTGTGAGGCATATACTCACGTTCCAAAGGAATTTAGGAACAAACTTGAGCCAAAGAGTAGAAAGTGCATCTTTCTAGGCTATGGTAATTCTGGTGAGATGGGGTACAGACTTTGGGATCCCGAATCCAGAAAGGTTGTCCACAGCAATGATGTTCACTTTAATGAATCCAAATATCATTCTAAACCAGAGAGGGTTGATGAGATTAGAAGAGTTGTCTTCCAAGAAGATGGACCTGCACATGCAAGACAAAATGTCAGGGCTCAAGAGGAGCAAGGACAGGATAGAGTGGAACCACAGGTTGTGGCTGAGCCTGAGCCACCTATTGTGCATAGATCTGGACGTGTCACGCGACCTCCTGATAGGTTTGTTCCATCTATGAACTATGTCATGTTGACTGATTGCAATGAGCCTTCACGTTACAAGGAAGCAGTGCAAATGAAGGACTCCGGGAATTGGCAATTGGCCATGCAGTCAGAGATGACAGCTCTGCATAAAAACAAGACATGGAAGCTAGTTAAATTACCACATGGCAAAAAGGATCTACCTTGTAAATGGGTTTACAGGTATAAGATCACCGCTCATGATAGTCAGCCAAAGTACAAAGCAAGGCTTGTTGCCAAGGGCTTTAAGCAAGAACAAGGCATTGACTTTGATGAAGTCTTCTCTCCGGTGGTCAAGATGACTACATTGAGATGCTTTCTTGCATTGGTTGCCATATTAGATTTGGTGTTGCACCAAATGGATGTTAAGACAGATTTCTTGCATGGTGATTTAGATGTGGAAAACTACATGCAGCAACCAGAAGGGTTTGTTGAGAAAGGCAGAAGATTGGGTATGCCAGTTGTTAAAGAGTCTTTATGGCTTAAAACAATCACCAAGGGCATGGTACCATAAATTCCACAAGTTTATGCTTTCTCAAGGCTACAAACATAGTGAGTTCGATCACTGTCTATATACAAAGAAGGCTAAGGATGGTAGTTGGCTGATCCTTATTTTGTATGTGGATGACATGTTGATTGCTGGCAAGCACTTGGAAGAAATTTCAGCTTTGAAGTCAAAGATGGCAAAATTGTTTGACATGAAAGACATGGGTGAGGCAAGTCATATACTTGGTATGCGCATTGAGAGAGACAGATCAAAGAAGTTGATTTGGTTATCTCAAACAGAGTATATTGACAAGGTTTTGCAACGTTTCAATATGGAGAAGGGAAAGGCACTGAGTGTTCCATTGCCACCATATGTGAAACTTAGCAAACAAGATTGTCCTGTGTCTGAGGAAGAACAGGTTGAAATGGATAAGATTCCATATGCGTCTGCAGTGGGTATTTTGATGTATGCAATGATTGCTACTCGCCCAGACATTGCATTTGCAGTGGGAGTAGTAAGTCGATACATGTCAAACCCAGGCAAGAAACATTGGGAGGCAGTGAAAGGAATATTGAGATACCTGAAAGCTACAAAGAGTATGCATATATGCTATGGGAGTCAGGAGCTAAGTGTAAAGGGTTTTACAGACTCAGATTATGCAGGTGACTTAGACAACCGAAGGTCTACGTCAGGGTATGTCTTTACATTGGCTGAGCAGTATCATGGCGTTCTAGATTACAAGATTGTGTTACTCAGTCTACTACAGAGGCTGAATATGTTGCAGCATCAGAGGCATGCAAAGAATCAATTTTGCTTAATCGACTAGTAACAGATTTGGGAATCAAAGAAGAGATGCCTGTGTTATATTGTGATAGTCAAAGTGCTATACAACTGGCTCGCAATCCAGTTTATCACTCAAAGACAAAGCATGTGGATGTGAAGTATCATTTCATCAGGGAAATGCTCGAGGATAAGCAACTTCAGCTTGTCAAATTTCACACCACAGAAAATCCTGCTGATCTACTTACAAAAGGACTTCCCTCAGAGAGCTTTGCGCATTTTCGCAAGCAGTTAGGTGTAGGGTAGTACATCACTTCTCTACATCTCTTGTATATTAGCTTCTCTCACACTTAAAGTACCACATTGGACTTTAAGTGGGAGGTTGTTGGGGTATAAAGCCCAATGTGGTCGCCCAGGTAAGTGGGCGGGCCGCCAGGTATGTACACATATTCTTTTGTAAAAACCTAATAAGAACTCACTATGCTCTACACATTACAGTAGAGCGAGTTCACCATATCGTCGTGCTCTTCTTCTCGCACTCTCTCTCGCGTCGCACTTTCGCTCGTACTCCTTCACATAAGTGGCACAATCATGGCCTCAAGCCAAAATGAATGCGGCAAAGCTTGACTTTTGACCATACATCGTGCCATTTTTGTAAGTGACCTGTTTTTCCTCTCAACAACACCATTTTGCTGAGGCATATACTGTACAATGGTGTTTTATCCCAATGCTAGCCAAAAATGCATTAAATTCATGAGACATATACTCCCCCTTTCGATCGAAACGGAGGGTGTCCATAGTACATTTCAAGATATTTTCAGCCATAGCCAGTAATTGTTTGAAGCACATAAATACTTTGGACATCGCTTTAAGCAGATATTCCCAAGCATGCCTGGAGTAATCATCAATGAAAGTCATGAAGTAAAGGTAATTGCCCAAGGACAGAGCTTTCATGGGCCCACAAACATCATTATGCACAAGCTGCAACCTGCATGTGGCCCTAACTGAACCATCCTTTGGAAACTTTGAATGTTGCATCTTACCCAAAATACATCCTTCACAAACATGTTTGACATGTGCTTCAAGACGTGGCAAAGAAGCAACCATATTAGATTTCTGCAAATGCAGCAAACTGACAAAATCCAGATGTCCAAAACGTGCATGCCAAAGTTTTGCATTTGAAATAGCCTTAGAATCCACGACTACATTTACAAAATTTTTCTCACACTTGTCATACAAAATGAGCTTATATAGCCCACAACATAAAATGCCAGATGCAACAATTTCATTACCAAAGCTAAGATCATGTATTGTACATCTGTCATCCACAAATATGACTACAAGCCCAAGTCTAGCAAGTGTAGATACAGGTAAAAGATTCTTGATCCTAGGTACATACAATGCATCAACAAGTGTGAAAGAACTGGCATTTGGAGCAGTAAACACAATCTTTCCAACTGCCTTGCTCGGATAAGAGGCATTATTGGCACAAGTGACTGAATTCCCATGAGGGATATCCTTGAGAGAGGTAAATAAGTCACGATGAGAGGTAATGTTCTTTGTAGCACCATTATCAAAGTACCACACTTGAGCATCTACAAGTGACAAACATGCATCATGGATAGAAGTCATAAGTGCACTATGCACTAAAAGCCCATTTTGCATCAACATCAACATCATAGTCTCCTTTCATAGAAGACTCAACAATAGCTGCATTTGTAGTGGAACCAGTCTCTACATCTTCTTTTTTCCCTTATCACGAGAATTCCCAAACGAATTGCTGCCATCAGAAGCATTAGGAACATGTGATTTACCGCTCGTCGCAGAAGAACCATGAGAAGTGGCTACATTGTTGTTACCACCTTTTCTTTGAGCAGCAATAAAGGCATGTTCAACTGCACTATGTCTAGTCCTGTTTTTTCTAGAAAGTGACTCTTGCAACAACAATGTGTATAATGCATCAAACTTGACAACTTCGGGATTTCCTTGGTTCATAAGTCTCCAAGTACTAGCAAAAGTCTCATAAGAATCTGGCAAGGCATCAAGAATAGTCTGCACAAGGAAACTGTCAAAAATGACTTCTCCTGTAGAAATAAGGTGCTCATTGATATCCTTGACACCAGCAAGGAAAGTGTCCATGTCATCTTCCTCATGCATAATCTTCGACTCTAGCTCTTTATGCAGTGATGCAATTTTAGCTTCAATGCGACTTGCATAAAGACCAGCCCTATCCTATTTTGCAGATTTCGTTGAACGAATGTGAGGAGTAATAGTGTGCTTCACAGACAACGCAATCGATGCATGAGCCTGTGCATCTTTTACATCCCAACGAGCTTGCTTAGCCGTAGGCAAAACAGCTCTGGCAACATCAATTCTACCACCAAAACCTGCAACATCCTCAATATCGCCTACATCCTCAAAACCAGGATGTACATCAATGCCCTACACAATGTTCCAAACACCCTTTGACACAAGGACACGTTTCATCATATAAGTCCACATAGGGTAATTGTACCCATCCAATCTATCCTCAGCAACAAACATCTTGAACACATCTGTGTTGTTGTCAGCCATGGCCAATGCCTGCACCTCATGTGAAAACTACCAGAAAAGAGGAGAAATGTAGCAGGAACAATATGTGCTATATATAGCACAAGCCGTAGAAGACTGTAAGGGACCTGTTATGCAAAAAACGGCACAAACAAAAAATTTGCACATAATGACGAAATAGTATGCGCAGTATTGCCTGTAGTGGAGACGGAGGGTGAAATGAGCTCGAATAAAAAATCTGAGCAGACTGAGCTCTATGAGTCAACACAAAGAATTTATTCACCTGTTGATGCTCGTCAAAGCTCACAAAATCAAAGAAAGTGAGCAGGCATGTGCTCTGGAGCTATTGGTGACTAAGCTTGAGAGGACGCAACCTGCTCTGATACCAATTGTTAGAATTAAGGTTGTAGGAAAACACACACAGCTTGGAGAAGACAAAAGAAGCTCAAGGCACACATCAGAGAGTGTTTTACTTAGTGTGCAATGGAAACAGAAGATAGCTCTAGAGTGATGGGCATATATACAATGCACGGGGAAAAAACCTCCTAGTGAGGGAAACAAGGTGAAAGTTCACTATGGCCTTCATAAAGGCTATTGAAAAGAATTTTATACTAACTAGCTCGTGCAATCCGGCTATGGTGGGTCTCGCTCGCTCTTACAAATAGTATACAACGGTAAGGTCTTCGGTGGTGGCAGTGCCTCCGAAAGTGCTTAGGCATGTACCTACATAAGGCCTACATTTAGAGAGAGAGAGAGAGAGAGAGAGAGAGAGAGAGAGAGAGAGAGAGAGAGAGAGAGAGAGAGAGAGAGAGAGAGAGAGAGAGAGATGCTTGATGCATTTCTGTCTTGTCTGTCGAGGCGATGAATCCTTTCTTCGTGGAGAGAGAGAGAGAGAGAGAGAGAGAGAGAGAGAGAGAGAGAGAGAGAGAGAGAGAGAGAGAGAGAGAGAGAGAGAGAGAGAGAGAGAGAGATGCTTGATGCATTTCTATCTTGTCTGTCAAGGCGATACATCCTTTCTTTGTGTCTCTCTCTGTCTCTAGACACAACGAAAGGATGCATCGCCTCGACAGACAATGTATAAATGCATCAAGCATCTCTCTCTCTCTCTCTCTCTCTCTCTCTCTCTCTCAATTCTAGCTCCGTTCTAGCTAGATAGGAAGACACAAAGAGATAGAGAACTAATGGTTTGGTCTCATAGGTCATTTTGGCCTCTTGAATACGTTAGTATATCATTTTATTTCTCTTATGTGGCAATCGACCGAAGCATTCATAGGAGTCTCCCTCCTATGCAACTCTCTCTCTCTCTCTCTCTCTCTCTCTCTCTCTCTCTCTCACACACACACACACACACACACACACACACACACACACACACACACACACACACACACACACACACACACACAATTCCAGCTCAGTTCTTGCTAGTAGCACTTCTAGTTTCATTTTTATTTTTATTTTGTACCTAGACACGGTAACAGATTCACTAGATTGTAATAGTTTGGTCTCATAGGCCATTTTGGCCTCTTGAATACGTTAATATATCATTTCACTTCTCTCCTCTTATTCTTTTTCTTCTTCTTCTTCTCCTCCTCTGGCTAGAACTAACACGAGTCTCGCTCGCTCGTTCTCTTTGTGCAACTCTCTCTCTCTCTCTCTCTCTCTCTCTCTCTCTCTCTCTCTCTCTCTCTCTTCTCTCTCTCCCTCTCTCTCTCTCTCTCTCTCTCTCTCTCTCTCTCTCTCTATGCGCTCGCACTCAATGCCTGGCACAGTCACACAGGCAAAAAATTATCTCTCTCTCTCTATCTCCATTCGCATGCCTTGATGTTGCAGGGCACACTGGCCAAGCAGTAACGTGAGACGTGCAGCCCCATGATGGTATGCGCGCGCACGCACACACACACACACACACACACACACACACACACCTCTGGAGGATTGATGGAAATAATAAAAGTAGAACTTACATAAGAAGTTACCTGCTTGGTTGGCGCAAAGCTAAGGGAGGTCGAACAACAGAGGCCTCTCTCAACCTATGAGGGCTCACGATCTCCTGTATCATAAATCTCTCTCTCTCTCTCTCTCTCTCTCTCTAACCCCCTCGAGGTTGCTACAGACAACCATGGCTGTGTGTGTGTGTGTGTGTGTGTGTGCACGCGTGCAAGCACTGTCAAGCAGTAACGTGAGACATGCATCAACATGACGTAGAGCTGAGGTTGATGGAAGTTACCTGCTTCGTTGGTGCAGAGCTGAGGGAGGTCGAACTGCAGAGGTTGTTGAGGTCCTAGGGATCTCTCTCTCTCTCTCTCTCTCTCTCTCTCTCTCTCTCTCTCTCTCTCTCTCTCTCTCTTACACACATACCCACACACACACACGGCTTTGCTATCGAGGCAACTCCCTCATCTCTGTAGCATCTCTCTCTCTCTCTCTCTCTCTCTCTCTCTCTCTCTCTCTCTCTCTCTCTCTCTCTCTGGGTTGAGCCCCTCCGTCGTGCTCTCGAGGCTTCAAGAAGCGGGCAATTTGCACAAAAATCCTTGCAAGCATCTCTCTCTCTCTCTCTCTCTCTCTGGGTTGAGCCCCTCCGTCGTGCTCTCGAGGCTTCAAGAAGCGGGCAATTTGCACAAAAATCCTTGCAAGCATCTCTCTCTCTCTCTCTCTCTCTCTCTCTCTCTCTCTCTCTCTCTCTCTCTCTCTCTCTCTCTCTGCCGTTTTTTGACCTAGTAGACAGCAGTTCACTCTTTTGACCATAACTTGCTCATCCGAACTCCGATTTAGGTGATCTATAGCCTCAATCGAAGAGCAGGAAGCCCTCTACGCATTGATGTAAAGACATAATTTTTCTGTGTAATGGAAGGCTTTTCTGTAACAGCATCTCAGAACTGAAAAAACTGTCAAAACTTTGTGTTTTTGTTGCCGACTTGAAGACAATGTCAGACAAAACTCGCAAGGGTGGAAAAGCCACACTCGCCATGGAGAATGATGCAAAATCTCCAAGGAATTTGGATGCTAATCCAACCACATCATCTACAACAACGGAAGCAATGATCATGGCTTACTTGATCTCGTTACAAGAAACCGTCAACAAACAAGGTGAAGAGTTGCGCGCACGACACACAACAAGTAGACATGCCACATGTCTCAAGAAGAATGGATGACTCATACATGTATAATTGAAGTTCTAATGATGCAAAAGAAGTGGATCACTATGGAAATTCACTTCTACATATGTGCAATAGTACCGGAATGCTCATTGCAAATGGTGTATCTCTATGGCAAGGCACCAATGACTTTACATGTAGAAAGCACAACGGTGCTAGCGTGATTGACTATATGTTGTTCTCGGAAGCCACTCTAGAATGCATACAAAGCTTTACACTTGGTGAATGGAATCCGGAATCGGATCATAGGATGTTGTGTATTGACTTCAAGTGTGGTAAACGGCCCGAGCATGTAGCCTCCAATCATGATGTGAATCATTTGTACCTACGTCTAGACTTCAAACGAGCACTTATATATGCTGATATGGTGGACCAAATGTTAATCATGATAGAGCATCAAGAGAGCCCAACATTAGAATGCAAGTGGAAAGTTTTCAAAGAAGTAATTTTCTCTTGTGCGAAGGAATGCTTTTTGGTGAAACACGTGTCTTGCAAAAGGTCTAAGAAGGGTAGCACCAAGAAGAAATGGTTTGACATGGAATGTTGTCAAGCCCGAAAACACTTGTTAAGATTGGATGCAATCAAAGACAAGGAAGTTTACTTGGAATGTTCACACACATACAAAGCACTTGTTCAAAAGAAGAGGAGAAGGTGGGAAGTCGAAAAAAAACTTCTTTTAGCACAAGAGAAAGCACATGCATGTGGCAAGTTTTGGCAAAATCTAAAAGGCAAGCGCGTTGAGAGCTTTGGTGACTTGACTCTTGAGGATATGTATATGCATTGTAAGAATCTCTATGAGCAACCCAATGTTGATAAGATGGAGTGTTGTAGCTCCCTTCCGTTTATGTCTCCTTTCTTTACCATTGAAGATGTATGCCGCGCGCTTGAGAAACTTGCTACTCGCAAGGCAGGTGACCTTCAAGGTGTCAAGGCTGAAATGATTAAATGGACAAGCAAGAAAACACGATATTGGATATGCGATATGTTTAACCTTGCACTTCAGTATGGCATGCCTCATGATTGGATTGCAAATTGGATCAAACCTTTGCACAAAGGAGAAGATGTAAACAATGTGAACAACTATCGCACTATAATGGTTGGTTCTTTAATGGCAAAGTTATTTGGATGTATCATGGAGATGAAGATAAGTGAATGGGCTGAAAAGAATGGCAAACGTGCACTTGGCCAAGCAGGTTTTCGAAAGCATCATAGCACTATTGATCACCTTGTCACTCTTCGAGTTCTTATGGAAGCGTCTCGATTGAAAGGAAAAAAGTTGTATTGTTGCTTTGTGGATTTCAAGAAAGCTTTTGACATGGTACCGCGAGGAAATCTTTGGAGACGTATGCAAAGCCTTCAAGTGCCGAGAGAATTTATGCATGCAGTCTTTCGCATCTACCAAAAAGTGATATGTCGATTACATATGGGAGATGGAATTTCAGAATTTTTTGCAAGCACTATTGGTGTCAAACAAGGATGCCCACTTTCCCCAACCCTCTTTGGGCTACTCATTGATAAATTGGAATGCATAGTTCTTGACTTTATGCAGCAAGAAGGCATAGAAGAGGTTAAGATTGGAAATGCGGTGATCATGCTTTTGCTTTATGCCGATGATGTAGTGCTCTTGGCACATACCTTAGAAGATGCACAAAAGCTTATGAGTGTCTTGGAACGCTTTTGCCTACATAGCGGGCTGATCGTGAATGGATCCAAAACCAAGGTTATGCTTGTAAAGACCCTCAATGATGAAAATCCATGGATTGTATATAACAATGAGAAACTTGAAGTGGTAGATCACTTCAAGTACCTTGGCCTTGAGGTTCCATCCAATCATAAATGGAAGGATTGTGCAATGCATCGCTTGGAAGCCGGAAAGAGGGCCTATTATGCATTTGAGAACATGTGCAATGCAGGAGAGATCAAGTGTTGGGCTCTCAAAAAGTACCTCTTTGACACATTGGTGACACCGGTGCTTCTTTATGGAGTGGAGGTGTGGGGTGGAAGCATCGGGAAGTCTACTTGGAAAGAGTTTGAGAATGTCCAAAAGCGTTT
This sequence comes from Adiantum capillus-veneris, assembly GCF_014529385.1. Lineage (NCBI taxonomy): Eukaryota > Viridiplantae > Streptophyta > Polypodiopsida > Polypodiales > Pteridaceae > Adiantum > Adiantum capillus-veneris. The sequence continues at coordinate 38,080,377 of NC_140951.1, read as the reverse complement.
TCTCACCAACTTTCTCCAAGTCAAGACACAAACACCCTACATGCTCTTACTTCTTGAGTCCGGATTGCTTCCCATTGAGGTCTTGGGCATGCAAAGGGTTGTGGAGTACATGCGTAAGACACAACGTAGCCCTTTGCATCGACTTCCTAGAATCGCATATGAAGCAAGTCAAATGATTCAAAAGACATGCAAGAGCAAAATACTAAGTTCGGGGTGGATGCTTGATATCAAGAAATGGTTTGGAAGATGGGATGCATGTCACTTGGTCAAGGATGCGTCGATCGACTCCCAAGTTAATGAGGCCTTCTTACAACGCCAATGTATCACGGCTTGGGAGAAATCCGGAGGTTCTCGCTTCAGCCATTACACCACACACGTTGCCCCAAACTACAAATCTCTCTTCTTCTCGGAACGAGGTAACCGAACCCATTCCTACATCCTTGAGCCCATCCCGTTGAGTGCGATCCGCACCATTGCCTCCATTCGTCTTAGCTCCCATTCTCTACGCTGCGAGACAGGACGTTGGGGCACTGGCGAGGAGTGTCATCGACTTTGCACCTTATGCCCTCGTCAAGTGCGAGAGAGTGAGTACCACACACTACTTGAGTGCTCAGCTTTTGACCACATTAGGTCCTCTTTTCCCCCTATATTCAGCCATGATCTCTCCCTACATACCTTCCTCTCCCAACCACGATGTGGACTCTCTATTGCGACGCTCATTTCAGCCATTTTTGAGCATCGAGAGTCACTTATGAACTCCACTCACACCACGTGACATGTTCATTTGGTCCCATAGGTCATATTTGACCTCCCAGGACGATAATAGAACTATCTATCTATCTATCTATCTATCTCTCTCTCTCTCTCTCTCAACGGGTTGAGCCCCTCCATCGTGCTCTTGAGGCTTCAAGAAGCGGGCGATTTGCACAAAAACCCTTGCAAGCATTTCTCTCTCTCTCTCTCTCTCTCTCTCTCTCTCTCTCTCTCTCTCTCTCTCTCTCTCTCAATCGGTTGAACCCCTCCCTCTTGGTCCGCAACCTTCAAGAAGCGGGTGATTTTCCATCTTGAAACTTGCACAAAACGGCGGGCAGCTGATAATTCAAAGACCAGCATCACTTCAAATTCTCTTTCCTTAGGCCGGTCAGTAACTGGGAGCGATCGCCATCTGGCAGGGGGGGATCCAGCCTCCCTCCTTGCTTTATAATAGTTTAGATAGGTTGTTTCGTGAGAAAGAAAACAAGAAAGTGACAATACATTTTAAATTCTTTCCACAATAAAATATTAGATTTTTTGAAAATAAATGTATGAATGAATTGTTAAGATTACAATAATTTTGTAAATAATCAAATAAATAAATAAAATAAATCTTCTTAAATCAAAAGACTCTTTATCAATACTTTCCATCATGAGATCAAACTCTTATGAATACACTTTTTAATTCAACAAGGTGAATGCAACTCTAGAAAATATCATTCAAAAGACCATCATTTCTTTTCATTGAAAGACTTTTAAGATCCTTGGGGACACTTGTCAAGCCATAAAATTTGAACGACCTTCACCCATAGCTCACTAAGGCTTTTAGAAGGCCAAAAATGCCCCAACCATCCTAAGTGTGTTCACACACATCACTACCACATGGATATGGTAACAACATGTCCACCATCGACACACTTTGCAGCAAAGACTCAAAATTTGCACCTTTTCTCAACCTTCCCCTATGGCCTTTTGAAGGCCAAAAAGGAATATATTTATAGTATACACAATCATTATTTATGGTTATGCCCCTCTTCGCTTGCGCTATATAGTATATACTTGTGAAGGGAGGGTGAGCATTGAAGGCCCACCTTTGTGTATGTGTTGTGCTTTGTGCTTTCACATTGGCGAGTGGAGGTAGCTAGATTATGAAGCTTAGAAATTAGGTTGCCTTTAGAATTGTAGACAGGTGCAAGGTCTTACTAGTTCTCAATAGTGCACTCCATGTGAAATGCAAAGGTGACATTGATAGAGACTTTGATTAAAGTAGTTTTAATACTAAGAAGAAAGACTCGTTTGGCCTGAGTATTCTTTTTGCTGGAGAGAATCTTGGCTTTTGACCTTTGTGTGGTACTGGCAAAGTGTAAATTATTTTAAAAAAAACAAGGCATTCAAAACAATAAAATGTCATGCAAGGCTTTGACAAACAAACTTCTGTCATATTAAAACATCTGTGTGTGGGCAATTTACAAATTAAAGAAGAGATTTCAAAACAAAAAGTCCAACACCAAGTCAAGATGCCCTTGCACGAAAAGAAAAATTTACAAACTTATTAAAAGCAACCAAAAAACTTGTGGGCCTATCTTTTTTGCTTTCTATTGCTTTCTAAAAGAAACCTTAGTGTTGTGTTGGGTTAGGGAGACTTTCATTGTTTTCATTCGCGATGGAAACTTACTTTAAATATTTATTTCACTTTCATTTCATAGTCTTGACTTTTTGTGCATTCTATTGTTTTAGAATGTAAAGTGAAACTTCACTTGCATGATTCTAATAAATTCTATGGATACACACACATATTAACACTAGGTTGGTAACTTAACATGACATAAAAGTGTCATTTCAAGGTTTTGAAAAAAACCTCCAAAACCATAGTAGATCCACTCATTTTGTAAAATTTTTTCGTGAGGTTATAGTTCAAGGCCTACTACACATGGAAAAAATAAGAGACTTGTAAAATTTCTCATCTTTTGGTCACACCAAGCCTCCAAAGTTGATGGACTAATACATTTTCATCAAAACAGTCATTTCTTACGTTTTTTTGTATAAAAATAAGATTAGGGATTTTTGTAGAACTTGAGATAAATTCCCTTGTTAACTTCAACGGGTTAGTGATCAGAACATATGATTGCTTCTCACTTACTATTTTTTGTTTTGCCAAAAGAAATAGGTACAAAAAAGTTGAATTTTTATCATTCTGCAAACCTATCATCAAAGTTTCTATAGCCACGCTGAATACAAATAATATATGCATGTTTTCTTAGTTCCCTATTGTCCATTAGGTTCATAAGGAGACATGGAGCATGTCAAAAGAATAATACATCTCTTACCAAGGGAAATCTTGGGGACAAAGATGAAGTGCTAAATACAGTAAACATGAAAAAACTGGGTTCAACATTATGAGTTATAGAATCCCATAGAAACTATTGAATATCTAGCCAAATTTGATCCTTATGACTAGATATGGTTACTACCTACAAAATGCATATAGTTGTCACAAGAAACTAGCAATATTGAAAAAGCTATACTTGATATACTAGAATGTTTTGTTTTCTTCTATAATAGAAAAAACCAACCATCGTTGTGTACTATGCAAATTAGGGTATTAGGTGCCCAAAAACTCAAGGAATATTAGCTTTATGTTACAATATGGGATATAGAAAATCAAAACTACATTTGGATATCATGAAAGCAAACAAAAAAATCATAGAAGAGCTAAAATTGGCTAAAAAACAGGATTTGACATTTTTTGTAATTTGGTCATAACTTACAACTTTAACATTTATTTCTCCCTAGAAGCATCAGGACATGTTGAGGACTACTAAAGACAGTTCTCTAGCATTATAGACCTCACAAACATGAATTCTAGAGTGCAATAGTTGCAAAAAGTTGAAAAAAGCCAAAAACAGGACCCGTTTTTTCACACAGTTTAGGTTGTGAAATGTTGTGCAAGGACAAGGTTAAAGATGAAACTGATATTCCAAAAAAATGTCAAGTTTTTTTCAGCTCATGAGACAACTTTCTAGATAGATAGCACCTCAAAATCCATTTTGAAACTCTTGACATAATTCAAGGAAAATGGTCACTTAACAGGACATAAAAGTGTCCCATTACCAACCTAGTGTTAATGAGTTTTTTTAATTTCACATTTCATTTCACAGCCTCACATGGCTTGATTTTTTCTACATTCTATAATTAATTCTAGTCAATATTCAAGAAAGTCTCTTGTATTAAGCGATTGAGTTTCCTTCCCACAAAGAAACGAATCAAAAATATTAGCATAAATTTAAAATCTGTAAGATTTTTGAACTATTTTCTCACACATTTCACCAGTTTTTCTTCCCTTTACCATGGTTTGTAACCAAGTAGTCTCCATTTTCAACCGGCTCAAGGCTAAGCTGAGGCAATCCTTTCTTGAACACTGATTCTACTTAAACTCAACCTAATGATTTTATCACGTTCTACTTATTTTAAAAAGTCATCGTGATTCTTTCACTTGTTTAATAAAATTATCAAAATATCTTTATACTCTGTGGAAAGTCCCAAAATATCTTTCAAATTTCACAAATTTTCAATATGCCCTTGTATAATTTTGGAACGGATTTGCCTCAATTTTTGCATAGTGTAATCTATATGACAATGAAGATTTATTTTGAACAAAATTATTCAGCAATGAGTTCACAAATAGAGGCATCTTTTGTTTACAAATGATGAACGATTGCATCTTGTGCCCGCAATAGCATTTTGAAATCCTGGTCCTATCATCTTCCATTGAGGGAGAACCGATCTTCTTGTGAAGAGTTAGGAAAAAAAGTGATCGTAAGAGATGTTTGAAAGGTTAATGAGGGGTATTTTGAAAATTTGGGAGAACAAGGCATTTTGGAATTTTTGGGAGAATATAAGGGGTATATTGAGATTTTTTTTAAAATTTGAGGGATATTTTAGAAATTTCCACAAGTTACAGGGGTGTTTTGATAATTTGTCTTTTTTTTTTCTTTTTTGATTGGACGAAAGAGAGTGGCAATGAATATGGAACGGATGGAAAGAATAAACGCTTTTCTTTCCACAATCTTCAATATCGTTCTTCTTCTTTTTTTTGGTAAAAAAATGTCATAGAATGAGAAAGTCTTATGCATTTTCATTGAAAATCTTATGCTTTGTTGGATATTGCCTTGTTTTCAATGAAAATAAATTAATTGATGATTAAGATAGAAGTGCACCGTGTCACAAAATTCAGGTTCAATTTTTAAGATTAAAAATTTAGGACATCATTAAAAATGAAAGCATAGTCGCGTCCACTGCTATTCTCATTGTCGTGTCCACTCATCAAATAAAAGCGCACCATTACTTTTATTTAATGCATAAACTAAGACTATAGGAAGCAACAAATTCCACTCTAGAGTAACTTAAGGCCCAATCCTTCCACATTTATAATTTCTCTACTTGCTACTCGGTAGGTAGGTAGACCGGTGAATCCCTCACTTGTTTTTGACATAAGTAGTCCTTAGTAAAGGGTTGATTTTTGGGTGCAAATCTAGACCATTGAAAAAAGCTTGTTGATTAATGCCACATGGCAAGTTAATGATAATAAATTTTATTTTAAAATACTTTTATTAAAACACTTGTGAGAGGGCGTTGACATTTGTGTTCCTCTCTTTAAAGAGGGGCATTGAGTATTGTGTATGCTTTTGTAATATATTGTAAACTAAATAGTTGATTGTTGTCACACTTTTTTTCAAAAAAACATAATTTTTTATTGTGATACCACATGTTTTCAAATACTAGTGTCACGTTCCTCTCACAAAGAAGCTTTTATTATGAAACTCTTCTTGGTAGCCTTATATAGGCCACAATGAATTTTCACCTTGTTTTTTCTTGTAGTACTCTCTCTAATGGAGAGAGTTACATATAGATTAAATTAAAAGCAACGAACTATACAAACTCCATGCTCAAAATTGGAAACCACAAAAAGAATCACCAAGCGTTCAAGTGGAGAGAAGACATGAGCCACCACACCACAACCATCAGATAAGACTACATCAAACAACTCAAGTCAATAAACCCATACACATATAGTTCCTACATGGCTACCACATGCGACCAACCTTGCCACTAGACAACTTGCCTTTCAAGCAGAAATGATAACCTAACAAATCCATTAAAACACATATACCTCCAAAAGAAAGCCATCATAATAAGGGAGAGACCTTTAAAAGCCACCTCGACTGCCACCAGAGAGCAAGCGCCTGCCACCCTGCTAGCCCATCACCACGGAAGATCACCAAATGCCATAGAAGAGTCCAAGCGATGGGCGGAGCCCATATGTCTCCATCATCAGTGTAAAGGGGCCATCGACAAAAAGGGAGTGGGGGAGCCATCAAACGATGACACCCCACCAGTAGGATTGCCATCAACTCCACAAGACCACCACAACAAACCTATGCCGCGGTCTCTCAAACCAGTACATCAATAGACAAGTTGACATGAATTATCTTCAAAGATGAAGAAGGGGCCATCACCAAGCCCCATGGCCAAAAAAAGAATGCTACTCGCAAGGCAAGACCACTGATCAGAACTAAGGACAACTTGCATGGTGGAGCCACCGATCATATCTTCTTTCTTTACCACCGATCATATCTTCTTTCTTTTCTAAGGCATGTTTTAGCATGCCAACAACAAAAGAACATTTCAATGCTTCAAGATGCAATAAATCTCAAATGCATCATAAATCTTCTTCTCAAAGGCTTATTTTATTTATGCAAGCTTTCACCGTGCTAACACAATCTTCAAACTACACAAATGCTATTGCTCCCATCAAGCTGACTTGCCATCTCCTCGGTAAAAATGAAGGTTGTATCACTTGCCCCAATATCAATCAAACTAGGATGGATCAAAGGAGAAGATCACTACCCTAAAGGGAATAAGAAGAAGCTAGTACACAGGGAAACACCTCTTCAAGGAGCCACCTTTTAGAAGCCTTGTCAAAAAAACAATGAGCAAGCTTGAAAAATATGTCATTGCGGATAATCCAAGGGCTCGAGACACTCTTGCTCGGAGTATCCAAACGGTGATAAAAAGAACAGGGCGTAGGATGAAGAAAGCTTGTGAGGACAAGCACCAAAGAATTAAAGAAGAAGTGGAAGCGCAATATGGCTTTATGAAAAGAAGGTCAATATACAACAACATTCTTGTAATGATGGTTGTTATAGAGTATTCAAACATCACAAAAAATGAATGTATCCTCCTTTGGCTCGACCTTGATAAAGCTTATGATTAGTTTTCCTAGTCATACATAGAAGGCGTCATGAAGGCTCTTGACCCCATATGTGTCAGATTCTATACACCATGAGAGCCGAAAGCTACTCAAAACTTCTCTGTAATAACAAAATTGTGAGAGCCTTCAAAGCCAAAAGTTCAATCAAGCAAGGCTACCCTCTAGCCCGTCTTTTCTTTGCAAATGGCTCTCATCCCCTAGCTACCATGCTTGAGAAAATCACTAAGGGGATATTCCATCTTTTGATAGTCATATGACAAGTGGTAGTACAATAGCATGTCCTATTTTTTACATATGGCAAGTCACAAAACACCATGTGCCAATTTTTACAATAGAATCATACTCAGACTGCATTGCAATCAAACACTTTTTGGACTTTTGTGCTCCACTAAATGACAAAGGTTCTTCCTCATCATACATACTAGACATAGCCAAAACATAACAATTTGATGCATAAGAGACATGCTAAGGTGTGCAATCAGTTTACTATTATGCAAGGTTTGCACTAGCCATCTTAGCATACCTCTAGCTTGCTCGTTTCCAGCCCTATCCTCAATAATTACACATCATAAAGTTGCATCAAAAAATGGATGATCTATAACATCATTTAAAACATGCATTTGTTGCATGTGTGCCTCATCACAAGATCTCCATTTGTACTCCCACCATTAAACAAAGGCAACATTGTATCATATACAAGATCATCCTGCATGTGGAGATATCTAAATAAATCTTATTCTAATTTACTAGCGCCAGAAACCCTTTAATGCAACCTCCTGCCTTGATGAATAACAAAGCATTGAGTTCAAGCAAGGAGGGATTGCATGCCAAGAAGAACTTTTGCAATGTTTTCCAAGTCTTTGACTCGTCTTTCATGTCCAAAAACCTTGATCCTTTTGCCCCATCCAAGTCCTCTTTATAGCTTCAATCACAACCTTTCATCATGTAATTAGACTTCACCATTAAAATTTTATAGTCTATTCTCCTTGTTGTTCATAACGCATTGCACAATTTTTTGTGCTGCTCCATGTCTCTTTTCTCATGAATTTTATTGTTTGTGTTCAATGGATTCTTGTGATTCACTCTGGTTTGCAAGGAAACAAAGGGCTAATAATCCTTTCAAACCAAATGAAAGATGCTTTGTTCAGTAGTCAAAGTATCATCTATGTTGGGAAGGTTATACTTTACAAACTAGGAACTTGCTCAATTAGTTTCCTAGGTTGTTTAGGATTGTTCTCTTAAATTCAATTTGTGCTTATATTGCTTGTCAAACACCTCCCCCACCTACTTCTTGAATTGTTTATATTGGAGCATGGCATTCGATTCCTTATGCCTTGCATAAGGAAAACCACAAGAATTAAATGCAACTTCACTCATAGTTTGGTAGCAAGACACCATCGTTCCATTTGGAGCGCCCAACATCCCCAAGATCGACTCCGATCTTCCATGGTTTTGGCACCTGCAACGGGAAAGACACCAAAGAAGAAGGTGTTCACATGCCAACTTAATGCCTTTGACTTGATCAAGGGATTTACAAGATATAATTAGTAGTTATGGTAGGTGTGCAAAGCTATAGGAACTTAAGGTGAGCCTTTCTAGGAAGATGATCCATTCCTTAGTGCCTTGATTTAATTTTCTAGTAGTGATCCCTAATGCATGGTACTTTCTATCCTTCATGCAAAGGTCAAGGTTATTTCAAGATGTATGAAGGCTTGCAACCCATACTCATTTTGATAAACAATTTTGAAGCCACCTTATGAAAACCCGCATAAGGAGATCGAGGTGAGATGTGGCATAATATAAGCTTTTTTGCTTGGATCTTTTTTTTTTTTTCTACAACAAGTATACCGACTCTTTCTTGTAAACACTTGCATAGGTGCTGTTACATTCATGGTCATGTATAATGGATTAAGACAAAGGCATAAGGTAAGTGGGTACAAGAGTGCAAAGCGACCTCCAAAAAACAAGACAAAGAGGGTACAATGCCACCTCCAAAGAGAATGCAAAGGAAGAAAGTGCCAAGTCATGTTTAAAGAATAAGCTCGAGAGAAAGGAAGAAATAGGGAGAATGTTACAAAGGCAAAGGTAGAGGCAAAGGAAAAGGTAAAGGAACATGTAATGAAAGAGAGAAAGGTGGATGCTACAAAGAAACAGGACGACCCAAAGAGAAACCAAAGATGCTGCCATCATTTTTGGAGCATCACTTATGAAAGCAAAGAAATCTCTAAGACTATGCAAAAGGTCCTTTGTTGCATTCTACAAGAGTTTTGTACATGCATCTTGTACATCAACATCATATAGCCTATCAAAAAAAGTAACCAAAGGTATTCCCTATAATTTTCCATTTTGTTTATTTTTTAGGTGTACAAAGTACTTGCCAAATCCTAGAGAGATAGGTAGAGCAATTTTTTTTTGAATCGCAAATTGTAGACAAGACTCTAGGGGATTATGACAGTAAACACTACGTATAGAAGATCCGTGATTTTTGGCCTCTAAAGGCCTTAGTACTCAAGGGGTCAAGGTCGTTCAAATTTGCATATTTGACAAGTGTCCCTATGGAGCTTAAAAGTCATGTGAATGAATACAAAGATATCCTAGCCTTTTAAATGCTATTCTCCAAAAGTTCAAAAGTGCATTTATTTTTTGGCATGCTTGACAAAGGCTTTTAGAGAACAAATTAATAAACATTATATAGGAGTTTGATTGAGATATTTATGAAGGGTCCTTTCGTGTAAATTAATTGTTTTATTAATTTCTATGCTTATCAAGTCTATTTTTAAATAAAAAACATTAAAATAATTTTTTTAAATTTTGTTTTTGAAAAAATTTATTGAAAAGACTAACAAAAAATTATAGAGTATCCTTTTTTTTTTGGGCTAAACTCACAATTGTGGGTAGATGTATTGTATTAAACATTAAAATATGTATAGTAGCCTCAAAGCTTATATTGAGCCTTGAGGGGCCGTTTGAAGCATTAGAAGGCTTACACAATGCCAAGTAACGGCGAGCCATTATCCATGCACCCTTACTCGTTGCAAGAGGTCATGACCGCTAGAGATGCCTGGCTCCACTCGTCCAAATTCTTCTTTTTTCCCATGGCAATAATCAATCCATTGCTTTTGTGGCTTGAAGCTAGCCTTCCATGGTGTTATTCTTAAAAATCCAACGGTTGCTAGCTTTCCACAGGTGTTGAAAATAGCAGAATCTGATAGTTTGAGTACATATAAGTAGTGCTTGGCTTTCAATTGTAAGTGAGAGGCAGAGTTTTTACGTTTTTAAAATAAATTTTTAACTCTCATTGTAACATTTAATGCACTAGTAACTTGTATGTAGCGGATATTGATAACATAGTGAGCATTTCATTAAGAACAAGTTTCTAATGAGCATAGATAGAGTACTTAATTTGAGAAAGCAACATAGCAATTTACACCTAGCTAATATGGCATTGACAATACTTGAAAAGAGAGAGAAATAGAACAATTGACAACAGTTGAGGACCGGGTTTACATGGAGCCAGTCCCCCCTCCATAAAGGCTTTGTATTATAGCTTCTCCCATCAAAGGAGACTTTTGTACAATACAATCTTTGTGTTCCTTGATAAAACTAGTTGTTGTAATGAAGATGGAAGCTTCATACACCAAATTATTCTTGAAAAACACACCTAGTGTCCCTAGCCTCAGTCCCAAGACCTCACACACCTTTAAAAATGGTGAGAGCTAGCAGAGAATAAGGATAGATTGAGAGGAAGAAGAGGTATCTTACAAGAAAGAAATATTCTCCTACCATCTAGTCCCTCCTATCATGCTCCTCCTACCTCGACCTCTCCTCTCCCTTTCCTCTGTCCTCAACCTCCGCGTGTAGATTTCTTTTGCGTTTTGATCTGCCACTTTTCTGTCGTGTTGCAGCTAGAGAGAGAGAGAGAGAGAGAGAGAGAGAGAGAGAGAGAGAGAGAGAGAGAGAGAGAGAGAGAGAGAGAGAGAGCCCTGCCCCTTCATTGTTGTTCACAAACACCGCACGGAAAGACACACACACACACACACACACACACACACACACACACACACACACACACACACACACACACACACACAGAGAGAGAGAGAGAGAGAGAGAGAGAGAGAGAGAGAGAGAGAGAGAGAGAGCCGCTTCATAGGCTTCCACACTTAGTCTTCCTCCAGAGGTGTCGGTAGAGAGATCCACTTTCCAAAACCACACCCTCGAACTTTCCCTTCCCTTTTTGTTTGGATACTAATGATGTATTTCTTGAATTTCCTCCAGCTGGTACCCCCTACTAGCATAGCTTAGCTTAGTAATTAGCATGTCAGAGGAGATGAGCATGCCATTGAAGCTTGGCTCTTGGTTGGATTTGCATTCCATAGCCAAGAGTTGTTGGTGTAGGCCTCTACTTCTCAATGCTTGGAGAAGGAGATGGAGTTTTTCTTGCACACATGAGTTGTGTGTGTGTGTGTGTGTGTGTGTGTGTGGCAATGAGTTAGCGTAAAATACAGCCTTTTCCCTCTTCTTAGTTGACCCCTCTTGCTATTTGCTCATGCTGGCATCTTATTGGCTCTTGCAAAGCTTAGCCAATGACAATTTAGAAGCATAATTGCTAGCCTTGTGACATGTGTCCCCCTTTCCCCTTTTATGAGAGCTTTAGGTAATTAAATAATTCAATTAAACTCTCATTGGCTTCTTAGTCTTCTAGCCAATAAGAATCAGGCAGGCCATTGGGCTGTTGAATGCTCATTGGACCCCTTGGTAGACTGTCCAATAGTCTTCTAGGGAGCTTAATTTCTATTGGTTCTTTTATCAAGCATTCTTAAATTGATTAGACTAGTTTTACTCTAGCCTAATTCTTATTGGTCCACCTCTATGGCCATTCAATAGGATTTGAGGGGAGGTTGGGGGCAATTGGCCTATAGCTTGACATGTGTCCAGCCCTTTGTGTAAAGGGGGAGCCTTGGAGTGTGTCTGTGTGTGTGTTTCTCTCTCATCCCCTACAAATATGGGCTTGTCCCCTCCTTCCTAAGGGTGTGGGAAGACTTTTTAGTCTTCCCATGACCATCCAATTTCCCCTTGCTTTGGCCATTGGATAAAATAATTAATTTTTGGAACCTTAGCCTATGGAAGTCTTAATGGAGCAGAACTTAGGTCTTTTAAGCCCCATTGAAGCACATTGATCTTTTGCAAGCTGTCCCCCTTTGGATCCCTATTTTTCCTCCTTTGGATCCCTGACAAAGACCAGTCTGGCAGCCTTACCAAATTCTAGCTTTTACTCCCCTGGTACTTCCCCATATTAAATGATCAGTTTAACATGAGAAGATCATTTAAGAGTATTAGATACTAGTTTTTATGACACTCATGACCCCTCAATAGTCACTTTTTATGCCTTTTGAAGGCCTTCGTGAAGACTTTAACTTGTTTCCAATGGTGTGGTGTATAAGGGTTGTTTCACAAAAAATTTAAAAAAGGTTCACTAGCTACACAAAGATAGAAGGGTTGAACCCCTCATCCAACCTTTCCACGTTTCCATTATGAGTGGTGGACTTTCAAGAATTTTAACATTCAAGCCACAAAATAATTTTTTTCAAAAGGACTTGAAATCAATGCTTTTTCATGTCACTTCAAGGACACTAAAAAGAAATCAAATTTCATCACTATTCACATATTGTATACAAAGTGCCTCTTGTATAAAGAAGACGGTATGAACTAGAGTGACCTCATATGAGCCAAATCGTGAGAGAGGCAGGAGAAGCCCGATTGTCCTCCACTACAAAAGCCAAGGGAAGGTACCAAGGTGAGCATCTCTATGAACAAACCAACTCCTCCAAGGCATCATTAATATCTCTCATAAAAATATGCAAACTCTCTAAGGTCCATGTAATAGCTAGCCACCACCACTGTCTACTCCTTTAAGCTATCATACACAACCTTCCATGTCCAAGAGATCACATACCATTTGCAATCTGAATATAATCATAGGTGCACTCTTTGGACAAAGAAAGCCTTATATCCTACAAACATTTACAGGAAAAATATGTCGACACATAGTGGCCCACCTTACAAAAATATCTCTGGAAACCTCCATGGACTGCAAGCAAAGAAGTGAGGAGGCAAAGACATCAATAACGGGATATATATCGGTGATGCAAAACCTACTAAATAATCAAAATTCTCAGCTAGTTCAGGAGACTCGCTATGCCATTGTCACATCATCTGTAGGAACGAGACCACGATGCATAGAGAACACCAAGTTTGCAAATCTCGGAGGTGGATTCACACAAAATTTGAGGAGGCTTAGACAGCCACAGAGAGGCGTGTGATTAGGCACACCGTAGGCTTGGGTCATGTTCGTCCAAGTGTAAACAACTTGTGAATGGCCAAGCCAAGATTATATAAGCATGAGACTCCTATGGTAGGGTGGAGAGTTCTTGACAGTGCTCCTATGCTAGAGAGCTCTCAGAGGGAAAACTCTTCTTGGAGTTTTGTTATGAGAGGCGCACAACACATATATGACATTTGTGGAGGTTTTTATGAGAGGCATACAATGCCTATATTACATTGGTATCATAGCACAAAATCCCCCTTACTGTAACATGTTAGCATAAATACAAAGTTGTAATTAACTCTCTTGAATAATGGAAGCATGACCAAGTCCATAAACTAAGACTCTCGGTCAAGGCATTGCTGGAACACCCATTGAGACACTTAAAGATAAATTGGTAACAATTCCATGGTAGCCATGGCTACCTAAGGGTATAATAGAATTTTGGCCAAAAGGTGTTTTTCTTCATGGCCACGTAAGTCCCTCGGTAGACCCTTATGCAAGAGACAACACGATAGTCACCCATCTAAGTTAGTCCCTAGTAGTTCCTCATTTTTGGACAGTCACAAACTGGATGCTTATAGGATTAGTGATTCAGATACTAGTCTCAATGAAAAGGATCAAGGATTCTTAAACTACTTTGTCAACAAACCGATTTGAATGAAGCTGTACAATATGGGATGCATGGTTTCATGTGAGAGCACTTTAAATACTTTTTTGTACTCATCTTCAAACACAGAGGTAGAAAGTCAAGTTCAAGAAGTTGTTACACCTAACTAAAGTTTTATATGAGGATATATAGAGTCCTTGAGGATTTAAGTAAAACAGTAGCATTAAGTTATCCTTATATTAAAGTGTAAAAGCTCAAGGCTAACTATTGGTAACCAATTAAGAGCTCAATATAAGTCTCAAGGAAAAGACGTCACTTACCTAGGTGGTTCAACCAAGTAGTATGGGATGCTAGGTTTACGAATTTCAGGCACTATAGTGCCACACGTAATTGTCGCCACTAAGGAACCTAAAAGGTTAAGGGTTGCCATTGGGGATCTAAAACGAGTTGACCATAGTAAACTCCCAAGGTAAGAGAGGATTCTCAAAGTGCGAACTCACAAGAAAACAAAAAAAGGAGTTCTAAGTTGATGCAATAAAGGACAATTCATTACCTTATGGTTCTCTCTCCCTATGGATCCCAAAACGTTTACAAGGAAAAACTTTTCTTTAGAGGGAGGCAAAGTCATGTCCTCTGTAGGATCGGGACCAAGGAGCAAAGATTGCATGCATGCATGCATAGGTACCTAGAGCATGTTGCACCTCAGGCTTCGGATGATCTTGAGCTGCATCCCACTTCTCATCCCCATGCTCTGTCTATTTGTCCAACTGCTCTGAAACATCCTATCAAGCCTCCTCTACTAACCACTTCTCAGGTGGTCTATATGGGTGATGTTCTACCTCATCAATCCTTTGTCTCACTACTCGTCCATAATCACTACTACTGATCATTTTGTTGCTATTGACTCTCATCACTTTGATCTCTATCATGCTGTCATGCAAGATCATGCTAGGTCTATTTTGGTTGAGAGGACGCCTTCTCCTGCAACCCGTCTATCTATACTATCACCACCTAGGCCATTCCCTCACCAGATGACACCCAAGGCACTGTTTTCATCTCCCTTTCCAAAAGTTTTGTGAGACCTACATGTGTAAGCTATGCAATACAAAGTTGCATGTAGCTTGGAAGCTATCACCACCTAGGACAATCCCTCATCAAATGATCCATCACATGACACCAAAGGCACTGGTTTCATCTCACTTTGTAAAAGTTTTGTGAGACCTACAGGCGTAAGCTATGCAATACCAAGTGGCATGTAGCTAGGAAGCTGGCCCTGTTGTCTTTGCTTAGATGTTGCCCGTTGCATAGCATAAGAACAAAGAGAGAGAGAGAGAGAGAGAGAGAGAGAGAGAGAGAGACTAATATGAACTAAAGCCCGACAAAGAGAGAGACACACTAATATGAACTAAAGCCCTTGGTCATGAGAGGCTTCTCACATTTACATGCATACATCAGCCTAAAGTTATTTCTCTTTCTTTTTATTAGAGGCACACATACATATGGAAAATTTTCCCATTACAAATAGCAAGAAAATTGTTTATGGGCTTCTTTTTAGGGTAATTATGGACGCATATTTCCATGGTTATACTATAAAGATAACAGTTTATACTATGTATTCATCCAAGGAACTATGAGCATCACTTCTATATAATCCAAAACGCTGTAAGCATCTCTCTCTTGGGATAGTTTCCTACAAACATAAAAAAATCTCTTCTTCTCCTCTCACCCAAGTGTGGTGGATTGGTCATGCCATTTCCCTCTTGAGTAACAAGTCTTGAGTTCAACTCTCCTCACCGGACAAATCTTTAAGGTCTCTTGGAACAGTTTCCTACGACATTAAAAAATCTCTTCTCGGGCATGTGCACATGCACTAATAAAAAAAGGAAAATGGTATAACCTTTCTATCACCTAAGTGTGGTAGATTGGTTATGCCAGATCCCTCTTGAATAAGAGGTCTCCAATTCAACTCTCCTCATCAGATAGATCTTTAAGGTCTCTTGGGACAATTTCCTACGACATTAAAAAATCTCTTCTTCGCTCCCGCACGCGCCCTCCCCCCTTCCCTTTTCCTCTCTCTCTCTCTCTCTCTCTCTCTCTCACCCAAGTGTGGTAGATTGGCTATGCCATTTCCCTCTTGAATAACAGGTCTTGAGTTCTACTCCTTGTCGGCTAGACCTTTGAGGTCTCTTGAGATAGTTTCCTACAACGTTAAAACTCTCTTCTTTTTCCTCTCTCTCTCTCTCTCTCAATGGAGAGATCATTAAGGCCTCTCGGGATTTATCCTCTGGTGTTAAAATTTCTCCTTTGCTTGGGCAATAATTTGTTTCCGTCAAGAGGTCCAAGATGAGATATATACCCACACCTTTTTCCCAGCTCAAGATCAAAGAAATATAAATGAAAATAGCATGAATGGACTCTTATTGAATAGGAAGAGCAAAATGTTTCATGGCATGTGGTTGTCGCTTACATGCTATGCTTGACCATTGAAAACACGCTCCTCAAAATCATCTTTTCTCGAAATGGTCCTGCTAGCCAGGCAGAAACTCCTGAACTTACTGAAATGATGAAATGTGTGTAAAAAAGGCACTCTTTGGGAGCCATCATATGGTTTTGGTGGCTATGACAACCGTATCACATGCACATTTAAAATGAGAACTGCAAAATAGAATGCAATTGTCTTGAAATACACTACATTTGTGGTCAAATTTGTGGAAACCATTAATTCTATTGATCCAATCTATAAAAACATGGACACCATGTGTCTTGAGTATACCATTCATCCTACCACATACACGTTCAATGATTATCCTGAAGGCAAAGCTAAGCATGAAGGGTACAGGACCATACACAGCAACCAGAATTGCAAAATTTAAGCAAGTTGAAATACCCAACTCTTCTAATCACATTTTGCGTGTGAGAGAGACCCCATCAATTTATGTACAAACTCAAAATGTGCCGAGAAGAGCGCACATTCCAAGGATTTGTTAAATACGCATTGATCTTGGCAAAGAACAATCAAAAGGCTTCCCGATGCTATGACCAGCTTGTACTTTACATCAGCCCAACCATACTGCACGCAGGTTACTAGTGAACCACAAGTAGATTGCTTGTTCTAAATGTGGATCTTTGCCTAACCCACTGCAAAACATAAGAATACATAAGATAACCTGGATCTTCAACCACGCCCAATCTTTACCTCTAGGACATCAAGAGAACTAACCAGCTTTGTAAAAGGATTGTTAAGCTCCAGCAAATGCGTCCTTAGATTTTTGTGTACATTTTTCAGCTGAAGAAAAAGAGATCCAGATCTAAGATTTTGAAGACAAACTAGCTGCCTAGAATATTCGTGCCAGAAAGCTCTACTCGCCAAAGATCCCTGGATGAACGTTCAAAATAACTGCTAAACATCACCTTGCAGATGGCCATCTTCCTTTCCTGTGATGATAGACTGTACTTCCTTACCATTTGCCTCCAAGGTAGCATCCGTGCCTTTGGTTTTAGCCAAGAAAAGATCATCTTTAGAGCTGCTTATAGCTTGTATATGAGCCTGCAACTTCAAAACACCGTAGATTAAGCATAAGAAGCACTACATAGTGACTATAAACAACAACCAAAATGTTCAATCATTACAATCCACTCAGCCACACACACACACACACACTCACAGAGAGAGAGAGAGAGAGAGAGAGAGAGAGAGAGAGAGAGAGAGAGAGAGAGAGAGAGAGAGAGAGAGAGAGAGAGAAATGAAATGAAATGTAATATAACGTCTTCAAAACGCCAAAATGACCTATGAGACCAAAAGGTTACATGTGGTGAATCTAATACCAGGTCTGGGTACAAAAAGTACAAAGAACTGAAAAGAAAATAGTGGGTAGGGGTGGGGTGAAAGCTCATACAAAGGGAATACAAAAAGGGGGAGGGGTGAGCTGATACAATGGAGCTCTCTGACAGTCGAGGCATCATAAACATATACATCAGTATCCAAAAGACTATAGAGATTCAATGTCCTCCAAGGTAGGCACTCTATCGGGACGGCTCCTATGTTGCGCCAATATGGTATGGATCCTCTGTCGCAATCTGCGTCTATATCGAGAGGGCCCCCTCATCCGTGGGCCACGTGACCGCCCCAACTCTATCGCCCGATCAAGCAGTATGCCTTTGGTGTTGTTATGTTGCAGAGGCTGCTCGGACTCCTATGTCTGTGACTGAAAGAAATCTGGAAAGAGAGAGAGAGAGAGAGAGAGAGAGAGAGAGAGAGAGAGAGAGAGAGAGAGAGAGAGAGAGAATGTTTTATTAACATTTTCTGACACACAATGCTGCACATGTGTCCCTTGGCCAGGAAAAGAGACCAAGTGCTGACAAGAAACCTGCTACAAAACAAAATAGATTGACATGGGGATGTGTACCTGTGATGAGTGATAAGGGGGATAGAGCTCTAACTCTAAAAGATGTGGAACTATATGCATAGGGGAATGCAACCATGATACACAAAGGACTAGCCAGCTCCATCCAGTACCAAACTGGGGGTGTAGTATTGCATGCATAGGCAGTGTCACCACGAAACGTCTCAGTCCTGAAATGACGTGGCAGCATTGTACGGACTTCCACGTTTTCCGTTGACTGCTGACGTGGCACTGCATAGACGTCCGCTTTTGACGGTGCTGGCCAGCAACACAAGCTTTTGGGACTCGGAGCTTTTGGAGACCGAGGGCCTAAATAAAAATTTGGCATACTCTTCAAAAGATTAGCGTAGTGCTCCGTTTGGTTGAAGATTATGCATGAGGAAGATGATATGGACACTTTCCTTGCTGGTGTCAAGGATATCAATGAGCAACTTATTTCTACAGGTGAAGTCGTTTCAGACACTTCCCTTGTGCAGACTGTTCTTGATGCCTTGCCAGATTCTTACCAAACTTTTGCTATTACTTGGAGAGTACTGACCCAAGGAAATCCTAAAGTTGTCGAGTTTGATGCATAATGCACATTTTGCTGTTGCAAGAGTCGCTTTCCAAAAAAAACAGGACAAGACAGCCTGCACTTGAACAGGCCTTTATTGTTGCTCAAAGAAAAGGTGGTAACAGTAATGCAACCACTTCTCATTGTTTTTTTGCGAGTGGAAAATCACACGTTCCTAATGCTTCTACTAGCAGCAATTCGTCTGGAAATTCTCGTGATAAGGGCAAAAAGAAGATGCGTTGCCATTATTGTAAAGCTAATGATCACTTGATAAAGCAGTGTCCTAAGTTGAAGGCCAAAGAGGCTAAGAAGAAAGAGGGTGGTTCCACTGCAAATGTGGTTGCACTACAAGTGCAGCTATTGTTGAGTCTTTGTGATGCTGATGTTGATGCAGAATGGGCTTTTAGTGCAGAGTGTACCTATAATCCTGCTATCCATGATGCATGCATGTCAGTTGCTACAAATTCACATGTGTGGTATTTTGACAGTGGTGCTACAAAGCACATTACCTCACATTGTGATTTGTTCACCTCTCTTGAGTCTGTCCTTCATGGGAATTCAGTTACTTCTGCCAACAATGCCTCTTATCCGGTTCGAAGAATTGGAAAGATTGTGCTTACTGCTTCAAATGGCAGTTCTTTTACACTTGATGATGCACTTTATATACTTGGGATAAAGAAGAATCTTTAAGATGTTCAACACATAATCTCAGTTTTGGTGATGAAACTATTGCATCTAGCATTTTATGTCGTGGGCTATATAAGCTCACTTTGTATAACACGGGAGGGCAGAATTTTGCAAATACAGTTGTGGATTCAAGGGCTATTTCAAATGCAAAACTTTCGCATGCACGTTTTGGATATCTGAATTTTGCCAGTTTGCTGCGTTTGCAGAAATCTGACATGGTTTCTTCTTTGCCACCTCTTGAAGCACATGTCAAACATGTCTATAAAGGCTGTATTTTGGGTAAGATGCAGCGTTCTAAGTTTCCAAAGGATGGTTAAGTTAGGGCCACGTGTAGGTTGCAACTTGTGCATAGTAATGTTTGTGGACACATGCAAACTCTGTCTTTGGGCAATTACCTTTACTTCGTGACTTTATTGATGATTACTCCAGCCGCATCACACAATTCCTGGCTATGACTGAAAATGTCTCGAAATGTACTATGGGCATACTCCGTTCCGATCAAGGGAGGGAGTATATGTCTCATGAATTTAATGCATTTATGGCTAGTCGAGGGATAAAACACCAATGTACAGTGCCTTATACGCCTCTACAAAAGGGTGTTGCTCAAAGGGAAAACACGTCACTTACGGAAATGGCACGATGTATGGTCAAAAGTCAAGCTTTGCCGCATTCCTTTTGGCTTGAGGCCATCATGTGTGCCACTTACGTAATTAACAAGTGTCCTACGAAAGCTTTGCAATCTATGACTCCATATGAAGCATGGCATAACAGAAAGCCATCTATTGAGCACATGCGTGTTTTTGGTTGTTAGGCATATGCTTTGGTGCCACAAACGCAGCGCAGAAGATTGGATGATAAGGCTGTCAAATGTATTTTTGTTGGTTATAGTGCTGAAAGCAAAGGTTATAGGTTGTATCATCCACAAACAAAGCGTATTCTAGTTTCACGAGATGTGTTTGTGGAAGATTCTGTTAACCCTTGTTGTCATGTACTAGAGACATTAATGTAAGCTCACACGACATTTATAACACTTTGTTGCCTCTTTTCAGTGGTGGAAGTTCGAATGTAAATTCCAATGAGGCAAATGTGCAACCTATGGGGGTTTCTGAAAATGTTACAGATCAGCCTATTACTGATGCAAATGTACATGATGTACTTGATGAGGAAAGGGCTGAAAATGAGCAGGCTAGAGGTATGCCAAAATGGCTAGTGCATACATTGTGCGATAGGAAATTGGATGCACCTTTGTCTAGTCACACTCGTTCAGGCTCTTGCCATGCATCCTATGTGATGTTGAGGAACCTCTTGTCTTTTGATGAAGCACAGAATTCAAAAAATTGGATGGCTGCCATGCAATTAGAATATGAGGCACTTAAAGAAAATGACACAGACTTTATGTGACTTGCCTCCTGGCAAGGCCATTGGTACGAAGTGGGTTTACAAGTTGAAACGCAAGCTGGATGGTGAGATTGACCGCTATAAGGCTCGACCTGTTGCAAAGGTTTATGCACAGCAAAAAGGCATAGATTATGAAGAGACCTTTTCTCCCACTTGTCGTATGACTACTGTGCGTTTTCTATGTGCATTGGCAGCTCATTTTAATTGGGATGTACATCAATCAGCCATTGTTTCTGCTTTCTTGAATGGTGACATATTTGAGGAAGTTTATGTAACGCAGCCTCGCGGTTTTGTCAAGAAAGGACAAGAGGATAAGGTGTGCAAATGTAACAAAGCTTCATTTGGGTTGAAAAAATCTCCTCGTACTTGGTATGAGAAGATTGACACTCATTTGGTGAAACGAGGTTTTTGTAACAGTCCCACAGAAAGCACATTGTATGTAAAGCGTGAGGGTGATGTACTTCTCATTGTGGTTCTTTATGTAGATGATTTGTTGATCAAAGGACCAAATGAGAGACAGATTGCTGAATTTAAGGCTGATTTGAATGCTACTTTCAAGATGAATGATTTGGGACTGTTGCATCATTACTTGGGTGTACAATTTAAGCAGTGTGATGGTGGAATTTCCTTGTGTCAGAAAAGTTACATAGAGACATTGCTATGTAAGTTTGGACTTGAGGATTGCAAACCTATTGCCACTCCCATGGAAACAGGTTTGAAATTGAGTCTTCATGATGCTGGTGATTCTGCAGATGTCACTCTTTACCAAACTGTTGTTGGATGCCTCATTTATGTATGCAACACGAGGCCGGATATTCAGTTTGCAGTCTCACAAGTCAGCAGATTTATGCATAGCCCAGGGTCTAAGCATTGGTAGGCTGTGAAGAGGATTTTCCACTACTTGATGGCACTTTACATCTTGGCTTGTTTTATCCCAAGGGGGGATCATTGTCACCAAACTTACATGCTTTTCCGGACTCAGATTGGCTGGTTGTTTTGACACGCGAGTGTCGACAAGTGGTCTTTGTTTCATGCTTGACAGTTCATGTATATCATGGTTGAGCAAGAAGGAACCTACTTTGGCCACTTCTAGTTGTGAGGCTGAGTACAGGGCAGTCTCCGCAAATACGGTTGAGTGTGTATGGCTCAGACGCCTTATGGCTGATTTGGGTGTTGGACAGGACACTGCCAACACTATCTACACTGACAGTCAGAGCGCATTGGCAGTTGCGAGGAACCCAGTTTTTCATGGTCGCACAAAGCACATTGAGGTGCATTATCACTATGTCAGGGAGAGGCTCTCAACAGGAGAGATCAGCTTATGTGCTAACACAGGACAACCTTGCAGATCTTTTCACAAAGGCATTGTCTCGTGACAAGTTCGAAGCTTCCGCAAAGCTTTGGGCTTACTCCCCTATGTAGATTGATCATGTCCTCAGGGCATGGCACTTCCCTTTACTCTATGTGCCAGCTCTCGTTCACCGCATCACTCTAGGGGGGATTTGTTGTTGGAATTAGGGTTGCAGAGAAACACACACAGCTTGGAGAAGACGAAGGAAGCTCAAGGCACACAATAGAGAGTGTGTTACTTAGTGTGCAATGGAAAGATAGATAGCCCTAGAGTGATGGGCGTATATACAATGCACGGGTAAAAAAACCTCCTAAAGAGGGAAAAAATGCCCCGGCGATCCTATGTATGTTCACACACATCACTACCACATGTATATGGTAACAAATCCCCCCTGGAGTGATGCGATGAACAAGAGCTGGCACATGAGTAAAGGGAAGTGCCATGCCCTGAGGACAGGATCAATCCACAAAGGGGAGTAAGCCCAAAGCTTTGAGGAAAGCTTCAAGCTTCTCATGAGACAATGCCTTTGTGAAAAGATCTGCAAGGTTGTCCTGTGTTGGCACATAAGCCAAGCTGATCTCTCCTGCTGAGAGCCTCTCCCTGACATAGTGATAATGCACCTCAATGTGCTTTGTGCGACCATGAAAAACTGGGTTCCTCGCAACTGCCAATGCGCTCTGACTGTCAGTGTAGATAGTGTTGGCAGTGTCCTGTCCAACACCCAAATCAGCCATAAGGCGTCTGAGCCTACACACTCAACTGTAGCTGTGAAGACTGCCCTGTACTCAGCCTCACAACTCGAAGTGGCCACAGTAGGTTGCTTCTTGCTCAACCATGATATACATGAACTGCCAAGTATGAAACAAAAACCACTTGTGGACACTCGGGTGTCAAAACAACCAGCCCAATCTGAGTCCGAAAAAGCATGT